>NC_069795.1:19030000-19655000 GCF_027406575.1 Nycticebus coucang
CAGAAAATAATAACCACATGGTGTTATAGAGGGTGCACTTCACAAATACATTATTTGTAGTTTGTGAAAACTTGTCATTTTGGTCAGGCAGTAGGTTACGCACATTCTGTCTTCTGGTTGCCAGCAACGGTGAAACATTCATAGGTTTACCTTACCCGATCAGCTCAGTCTGTTACGAGAATTTATGGTGATTAATAGGCTAGGACTTTCACTGTCTTTAAAACTGGATGAGAGACAAAGAGAAGCTCTAGTTGACTATTATTTGGATCTGGAGTTAAAATTCTTTGAATGTATAATCTTTCAGCTGCTTTTCTTTCATACATTTTAAGAAAGTGGCATTAAATGCTCAAGGAGGAGAAGAAAACTAACTTTAGAGGGTCACAAAGTGAATCATACAAAAGATAAATTAAAGCTTTAAATCTTTGCCAGTGGATGAGTTAAATAAGAATGGATTTAATGAAACAGCCTATGGCTTGGAGCAGCAACTGTTTCTAATGCAGGGTTGGCAGCCTCTGGCACTGTTTGAGGCTATCTGACTCCTATACTGAAATAAGGGGACTAACTTGAAAAAATGATGAATAGGAGGGAAGCAGAAGGTTGCATTTTCTCTTGAGGGAACTGGCTGTCAGTTAGAAATACCGAATGTTTCTATTTAATAAACTTGGACTACATATATGTCCAGGAAGAAAAACAAAGCCGTTTTGTAGGCATCACCAGATTACAGATGTGTGGCCAGACCAGTGGGGTTTGTTTGGGTTTCCAGGCAGGTGACATCCGGAGGAGGAGATGCCTTTGCAGGGCAGGGTTTGGGTTGCTGCCACTCGAGCTGCATCTGGCAGTGAAACTGTTTCCTGGGACCTAATGGCACAGCTGTCCCCATGACGGGATCTTGCTGAATGAGAAGTATTGAAGCACGATTTCATTTGTAAGAGTAATTTGGAGGGCTGGATTATTCAGTGCTAAGGATTTGGAGCCCATTCAAAGATGGACTTTTCTCCCTCTAGTGTCTTTTTTACAAGACAGTAGGAAAACAGGAAGGAAATACAAATTCTTGTGATTTTAACTGGTTTCTGTCAATAGTACCCCCAACATTAGTTTCTTGTTAAAACCAACATCTAGATATTTTTATCGTTAATGTAAGACCCCTAATTTAGAGGCGATTCACCATTGTTACACAGAAAAGCAATCCTTAAGTTAATGAATTAAAGTTCAGCCTCAGAATTCACATATTAGCAGATCAAGCCAAAAACTCTTTACTGTGCTTGGGAACCTTGTACCTTAAACTAGTACCAATGACTTACTAGAAGGAACTCAGCAAAGTTAAAATAAGCCTATGTTTGTTTTGGAAAGAAGTCAATCGTTAAGAAAATAATTTAGAAATATGCAAAGCTATTTCCTTTGACTAAGAGTAAACAGAATCTTTCCCAAGTAGGCACTAACTTTAGCTTCCTTTTTTATCCTTTGTATTTATAAAGTAAACTTTTTAGTTTACATAGTAATGTTTTCAACATTCCCCGTGTTTAAAGGTAAAATTTTAGGTGGTGAGGTGAACTTATCCCACTTAGCTGAAGCCATGGCCACCTGAATTGTGTTTATGTATATTTCACATCCTTTTTTTTTTTTTTTTTTTTTTTTTTCGGTTTTTGGCTGGGGTCGGATTTGAACCCTCCACCTCCAGTATATGGGGCCGGCTCCCTACTCCTTTGAAGCCACAGGTGCTGCCCTATATTTCACATTTTTAAGATCCATTGATGTTTCATTTGTTTTTCAGTGGTCCTAACTGATTTTCTGTACTTAGGTATCTTTTCCTCCCTTCAAAATGACCTTACCAGAAAATGAAATTGTTTCCTCACTTCACCTGTAGCAAATTTCCTCTATGGAGTGAGACATTAGGAGAACCATCTCATTTGCTAAAACTCTGACATGCACAATATTTTAAAAGAAATATTATTTATTACTAGCAAGTACAGAGTGAGCGTTCCAAAATTCAAAATCTGAAATACTCTAAAATCTGAAACTTTTTGAGCACTGATTTAATGTTAAAAATAAAAAAATCCACACTCAGTACCATGTGTACTATACGTAAGCTTTGTTTCATGTACAAATTATTAAAAATATTTTATAAAATTACTTCAGGTTATGTGTATAAGATGCATATGAACATAAATGAATTTCGCATTTAGACTTGTATTAATCCCCAAGATACCTTGTTATGTATACGCAGATGTTCCAAAATTCCAAAATTCTGAAATCCGGAACACTTCTGGTCCCAAGCATTTTGGATAAGGGATACTTAATCTGTAAATACAGTAACCTCTAACTGATTTTGTAAAGTCTTCAAGTTATTTTTAGTAATAGTTTCATTTGTGTTATTATTTTAACACAAGTGTGTTCTATGTTGTGTATTTGTTTATGTAAATAAATTCTACATTTGCAATTGAGCAAATTAAAAATTAAGTAATGCCTTCAGCTCTGCATTTTATTATTTTCTATTCATTTATCAATTAATAAATAAGTACTGGACCCACAAAAGTTGGTCCATTATCAGCAGACATTTGAAGGTACAATTGATAGCCGTTCATTGTTGTAATTTATGTTGTGTCATGTAAATTATTATGAAAAGAACTCAAAGTTAAGCACATAATATGTGATAGATTGTTTTAGGGAAGTGTAATGTGAAATTCTAGAAAATATTTGCTGAATGAAACTCAAAAGTATAGTTCAGTATTTCAGGTTACTTGACAATATGTTTAAAGGATAGCACACCATTTTCTCTTAGTTTCTTCAATGCCAGTAGTCGTGAGATTAATGTTGCTGGACACTAAGATGTTAATACATATTAGCTAATGACCTGGATAAGAGATGACCATCATGTAGGAAAGGGAAAATGTTGCATTAATCACATTTAATGATGATGGAACTAATCTGCATAAAAAGACATATGATGAGGAAACAGAAATCAGTTGCAATAGATGTATCCAAGCAGTTAAGATAAGACTTGTTCATACATAGAATAATCATAATACCTTCAAAGGTTTAAAACGTGCTTTATCCTCATGTAATGTTTTTGAGCCTCTTTACCTCCAACATGGGAAAAATTGCAATAATCTGTTACAGCATTTGCTTTCAGAGCTATTAAATAATAGACAAGGACACATATTGAAACTGGTAAAATGCACAGAGGACTTGTTTATAATGCCTAGGTTGGAACTGTGAGTGGGGGCAGCCAGTGTGGGGTGATGTGTTCTTAGTTAAATCACTCTCTCCCCATTACCTCCCACTGTCAAATAGAAAAGCTGTGCTGAGGGGCCCAGTGACTAATCTCCCACCTCTGGTTTGATAATCATGGCTATTATAACATGTTCCCTTTTTAATTAGGTCATTTAAAAGTATTGTAGGTTTTGTAATTATTATAATCAATAATAATAGATAATGGCTTTTTAAGCACTTTCTGTCCCAGCTGAGGTTGAGAAGATTATGAAAATAGGTTTTGGTAGTAATCAAGTAATGATATTCTTACTTTATGAATTTAAATATGTAGGAGTTTTTTTTTCCTTTTAATTTTAGCAAGGACAAACTACTAGAATATATGATTTCCCATGATTGGAAAATGGCTATAAAAGTGGATTTGGAATTGGTTTGATCTATTTGGGATGTTTTAAATAGAAATTCAGTAGTTATTCAAATAGCAGGAAAGTCATTCTACTTTAGAGCTTCAATATATATTTTTTATGACTTTCAATTTTGTATTTAAATTATATTTCAGAAATGGTTGTAGAAGAATTATTGTGTCTTAAACTCTAACTACTAATAAGTAAGGGAAGATATATCAAAGTTTTAATCTTTTAACTTCCTAGAATATGCTGTTCATTTGTTGCCCTTTATACATCCTTTGAGTGTGAATTGGTTAGCCTCAAGTGGTTCTCAAGAGAATTTTATAGCTACTATTATTGGAAAGTTGGAGCCAAGGAGTCATACACATATCAGAAGTGATAATGAAGCACTTCTGTTTTATGAAAATGTATTTATAAGGCAGACAGAGGACGGCAACAGTGGATTTAATGTAATTAAATGATGGGAGAATTAATTGCAGTGGATCAGGATGCTAAGACCACAGTTACAGCATCTCCCAGCACCTAGACCAGTTATACACTATCCTCATACACAAAGAATATTGGTGCTAAAACACACTTAGCAACACTTAGGCATAGGCCATGCATAATGAGATATCTCTATCTATCTCTCTCTCTCTTGCGACAGTCTCACTCTGTCATCCTGGGTAGAATACCATGTATCATCATAGCTCACAGTAATCTCAAACCTTGAGCTTGAGTAATCCTCTTGCCTCAGCCTCCTGAGTAGCTGGGACTACAGTTGTGTGACACTATGCCCAGATAGTTTTTCTATTTTTAATAAAGACAGGGTCTTGCTCTTGCTCAGACTGCTCTTGAACTCTTGAGTTCAAACAATCTGCCTGCTTTGGCCTCTCAGTGTTGTAGGATTACGGGCGTGAGCCACTGCACCCAGACCCACTCTCCTTCCTTCCTTCCTCCCTCCCTTCCCCTCCCCTCCCGATCCTCTCCCATCCCTCCCCTTCTTCCTTTCCTTTCCTTTCCTTTCCCTTTCCCTTTCCTTTCCTTAGCATCTCTTCTGTTCATCCTGGAACACAATGGTCCAGTCATAGCTTACTGTATCCTTGAACTCCCAGTCTCAAGCCGTCTGCATGCCTTAGCCTCCCAAAGTGCTGGAATTACAGGTGTAAGCCACCATACCCAGCCGAGATAGGTTTCTAATTTTTTAAAAAAAAAATTGACACATAATAATTTCATAGTCTCTTGTTATTATTTGAAACTATATATTACTGTTACCTTTAGTCCTCCCGCAGTGCTATAGAACATGATAACTTATTTCTATCTTCCCCCTACCCGAACCATCCTGTAGTATCTTCTGTTCAACTTTTTACTTCTATGAAATCAACTCTTTTATAGCTTCTGCACATGACTGAAAATATGTGGTATTTAACTGTCTGTTTCCTGGCTTTTTAAAAACTATAATATCCTCCAGTTCTATCCATATTGCCATGTGTGAAAAGATTTCATTCCTTTTTATGGCTGGATATTATTCCATTGTGCACGTATACCCCATTTTCCCTATCCATTCATCTGTTGCTGGGCACGTGTGTTGACTGGGGTCTTGGCTGTTGTGAATAGTGCTGCAGCAGACACGCAAGTGCACGTGTCTCCTCCATGTCCTGTTCCCCTTCCTTTGGATGAACCCCAGTAATGGGATTATTGGATCATATGGTGATTCTGTTTGTAGTTTTTTGAGGAACCTCTATACTGTTCTCCATAGTGGCTATAATAAAAGATAGGTTTTCTAACTTCCTTCCATTGGGGATCTTTTTACCCTACATACATAGAGGGTATATATGTCCTGTCTCTCTACCTTAGATACTTTATGTAGAGCATCTGTGGTCTTTGAACATGACTACGGCTCCTAAACTGAATAATTGCTCTGTCATCAATATTAGTTGACAGCCAAATAATGTAGTCCTTTTCCTCATAACTCCTTTATCTGCCCAGTCAGAGTGGGATCAGATGGATCCTGACATCTCTGATTTCAGGAAACCAAACATTTATAGGATGGAAATTTCCGTACGAAGCACCTCAAGGTTCTTACGTTCTTATCACTTACCTTTGCTGCTTCTCAGAAGCCCTTATTGACACTTGACTATCATTATTGTTTCCAACTTGTCTTTTCTACATATTCTTTACATAAGACTTAGGGGGCTTTGGTGCATTTATTTTTAACTATCCAGTCATCACTGTTTTGGTTTTATTTTATTAACTGTTATCCATTAAATTCCTCACCCTGGTTGTTTCTTTTCAGTCACCGTAGTATTTGCCTTCCTCAATCTTTTTTTTCCTGGTTGCTGTAATATGTGCCCTTGACTCTAAATGCCAGTTTTAAGTCTAGGAGGCCAAGCTTTATTTCTCCAGCCCAGCCTCTACCTAGTTATTTTGTGGGCATAAGAATCCTGGCATGTCCAAAAGAGAGTCTTAATACCCCCATCACTCCCCAACTTGATTCCCTCAGATCTCTCCTATCTCAGTAATGGTCCTGCACCACCTCCTAGGAATTCTCCCTAGAAACCCAGGACTGATCGTTATGCCTTCTGCAAATCCTGGCAGTTCTGGATTCATCCACCTCTCTCCCTGTTCTCTAGTGCAATCCCAGTCTAAACTCCCATTCGTTCTTACTGGAGTTACTCCAGCATCCTGCTTTCTGTTCCCATTACCTCTCTCCTACAAGCCCTCCCTTTCCCATCCCCACACTCCAGCTGTTCTCTATAGAGGAGCCAGAACGTGGAGAATGTGTGCGTGCGTGTGTGTGTGTGTGTGTGTAAAGCTGATCATGGATTTCCCCAGATTAAGATGTGTTAGTGTCTTTCTAGTACTGTACACTTAAAAACCAAGTGCGCAGAGAGAAAACGATGAGGCCTTATTTGGGATGCTAAGGGTGACAGTAACAGGTGAAAATTGCTGAACGTGTAGCTTGGGCCAGGCTCTTTTTGAAACCACCTTCTGCACAGGTGTTAATATTTGACCCACCTCCCCCAGCTCTTCACTGTCACACAAGTCAGCGCGTCCCACCCACAGCTGATAAGCCTCACTGTCTGTAACAGTCTGCGTAGGACTCCGGTGGGTTTATTTCTTTCTCCAGCGTTGGGTTTGCTGTCATCTTCTCAGAATGGATTTTTCTGATCATTCCTTTCAGAAGAAGCCACCCCTTGTTCCTTATTCTCAGTCTTCGCAGCCTATTTATCTGTGTCCTGACATGAATCACAGTGGAATATTTTGCTCTTATCTTTCTTTCTGTCCCCAGTGGAACATGAACCCACTGAGGACAGGGCCTTATCTTTCTGCCTTTTGGACCCTGAGATCTAGCAGAATGCTTCCCACAGTGTCTGTTTAACGATCGACTTTTCTTGTCCTGATTGTGTTCTTTGATAGATAGCAGAAAATGTCTTAGGAAATTTCTCGTGAAGATCTCTGATGTGCAAGAAGTCTTGAATTAGGCTTGTGGGGAGAGAGAAGAAGGAAGGAGGAAAGGTGTAATTAGACTTCAGAAGGCTAGATTTGTTTCTTATATACGACATCGTAATGGGTCACAGTGCAATGCAGGAAGGGTGGCTGTCTGGTCTGTTATCTGTGGCCTTTCGGGAATGGTAGGTAGCCTTTATCTGTTTTAAAAAACAACAAAAAGGTGCAGCGCTACTTATTTAATGGAAATAGAAAAACATGCCTCCTAGATCTGAGTGTTTGTGGCCTGAGATTCTGTATCTTAATTCACAGCCGTCTACTGGAGGCCTCTCCAACAGTGTCTTATGGAATCTCCGATCCATGGTGATCTCAGTGACTCTGTTCCTGCCTGTCCATTCTTCCTGCCGCACCCTCTGTTAACGTCTCCACGCATCTGTCCATCCTGAAGCATTAGATTCATCTTCGTACTCGCCCCTTTTTCCAGATGGTCACCAGTTCTGACCCGTCATTGTCTCTCGGTTCTCATTACGAGAGCCTTCTCCACATGAGGGTGCTTGTTGAGCTACGTAATCACGCCGCTTTTTTACTTAAAGCTTTTCTTCCAGACTCTGTATCACTGGTGGATCAAGATACAAACTTTGTAGCCTATAAAACAAAGTCCTCCATACTATGAGGTCCGGTAATTAAGTTCATGAACTCATCCTAGAAAATGTGCTGCATACCTCATTGCTGAATATCATTATGGTCCCCTTTGGAGTACTCCGTTTGGCCAACTGGTGACTGCAGTGATATTCAGCAATGAGGTTTGTAGCACTTTTTCCGAGGATGAGTTCATGAACTTTATTGTCAAGCCTCATAGAACAAAAGCATCACAATAGTCTGGTCACTTTGTGCTGCGCACTCCCACCCTACACCGCAGTGGGTACTGGCAATTCCTGTGGACCCTTCCTCTGGTTACGCTGCTATCCCCTTTCTCGGCAGTGTCCTTCTTGTGATCTTCTCTGTTGATTTCTATTCAGTCATCATCTCCCAGTTCATCTATTACCTCTTCAAAAGATTAACATTATCCCTCAATTCATCCCTCCCAGAGCCTGTCAAGAAATATTCTTGGTTCAGTCTATTACTCTTAATATGCACATCACTTACGATGCTGTTTTATGCCTGTTTTAACACCCGTCTCTGCAGGACTCTGAGCCTGTGGTGAGCAGTCAGGAGTTTTCTAGGTATAGTGCCCAATAAAAAATAGGTCATAATAGAATTTGTTTCCTGAAATAATATGAAAAACAAATTGTACTTTGATTTATACCATTTTCAAAACCTGACAGCAATAAAGGGGGGAGAAAGTTATAAATTTAAGCTGTAGTCTAATAATAGCAAATAGGTGCAGTTTTTAGCTCTTACCCTGTGCTTTCTAAGGGTTTTATTTACACTAACTGTTCATAAAAGGTGGAGAAACTGAGTCACAGCAGAGCAAGGAACTTGCTCATAGTCATACCAGGGATTCATACCCACAGCTCTGGAAAGTGAGCTTTTACTCACACAGTAGATCACCTCTTGAGGATCTCAGTAACTAGATAATCTTTCCTCAAAAAGGGGAGAAGAATTCACAAAAGCAGCTGTTACCAGGGATTTAACCAAAAAGCTTAATTCACCACCACATTAGTTTCATCACCCCATTCCTCCCCTCTGTGTTGCTTCGTGTGCAGAATGCCAATATTGGATATTTTTGACTCTATACACAACACAGATAGTTCCACAAAACATACTTAACCAAGAGAGGGAAGTGGGCTTGTTGGAAAAGGAAAACGGTTGGCTTAGTAATGGAAAACCAAGGAGACATTTTATGTTTGCAGAACATGCTTTTCCCTAAATGTCCCAGCTTACCCAAGAGACGACATTATCTTTCTCTTTGCTGTACAACTGAAAGTACTTCGCGACTTATTTCAAGCCCTCCGAACAAAGAGGCAAGGGGAGCCCCATAGACTGTGAACCCTGCATCCTGAGCAAGAGGCGTCTTTTCCTTTGCAGATGAATGGCAGGTTGGGCTGCCTAAAGCTCAGTGGTGCAGACGTATCTGTTTCCTGGTAGGAAGGGGCCCCATTTAAGAGTCTGGGGCAAGACGCGGTGTTGCTTTATTTTTTGTAGTGTGCTAGGAGCAGAGCTGCTGCTGCTGCTGGTGGTGGTGGTGGTTGCTTCTCAGGCACAATCACTTACTTTTTCACAGGAGAGGTGAGAGAAAAGCCCACAGAAGCAGAATCCTTCTCTTCTTTGTAAGGAGTAAGTCCTTTGCAAGGCGTCCCCAAAAAGGTCAGGCTGAGCTCTCGCTTCGTGACTTTTCTAGAGGGCTTTGCAGGTGTTTTGTAACCAGATCTGTAGTTTTGTGTTAGTCCTCGTGTACACAAGACACGGTGGAAAGGTGTGTCAGGCACGCACGGTTTGTGCTAAAGTGACACCTTTTTGGGGCATCTTCTCTTACTGCCATCTATAAAATTTACAACAGTCCCGCCAGCCACCCACTCTGGCCTACCCTACATAGCTTTGCTTCTTTCGTTTTCCCCATAGCACCGTTGCCAATCACATATTTAGATTTTCCCTATAGAATGCAAATACACCCCTGGAGTCTACAGTAGACCCTGGAACCTGGTTGCATTCACATAAAGATCAATATTCTCATCTCTCCACCCAAATGTAGCATACTATATGGCTTAGCCGTACTGACCAACACCTGAATCTTTGGACATGGGGGATTTTCTCATTCAAAGGTTTTTGGCATAGCATCTGATTAACCACAATTTTGTTTTATCTATAAAGAATTTGAAATGACTCCGAAACTTTTTATTACCTTAGGTGTTTCTCCTTAATCTAGTTGGTTCATAAAGCTGTCAGGACAATAATCTGCTTTTGATTATTTATAGCTTTCCTTGCCTCCAAGATAGGCTTTAAAGAAAAAAAGCAATTTAGCCTTTTATGTAATTATATTCCAACTTTAAATGTCTTACCAGAATATCATTTTCCCCTTTTTATCATACTTTCTATGATTTTAAAGAAAAGTTCAGACAGCAAGTGTAGTAATGATGTCAGTGTCTATCTCTAAAATCTAGGAACATTTTTCTACAGAGCACAAATGATAGCATCTCACCCAAAAAATTAATAATAATGTTTTAATACCATCATGTACCAAGTCCATGTCCAGATGTTCCTTGGGTCCTGGAAATATCCTTTCCAGTTTTTCCTCATCAGATTCTATTCAGCACCAGGCCCAGTGTCATCCTCAACTCTCAGGATTCAGAACAGCACGTTTTATGTCATGACACCAACTTTCTATAGAAGCTGTACCAGTTCATCTAGTACAGTCATCCTAGTGGAACTATTCAGATTATTTCTCTCCTGTTGAGCTAGTCATCTTACACTGACAGTAGAGAAAAGAGGGATTGTTTTTTAAATGTTTTAGCCAGGTGATGCTAGTTTACCTACAAGCTCATCTTTGATATTTCTCTGAAACATTTGCATATTTCACTTCCATTTTTTAAGAAGTTCAGTAAAATAAATGGGGCAGAGTTTATAAGAGCATATATTAAAATAACTTAATTTTATATTAAACTGTCATTTTTATGATCTTCCTTATGTTTTCTTTCATACCTAACACTTTTTAGTGAAGACAGCTTTATTCTTGGAATTGGTGAGAAACTTCATAGTGCAAAACTACATGAATTTAATACTGCATTCTCTAGTGTAATATTTTTTTCAATAGCATCATTTTTTTATTGTTAAATCATAGCTGTGTACATTAGTGCAATCAAGGGGTACAATGTGCTGGTTTCGTATACAATCTGAAGCATTCTCATCAAACTGTTCAATGTAGCCTTCATGGCATTTTCCTAGTTATTCTATGTGGACATTTGTACTCTGCCTTTAGTAAGTTTCGCCTGTACCCATTCTAAGATGCACCGTAGGTGTGGCCCCACCCATTACCCTCCCTCCACTCTACCTTCCCCCCTCCCTTCCCCTTCCTTGGCCCTCTCCTCATAGTCTTGTGCTTTAGTTGGGTTATAGCCTTCATGTGAAAGCTATAATTTAGCTTCATAGTAGGGCTGAGTACATTGGACACTTTTTCTTCCATTCCTGAGATACTTTGCTAAGAAGAATATGTAAACTCCATCCATGTAAACATGAAAGAGGTAAAGTCTCCATCTTTCTTTAAGGCTGCATAATATTCCATGGTATACATGCACCACAATTTGCTAGTCCATTCGTGGGTCGATGGGCACTCGGACTTCTTCCATGACTTAGCATACCTACAGTATCCTAGAGGTTCTGGTAATTAGTGTCTTGATTGTTGTTTTGTTCCAAAAATTTGGTGATTTCCTTCTTAATCTCATCTATAACCCATCTATCCTTCAGCATAAGGTTATTTAGCTTCCATGTTTTTGTATGGGTATGCAGGTTCCTGTTGTTATTGAGTTCAATTTTTATTCCATGATGGTCTGAGAAAATGCAAGGAATAATCTCTATTTTTTTTTTAATTTGCTGAGGTTAGATTTGTGGCCCAGGATGTGGTCGATTTTGGAGTATGTTCCGTGGGCTGATGAGAAGAATGTGTATTCAGTTTTGTTGGGATGAAATGTTCTGTAGATGTCTGTTAAGTCCATATGTTGAATGGTTAAGTTTAAATCTAAGATTTTTTTGCTTAGCTTCTTTTTGGAGGATCTATCCAGCACTGTTAAAGGGGTGTTAAAATCTCCAATTACTATGGAACCAGAGGAAATCAAGTTGCTCATGTCTGTTAGAGTTTCTCTTATAAATTGAAGTGTGTTCTAGTTGGGTGCATAAATATTAATAATTGAAATCTCATCATATTGAGTATTACCTTTAACAAATATGAAGTGTTCATCCTTATCCTTCCTTATTTCGGTTGGTTTAAAGCCTATTGCGTCTGTGAACAGGATTGCAATGGCTGCTTTTTTCTGCTTTCCATTTCCCTGGAGTATAGATGACCATCTCTTCGCCTTGAGTCTAAATTTGTCTTTTAATGTAAGATGCAATTCTTGTATGCAGCAGATATCTGGCTTGAGTTTTTGTATCCAGCCAGCCAACCTATGCCTCTTCAGAGGATAATTTAAACCATTCACATTAATTGAGAATATTGATAAGCCTTTCAAGAGTCCGGTGGACATTTTTAATCCTTTTGCGACTGTGGAAGTTGGAATGTGATCAAAATTTTCTGTGTGGGTTTATTTTTGTGGTGGAGGATTACGCTGGTCTTTATGGAGGATAGGTCTGAGAATATCCTGGAGAGCTGGTTTAGTCATGGCAAATTTCTTCAACATGTCAATGAAACTCAGTTTTGCTGGGTACAAGATCTTGGGTTGAAAGTTATTTTGTCCTCTTCTCGCTTGAAAGATTTCAGCAGAGAGGTCTGCAGTTATTCTAATATTTTTGCCCTTGTAGGTGATGCTTTTCTTTGGTCTGGCTGCTTTCAGAATTTTTTCCTTCATATTAACTTTAGTGAAGTTGATTATGATGTGTCTGGGGGATGTCTTATTTGGGTTGAGTCGTGCTGGAGTTCTGAAACTGTCTGCTATCTGCATTTCAGAATCTCTTGGCATGTCTGGAAAGTTCTCCTTCATAATCTCATGGAGAAGAGACTCTGTGCCTTGTGAAGCCACTTTCTCGTTTTCAGGGGATCTGTATAAGACGAATATTGATTTTCTTCAAATTATCCCAGAGCTCTCTGAGAGAGTGATCTGGTTTTGCCCTCCATTTCTCTTCCTCTTTGGGAGTTTGGGAGTGTTCTAAAGCTTTGTCTTCCATGTCAGAAATCCTTTCTTCTGCTTGCTCCATTCTGTTACTGAGGGATTCTATTGTGTTTCTCAGATCTTTGAGGGCTGCGACTTCTTGTCTCAATATTTCAAAATCTTTGGTCATTTGGTGTTTGAATTTGTTGAATTATTGAGATATCTTTTGGGTTACTGCTTGGAATTCTAATTCGATCTTATTTGCTATCCATATTCTGAATTCGATTTCTGACATCTCAGCTATTTGTTTGTGCATGGGATCTTGTGCTGTGCCTGCCCCATTGATCCTTGGGGGAGTTGATCTACTCTGACTATTCATATTGCCAGAGTTTTTCTGTTGATTACACCTCATGATTGTTTTTCACCATTGCCTCTGGCCGTCCTCAGAGTTGGGGAGGTGTTTCTCCAAGATTAGACCCCAGCAGGATCACTCTATTGTTGCTGGATCTTTGTAGGGAGTGGCCCTGTGTAGTTCCTCTGGGGCTGCCCCAGCCAGGAAGTTCTGGTTGTGGAAGCAGCTCCAGAGTGTGACACACCTGGATCCAGCAACAGGGCAGGAGGTGGTGCACATGCTTCTGGGAGTGCCTGTTGCCAAGTAACTTTGGCACAGAGAGGCCAAGGCTCCAGCAGTCTCTCGCCAGGAGAAGGGCTCTGCACAGAGGCAGGGAGGGCTCTGGAGGGCACACGGCTACCAGAGTTTCTGGCCAGACAAGTGGGTCTGTATGGAGGCAGGGAAGGTACAGGAGGGAGGACACAGGCACAGGGTTGTGCGGCTCCCGCAGTTTGTGGTCAGGGCATGCAGAGGCCCAGCGGTTGTGGGTCGCATGTCGGGGATCACGGCAGAGCTCTTATGGAGGTCTGGGCGGCGCCAAGCCCAGGAGTTTGAGTTTGCTATTAGCTGTGATCCACAGCACTCTACCTAGGGCAACAGCCCGAGGCTCCAGTGTGCCAAAACTGGTCTCACTCTGCCCCTGGGGGTTAAGGCTGTAAGGCAGTTCAGTCCCGCCTTTAGGCTGCTCAGTCACTAGGTTACTAGCTCCCACCCTATCCTTGCTCTGCGACCGTGAGGGCGGAGCTTGCCAGGGCAGTTCTCTCATAATCGCTCCCTGCAGCCCACAGCCGAACACTATTAGCTCCATCTGGCTCAGCGACTCAGTCTGGGGCCCTAGACAATGCCCAAAGTTCTCCACACTCCTGCTCAATCTCTCCCCAGAGGCAGTTCAACTGAGTGCCAAGTCCAAAAACACCGAAACAGCTCACAGGTAAGGCCTTTCCAGTTTGCAGTCTCACTGGTGCTTGTACTTATGGCTGCCAGCAGGATTAGGTAGATGGGACACACGCAACCACTTGCCAGTGGAATTTCCACTGTTTTTGTCCTCCTCTTGTGGTCCAGAAGTCTCTCGCTGACTCCCTGTATCCTCAAAGGGATAATTATAGGCAGATCCCACCAGCCAGAGATGCCTGGAGTCTTATCTACCCAGACTCACTGTGCCCTGTTGCACACTCAGCCTCTCTGGTGTAATATTAATATGACTGTGCTGTGTGGTATCAGAATTTTGAAAATGCAATCGGCAGCATGGATTTTTTTTTTAACCTTAAAGATTATGTAATTTTGTATTCTTTCTTAAACTCACTTAGGACTGTCCAATATCTTACTCTTTTATTATTGCTAATAAAATCTACCTGTAGAGGTAATTGTCCTAGAACACATCTGTTTTGAGTGTTCTCGAGAATGTAGCTCAGTGGTGATTAGTCACTATAACCATTTGTTCATTTAATACTGCAGTCCCCAGTCCCAGGGTGCAGACCAGTACCTGTCTGTGGCCTGTTAGGAATCAGCCACACTGCAGGAGGTGAAGAATGGGCAAATAGATGCAGCTTTATCTCTATTTACAGCCATTCCCTGTCAGTGTCATTACTGCCTGTCAGATCAGGGGTGACACTATAGTCTCATAGGAGCACAAACTCTACTGTAAACTGTGCATGTAAGGAATCTAGGTTGCATGCACTTTATGAGAATCTAATGACTGATGATCTGAGGTGCAACTGAGGATGTAAGCAACACATTTTGGATGATACTGTCTCCTGTCTAGAGTGAAGCTACCACTGAGGAGTAACTGCAAATACAGGATGGGACCATCTAGTTTCAGGAAAACACTTTCGGGCCTCCCACTCGTTCTTTATTATGGCAAGTTGTATTTCATTATATATCACAATGTAATGATAATAGAATAAAGTACACAATAAATTCAATGCACTTGAATCATCACTAAACCATCCACTCCCCACCACTGTGGAAAAATTGTCTTCTATGGGGACAGCGCATGTGGCTCAACGGAGTAGGGTTCCGGCCCCATATGTCAGAGGTGGAGAGTTCAAACCCAGCCCCGGCCAAAAACTGCAAAAAAAAAATAAAATTGTCTTCTATGAAACTGGTCCCCCCAAAAGATTTGGATCACACATGTGTTTTGAGCACCTCTTCTGGGCTAGGTGCTAATTCAAGCATTGTGTCTGTGGCCTCTTGTTTTATTTTTCTCTCCTGTCTGCCTGCTGTGGGTCTGGTGCTATTCTACATGCTTTCTAAATATTAACCCACTTGCTCCTCCTCATTCCCCTGTAAAGGTATGCCCTCTGTAAGTAGCCATTTCCCAGTTATGGCTAGAGAGACACAGAAAGGTTAAGTAACTTGCACAAGGTCACAGAGTCAGGATTCAGATACTGGCCCTGGAATTCACACTTTTTACCATCTCAAAGCTGCAAAAGCTCTGCCTCCAGGGAGCCTGCATCCTGCCTGCTGCGAAGGAGACAAGGAGCAGACATCGGTGTTGTTTCTGCAGTATCTTGGCGTGTCCTTTGTTTGAAATCAGAACAAGGCACAGTCTCAGAGTCTTGCAATGCCCACCGCACCCCCAGTCCATGATCTGTGCTAGGAGTCCACAAACTCTGTAAAGGACCAGAGATTAAAATATTTAAAATACTTTAGGCTTTTTAGGGCACATATACTCTATACCACAAACTTTCTGGTTTTTTTCTTTTTTTCAACCATTTTAAAAATGCAAAGATCATCTTTAGCTCACAGGCTGTGCAAGAACCTGTCCCAGCCGTAATTTTCCAACATCTGCTCTGTGCCCCTACACACTGCCCTTCCTCAGCTCTCCTGTGTTGCTGGCTGATTCCCTTTCGGGTGCTCAGATCCTCCTCTCTCCTACCATGGGCTCTTTGCACAAGTTCTACTCCCTCTCCTGGTGGAGAAATACCTTTAGCCCCTGAATTTCATTAACTTTGGGAGTTCTTTGGGGCACATTTCCGTTATCTCTTCCTCATGGCTGCATCCCTGGACACCAGAAACTCCACTCTTTGTTATCTCCTGGCCATTCATAATTATCATCACAGCAGTAATTTTATGTTTGTTCATGTGGGTGATGTTGTTGGGATCTGTCCTTTGTTATCTGCCCTACAAGCACCTTGCTTTCCAGTGTGTCCCTGTCTCCCAGGACAATGTCTAAGCCTCCCTGCTCCCACTTCTAACCCCCTGAAATCCACTCTCCACCCAGCAGCCAGAGACATCATTAGAACCTAAATCTGATCTAGTCATGCCAGGTGCACCTGAGGAACGGGGCCTTTCTGGGTTGGACGTGCCTGTCTCCAGGACGGGATGTTTTCTTCCCCTCATTCACTCCTCCCTCAGTTCCCTGGCCTTTTGTTGGTGTTTTCTGTGAACTTGATACGCTTTTCCCCATGCCACGGCCTTCCTACCCTTGTCTTCACTGTCCACCAACCCCCTCATTTTTTCAGTGTCTGGACTTCAGCATTCCTGGCCTCAGTTCACAGAACTCCTCCTTCTAATCATTCTGTTAGAAACCCTTCTCATGCCTGCCACACACGTCTACTGTAGTCATCTGTCAGCATGGGAGTCCCTTTTCCTTTCTCTATAGTACTTTTGAATAATTTCCTTTCTTATTTATTGCATATACATGCTGCAAAAATGCAGAGGCTTTATCTTTTTCAACTGTGTACCCCTAGTGCCTGGCCTAGTCCTAGGACTCAGTGAAAGCACAGTTAATATTGCGGATTGAATGACCAGTAGTTGGCTTAGTCACTTCATAGAATGATTCAGTGGATGCATGAATTTCAGTGCATTGCCACTTTCTTGCTCATTATCAATTTTCAATATAAAAGAAGGATACCTTTCACATTCTGAAGGAAAAGAGCTATGGATAAAAAGTGATTGTTTCTGAAAGATAAAATAATGTGTTTTTTTTTTGTTATTTGTTTTTTTGCATGGATATAAGGAAAAGATGAGGGAATAGGTGCTGTAACATTTTAGAATTATTTAGTAAAAATTTTTTAAAAAGATGTTGACAAACTGGCTACATAATAAATTCAACTCAAATACTTAACCATCTATTGACCAAAGAAAAAATATCTAGTACCCTGGTCTCTGCAGTTTAGTCTCCCACTGTTAAAACTCAATGCCCGTGTAAATATCTATTATGGTCAAAATTCCTTATTATTCCGATTGTGCCTTATATGGATCCTCTTGGCTCATCCTCACACCCACCTTTCACACTCTCCCAGTTCAGACACCTCTGGGTCACAAGAGTCACTTCTTTGAAATTCTAAAGCATTCACTCTGTAGTATGGCTGTTACTCATACAGCAATTAGCATAGATTCTCTCACCTAGAATACACATTCATTAAATTTGTAAAAATGACACAGCCTAATTGCAGTTTAAAGCTGTGACCTACAACTTACCCTTAATTGCCTAAGTCATGAATTTTTGGTGTCTTAATCTTATGGTTATCTTCCTAAAACTGGACTCCCTAACACGGGGGTGCCCAAGTGGGCTTGCAAACCCTCTTTGAGAAATGCCCATAGCTGCAATGACGGAAAACCCTTTGCAACCTTTTTACTGAACTATAATGTGCATAAAGAGAAGTCCCAGATACACAGCTGGTACAGCTTGGTGTATTTTCACAGCAGACCACAGCCCAATGGCCAGCACCTGGACCAGAACACAGAACCTTGTCTGTCCCCGTCCCCAGAATCCACCCTCTGGCTTCTCCCAGACTGGAGATTAACTTGTTTTCTCCATTTATCTAATGGAATTAGAGGGTGTGTCCTCTTATGCTGGGCTTCTGATAGTTCCTTTAGGTGGGAGACAGTCTGGCTTTTTCTTATTTTTCCCTCCCTCCCTTGGAATAGTCACCTGGAATGAAAGAGAATGAGCTTCTTTTCGTTTACATTTTCATTTTCTGCAATTTCTGTTTTTCTGATTTAACAGCAGTAATTTCAGAAACTGCTTTCCTTAGGGACAAACTGACCTATCCAGCCATTGTACCTCCAGTGTAAAGACTCTGGCAGCCCTAAGAATGGAGGTGGAGGGAGCAGAACCATCTGTTTATCTTTCTGAAATGTTCCCTTAATTTTTTTTCTCTTTTCTTGACTCTGGGAGTCTTTTTGTTGTTGTTGTTGTTTATTTTATTTTATTTTTTAATTTATTTATTTTAATTGTTAAATCATAGCTGTGTACATTAGTGCAATCAAGGGGTTCAATGTGCGTGTTTCATATACAATCTGAAATATTCTCATCAAGCTGTTCAACGTAGTCTTCATAGCATTTTCTTAGTTACTGTATGTAAAGGTCCACACCTCCGGGTCTGAGCCTCTTCCTGTGGAGACTCGTCCCCCGGCCTCTTCCCTGGCTGGCCTTTGCATTTGGGGGCCCGTCACTGGTTGCTTTCACTCTTCGCTCACCACTGCAGATGTTTAGATCTCATGATCGTCCATATTCACATGACCATGGGACTCAAAGCTGTCTCTGTCATTTCCTGTCATTTGTTTGTCCTGTAACAGGAGGGAAACAGTCAGTCTGAGTGGAGACTATGAAAGAATAAATAAAGCTTATTAAAAAATGTGTTTTAAGTTAAGACATTCTTGTTGTAGAACAGTTTTATGTTCAAAGCAAAATTGAGCAGAAGGTACAGAATTCGCATACAGCCCAGGCCCCACACACAGCCTTACCCACCCCGTCATCATCATCCCCTGGTACGTGTGTGACAGTCCAGGAACCTACACTGACACATTATTGTCACTCAAAGTCCTAGTTTGCATCAGGGTCGACTCTTGACATTGTCGCACATTTTATTTCATTTATTTATTTATTTATTTATTTATTATTGTTGGAGATTCATTGAGGGTACAATAAACCAGGTTGCACTGATTGCATTTATTAGGCAAAGTCCCTCTTGCAATTGTGTGTTGCCCCCAAAAGGGGTGGCACACACCAAGGCCCCACCCCTCTCTCCTTCTTTCTCTCTCTACTCTCCACTTCCCCCACCTCCACCATAGCCTTAATTATCATTAATTGTCCTCTTATCAAAACTGAGTACATAGGATTCATGCTTCTCCATTCTTGTGATGCTTTTAATGGCTGAATAGTATTCCATGGTGTACATATACCACAGCTTGTTGATCCATTCCTGGGTTGGTGGGCATTTAGGCTGTTTCCACATTTTGGTGATTGTAAATTGAGCTGCAATAAACAGTCTAGTGCAAGTGTCCTTATGATAAAAGGATTTTTTTCCTTCTGGGTAGATGCCCAGTAATGGGATTGCAGGATCAAATGGGAGGTCTAGCTTGAGTTCTTTGAGGGTTCTCCATACTTCCTTCCAAAAGGTTGTACTAGTTTGCAGTCCCACCAGCAGTGTAAAAGTGTTCCCTTCTCTATGGGTATAGACAACTGTATAATGACCCGTATCCACCATTTTAGTATTGCACAAAGGATTTTTGCTACCCTCCCCCCAAATCCTCTGTGTTTGAGGATATTTTGTTCTGTTCAACACTCCCTTCACCTTAGCCCCTGGCAGCCACCAACATTTTTGCTGTCTGTATATAATTTTCCTACTTCCAGACTCTCATATGGCTTTTCATATAATGTAAATGGTGAATTGTTTTGCATGACTTTAACAGAAAGAAATTAAAAGTTGTGTGTTGAGTCAGAATCTTTCCCTGTCTAGCAGGACCGCCTGGCAGCGACTGCTTATGGATATGGTTAGCCTTCATTTAGAAGTAGAAGAGTCACCTTTGTGATATTCTTTAGCCCTCACCAGAGTAAAATCTTGTCTGCTTACACATAAAATTTTACCATCATCGGTGATTTATTTTCTTGTAGTAATGTCCCTTTGACATTAAGTTCTGATACTCTGGAAGGGTCAGCATTTTCAGGGAGTTTCTGGCACTTGAAGAAATAGTGGGAAAAATAAGTTTTTCCCTTTCAATGTTTCCTGCTATTCCTAAAAACTGCAATTAAAAGTGGTAATGCTGGTGTGTTTCACATTCTTTGGGAAGAGGCAACATCATTAATATACAGCTGTGTGCTGCTGTTTAAATAGTGTCCAAAAGCATAATTGAATTCATGGGCATCTGAATTTAATTCCAGAAATCAAAGCTATGATAATAAGAACTGGACCCCAGTTCTTGTAGGCCAACTAATTTAATTCCTTAGCCAGTTGAACTATTATATATCTCTGTTCCTTGTTATTATGCCAGTAAATTGCCTGGGCAGATGCAGTGATGGATGGTGGCTATATAATTCACTCTTTCTCATGGCTAGACACATCCCAGAATGCAGATCGCATTAAACAGCTGTTTCCATGAGCATGTTTTCTGTTGAGAGCTGTAACAGCAAAGGCTGGAGGAGGCACCCTAAGGTGCCGAGGGCTGTGTTCTCACCACCCTACCTGGAAGCACGGAGCTGTCTTAGCCTGGATCATATGCTCAGACGTGGTCACTCCAGTTGTGGTTCCAGACTGTGCACACTTCACGGTTTAAGGAAAATAATAGTTTGATTTGATTTTTCTCCCTGGCTGCCCTAAAATTTCCACTTAAATTGGAGAACAGTATTGATGTCTATGATTTGACTGAATAAAGAAGTGATTTCAAACACAATAAATTAACTTGTGACATGTACCAAGTCATCTTTATTTTACTCACTCGTAGTACAACATTGAGACTGTATCGAGAAATGTAGATGGAATACTGGGTCAAGTTTAAAGCAGCTGAGCAACTGTCAAGTTTAGGATTCTTTTGGAATGCTGTCTCAAATAGTGTAGAAATTCAGGCATCAACAATATTAATTATTCCAACTTTTCCAGACATGTTCATTTATTATCCTTGCATCATATTTAATCAGAGTTAGATGTTCCACGTGGGGATGACCCACAAAGTCCTTGGTGCTGTTCTTGTATCACACAGGATCACATTTAGGTGTTCCCTGGGGGCCCTTCACATCTTCATAGGGCTTGTGTGAAATGTCCTTCAGAGTCTGAATTAATCAGAGAATCCCTGCCAGTGCCCTGTTTATCTGTGCCTGTCTTTCCCTTTCACTGTCAGCGAAGTTGCTTGTGGCCGTCCTGTCAGACTTGGAACTTTAAATCCCTTTCAGCTTTCTTGAGCCATCTTACTTTGTGTTGTCCTGGATTGTGGACTCATGCTGTTGTTTTTCTCTGACATGTTTGAGGTCGGGTTTCTGGCACCCTGCTGTGCTCACCCCCATTCCAAGGCTTCACGTTGCACCTGGTGCTTCACGTTGCACGTTGCACCACGTTCCTTGCCTCTGTTCCCATCAATGAGCTTCTCCCTTGTTGGCCAGAGTCAGCTCTGGGGTAATAATGTTCCTCTGCTTTCTTTTTTATTCTGGAGGCATTTCAATGTCAACATAGCAGTTCTTGATCCTGTGACTGTGGTGCTGCCCCGCAAGTAGACCTGTGGCGGCTGCGTGGATGGGTTGAGATTCTCTCGCTCACCGAGAGCTTTTTCCTACATTGGTTTTATGATCTGACAAGGGCATCTGTTTCTCCTGTCTAGCCAGCTGGTATGCAGTAGACAGTTACTACCTGACACTTACATTCTTACCTTCATTAATCTTCTTTCAAATGCTCTCAACTGTGCCTGCATCTCCAAGAATGATTCCCACAAGGATTTCTTAATAGGTCTTTTGAATTTTGTTCCAGACATGTCCTTCTTTTGCCATCCAAATTTGCTGGCTTATTGGTTGCCGCGGTATATCAGCATGTAGCTGTTTAATGCCATAATGTTGTTTCTGATCCTCTTCTCAATTTCACTGAAGTTACTGGTTGTCTCGTGCCATGATTCTCAGGATCGCTGGTTCAGTGGTTCTCAGAATCTTGTCTCCTGACCACCAGCCTTGGTGTCACCTGAGAACTTGACAGAAATGCACGTTCTGTCTGGCTCATCTCAGACCCACTGATTCAGAAACTCTGGGGCTATGTAAGACACTCTACAGGTGGTACTTGGCGACCTGTGATTTAATAAGACTTATAGGTGATTCTGATCCTCACTGAAATTTGAGAAGTGCCAAAATATTGATATTCTGCCAAACATAAGCAATTCGCAAGAATAGGGAGCTTGACTACATAGTTTCATAGGCATCCTTGAGCACAGAGTATTACAGTTTTATTTAAGTCAGTTCCCTCTCTTCGTCCACTTTGAACTTTCTTTACTATTCTGAACCAGTTTCCCCGACTCTTGAGTATCTGCCACCATGCTGGTGTTACGCGTTTCCTGCAGAGACATCATGAGAAGGAATCCCTGTAATACAGTAAACTCTCTGTGGTATTTTCTGCTCCCTTTTAATAGACTATATTTTAGAGCAGCTTTAGATTTAGAGGATTTGAACGGAAAGTGGGGAGCTCCACTGTACCCCTCTCACCTTCCTTTCCTTTCCCTATAGTTCCCCCCCTACTATTAATGTTTTGCCTTCATTTGGTACGATTAAACTAATATTGATACATCATTATTTACCAGTGTTCCCAGTGTATATTCAAGGTCACTTTTTGTGTGATTTTGACAAATGTACAATGCCATGTACCTACTGTTCCAGTCGTGTGCAGAATAGTGTCCCTTCCCTGAAAATCATTTATGCTCCACCTACTCATCCCTTCCTTCCTTCCCTGATTCCTTGGTTACACTGATTTTTTTTTTACTTTCTTCCTAATTATGCTTTGTCCAGAATGTCACATGATTAGAATTGTAGTCTACTCTTTTACACCTGTGTAAACTAAGAAGAGCTGTGCCCAAGGATAAGGAGCTCTGCAGACTTAGTGAGCTGGGATTCATACTTAGACCTGCTAGCTGTAAGCTTTCCATGTGATTTTTTTCTTCGATGTCACAGTCCCTCTCAAATTACCAAAATTCCTTGTTGATGATTTTTTTCCTTTCCTGCAGTTTGTGTATTGACTATTTCTGTTATTTTCGTTTTCTCTGACAGTGAAGACAAAGTTGTGGAAGTAGCGGAGGAGGAGGAAGTGGCTGATGTCGAGGAAGAAGCGGAAGATGACGAGGATGATGAGGATGGTGATGAGGTGGAGGAAGAGGCTGAGGAGCCCTATGAAGAGGCTACGGAGAGAACCACCAGCATTGCCACCACCACCACCACCACAGAGTCTGTGGAAGAGGTGGTTCGAGGTAATCCACTCTTTGCTTGGATCCTCCCCATCCCCTAAGGAAAAGAAAGCATAATTCCAGAGTGTGAAATTTCTATACACCCTACCACCATTGCCTTCCCCACCCAAAACAAAACAAAACAAAATAAACCCTTTCTTTTTGTTCCAAATACAGGATTTCTTATGCTTCGTGAGATTGTTCTGGTTTAATAAGCAGTCTAACAGTTTCAAATGCATAAAATCCTAATTGAACATTCTGTCTTGTACCTTGCGTGTGCTACTTGGAAAATCCCAAATTGTTCTACAAGATTCCACCTAACCAGGAGTCATCTCATTGAACAAACACTGAGTTAGGTGACTCCCTGGTGTTCCCCCGGCACTGGGTGACTGGCACTTGATTTTGTCTGCTGCCTCTTTGGCCACCTAGACCACGAGCTCCCTGGGGGTAAGGACTAGATTTTACTCAGTATCACACTGAGCGCCTGGCTCATAGAAAGTTTTCAATAAATCTTAGTTGACTGAGTGAGTGGTTGAGATCAGATTTCATGAAAGAAGGAGATTTGGTGAGCATTGTATTGTTTCTTGCTATGAAACTTAGGCTATTTAGGTTGCATCTAAATTATTGTATGGAGGAGTATGACAGCACCTTCTACAAGAAGATGATGCACTACTAATATCTCAGGCTTTCTTTTATTGTTGAATTAATGTTCCTCTTGAGACTATTGGGAACAAAATTAACTAAAACACTTTTTTGTCTCCCTGAAGTAAAAGTGAACCTTCAGTTTGTATTAGTCAAATGTAACAACAACTAGTAAACTGTTGAATCAGGTTCCTTAAGGGATATGTATTTGTTTTGCAGATAGTAAAAATGTTTCTAGAACTAGATTAAATGAATATGGACTTATTGAAGTTTAACATATTGCAAATATGTTAAATGGTACACTAGTATAAGGTTCCTCTTACTTTTTCTTAAGGTATAAGGATTTCAGCTCTATTGTTATGTTGGAATTTAAAATAGGCTACTTTTCTACCTCAAACACATTCCTAATTGTCATTATAATATATCCTTCCTTTCTTGCATTTTTTGCACTACTTTATTGAAGTATAATGTACATAAGATTGACTTTAAGTATACAACTCAGTGGCTTTCATAAATTTACCAAATTGTGCAACCATCACCGTAATCCAATCATAGAACATTTTTATCGCCCCAGTAAAATCCTCAAACTCACTCACAGTTAATCCCTGCACTCACCTCTAGCCCCAAGCAACAATTAATTTACTTTCTGTCTCTATAGAGTTTAAAGAAATTAGGTTCAGACCAAAATATGGTCAGACCTTCAATTTCACACTGGCAAGTATGGACATTAACTGAGGGTGATTAATCAAATATTAATTCAGGACCTACTAAGTATGGCAGATGTTTCCAGGAGACAATGAAGAGATTTTGTTTTCGCAGTGTTGTTGTTGGGGTGACAGTACACAAGGAGTGACATAATTTACGCAGTGTGAGAGAATACCACATAAATGTATGCCCGTATTCCACACCAAGACAGCAGTCTCTTGAGATAAAGTGATCTTTTTATCTTCTCTCTTAGTCATTCTTTCAGCTTCAATTTTACATGTAGCGTTATTAGATACTAAAACAGAACATAGAGGGACATATATATGTTATAGCCTTTCCTACAGAATGGCAAAGGCAATTATAAGAAATTATTTTTTAATCTCCAAAGTAGAGGTAAAAAGGAAACTAACCTTAAGAAATAAAGATTAATAATTTTGATGGCAATAAGAGCTATAAAAATGACCTTCTAAAAGCAAATACCTGGTCATTTAGAGGTACCAATTGTTAATGCCAGAATTAGAAGATCCTTTAATGGGAATCCATCAATTCCATCTCAAACTCCTCAGTGGACGAAAGCAATAATTGAGACAAGACTTTATGGGAAAGAGGGCTGGACAGAAACATGTTATGGTATATTGTGTCCTTGTAAGTTAGTTTTCTGTGTTCCTATAGAAGTAGAAGTTTTTGATGGTAGCATTCAAGAGATCAGATACAAAGAGCACTTCCCTTCCCCATCACTGATGTAGAAGGTGAGTTGCGGTTCTTCCCTAATTGAGAAGAGAGGACAATGTCATAGGACAAACTCTCATTACAAGTAGTTTGCTTCCGTGTTGAAAATAAAAATTAGAAGTGACTTGCTAAGAAGAGATATGGAAGGGAGGCTCCATGTTAATGTTTCAGCACCCGAAAAAATATGATTCATAACCATACTTACAAAGAAAATTATTTCATCACCTCAGCATATCGCTACTAATACCATTCCTTAATGTGCTTTGTAAAAAACGCAATACTTTTCTGATCCGTCAACATTTGAAAGAAATAGACAGAGGGAAGAAAATAGATGACATTTTAGCATGGTCATGAAATTTTCTGCCACATGTTATCTTCTCTGTTAGAATCGATGGTCCCCAAGAGAGAGATGTCTGTCTCAGTTACTGATTCCAGAAGGAAAAGGTCTCGTCCGAAAGTGAGCATGCTGTTACAATATCTACCTGGCTTTGGGGCTTATTGTGTTTGGCTTTGCTTGTCTTTGGGACTTCAAAAAAACTTAACATATTGATGTAGTAGAATAAGCCATTACCAATTTAAGTAAAACGATAGTATGTATAGACACGTGCTGCTACTTTGAGAAGGTTTTACACTTCATAAACCCACGATGTCAGTAATTTCTGATTGAGCTATGAATTCTAAACTCTGATTAAACATAGGTACTGAAAAAAATGACAAAATTTTGTATTGAATATAGCCAGTTTTGCCTGTCCAGAGTAAATTTTTTTCCTTACATTAATTATTGAGCAAATACTCATTGTGCCTCTGCTAACTGCTAGACCCTTTTGGTACTGTGGAAGGTGTCATGGGAGCAGAGCAGAAGTGGTTTCACCTGCTGGACGACTGGGGCAGATCCCAGGTGGAATTCTTTGTTGCAGATACAGGTTTTCAGGATCACCATTTCTTTTGCCCTTTTCTGGCAGTGACTTTGTCTTTTAGGCTTTGTAAATGTGCCGTTAAGTGGAAATTATACTTGCCCATTTAAAACCAAGAAAAGAAAGGCCTAGAGAATTTTTTTTTTAATTGCCCATAGGCATAACTGGTAAGTGGTGAAACCAGCATTTAGACCCAGATTTGCCAGGATACTTCTGCAACACTCATGTCGTAATTATACTTTCATTATATTTTTCTTTATAAATACACGCTAATTCATTTTAACCCATGCTCCCTCTGTAAATTCCTTTGCCGTAGGCTTGTGCTCATTGCACTATTATTTCATACAGTACATTTCTGAAATTTTAGCATTCTCATTTATGTTTTTTGGTATATTTGTTTTGTTTTGAGACAGGGTCTTGCGCTGTCACTCTCACCCCAGGCAGTGGCATCAGCATTGCTCACTGCAACCTCAAACTGTTGAGCTGAGCTGAACTGATCTTCCTGCCCCAGGCTCACCAATTCTGGTACTATACACCCATGCCATGACACCTGGTTAGTTTTTCTATTTTTTGTAGAGACAGGGGGTCGCACTCTTGCTTAGGCTAGAATTATTAAATTGAAGCAATGATCAGGTGTCTACAAATAATAGTAATGATCTGTGGTCAACAGACTATGGCCCTGAGGCCAAAAATGGCCTATTCCCTGTTTTCTCAGCAAAAGCTTGTGTTAGGTTGCACCCAATCCCATCTGTTTCTATATTGTCTGTAACTAAAAAGCAGACTTGAACAATTGCAAAAGAGACCATGTGGCCTATGAAGCTGCAAATATTTGCTATCTCGTCTTTACAGAAATTTGCTGCCCCGTGATGTTGACTATAGGACATGACTATGAAGTTCTTTATATTTCAGACACAACCACCTCGCATTAATTTCTTTAAGGTAGTTTTCCTATAGCTAAAGGCAGACTAGTGTAGTGTTTAAGAGAGAATTTTTTATTTTTTGCAGTTTTGGGTGAGGGCTGGGTTTGAACCTGCCACCTCCGGCATATGGGGCCAGCGCCCTACTCCTTTGAGCCACAGGTGCTGCCCTTTAAATTTAATAATTTTATGGCCTTGGCCCAGTTAAGTAACCTATTTTTCATGCCTGCGGTATAAATGGTAATGTTACCTTGCCTGTTTTTCGTGAGAATGACTTCAAATCCTCTCTGTAAGCACTTACCATAATTCCCGGTAAGCATTTAATATATTTTATAAGCACAGGCTGCCCAGACTTGAATCTTTTCTCCACAACCTACCGACAGTGTCAATTTGTATAAATGAGATAACCTTTAATCTTCATTGCTTCTTTTGTAAAATGAGGATTACTAATACCCAGCTAATATTTAACTATTCTGTGAGGATTAAATTAAGGAAGTCCTGGGAAACACTTAGCACAGTTTTTGGTACAGAGACTCTCTTAGTCGTAGTTGTAATCATCATTCCTGTCTTCCAGTGTATTCCGATTAGAAAACTTTTGTTTACTCCTTAGCAGGCATGCCAAAGGAAAGCACACACATTGACTTTTAATTTTATAAAAAGCATAAATGTGACCTATCCATATCTTTTGGTAAAATACAGCTGATTCTTAATTTTTTTAATTATTACAGGTATATAATAATTGTGTATCTTAATAGGGTACATGTTATCTTTCAATACAGTCATACAATGCAATTTAATTAAATTAGGGTAATTGGAGTACCCATCACCTGTCATATTTCTCATTTCTTTGTGTTAGGAGCATTTCAACTCTACTCATTTAGTTGTTTTTAATAGAGCTGATATTTGTAGACAGCATTACATTGTGATAAAAATCAGCTTAAACTCTGTTTCTTGATCAAAATGTTTTTGTGAGTATATATTGTATATTGCAGTTAAATTTTATGTCCAGCAAAAAATTGAACAGGATGATATTAAATGTCACTGCATTTTCAGATAGAATTTCATTTCTGTGTGTATTTTAAACCTCATGGAAGTTCTATCAAATAGACAGAGGCACTGATATAGGTGACTCATTTACCGTCTCATAGGACCATGAAAGCTCAAATGTTTGCTCTGAATGTCACTGGCCTCGGGTTAAGTGACTGGCCTTGGCAGAATTAACTGATTGTTCTTCTCCTGGTGACCATTAATCTGGGAGAAGCACCATTTGATTTACGGGCAGGTGTTTCACCACCCTCAACAAAACATTTCAAGGTACTGATGGACCACTGCATTGGGTGCTGGGGACACAGGGATATGAACCAGGTGGCTCGCTCAGGTGGCTTCTAGCCTTATTTGCACAGTCCTTGAGAGGAATGAGTCTCTCGGACCTGGCTAGGAAAGAAGTTTGGCCACCGGAAGGAAGGGAAGTGCTCAGCTTGGGGCGGAAGTTTTCACCTAAGGCATTGTGCAGAAGTTGGCATTGGGTGATAACAGAGGAAGAACAGGGGCTTGCCATGTGATAAAACACCAACTAGAATGAATCCAATATATGTTTAAATCAGAGTAGCTTGTATTGATCTCAAGAGTGAAGGAACAAACCTTAGCTTGAATTCTCTTGACACTTAAGGGTTGCCTATAATTCGCCAAAAGGATTCTTGCATATCATCCGTACTTAACTTTTCACACAACATTTGGGGTAAACTGTGAGTTTGACTTGCGGTGAAACTGCACAAAAATGAAAATAAAGTTCCAGGGAGTTTGGGAACAGGTCAAAGGGACAGTGGCTCCTTCCTTTTAGAGCAGTGGTTCTCAACCTTCCTAATGCTGTGGCCCCAACCCACAGGTGCAAGCCTTGGGCTTTTCCTCTGTGTTTTGATTTGTTTGTTTGATTTATTATCATCATCATCATCATCATTAGCTCTTGTTCTGTTTGTTCCAGGCTAGGGCACAGTGGCATGGTCATAGCTCTTTGTAACCTTAAACAGCTGGGTTCAAGTGGTCCCCCTGCCTCAGCCACCAAGTAGTTGGAATTACAGGTGCGCACTACCAGGCATGGCTAATTTTTTAAAAATCATTTGTAGAGGCAGATTCCTGCTGTGTTCCCCAGGTAGCCTCGAACTCCTGGCCCCAAACATTCCTCTCCTCTCAGCCTTTCACAGAGGTGGGATTACAGGCATAAGAGACTGTGCCCAGTATTTCTCCATGTTTCAAGGAAGGGGAATAGTATTTCATTCTGCCCCTAGATAAGGTTGTAGTATATTTTCTAATGATGTTGAGAGAAACAATGTCAGCAGTAACCATAGATGTGGCAGGTGGCAGCCTACATTAATATTTAGTGCTCAATAGCATGGCAGCCATTGATTTTGAGGTATTTGATACACCTTTTTTAAATTAAATCATAACTGTGTACATTGATGCATTTATGGGGTTCAGTGTACTGATAGGATATACAGTGTGAAATGCTTGCATCGAACTGATTAACACATCCATCGCAATTGTACTCTTTTCTTAATAGTTTTGAAATTTACCCTTGCATCATGCATACTATGCAGCCATAAAAAAGGATGGAGACTTCACATCTTTTATGTTTACCTGGATGGAGCTGGAACATATTCTTCTTAGTAAAGTATCTCAAGAATGGGGGAAAAAGTATCCAGTGTACTCAATACTACTATGAAATCAATATATAATCCCCTACACATTCATACAAATGGTAAAATGTAACTATAGTCCAGAAAGTAGAAGGGAAGAGGAGAGAGAGGGGAGTGGGAGGAGGGAGGACATTTGGGGGGAACTCATCTAATGTGATATGCGCTTTTATAAAGGCAGAGAGGAGTGGGACACTGTGTCTTTCCATGTAGTTCAGTGGTCTCAATCCAGAAAGCCCCCTCTGGTCCTTGGGTTGCTTAAAATGTGAGAATAAGGAGGAGGAGACCCGAATAGACACGCGTGCGTACCTGCACATACATGGTACATCATTTCCTATTTTAACAATTTTATTGAGATATAATTCACACACCATAAAGTATAAAATTCAGTAGTTAAATATCTTCACTAAGTCTGCATTGACATTTGGAAAATACATTTTGAACTTGGTTTTGCTTGCAGTTTTACATGCCTAATAGTGCTTTGTTATTTTTCACCTTCCGTTTCTACACTGTTTTTCTTTAGTTTCTTTAATTCAGTATTAGACTAATGGTAGTAATCAGCTAAAGGTATTTTTAATGAAATTATATCTAAATTTTTTAAGTGAAAAAATATTTTCTCTCCAACTTAACTAAAAACTGCAAACCCAAAGAAATACTCGTCTTCCTCGTGTGTTTCTTCAAATCAGTTGCTTTTAAAAAAATTATGCAGATGCCTCAGGTACAATAATTGTACATCTGTCCAACTTAGGAGTTTGCAATCAAGAAAAAGAAATCTAAAAAAGAAATCCAGAAAATTAGAGAAGGGTTCCTTTAAATACGTGTCCATTTTCATGGGCACACCTTGTTAGCTAATTCATATGTCTGAATAGTAGAGGCCTGGATTCCTTGGCCAGGTAACAAAGCTCTGGGTTTTAATGGAAAGCTTTTGTTCTCCTGCAGAAAAATGAGTTGTTTCTGGAGTTTTTAAAAGCAGAGTGGATTATAGCTGAAACATCTGCTTCTCTGAACCTTGGACCATTTTACCCCTTTGAAAATACATCTTTGGTTTCCAGCCACCTCTTCCAATGTGTCTGACCTTTGTGATTCTGTTAGAAGAGTGAAAAGTGAAGGGCAAGTGTGACTGAATCTCCTATAAAAATGATGTTTAGAAAAGCCCTGCAGCCTTCAAGGTAGCAGCCTACATTTTAAAAATAAAGGAACTCTTTCCTAAGGTAAAAAAGGTGTTTAAGGCAGAAGAAATGGTCAAGGTGGGCACGATGTTTAGTTTATAATGGTAAGATGGAGCAGGAGTTTAGGGTTATCTCTTTTTTGAATTTGTTTGTGTTCTTATTTCATATAATTCCTGAGACAGAATATGAAACTACCACAGAATATAGATGGAAACTTCATGTTACTTGCATGTGGCTTTTTGGTTCTCGATGTTTCATGGTAAAAGCAAAGAGAGGTCTTGCTGGCCAGTTCTCATGATTCTATTTTGGAAATGTACTAGCTTTTGTTACCCAGAAATGCTGAGGTTTTGGTGACTGCTGCACAGTAATTTTGATGGAGAAAATTACTAAAATTTGATATGAACCCTTCTGGATTTTACTGGGCTGCGGTGGTATTTCTGAACCTCGGCACTATTTATGTTATGGACCAGATAACATAACATAAATGGGGATTTGCTGTGGGGGATTTTTCTGTAGGATATTTAACAGCATCCTAGGCCTCTATCAACTACTAGATGCCAGTAGTTTTGATGACCACAATTATCCCCTGGGAGGGCCTAGGACAGTGTTTTTCAACCTTTTTTTTTTTTTTTTAAATCTCACGGCACACTTAAATCTATAATTAAATTTCTGCAGCACACTTAAATCATCTTGATCAAAAAAGGAGTAAAAAAGAGCAGTGGCTTACACCTGTAATCCTAGCACTCTGGAATGCCAAGGCTGGTGCATTGTTTGAGCTCAGGAGTTCCAGACCAGCCTGAGCCAGAGCAAGACCCCATCTCTACTGAAAATAGAAAAATTAACCAGGCACTGTGGAGGTGCCTGTTGTCCCACCTACTTGAGAGGCTGAGGCAAGAGAATCACTTGAGTCCAAGAGTCTGTGGTTGCTGTGAGCCATGGCACTCTATCCAGGGCAACTCAGTAACACTCTGTCTCAAAAACACAAACACAAAAACAAACGAACAAACAAAACAAATACACTTAACTGTGCTTTGAACTTCTTTCAGAGATAATTTAACTTAACCATCTTTATTAATTTTCTTGGCACACCTAAGATCCTCTCATGGCACACCAACTGTCTGAAATTTCACTGCTCTGAGCAATAGAATCTCTCTAGTTGCAAAACACTGGTCTATGGTTGTTGGGATCTGCAGTGATGGCAAGCTTTACATACATGCACACAGTAACAGACAGCACTGTCTCATCTTAATGTCAGCTGTAGCTTTGCACATTGTAGGTTTTGCACATTGCAAGTTTTTTGGACAAAAAATAAGTAAAATAAATATGCCAAAATAAATATGATAAGTATATATTTAATAAGGTTAAAAACAGGTATTTGATGAGATGTGTTTGTAGTCTCATAACTTTATTTAGAGACTGAAAATAACATATCATGTTGATGTGAGCTATTGAGCATACATATTTGCCACATAGACAGTGAGAGCTGGAGATAAAATGTCTACCTGATTTGGTCTTATTTTTCCAATAGAAATTCACTTTCCTCTGTTATATTGTTATAAAATAGCAAATAGTGGCTAGCATCCATATTGTGATCAGGGACCCTGCTGTTCTCAGCTGGCACCTACAGCTTCTCTCCTGCTGGTGGTTGTGACAGGAAGCCAGTTACCCTGGAGAGGTGGACACACTCGTCTCCCCCAGAAGAGGACAGGGAACAGCAAAACCACCCTTCCAACCTCTGACTTATATCTAGGGTTAGATTTTTTTTTGCAAGAACAGAGATGCCATCAAGTCCTTTATTTACAGAAAAGTGGTATAACAGAGTATATTCTAAGCTCTTGATTTCATCTCAGTTTTCTTCATTATTTTTTAAGTAAAAATAAAAGTTATGCTGTTTCTAATGTGCTGGCACATGTTATAGGATGATACCACTTAAATTCAGTTTTCTGAGAAGTCTGATGTTTTTATAGACAACGCGAGTAAGGGAATTATTATCTTGGTATTGGATTTAAGGCACAAGTGTTAAAGCTGTGTCCATGTTGTTTAAGAGAAGACAGAACTTCAGATGAAAATAAGTATAGATAATGTGCTCACATTACGTTTTCAAGATGTTATATTTTAGTCTTTAGACTCTACTAATTTATGTTTTATCTCTATTTTTCCAAATAAATGTCGACTCTTTTTTTTTAATAAGCCAAAACCAATGTAACTGTTTTTACTAATTATTCTCCTCTGGTCCCTTTGGAAAGTGACTGAATCTTGTGTCTCCAGTTTTGATATTTCAACTGCATTTAAAAGACACCATTGATCATGTTTCCCAAACTTGAATATCTATCCAAGTCACCAAGGCTCTTGCTAAACATAATTCTGAGTCTATAGATCTAGAGTGGGGCTTCAGTCACCAGCGGTATGGACCCTGCTGGTCCACGGACTGTCCTTTGAGCTGTAAACTTTAGTAGCATCTCCTGCCCTCCATATTGGGTAGATTTGGGGCATATGGACAGGAAGTAAGAGACTGAAAAGGAAAACCATCGTTGTATATAGTGTGATTGTTCTTAGCGTATTAGCATATGTCAGCAAGTGAGAGAGAATCCTGAGATGTCTATTTAATTTTTTTTAACTAAAACCCAAGACCAAGGAAATTAAAAAATTCTCACCATCTCCATACATGTATAATTGCTGCAGTTTTGCTTGCGCCCCTGTTCCCTCTCATTGGTGTGGTAGTATAGCCATCTCCTGTGAAAGCTAATGATTGCAGTATTGAGGAATTTTCTGAGCCACAAGCTATTGGTAGCTTGTGGTACCAGTTGTGGGAGTATTTACACCATGGAAATTGGCAAGCAATATCACTCAGAATGCTCTATTGTTTGTTTTTCTGGAGAAAGCTAATTTTCCAGGATATTTCTGCCTCTTATTCAATAGGAAAAATCACTTGCTATTATTTTTTTACCACAAGACATGATCTCTTACTCAGAGTTTCAGACTTCTTGTTAATACCGTGTTGCACTTCCGACTAAATACACAGATCTGTGAAGAACAAGTTTATTCCCATAACAAGAAGGAAACAAAGGCTAAGAAAAAAATCATAGTGGATAGTGGTACCTTTTGTGAATGATCACTAACAACCCCCCCCCCATGGGAATACTGATTAGTCTAAATACTTTACAAGTAAATCTCCTTCAGGTGGCATTTTATAAATAATCTTTCATCATGAAGAGATGTGAGAATTGGGTCAGGTATAATTAGAATGACAGCTGTATTGGTGAGCCTTAGAGAATTAACACAATTCAGTAAAAAGGCTAGCCAACTGCAGATATCTTCTAGAGACTTCCGTGACAAATTAGCGCCCATCATCTCATTTCATTACCATGCACAGCTGTTTACATCACTTGTTTATATTTCAATCTGTATTTGGAGCTTAAGTGAGATTTGTCATAAGACTTCAGTTCAAGCTTGCTTGCCTAATTTGACATGCTTCTATTTAGTGAAATATGACCAGATGAGTAGATCATAAATATTTGATCATTTATTGCTCTGATCAGAGCTTTCTAGACATATTTTTGACTGCTTACACTTGATAAATGCTCTTTTCAATTAAAATTATTCTAGCATTGGGAAAAACTCTTTCTTTTTTTTTGTAGAGACAGAGTCTCACTTTATGGCCCTCGGTAGAGTGCCATGGCATCACACAGCTCACAGCAACCTCCGACTCCTGGGTTTAAGCGATTCTCTTGCCTCAGCCTCCCGAGTAGCTGGGACTATAGGCGCCCACCACAACGCCCAGCTATTTTTTGGTTGCAGTTCAGCCAGGACTGGGTTTGAACCCACCACCCTCGGTATATGGGGCCAGCGCCTTACCGACTGAGCCACAGGCACTGCCCGAAAAACTCATTCTTAAAAAGCAACCACTTTTCTAGTATTTTGACTTTTAAATTTTTTCATCTATAAGAATCAAACCCAAATCTGTCTACTTATTTCTTCAACAAGTTTGGTTCTAATAACTTAGGCTCATAAAGTATCACCATGTGGTAACATTTAGAATTGGCAGCAATAACTTTATCAAACTAAAAATGTGAATTTGTTTTGAAGTACATTAAGGCCAGACCTTTTCTTTATTAATGGATTGAATGACAGGTAAATCAAAATTATTTGAAATAGTGGAGATAAGTATATATCATGGATTTCAGTACTTATGTCCTTGTTTTCATTTTATTTCACTGTTATTTGAAGCAGGTAATTTGTTGCAAAGGCAAACTGTATTTGTCATCTTATATTTGCCCTTTTTATTCTACTTGAAATTTGGAGAAAAGAAGTGCAAGATATAATTTTTAACTCAAGGAGAAGAGATATATCTGTTCTATGTGTGAAATTTAGTTGAGCATATATTCTTTTAGAAAACAGAGAAAATTATGCTACATAGTGTTTGGGGGGTTTATAGAACTTCAGAATATATAATTCAGAGCTTTCTTTACATAAGACAGTGGTTCTCAACCTATGGGTCATGATCCCTTTATAACATTGAAAATACATCACAGCATTAGGAAGGTTGAGAACCACTGAATTATAAGAAGTTATTTAGTTTGATTATTAAAGTGGTTGCCTTCTCCAAATTTCTAAATTCAAAACCTACCCGTTATGTGTAATACAACTTTATTTCACATAGGCTGAGAATGATAGAAACTCAATTAATAAAAATGAAATTGTAATTAAAAGCTTAACATTCTAGAATTTATCTTTAGTGCTTTATTTAAAGCCAATTATTTACTAATCTGTTAACTTTGCTTTGTAAAAGATATTAGAATTATCATACATTTGAAAGTGGAGATTTTTCTCCCTATTCCAAGTTTCATAACTATCTTCATGCTGGATTTGTTTAAAAAAAAAAAAGGTAAAATTAGTTTTCAAACTTTGGTTGGCCACAAAAAAATTTTGCTCCAACTTGAAATTTCTAATCAGAGTTAATGTTTTATGGTTGAGCATTATTTTGTAAATAGTGAAGTTATGTAATGCAGAGAGCTCTGGCTTTGCTTCATACTATATTTTCTATTACATTGATTTTTAGAAATGGAAGGTAGTGTTGACACCAGAGCAGATCACAGCAAGGGATTCCCTTACAAAGAAATAAACGCATGGAGTTTGGTTAGAAGCAAATAACTTGGCTTTCTGTTTTATGTACACCACCAGCATTTCAGTTTATAAAACTGTCTTTTGTCTTGGAGGTTGAATATAGTTATCAAAGAAAAGATCATCCTTTCTTGCCAGCAAAATTTAGCTAAGTGAATATTAGAAAGCCTATTTGTGGGCGGTGCCTGTGGCTCAAAGGAGTAGGGCGCTAGCCACATATACTGGAGGTGGTGGGTTCAAACCCAGCCCAGCCAAAAACTACCAAAAAAAAAGCCTATTTGTAATATTAAAAGTTTAAGAAATTGAATACAAATAAAATGTTCATGTAAGTTTGTGGCTGTGTTTCTATCTGGGCAAATTTTTTCCTTCATTATTATCCGTAATATTTATTTTGAATAGAAATGAAGGTGGATTAGAAATCAAAAAATGTTTAACAAATGATTTTATTAACTTTAGGTTTTGAGACTAGAATAAAGATGAGAACAGGAAGACCAAGTTTTCTTGATTTTTATTGTTTTTTTCTTAAATTATGTATCTGGAAGATGCAGTTTTAACTTTCAGATGAATTCTATTTGGGGTCGGTTATATAGTATCTAATTTGGCATGCTGTACATTGAATGGATGACATTATAAATAATTTTCCACTGAGTGATAATAGTAATTATATGAAACAGGTTTTGTGCTCAATTTTTTTTAGTCAGCTTCTGTAGATTAAGAGAGAAGAAATTATTCTGTTAAGAAAAATAGAAAATCATGTAAACATGGCATTTGAAATCTCTCCTGATGCTTTCCTTTTTCCTGTGAATCTGGTCATGCAACTTATCCATGATATATATCAGGTCTTATTGCTTTAAATCTCTTCTACTCAGTTAAAAATCATAAAATCTTTCCTGACTATTTTCCATTACGAGAATGGGATTTTTTTTTGGTGGGGGCGGGGGGCAGAGTCTGAAGCTGTCACCTTGGGTAGAGTGCCGTGACGATCCACCTGCTTCGGCCTCCCAGAGTGCTAGGATTACAGGCATGAGCCACCGTACCCAGCCTTGATTCAAAAGAAAATTTCTTTCTTTTTTTTTGCAGTTTTGGCTAGGGCCGTGCTTGAACCCGCCACCCCCTGTATATGGGGCTGGCACCCTACTCCTTGAGCCACAGGCGCTGCCCTAAAGGAAATTTTCTTAAACTGAGATTTGTAGTCCTTTGGGGGAACTTACTGTTAAATGGTAAGAGAGTCAAAGAAGGAGACAAGATTAGAATCCTAAAGGCAAATTGAACTACCGGCATGCCTCTTAATTTTTTTTTTTTTTAATGTGAGGTTTTTTGTTATTTGGTTTTTTTTTTTTACTTGTTTTCATGTAATTGTAGATTTGTATACAGTTGAAAAATCTTTGTATACAGTTGATATACAATTTGTATACAGTTGATACTTCACCCAGTACAGTATCACAACTGTAAGGATTGAGTTACCTCAATCCCTTAACTCTTCTTTAACCAAAGTATGTACTCCTTTTCCTGTATGTTCTCTTCTGAGAGTCGCTGGCCATTTTTACATAGTTATTTATTAATGCTTGGTGTAAAAGTGCTAGCATCATACTTCCCTGGTTCACATCCTAGCCACCCCACAGCTTCTTTCAGATTAAGCAAAGGTTCTCTTTTCTCCTACATAGACAATTGCTCTGGAAAGATAAGGGTTAGAGAAAAGATCAGAGAGATCAGATAGTTGCGTGCCCAGCAGTACAGTAGAAATAGAACCGTGAGTGAGGGGGACACAGAATCCATTTCCTGCATTCTCTCCAAAATTAGCTTCTTTGTTCTAGAAAGTTCATGTTTTAATCGTAACCTTGAGGGAAAGCGATGGGAAGTACCAGGTGGTGGTTAATCAGTGATGCTGAAAACTGGGGGATTTAGAATGAGAAACTCTTTTTCACCCCATCAGGGGTCGCATGCTAAGAGGAGGCCTGTTTTGTAGAGATTGAGAAGTGACAGAGTTACACTCTCGGTCTCGTTCCTCCAGGATCACATACGTTGACTCCTCAGTATCTGTATTTGGTCTTAGGTTAGTGCAGTGTCATGCTTACGACTGGCTGTATTTCTTGGCTGTCCTTTCGTGCCTGTGGGAGTGCTGCTGCTCACGGTGTCCACTCAGACTCTACCAAGGTCACGACAGTATATGGGGCCATTCAAAGTCAAGAGTCCCAACAGTCCTAATAAGGGCAGGAGAGACAACCTGACACCCGCCGAATGGACATTATGTCTTTCCTTGGTCTTGTCAGAAGGAAGGAGTCCAGACTTTGCTCACACCTGGAGACTCCAGTAAGGGCAGTGGATTCCCCAGGTAGTTTATTCTGTTACTTAGGTGACATATAATGGATTGGCCTGGCTTCCACAAATTAGCTGTAAAAAAGGGTTTCAGACCTATTTTACAGTGAGGCAGAAGTAAAATAAAAGTGAATGTACCATTGTGTTTCATTACTGGCACAGGAAAATTGTAATACATTATAATGCCATTTGGATTCTGCACTGGGAGATTTTGCCTTAGAAGTTAGAAATTGTTATACAAATGTCTACATACAATAACTAAGAAAATGCCATGAAGGCTATATTAAACAGTTTGATGAAAATATTTCAGATTGTAATAAAACCAGCACATTGTACCCCTTGATTGCACTAATGTACACAGCTATGATTTAATAAAAAAAAAAGAAGTTAGAAATTGTTAATAAGTCATGCATGGGCAAATATCTGTTATCGTCTTTGATCAGTATTCTTTTATCCTATTGCTTAACTTGCACCACTCCAAATTCCACTGCCTTTTTTTTTGTGTGTGAGACAAAGAGTGCCATGGTGTCAGGCAAGCTCACAGTAACCTCAAACTCCTGGGTTCAAGCCTCCCAAGTAACTGGGACTACAGGTGCCCACCACAATGCCCAGCTAAATTTTTTCTATTCTTTAGTAAGACAGTTTCTCACTCTTGCTCAGTCTGGTCTCCAACTCCTGAGTTCAAGCAATCTTCCTGGCTTGCCCTTCCTGAGTACTACCCTGTTTCTCCAAAAATAAAACAGTGTCTTATTTAAAGGTGTGCTCCCAAAGATGCGCTAGGTCTTATTTTCAGAGGACGTCTTATCTTTCCTGTAAGTAGGTCTTATTTTCGGAGGATGTCTTATTTTCAGGGAAACAGGGTAGGATTATAGGCATGAAGCACCATGCCTGGCTCTACTGCTTTTATTTAGGACATAAAAAGGCTCATAAAGATAAGTTTCCTACACCTGCAAAGATATGATATGCAAACGATGGGACCTGTGGCAGAGAAGTATCAGAAGACACATATTTGGTGCTCTAAGGTAACACATATTTGATGCTAAATGTGAGGATTGGCATAAATTGTTACGGAGTAGTGAATTTTGTTGCCAAGCCTCCTGTGACTATGGGTGAAGGGATTCCATGCCTCCACCGATAGCAGTGGCCCTGGTGCTCGTAATCCCAGTGCCAACGCCAGCCACGGTGAAGGCTGAGGAGGCACTGTGGCCTTTACCGTTGGCATTAACACTGCCTCAGGAACAGATTAATAATGTGTACTACCATGCCTTAGAAGCATGAAAGAACATGTGAGGTGAACCTGGACAGATGAGTGAAGAAGACACAGGAGGGAAAAGCCAACCTGTAAATGTTGGTTACAGCTGAGGGAGAAGATGAAGCCCAGGACTGGGGCCTGGGGACAGCTGATGTCTGTGGTTGGCAGGGCCCCCACATCTGTGGCATGGCATTTAGCTTCACAGTCAGCAACTTAGAGGGGAGCTGGCCCCCCCAAACCAATTCACCCCTTATAAGTTAGGAAGCCAGTCCTTTAATTTGGAGGGGTAAATAAAATTGCCAGGTGGCTAAGATACTTGTGTCAACAGGTCTGATTGTGATCCTGCAGGAGAATTCCAGAGGCATGCTTGGGAAACACGGACTTTCACAGCAGTGGTGCTGAGGGGCATGGCCTCAATGAGGAGTGGCCATGGGCTTGATGATCCCGAAGCCAGATGTTTCCATATGGGAACCATTGAAGAGAGCTAGGTCATCTGAGATGCCTGGGGCGTGGGGCATTTCTCCTGCAGAACGTTTGACACTTGCCTTCTGTGCTGAGTGCTGGCTGTTCCTCCTCTGTTGACAACATCATGATGGGGGCAACTTCTGATTCTGCCAGCTCTTCATTGCATCTGCTGAAAGAGCAGTGTGTACAGGGAAGTGACATGATGGTCCCATTTATACCGACTCTGTGGGTCTTTGTCTTTGGCTGTTTAGAATCAAGCTATTGAATGTTTCTGACTCAGAAGCTCTGGGGTAGACATGGCTTTTATCTTTTAGAAAGATATTTTTTCCCATGGCATGTTAGTAAAATTAAGGATAAACAAGACATCTTGTGTCTTGTGAGCTAAGGCATCATCAGCCTAGTAAGGGCAGGACACAAACTCAGAGGGAACATTGGGGCTGTTGTTTCACCTTCAACAAAAATGGGATGTACATGGGAGATGGAGTTCTTATTCTGCTGATGATGAAATTTATGAATGGAATGGTTGGGTTACTATACTTTAGTCAATCGGGGATTATGAAACTGATCTTGTAGGGGAGAGTGGCAAGGTCTGTTTGCAGGTAAGATGTGTTTTACTGTAAAATGGTGCATGTTGTGTATTAACAAATTAGAGTTGGTTGAGTTTGTTTTATTGTCTGGAATGTTACTGTGCAAGGTTCAGATAAATATGAAAAATATACAAATAATAGTAAAATATACAAGTATATTTTAATATCCATGTGCACTAAAACGTATTAATATATTTAAAACCCATTTTAATGTACAAATACTTTCAGTCATATTTACAGATATTATAAGTTTTCAGATAAAGTCAGTAGATAGGCTGTCTGTCTCCAAATCCGGAAATCATTCAAAATATTTGTGATTAATTTTATATATGAGCAAATACAATTATTTATTAAAGAAAACAATACATTTATGTGAAAGATTAAACTTTTGCATCATAACCAAAACAGTCCCCTTACATCAGAGTTGACTTTTTAAAAGAGAAGTTTTGTTTTTCTTTTTATAATCGAGAATTGTTTTGATGTGCAGATACATTCCATCACTTAATATTCATTCATGTAAAAGCCGCCAAGTGGTTTTTTCACCTCTGGCCGGAATTTTTTTATTACCACTGAGCACTGCACTCATAAAACCAGGTGAGAACACACTGCTTTGTTTCAGAGGTACATCTCAAGTCCTGGTGGGTAATTAAGTTCCTTAGTAAATGTTTGCTAGATGCTTCCTAGTAAGCCCAGTCCCAGTTACCATGGGAAGGATTAGTACCTAAAACAAATAAACATGTGTACGTGAACAGCGAAACAGTGCCTTTTCATGCTAAATGTGGTTCCCCACGTCTCCTCTGATTAGAGGTGTGCTCTGAACAAGCCGAGACGGGGCCATGCCGAGCAATGATCTCCCGCTGGTACTTTGATGTGACTGAAGGGAAGTGTGCCCCGTTCTTTTACGGCGGATGTGGCGGCAACCGGAACAACTTTGACACAGAAGAATACTGCATGGCCGTGTGTGGCAGCGTCAGTAAGTGGACCCTTCTTCAAGCCTGGCCACCTTTCGTCTTTCTCGCCACTGACCCCGCTCTTTGTAACAGATTGATTTTCCTGGTTCTTGGGAATGAGACTGTCGCTACCACTAACCACATTTCTGTCAACTTCTCTAATCGCCCAGAGTCCCCGCGGTATGTTCGATCCTGGGCACACCTCTCCATCTTTCTCTAATAAAGCATGGCCATGGATGTGTTCCCCTCCTAGCTCTGGTGGATACGTCTTGCAATCTGTAGGGACTTTGGAGTGCTTCTCTCTAAAACAAAGCTGGAGTGGCTGTTCTGTCTTCTGCAGCTGTGTCTCCAAATGCATACTTACGTGTCTGTCCGTGTACATGTGTGTTCGTGTTTATGCATGTGCACTACGTGTGCAAATACGATCTACCACCGGAAGCCTGGCTAACGATGCTTCCCTTGCATTGACAAAGGTGAATGGCTGTGATGAATTCCTTCCAGTTTTTTCATAACATGTGTCTTTTAAGGTGATGGTGAGGGAATGTGATTGAACTGAGCTGGGGCATCTCACATGCCAGAGGGCAGAAATGCTCACATGACCCCTGAGCTCAGCACACAGACATTTGCAATGTCTAGTTTCTGTGTCTTCTCTCAGAAATAGAAGAAATCTCTTAACATTAGAAAATGTAGACGATAGAAGACTGAGGAAATACAGTTTTCAAAGTCTGTTTCTTGAATGTTAAACTTGCATAATTTGGGGGATTTAAATATATGATGTCATGGTGACCTTCATACAAGATAGAATTTTTCCCTGAATAATTAATTCAGGGCAGGTAACATACCAGACATAGGAGACTTCTGTTGTTAGCAGCCTTCCAGGTTAAAGCCCCAATATTTCTTCTTTTGTTCACAAGTAGGAAGTTGGGACTACTCAAGAAGTAATAGCTCAATTTGATTAGATCAAGATGAAACTCGGTAGTTGTGCATTTTTTTCTTTGAGAGATTCATGCCTTTCCTCTCTGGTGTTGCAAGGGTAGCAGCTACTATTTCCTGCCTGGCATTGTGGGAATTATATAAATTGTTTTCCAGCTGGATCATGGGATTAAACAACAGAAGGACCTGTGCCAGTAAGACTTTCCATTGTGAAGGAGCCCAGTATCTAAGTGGACTGTAATGGGAAAGTTCCTGTGGGTCTCCCGCCTTCACCTGTGAATGAGAAGAGTCTCCTTCAGTCCCTGTGTGAACAGGTGTAGGAAGTGGTAACCCCAAGGGTTCTTTTTTTTCTGGCAGTGACTGGATGATTGCTGCTTCCAGCTCAAATGACTGCCTTCTTCAGTTTCAAACAAAGAAGTCAATTAGGTCAGGTAATGTGAACACAATGAGGGGATTCTGTCGCCTGCAGCCCTGAGAACAAAAGGCTCTTATTACGGTAATTTCTAACTAGTTTAGAGACTAGGGGTAATTTCCTGGTAGATGTCCAATGTTTTTCTCTTTTTCCTGGAGGTGGATCGGATTTATTTTCTAGAATATCACACATTTTGGTAATCAGAGTTTTGTTTTTAATTATGAGCAGTGGTGGATTTGCCTCAACAGTTAGAAGCTGTCTCCTCCCCTCGCCTCCCCATTGCTGTTCTTCCCCTCCCCTTTGGAGTGGGAGGAAGCAGTGAGCAGCTCAGGTCTGGTGAATGTTCCCTGGGCGGGATATGCTTTGCTGAGAGATTTGCAAAAGGTAGATGCTTCCAACAGGGATGTGTTGGGTAAGGCTATCTAGGGTTAGAGGGGGTGGGTTTCAGAATATTCTATCAAGAAAGTAAAGACAAGAGGTTGAAGTCAGGTAGGTGAACAAGTGTAAGTGATTTAAATGCAAGATGGAACTTTCCCCTGAACAGGTAATTCTCAGGAGGTAACATACCAGTTATAGGAGACTTCTGTTCTTAGCAGCCTTCCAAGTTAAATCCTCAGTTTTCTTTCTTTATTTTTGTTCTTGAGTTGGGAGTTTGGACTACTCTACAAATAGCCAGAGCCTCGATCCAGAAGCTATGCTTCGATTGGGTGAACTGGGAGGTAACGAAAGAGAAGTGGTGGTATTTGACAAGACAGAGAGAACAGGAACAAGAAATTGTCTCCCTGGGATGTAGGATGCGTGACAAAATACCCAGCATTCTAAGATGTTAACCTCCTGTGAAAATAGATGTTATGTTTAAATATTTACTTTGGTTTTGTGGAGGGACCAAACCTCAGGATATTTTAATTTTTTGTTTTTACTTCAATGCTTTGTTTTGGTTAGTGAAATCGTGTGAGTTTCAGCCATCCTTCCCATGTTTCCATTTTTGTTTTTAGTTATGTTCTCTTATTTTCTCCATAGTGTCCCAAAGTTTACTCAAGACTACCCAGGAACCTCTTCCCCAAGAGCCTGTTAAACGTATGTTGTCCTTCACCTGGGGGAAGGGGAGAGGGAGGGAGGAGGCTGCACGGCTGGGTCTGATTCCAGCATCATCACCTTCTTTGCATGGTTTTGTGTTTCTCCAACACTTGTGTTTTAATAAAGTGTTTCTTCCCATTGCCTTGCTTGTAATCACATTTAATTTGCCAGACAACTTGAGATGCCAGGCTAAGACCAATGACAGAGCATCTTCTATTTCTGATCAGTTTCCTTTTTGTTTAATGTGGTTTTATTAAATATTTGTGAGTACAACATTATTGTCCTTCATTGAGCATCACTGTTTTGTTTTCTAAAAGCTGCCAGGATGCCAGGCTATCATAAGAGACTTTAGACATTAGTAACATATTTCCTTAGAAAATATTGACTATCCAGGCACTGTAGAACACAGGCTAATTCATGTGCATGGGTTTCAGATATGTGTGGTTGTAAGACAATTGTTTTCAACTTTAAAAGAGAAAGATCACTTTTAGACTTTAGGACGACTTTTTCCTTTTCTCTCAGAATGTACAAAGTGGATCAGAAGTGCCCAACTTCTGATTTTTAGAGAGGAGAGAAAGAGCTTTCTATAAAGAAAGAAGCCAACTACTGCAAGTCTTACAGTGTCTCATGTTTTGTGATGTTCTTTCAGTTGTTATATCAGACTGACTTACTTTAAAAATGTGGTTTCAATACTCGTATTTGAATGATAATTATATCAGAAATAGGTTTATCCCGGTTTAGGCTAGGGATGATATATACTATTGATGCCTATGATTGGCGGATGAAGAGACACAATTTTAGTTGTAGCCTAGATATTTTATAATTAAAATTAGCACTTGTTTACATTATCCTGAAATCCTAGCCTTGAAATTGATGAAACCAGTTATCTTTTTTTAAAAAAGATAAATTACAGATAGGGGACTATATACTTTACAAAAGATTTTATACTAAACCATTGTAGTTTTTAAGGGTCTTCATAAATGTTCAAATTAATTCAAATTATATGTAACTTTTGAAGGATGTGGTTTTGACTGCCTCAATAAACACATTTTCTGCTATCATGTAAAAGCATTTTTCTCTAAAAGCCTTGAAACTATGGCAAGTGGGTGGACACAGAAAACTAGGGAAAAGCTCTGGACAGAAGGATATTACACTGTAGTGCTGATAAAACATTAGTGTATGTGGTGTGTTGCTTTGTTCTGAGCATTTCACTGATTGTTTATTTTTCTCTAGAACACTTTGTGGACGTTCCCCCTCATTTCTTTTGTACTTGTGAGAACATGAGGCTCCAATTGCTTAGTGACTTGTACCAAGCCATAGAACATGGCCGGACCAGGTTTGAAACCCAAATGATATTTTGGCTATGTTCCACACCAAATGGCTAAGCATTTGGTTCTGGAATTGCTTTCTCTTTAGTAAAATTACATTTAAGGTTCAGAAGCACATTTTAAGTATACAGAAAATAATGGAAGGAGGATGAAGCATATTAACATTTTTTCCCCAAGTGGTGTGAACATGGCTCTCACATCAATAAATTAAATTAAATATCTTTCACATGCTATTATACAATAATGATTTTTATTTCTTTATATTGAAATTTTCATCATTTTGGCATATAAAATAATATTTTTCATTTTCATTGATTGATGGAAAGAAACACCACTTTTGATAAAATTATTTTCATGATGTGCACAAAACTCCTTTTTGTATCATCCACTCTTTCAAACAGATATGAAAGTCGTTTTATAATTTTCTCTTTCTCAGTAATTTTTCTCCATCTGCTTGCAGTGTGTTTGGGATCCTGACACCTTTCCACTAGGAGGATCAAGTGATTTTGGCAGCTGTATTTTCTTTTCTACCTACAGAGGCTATTCAATCACAGCAAGTGAAGGGTTTTGCAGTGCTAGTACAAACAGACAGAGAAAGCATATAATTTCTAGTTATTTATAGCCTGTGCAGCTATGCAATCTTATTTATAGCAAAGCTGCACATTTGAATTGAAAAAGTCATGGTCATCTGGAGGTCAAATGCAGATAGCAGACTTGATTCAGAGAAAATAAGCTGAACTAGAGGGCCAACAAGTCTGTTTGATTGGACACCTTGGGCTTACGTTTTTCTCCTTCACCAATCTAGAGCTAATTGGATAATACCTCTTTGCACGAAGGTGATTGTTTTTACAGGTTGCTCAGTCGGAGCTACTTCTAGTCAAATAATGAATGTGAAATGAGATAGAAAAAGCTCTTTAGTTGAACTGATACAGGATTACATTTACGGAGAAAATATGTGGTGATCTTCATTACAGATACAATGATTTTCCTGTCAAGACTCTATTAAAATCAGACACTTCTAGGTTTCAATTTTTTTATAAAAATCAATTTTGAGCACTTCAATTTTAGGAACACAGACTTTGTTGTTCTTATTCTTATTGTAAATAATTTAAACCACAATATAAGGGATGGAGACATGAGGCTGAGAGCTTTCATTTTACATACAGCCTATGGATTTGAATCTCTAAAAAACATCCTTTCCTATTTGGAATAAAGTATCTGGTGAGAGCTGAGTTTTTTCTGACATTCATTTTGCATTGGCACATTTGAGTTTAGGACAATATAAAAGTCTGGCATTTGGTCTGCACAATGCGGTATTTGTAAACAGTAAAATTATTGTATAAATATTTGCTGATCAGTTTATAATTCAAATAGGAGCGTGTGATCCTTTTTTTCTAGTGTTGTCCCCATCAGATTGCATGTCAAAAGGCAAATAGACCAACTCCTAATGGCATTTAATCTCACAAAGAGAATCATGGCAATCTTCAGTTAGCAGATTGCACCATGGGATCTGGCCAAAGAGTGACCATCCCTGGCTCCTTCGCTTGTAGTGACATGTGGTGCAATCTGTGCAAAGAACAGCTACACCAAGGTTTCTCTACTTCAAACACTATTGACATTTTAGTCTGGATAATTAATTGTTGTGGGGGTCTGTCCTGTGCGTGCAGGGGATTTAGCAACATCCCCACCCCCACACAGTACACGCCGTTAGCACAACTCTAGCTGTGATAACTAAAAATGTCCCCAGATTTTGCTAAATGTGCCCTGCAGGAGCAGAATCTGCCCTGGTGGAGAAGCATTCTCCTGAACGAGTGATTTCCCTACGTCTGGCTCAGAGATGTAACAAGGCTGGTATAAACAGGTCTGCTTTCCTCTGACTTGGAGGCCTGTTGAAGTGTTAGAATGTCAGCAGCCTCCAGTCTCTACAGATGTTTATGAAATTGAATTTGTTAGACCCCTGTCCCAGTTCTCAGCATTTGTGAGGTAAGGTAGAAGTGTTAGAAGTCTGTTTTTCTACTCTAACGCAAGCTGCTATGGAAGCGGAGAATGAAAGCGTGAACTCCTGGATTGGAAGCATGTGGTTTGCTCATGCACCAACTCTTCCTCCTCTCTCTGTTTCACGTTAGTTTCCTGTAATCCCAGCCTGTGCTGGAGAAGAATAGATAGAGACTCCCTGTAGCCTGGCTACACCGTTGACTTTTACCCTGAGATTGTATTTATGACTTTGAGGTCTGTGCAGTGGAGTAGGTCTGGCCCCAGGTAGGACTGGAGGTTGAAAATGGCCTGGATATCATGTAATAGACCAATACACATCTAAAGAATATAAAAAGAATTGGACCCTTATCAAATCAGGTCAAACTACCATTCCCGGTTTCTAGGTGTGTTGCCTCAGAAGTTCATGATATTGCAAACTGTAGAAAGCTCACCGTTTAGCCTTGGAATGGAAAATGCCACCTTTACCTTCAGGGTGGTCACAAGGACAGGAGTCATGAGACAGAAATCTTAATGTCCAGGCCATTTAGTCTTTGGCTAAATTTGAACTATTGTTCTCAAGCATGCTATTCTTGTTCTTCTAATTATTAAATAGCAAATATTAGTTCCCATTGGCACATTCTGTGATACTATTGCAACTGGGATATTTTTATAAAACTGCCAAGCATCATGAGAAACAAAAGCATTAAAAGATGTGATGGTGAATTAAGTTACATGTCACATCAGTGCCAGTAAAAATCTATCAGATTGACAAGAAAAGCTTAGAAAGAAAAATGGCTTGCTCTCAAAGCTTTAAGAATGAGAGACTCTAAGACTGAAAAGAATTGAATTACTTAGCAAGCCAGCTTTTTTTTTTTTAAAGAGCCATTAACTCTGAATGCAGATTGAAATGTTTGGAACCAGAAGTATTTCAGATTTTGATGTTTTGGTTTTTTTAGATTTTAGAATATTTGCATATTCCCAGTGAGATATCTTTGGGCTGGGACCGAAGTTTAAACATGCAATTAAAATTCATTTATGTTTCACATACACTTTATACAAAGGCCTCAAGTAATTTTATGCAGTACTTTTAATATTTTGGATGTGAAACAAAGCCTGTGTACACTGAGTCATCAAAAAGCAAGGGGTCACTATCTCAGCTACCATGACACCTCACTTTACCTTCAAAAAGTTTAGGATTTTAGAGCATTTCAGATTTTTAGATTAGACATATTTAACCTGTTGTAAAAGAAAGCTCTTCCTGTATGTGCTCTCTTTAGCTACTTGCTAAAGAAAAGTAAGTAGATAATTTGTGGGGAAAAAAAAATGAGTTGACAAACATTTTCCACTAAAGGCAGATCATAAATATTTTAGGCATTTGTTAAGTCATATACTCTCTGTCATAACCATTCAGTGCTGTAATTGTAGCATAAAACCAGCCATAGAAAAGTAAACAAATAGACCTGGCTGTGTTTGAATCAAACGTTAATTTTTATAAAGCAGCCAGCAGACCAACCCCTGGTTTAATACCGTGATTACCTTTAAGTCCAGGATGTGCTAGGCTAGGTATTATTTTGAGGGACATCAGCAAAGTAATAACGAATACCCTGCTTTCAATAACTTGATAATTTCATTGATGAAATGAGACTTGAGTGTTTCCTAGACTTAAATAACCATATGAAGGAAAATATACAAACATAGGGAAGGATGGGTGCAAGAGGCTAGAGTAAAATGAAATCGGTTTTATCTTTAAGGCCTTCACGGAGGTTAACAATTCCATCTGCTTTTACTGCCACAATGAAAGTGGACGATATTGAAGATTTTGACTTTTTGAACTTACCTATTGAGTGTTGAATGGCTGTGATGGGTCATGTCTTTATGAGTCTCCATTAACAAAGTCAAGAATAGCTTTTGACAGATGGACAAAAACAGTAACTTACAGTGAGCACGTTCCAGATGCCACCAGATACCGGCTGTGACTGCAGGTGCTGCACCTCTCTCTCTTAGATTCAGACTTGAGGTTGCTTTTAAATTTTGGTGCATTGTGCTAAATAGAGAATATAGATTTTAATAAAAACAATGCCAGCCTTCATTCTTTCACATTCATTGCACATGTTTGACAACATTCCCACAGCAGTATGTGTCCATAGGCATAAAAAAGAAATGTAGCTTAACGAAAGTAGAGTAAACACAGCGTAGATTACATTTTTATTACCTTATGTCCACACAATGCGTCGGTGGTGGTCTCAGCCAACCGCGATTGCACTGAATGTAAAATAAATACGATACAAGGGCATAGGGGGAGGTGCCTTTGTTCTTTGCTTTTAGAGAATTTAGTATTATATTGAAGGCTCATAAACTTTATCTTCTATTTGGGACTCGGTGGGGGTGATAAATATTTGAAGTTAGAAGGCGTTAGGATTTTTACCTGTTTGGGAATTAGAGAAATGGAGAGACTTAAAATTTTTTTTAAGTTGGAGTAGCACACAGAAAGCTCTACCATGTTTCAAGATTAAATCTTCACATAAAATCTTTCTTACAGGTTTACATTTCACTTACGTGTAAATTATCCTCATTGCCATCTCTCATAAATTATAGCCATTTCAAGTGACAACATTGCTAGTTCTGTATCAAGCAGCATTTTTAATAACGCCAAGCTCCTCTTGTCAATGCTGTAGAGATAAATTGCTTTCCAGCTGACGAAAGGAGGTGAACTGAATTTTCTTGTTATACTCTGACATTTGTATTTTGACTCAGTGCAATTCATGTGTCTCTGTTTAGGGAAATACTTGGACTTGTGGCCTGTTGTAGATGGTCATGGTTATTACCATTTGGAGTTGGAATTATTTCTCCTTTTTGCATCCTCAGCCCGTCATGACTATAAAATTATGGGTCGCCCTAGAAATAAAGGACATAAATGCATATCAAAATGAAAGAGACAATTGTTTGTAATGTCTCTAATTTGGACCCCACATTCTTGCTCTCTTTGGTATGCCTATGAAGTACTACTATGCAGTTATAATAAAATCAGAACTCAAATCAGGGAAATTGTTACATGCACAGTTCAGTTTGATGGGCCATCACATGGAGTCCTCCAGAGGGACAAAGAGAGGATTCTTCTACTGCAGCCTGAAGATTTTAGCAGGTTTCACCTCCTTTTGAAATAACTTCCCCATCAGGGGTCCTCAAACTATGGCCCACGGGCCACATGCGGCAGTGTGATTGTATTTGTTCCCGTTTTGTTTTTTTACTTCAAAATAAGATATGTGCAGTACGCATAGGAATTTGTTCATAGTTTTTTGTTTGTTTTTTTTTAACTATAGTCCAGTCCTCCAACGGTCTGAGGGACAGTGAACTGGCCCTCTGTTTAAAAAGTTTGAGGACCCCTGCTAGATGATACTTTTCTAGGGGGAAGCAGAGGTGTGGAAATGTTTCATTGGCACCTTGGCCCCAGTGATGGAGGTGGATTTTATTACCCGAACTGTGGGTGCAGCTTCAGGGTTCATTACTAAAGGGAAAGCAAACCTGCTTTTTCCCACCCTCCCCGGTCAGAACATCGAACCCTGGCAGGTGTTGAGAGGAGATTCCAGTGTGAAGGGGAAGTGTTGTGACAAGCATCAGTGTATCGTCATTAAAACTGAAAGCCGCTTCCCCCATGGTATCCAGTTCTTGTGGTAACAGCATTTTGGTGTGAGGGGAAGAAGCGTATCTCAACCTTCTCACGGGAGAGGGGAGCCGATGGGAGAACCATCCCCGAAAGCCACCCCACCCCGACCCACCCCCCCGTTCAAGCCACCTTATCTTCGCTGCTCTCAAATGCCTCTCACCTGCTACTGTCGGGTAGCAGCCCCAGTGATCCTGTCACAACCCGTCACATCCCATAGTCCTCACTGCAGTTTCGGGACCCATGATCTGTGCCCGCGTCCCTGCTGCCTCGCCCCCTCTTTTCTCTCCCACTCCTTCTGTGGCCACTGGGTCTGGCCGCTCATCAGGGAGTTTTCCAGGCACCCTCACCACCCAGGGCCTGGTGCTCGTTCCTGCATCCTTCCAGCAGCTAAGTGGGAAGCCTGGGAGTGTCACCCTCCCAGCTACCACCCTGCCTGGCTGCTGCACTCAGCCTCCACCCTCCCCACCCCCCATCCTTCTTAATTCTGCCCTATTTCTCTTCTTTTCCCCTATAACAGAAATCACATGCTAATGACAGGATTTCTGGTTTGTCTTTTTTTGTTTTTTTTTTTTTTAGTTGTATGTTTGTGGTGATCATTTCTTCCACTAGAATATAATGCCACCAGGATCACGTCTCTGTCAGCTTTGCTCACTGCCCCCCACCCCCAGCTTGACATGTAACGGGAGTGATAATATTGGGGGGCTGTAGGGAGAAGGAACAAGCGGGTGCCCTCAGGGTGGCATGATCTGTCTGCATGACGGCTGCTGTCTCGGATTCTCTGAACCTCTGTCCTCCCAGGGTGGCAGAGAACAAGGACAGCGTAGATAGAGGGTGTTAGTCATCAGAATGCCGCTGTATATTTGGAGGCAGAATGTTCTCCTTGAAGCAGTAATGTGCTGTGAATTGGAACCGCTTTTCTGTTGTATTTTTTCATTCGTCACGAGTGTTTAGAACACGTTCTTGCTGTTAGAAAGGAAGGGAGCTAAGCCTCTGTGTATCTTACCATGAGCTGCAAGGCTACTAGGAGACCAAAACAAGAAAATAAATGTGAAGGTTATTTAAAAAGTTAAAAGCCCATGCACGTGATGTGGGTATTGTTGCTAACGATTAGACACCTAGAGGTCGAAATCCAGAGCTGAAGGTGGTTAACATAAGGTTTGCGTGTTTTCCAGCTTGCTTGCAGACGGGAAGGACCTAAGGCTAAAATGTCCGTTTTCCAGCTCTGTGGGATTTTTCACTTGACCTCTGTTTTATAACCCTTCTTCTGTTGGTGGTCATTTACCAGATAGTGTTCAGGGCAGGAACAGCTGTTTGATTAAAGATAGGCCAATGGACATTATAACAAGCCATATTTTTTGCCAAGCCATGTTGTTCATTAACAAAATAAGACAACAAAAGCCCTTACCAGCTCCCAGACATGTGGACGGATTAGCCCTTAACTGCTCTAAAAATTAACTTTATAGCCTTTTTATGGCTTACCTAGTCCTAAATTCAGACTTCATTTGTGTGTGTTTCAGGATGCGAAGGAGAATGTTAAATGATAAGTGTTTCCCCTCCATGTGGTAAAACGGGGTAGTTTTTTCCCCCCACGTATTAAATGAGAACCCACAGAATTGTGCCCAGCACAGTAGATGGAAAGAGGCCATTATGATTTGGCCAGCATAGAAATCTGAACCCTTATCACAGCTTCTAGGGGACCTCAGAGGTCTCTGAACAGGACAAAATGCTTTGTGGTCCTTTAAAAAACAAAACAAAAATTAAACCTTCCTAAGAGTCAGTTTGTTTCTCCTTATAGTCAGTGATGACAGGGACCTGTATTTTAAGTGATCTGCTAATAAACAACTTCCTGTGTTCTTTGTGCCCCAGGACATGCTCTGACATCCCTTGAGCCCTACTCCCTTCTGGAAAGGAAGTCTCTTAAAAGGGTGGGATTAGGGCAGAGGTTTTCCTGCTGCTGTCCTCTACCAATGCTATCCTGTCTCTGGCTGGCCATGGACTGTCACACAGAGGTAGCCAGTTCTGGTAACATAGCCTCTGTATCGGAGAACTAGAAGCTGAGTTCTCTGGACATAGTCCTCTATAAAAATGCTCTCCCCTCCCTCCACCACCTTCAGGGGAGTGACAATGAAATGCTAAACTCATTGTGAAATATCAATATGCGTTGTCACTCTGCTCTCCTTAACCAGGCAGTGATCTGGTTTGCTAGTGGGTATGAATATAGGATAATTACACTTGCTTATACTAATTGAGATGGAGGGGTAGTGTGAATGGCTAAAAAGTTTGACTTCAAGATTAAAACAAAGACACCTTCTCTTAAATTCCTCAACTATAAGAAGTAACTGGGACTCCTAACCAAGATTTACTTGAAGAGAAATTTTATTATTCTGGGTTCTCCAGAGAAATAGAAGCAATGAAAAGATTTATGATAAGGAATTGGCTCACGTGGTGATTATGGAAGCTGATAAGTCCTCCTGTAGTTGGCTGGGTGCTATCGCTCAGCAGAACTAGAAGTTCAACCGAGGCACAGCACAAAGTGACATTGGATAGAAAATGAAAGTAAAACTGGAGCAGCACAGGCAGCAGGAATACAAAGCACAAGTGACCTGCCCCGGCTTTAGTGCCGCAGGGAGACATTTAAGAGCAAAGGGAAAGCTCAGAGCACTTCCAAAGAGAATTGAAAGTAGGTCCCTCTCAAGAGTGAGGAGAGAAAGGAGACTCACACAAGGGTGGTGTAGAGATGTCCATATCCTCTTCCTCTCTGTTTGAAATTGTTGGTGACTCTTTCCTTGGACTGGCATTGTTATTCCTTTCTACTGGTCACTGATTACCTGGGTTACCGCATACCCACATCCTTTTCCCTTTTCTTGGCTACAGTTGTTGAGTGGTGATCTAACTGTTGGATGTTAGTCTGGGCCCTCCAGACTTCCTTGTTCAGCAGACCGGGCTTTCTTTCCATCCCCCTTGAAGCCTCTTTCTCTGTCCCTCCTCACGTACGGTCTGTTTTCTGCCACGCAGAGACCCAGGGGAGCTGTTGATATTATTTAGTCTGAATCCAAAGATGTGGCAACCAAGAGAGCTGAGCTGATGGTGTGAATTCCAGTTCAAGTGCAGGAGAAGACAACCAGGCGAGCAGGAAACAAAAAGGGCAAATTTCTTCTTTCTCCTCACTTTTATTTTCAGGGCCCCAACAGATTGGATGGTGCCCACTCTCCTTGGGGAGGGCAGCCCACCTTAATGAGCCCACTGTTTTGAATGCTCATCCCATCCAGAAATACCCTCACAGCTACACTGAGAAATAATGTTTAATCTGGGCACCTTGTGGCCCAGTCAAGTGGGCACATAAAATTAACCATCAAAGAAATACTTCTTTCTTTCTTTCTTTTTTTTTTTTTTTTTGAGACAGAATCTCGCTATGTCACCCTCAGTAGAGTGCTATAGCGTCACAGCTCACAGCAACCTCAAACTCTTGGGCTTAAGCATTCTCTTGCCTCAGCCTCCCAAGTAGCAGGGACTACAGGTGCCCTCCACAACGCCCAGCTTCTTTTTGTTGCAGTTGTCATTGTTTAGCTGGCCCAGGCCAAGTTTGAACCTGCCAACTTTGGTGTATGTGGCTGGCACCATAACCACTGTGCTAAGGGCACCGAGCCCATCACAGAAATATTTCATGATTCTGTGGACTGAATTGGTCATACAATATGAATATTTATTTCCATGTACCTAAAACATGGGCTTAATCCTTGAAATGTTCTTAAATCTGTAAAACATATCTCACATGCTTATTTCTTAATTATTCCCTATTCTTACATTAGAAAGCTGTATTTCAATTCAGTTCAGATATGTAATTCAGATTATAGTGTTTTATCTCCTTTCCATTTTATAGTAGACAATATTTGCAAACCATAAGAAATGGGAAAACTTCTTACTTACATAGTGACTTTTGTTATTCCAGTCTTCCAAAAAGGTGTCTGTGGTTATGACAGATACAGCCAGATGGCTATCTTCCTCAGAAATAGAACCCCAAACTTTTATACATTTCCATTTGTTTAAAACACAAAATATGGTTTCCCTAATCATGTCATTCTGCCAGATTATACTATACCAAAGAGTATTACTGTGTTATCTTTTGCTTTTGCTTTTATTTGTTCTCATTTGAGCTCTAGCAGTTAAGATGAGAACATGATTAAAACCAAGGGAAACAAATTTAAAATACTAAATACCACATCCACTTCAAGTGGAGAAAATGATTAAATTAAAAAACACATATTGATTTACTTGAGGTTATGCTGAGAAACATTTACCTTTGATTTTTTTATATAAGAATTTAGTATCAAGTTATTTTTTTTATCTTATAAATTGAGAATTTACTTATTTGTAATGCTTTCACTCTTTCATGTGGGTCATGCCTAACATCTTTTTAGAAAACATATCATACTTTTCTCGTAGATGGCACTTCACGATCCTGTGTGTAATTTATTTTCATTGGATCAGAAATAAAAGCGAGGAGGGAAAATCAGAATGAATTTTTCTCTTTAAAGTGAAATATATTATTTAACAAACAAACAAAAAAAGCCTTCCAGTTATAGCTACTATCTTAAAGCTTTTGAATTGTTAAGATTCCAGACATTTTCTTGAAATGTGTAAAACATACTTAACTTACACTTTAGTTTCACAATGACTTAGCCATAAATTTTCTTGTTCAAGCCTATTTTGGGATACTTATACCAAATATAATACCCAAGTAATTACTTGCATCAGTGATGATATTTGAGTAATCTTTAAACACTGAAGTTGATTTGACCTGAAAACACAGTGAACATCCCTCATTTCTTTTTTAGGTTGAACATACTTTTTTCTTCTTTAAGTCAAAATCTCTTTTTTTCTTTTCTTATTTTTTAAGCTCATAAATACTCTGACTTTTCACTAGTCATTATTCATCTTTTGGAAAACTGCTTGCGTGTAAGTGTTATAAATTACTTGGCTTATGAGTTAGGACATTTTTGTTTTATAGTTACTCTTCAATTTTATGGGTATTTATGTTTCCCCATAAAAGACCAGTATATATTGCAGCTCAACATTGCTTAGCAGTATTAGTTGAATTTAAAAAAGAAATCACTTTCTTTTTGACAACTAGCGTAATGAATTCATCAACTATTGCCAAATTAGTGAAGGCAGAATGGTCCTTTTGTTGTTTAAAAAATGCATTTATTGATACATACACTTCTTTTTGTAGTGTTTCAAATACTGTCCCATGAAGAATGTCTTTGTAATTAAACTCTACAGTACACTGTAGAGCTTTCCTCATCTCTGAGGTGTTGTTCTGCAACAGGCTAATTTTCAAGTTTCTTTGGTTTCCGCCAGAATCTTAACATGTGGAATTAATGTTACCATCATTTCTTTCAAGATTTCAAAAAAAAATCAATCTAGCAAAAGCATGAGGATTTGGAAAGACATTTTTGTATTAAGCACCAACTGTTTTTGCTCTGTGCATGCTTATTTTGTAAAAAGAAAAAAAAAAAACCTCTAAATATAATACTATAAGCACAAAATGGACTGTTTTTAAGATTTTCCTTCACCCTGTACTTGAAAGTGTTCAAACATCCTTACTGTGGTAGGAAATATCTCATGGTGTTCTCTTAAACAGCATTAACATCTTTCATGTGCTTCTTTACTAAATTCTTTATTCTGGGAAATAACTGAAAACATGGCTTTCTTTTGAATGATTGGGTATTCTGTTTTTCTTCTCAAACTTGTTTCTTTTTTGTTTTATAGTTCCTACAACAGCTGCCAGCACCCCTGACGCTGTCGATAAATATCTCGAGACACCTGGAGATGAGAATGAACATGCCCATTTCCAGAAAGCAAAAGAGAGACTTGAGGCTAAGCACCGAGAGAGGATGTCACAGGTAAATCTGGAGGTTGCTGTGAGCTGTGACACCACAGCACTCTACCCAGGGTGACAGCTTGAGACTCTGTCTCAAAAAAAAAAAAAAAAAAAAAAAGAGCGTGGCTTCCCATATTAGCACAAAGCAATGTCAGTGGCCCAGGGAAATCTAAGTGAATGAATGAAAATTTTGGGCTAAAGTCAAATATTCATTTTTTTGGTATTAGTATTCTGTGATAACTATCAGAAGATTTGACTAATGCATGTCATACTTAACACAAATACTTAAAAGGTCTCTTGACAGACACTAAACACGATTCATGAATTATGCTGCCATAAATTTTCTAAGATTATAAGCCATCTTTAGTAGACTATTAATCTTGATTTTGTTTACAGTATTTTCTGACAGGAGGCCTTACCTACCCTAGGGAAGCTCCCCATCCCAGGGCGATAGCACATGCGTGGCCTATGGACATGTTTTCTCATGCTAATCAACCAGTCCAAAGCCGTGACCCCCAACTACCCTCTTTCTCTGCTTCTTTCATTCTGGGCTATTGTCCATCTGCTCTGATCACCCAGGGCCATGTACTAAACAGCTAGAGAAGGGCCTTATTCCTCCAAATCCCTGGAAATTATTCAAGCGAGTTAGTCCTAACCCTGTTTACCCTGCTTCTCCCATCCCTTTGCATGAAAACCACATGTCCACATTTCCCCATCTCCTGTATCTTCTGGCCGATGCTGGTGCTTCCGTGGGGCCCTACATGTTGGGGTGTGCACCCCCTCTTGAGACTGTAACAGACTGTCTTCTGAGGGCTGGTCATTACTGATCGGTGGGCCTCACCATGCCCAAATAATAATAAAACCTACATTTTAAAACATAGAACTATTAATAATAACATATCTAAAAGACATAACACAGTTAGCTTTTATTTTTCCTTTAAAATGAAGTGAGTGTATGATGCCCCATAATCATATCATTGTATACAGTTATGATTTAATAAAAAAAAAAAAATAAAATGATTAGCCACAATACATGGGTGTACTTTGGTATAGTAACTTAAGGAGGAAAAAAATTTTATAATCACAATACGTATGGCTCTGTTTTACAGCGTCCAGTTCTAATGGTTGCCCATATTTGTAAGAAAATCTAAAAGGGAGTTGAACTAGAGAGCTACTTACAGTGGAATAGTGAGGTTTCACCTGAAGCCAATTCTTGAAAAAATTGGATTTTCATTAGGAAGGACACAGTCAGATATATAATCGTTGTAAAGAAGTCACAGGAGGACTGTGAATCACCGTTATTGCCAGTAAAATGTGCTTCTTTAAACTTAAATCTTATCTAACTTCTTTCTGAAGCTTTCAGAGGTTTCCCGCTACTCTCAAAAATCCAATTCTGGGGATATGAAACCCACAAAATATATATATATATATAGAGAGAGAGAGAGAGAGAGAGAACAATAATAAAGTAAATATTTAATTCATTGTCAGCATTGACTTCTTCTAGAAATGCCCTCACTTTCTTCTTTACATTGACAAATCTCGCTCATTTGTTATGCCCCATTTGATACTCAGAAAAAGACAGGTAGTCGTTGCTCTTACCTTTCATTTCATTCAAATATTTGGTCTTCTGTTTTATTAGTGATTTTGGATATGTACGTCTTATCTCTCCAAATGTATTATAAGCCTCCTTTTAATACCCATAAGTTCATATAAGCCTTATTAACCTTATATGTTGTTCTTGGACCCACTTAGTCATTATTAAAAAAAAAAAATTTTTTTTAATCTGGCACTTTTCCCCCTACTGTGTCTTGATCATTTTGATCCTGTTAAGAAGAAGGACTTCAAAGGCACTTGTAGCTTCAAATATGATAGTCTGCGCTAGAATAATAATTCAGCTTTCTTTTAGCACATCTATTTGACCTAGGATGTAGTTCATATAAGGTTTGATAGCTGTTCTTCATTTTTAGTTACCAGATGGATCTGAGGTAGTGTAAGAGATATCATCCAGGAGCAGAGAATGCTGTCTAGTAGACTCCAAGGGTCATAGGAAAGTGAGACTCCTGAGACATTCATCTTCATAATCTATGATGCTGAATTCTGGGGACTTTCTGACTTTGAACTTGCCTGCCTCTTACAGCTCTACCGAGTAGTAGTCATCTTGTCTGCATGAAATAGCCAGGTCTGTGAAGAACCATGAATCCAGGTGAAAATGACACATTTGTGCATCCAGCAGAAAATTGCTTTATAAGACTATAGAGAACAGCCACAAGGTCCAGATCTTGAGAATTTTAAATTTGAAAAATCATGGGGATTTTAAAATTGATTTGTTGTTATAGTTTTTGTTATTACATATAGTATGTGTTATTACAAACACAGAGGATTTTGGTCCACTTGGCATTTTGCTTTGTTGGGGATTATAGCTCCAGATCTATAGATTTTTGTTACTGTATGTTATGACTGGCTTCTAGCAAGTATAAGGATCTGAACAGAGTGTTTTTATTACTTATGATTTTTAATACAACCTTAAAATGAAGTCCTTCAAAGTGAAAGCTGACCTGACTCGGAAGCTTTTTGGTGTTTAAGACAAGCAGCAACATCTCAGAAGAAGCCCTCTCTCCTGTTACTAAATAAAAATATACTTAGCTTACCTGGGGGATTTTTCGTTTTATAATGAAATTGAGCCACAGGGTAGAAAAGCTTGGTCTTAGAGCCACCAAGGTCTTGCTTTCTGTTCTTCCTTCTTTGTGACCTGCATGCCCTTGAGCATCTGCCTTAACCTGGCCCATAAAATGGAGATGGCTCATGCCGAACCTCACACACTGATGTGAGTCTGACCCTAAAATAAAATCTTAAGCCTCCACCCCTCAGCAACTGACTGAATGGACCCCCTCTTGGCTAAGGGGATCCCTAAAACTGAGTTGCTAGCCTTGAGAAAGAAGATCAGACCTGCCTTATCACATCCCTCCCCTTCTTAGAGACCTCCTTTATGACATCCTAACAGGCTTAAGGCTACACAGGACCTACCAGCAGCCTCTCAATGTACATAACAAACCACTTGAGTCTCTAATTAACAGACCCTTTATCTTAAGCATTCCTTTCCACTGAGTCCTGGTCTTTTGGACAGAGCCTAACTCTTTCAGCCAATTTTCAGCTAAAGATAAACTCACCTACAACCTGAAAGCTCCCACTTCCAGAAGTCCCACCTTCCAGAGGTCCAGAGGCCAAACCAATGTGTTTTCCACATATTGATTTATGACCCCACCTGTAATCCCCATCCACCCTAAAATGTATAAAACCAAACTGTCACTCAACCACCTCAAGTCCACTTGGTCAAGGCTTCTTGGGTGTGGCTGCAGGTCATGGGCCTCAAATTTGGCTCAGAATAGATCTCCTTAAATTAATTATTTTACTAAGTATAGCTTCTTTTCCATAGACATGAGGAATCAGTTAAATTAGACAGATTTGTACAGCACGTGATACAGGGTCAATGGTAATGTTGCTAGCCATGAGACATGTTCTCTGTTGTTGCTGGAGACGTGTTCAGCCTTCAGTGGGTATTCATTTGCAGTGAGCAGTCTTGAGAGGATGGTATAGGTAATTTGTTTCTTGTGGGAGTGTAGGATATTGATATATTGCTCTAAAAATCAGAATTTAAGTATATTTATATATATATAGAACAATATATATATATAGAACAATAATACTAGTACTTATTTTCAACTCACTTGCTAAATATATGTCTTTAATTATTCCCTCAATTCAAAGCTAAAAGTTCAAGTTCTGATTGTATGAGGTGAGCTAGTAAAAATGTAAATGTAAAGGGGAATTCAATTTTTCACATTGCAATGAAACACTGGGCTCTATCTCAAATTAATTTTGAGGTTCCTTGTCTGAAGAATTCTTGGTAGAACACTGCCACTGTAACAATCTCAAAGCAGGAAATTGAAATAGATTTATAGCAAGGCTTATCTCATCTATAAAGCGAAGAGTCTTCAACATCCCCCCTCGCCCACAGGTGCCCTTTATTAACTTCATAGAGGCACCAAAGCAACTGGGACATTATGTTTCTTTTCTTGTGTGTTCTGTTATTGTTCATCACAGCAGGGTGTTTGTCCCAATTTTGCTGTGAACCTTGAGGTTATTTTTGATATGTTCTTCAAGAGTAATAGAATATTTATTCCATCTGTTTTCTCTGTAATTTCGATATGACAAGGGGAAGATGTCTTATATCTTATACTAAGAATTAATCCTAATAGACAATAAAATAGCTAGTCAGAAACCCACATGACTATTGACTAATTAAGAATTAATTTTTAATTATTATTATTATTTTTTTTTAGATAGAGTCTCACCCAGGCTAGAGTGCAGTGGCTTGATCACAGCTCACTGCAGCCTTGAACTCCTGGGCTCAAGCAATCCTAACCTCAGTCCCTCATGTAGCTGCAACTGTAGGTGCAAGCCACCATTCTGAGCTAATTAAAAAAAAAAAAAAAAATTGTACCGAGGCAGGGTCTCCCTATGTTGCTTGGTCTGGTCTTGAGCTCCCGGGCTCTAGCAATCCTCCCTCCTCTGCCTCTCCCCAAGTTGCTAGAATTACAGGCATGAGCCACCATGGCCACTGCTGTGGTGATTTTATGTGGTATTGTGTCATAGAAATTTTTTATCAATAGTTATTTGTTCCAAGCCCTTTCTTCTTTTCCATCTTGAAGGATGTCAGAAAAATTAATTTCTTAGGGATAAATACCTAAAAATTAACAGGCTTTTACAGTGCAAGAATCATGTTTCCTTACACCTCAGAAGTGCACAATGTATGCAAATACATATCTGACAACAAGCCAGTCTTTTGCTTCTTTAAGCCTCTTTCTTCATTTTACCTAGTTCAGGTTTGAGTTGCACTTAAACAAACTCTACTTGACAGCAATTCATATACTTGGAAAGGAAAAGGCAACCATAGTGGTAAGAAGTTAGAATCATTTTCCTTCAACAACATGCACAGGTGCAGACTTTTACTTTTGCATTCAGATCATGGAAATACAGGTGAATGATAAGGTTGAGAGCAGGGAGCATCAATTTCCAACAAAACAGACACACACCTGGTGTCTTGGTCCATTTTGTGTTGCTATAACAGAATAACACAGGCTGGGTAAATTATAAAGAAAAATAGTTATTTGAGTTCTGAAGATGGGGAAGTCCAAGGGCATGGCACCAGCCTCTGGTGAAGGCCTTGGTGCTTTGCCTTCCATGGGGGAAGTCAGAAGAGCAAGAGAGAGCCAAAATCTCCCTTTATAACAACCCACTCTTCACAATAATGAACCCGTTTTCTCAGTAATGATATTAACTAAAGGCCTGACCACTCAACAGTATTCCATTGGGGATTAAGTTTCTAAAACATGCTTTTTAGGGAACATATTTAAACCATAGCACCTTTTTACTAAGTGTCACTTGTCAAAAATACTTATTTGCAGCTGGGTGTGGTGGCTCATGCCTGTAATTCTAACATGGTGGAAGCCTAAGGCAGGTGGATTGCTTGAGCTCAGGAGTTTGACACCAGCCTGAGCAAGAGCGAGACCCCATCTCTACTAAAAATAGAAAGACTAGCCAGGCGTGGTGATGCACACCTGTAGTCCCAGCTACTCAGGAGGCTGAGGCAAGAGGATTGCTCAAAACCAAGAGTTTGAGGTTGCTGTGAACTATGATACCATGGACCTCTACACAGGGCAACTTTTTCTGTCTCAAAAAAGAAAAAATTGTTTTGCTATATTCAGAATTTTATAACGTGTCTTCTCTGAAATTCTGGCAGATTCAGTAATGTTTGCTATTCATGAGTGGATCAGCAAGCAAAAGGCCCTGCTTCCCCATTGAATCTTAAAGAGGCTAGATTTAGGATCTGGAACAACAAAAGTCTTCTCTCCCTTCCCCCATTATGTGCTTCTTTGGGGCATTGTGATTGTGTTCATGACACACACATGTAAAATGTCATATTTGCCTTTTGCCCTGTGATAAAACAGATTAAATGTTTTAATTTGCTTTCATAAGAGCCTAAAATTTACCATGCATTCATTGTAACAGTGGAAGACCTTATTTACTTAGCAATCTGCCTTTTGTGAATAGTTAGTATTTCTTTACATAAAATTAAAATGACTTTTACCCAATTCTCAGGGGTAGGGGGGTGGCCAACCTTGTTTCTGAAGATGGTATTTTATGTGTAATATGCCGCTATGACAAATTATATACTTCTTTGTAGGAGGTCAAATATTATTCTGATGAGAATGAGTATGTGATACGTTTTCTAAGGTTTAGAATGACAAAAATAGTCCTTTCCTAATATTCTGAAATAAAAATAAATAATTTTTTTTAAATGTGTATTAGAAACATAGAAGCCAATATCTGAAGAGAAGAAAAAGCTATGGAGTTAATAGGGAATAGACAGAAAAAGCCCTGAGTAGAATGAATGATTCTTGAGAGAGGCAGGTGCTGTGGCAAGGCAGGGTCAGGAGTAAACAGAACCATGACACAGACATGGGGGTAGAGAGAGGGTCAGGACAAGCTGGAGGCACAATTACTTGTTACAAACATGGCAGAAGACTTGGGTAGAGAGCCAGGGAGGCAGATGTTCAGAACTGCGCTCAGACAACCAAGATTTTGCTGCTGGACTTCACAGGGATGCATTATCCCAAAATGTATAGATGTTGCTTAGACATTGTTGCATTCCTTACTTTCCTGTGTTTTTTTGTTTATTTATTTTGTTTTTTGCTTTTTTCCAGAGAAAGATACATTCGCTAAAATTGTAGGCCTTGAAACCAGATTATCTATTTTTTCCATAATCAGTTAAATTATTTGGATTATGGATTCACAATAAAAATTAGCTACAAATTTTAGAGACTTAAATAAATAAAAATATTCATCCAGTTAAATTTGTAGTTAAAGGAAAAACTGGTGATTTTAAATTTGTGTATTTTTTTTAAATTTTATTTTGTAGGTGATGAGAGAATGGGAAGAGGCAGAACGCCAAGCAAAGAATTTGCCTAAAGCTGATAAGAAGGCCGTTATCCAGGTAAAGTCCGCTCCCTGCCCTACAGGACGTAGGACTGCTGGTCTCCTGGAACCTCATATGTGATGAGCTATCTTCCCATGAACGTGAACTATTCTCAATCTCCATATAGTCACTGAATTTTTTCAACCCTGATTTTCGTTTGCTCCCAGTCATACCAACATAAACTCATATTGTTACTTACAATCTACTTTTTATTAATAATGTATCTTTACAGGGGCCATAAACTTCTGCTACTTCTATATGAGAATTTGAAATTTTGACTGAAGCCAGTCTCAAATTACCTTAATAAAACAGAGAGATTATCATGGTCAATTACTTATTAAAGTACTTTCATTAAGAGGGGAATTTTTAAAAGTATGTACTTATAATGTGAGCATTTCAGGATACATAAATTTATCCATTGTTACCACTGGTCAAGGCAGTCTTCAGGGACCCTATGAAGGACTGATTGTGTCTGGGAAATTAGGTTTGTTGGGGAGTGGAGAGTACAGGAAAGTTACCTACAGAAGGTTCAGAGTTAATCAAGATGTTGGAATGGCTGTGCAGTCTTTGGAAGAGTTTTTATCGCTCAAAGAAAATGGAATAGGATGTCCCTTTAAAATGACTGTGGTTTGCTGTTCCATGCCACTTGCTCAGTCCTGACTGACGTGTGTTTATGACGGCAGCATTTCCAGGAGAAAGTGGAATCTCTGGAACAGGAAGCAGCCAATGAGCGACAGCAGCTGGTGGAGACGCACATGGCCAGAGTGGAAGCGATGCTCAATGACCGCCGCCGGCTGGCCCTGGAGAACTACATCACCGCCCTGCAGGCTGTTCCCCCACGGGTAGGTCTCCCTCGCTCAGGTCTCAGCGCAGGCAGGGGGTAGGTCTCCCTCGCTCAGGTCACAGCGCAGGCAGGGGGTAGGTCTCCCTCACTCAGGTCACAGCACAGCCAGCGGATAGGTCTCCCTCACTCAGGTCACAGTGCAGGCAGGGGGTAGGTCTCCCTCACTCAGGTCACAGCGCAGGCAGTGGGTAGGTCTCCCTCACTCTGGTCACAGTGCAGGCAGTGGGTAGGTCTCCCTCACTCAGGTCACAGCACAGGCAGTGGGTAGGTCTCCCTCACTCAGGTCACAGCACAGGCAGTGGATAGGTCTCCCTCACTCAGGTCACAGCGCAGACAGTGGGTAGGTCTCCCTCACTCAGGTCACAGTGCAGGCAGGGGGTAGGTCTCCCTCACTCAGGTCACAGTGCAGGCAGGGTGTAGGTCTCCCTCTCTCAGGTCACAGTGCAGGCAGTGGGTAGGTCTCCCTCACTCAGGTCACAGTGCAGGCAGGGGGTAGGTCTCCCTCGCTCAGGTCACAGCGCAGGCAGCGGGTAGGTCTCCCTCGCTCAGGTCACAGCGCAGGCAGGGGGTAGGTCTCCCTCGCTCAGGTCACAGCGCAGGCAGGGGGTAGGTCTCCCTCACTCAGGTCACAGCACAGGCAGCGGGTAGGTCTCCCTCACTCAGGTCACAGCACAGGCAGCGGGTAGGTCTCCCTCACTCAGGTCACAGTGCAGGCAGGGGGTAGGTCTCCCTCACTCAGGTCACAGTGCAGGCAGTGGGTAGGTCTCCCTCACTCAGGTCACAGTGCAGGCATGGGGTAGGTCTCCCTCGCTCAGGTCACAGTGCAGGCAGGGGGTAGGTCTCCCTCACTCAGGTTGCAGCGCAGGCAGGGGGTAGATCTCCCTCTCTCAGGTCACAGCGCAGGCAGGGGGTAGGTCTCCCTCGCTCAGGTCGCAGCGCAGGCAGGGGGTAGATCTCCCTCTCTCAGGTCACAGTGCAGGCAGTGGGTAGGTCTCCCTCACTCAGGTCACAGCGCAGGCAGCGGGTAGGTCTCCCTCACTCAGGTCACAGCGCAGGCAGGGGGTAGGTCTCCCTCACTCAGGTTGCAGCGCAGGCAGGGGGTAGATCTCCCTCTCTCAGGTCACAGCACAGGCAGCGGGTAGGTCTCCCTCACTCAGGCAGTGGGTAGGTCTCCCTCACTTAGGTCACAGCGCAGGCAGCGGGTAGGTCTCCCTCGCTCAGGTCACAGCACAGGCCATGGGGCTGGGACACTGGGAGGTGGAAGCCATACAGAAGAAAGCAGGAGAAAGCCAGGAGCCCCCTTACTCACAGGTTCAACCTCTTGGCTGTTCCATCTTACAGGTAAAGGCTTCACGGGGCACCTGCCTCCACAGGCCCATCTCAGCACCATAGGCGCTGACACTTCTCCTCTGAGCAGTGAGTGAGCGCGGCTTCCCGAGGACTCACACTGTAGGGCCTGACTTAATATTCCTGAGGGAGTAGCACTGATGGTGTAATTGCAATCCAGACCACAGAGGCTGAGGGGATGTCCTAGTTGGTTCAGGCTACTTTTACAGACTTCTATAGAAGGTGTGGCTTGCACACATAAGAAATACATGTCCCACAGTTCTGGAGGCTGAGAAGTCCAAGATCAAGGCCCTGGCAGATTTGGTGTCTGGTGAGTTTTCCTGGTCCATAGGCCCATTTCTCAGTCTTTTTGCTGTGTTCTCATGTGGTGCAAAGAGCAGGGTAGCTCTCTAGGGCCTCTTTATAAGGAGAATAATCCCATATATGAGAGTTCTGCGCTCTGGATGTAATCGCTTCCCAAAGGCTCCACCTCCAGTATTATCACGCTAGGGTTAGGTTTCAATATACAAATTAGGGGAGACACAAACATTCAGTCCTTAGCAAAGGATCTTAGAAATAATCTAGCCCAGACCCCTCATCCTACAAATAATGTAAATGAGGTCAAGGAAAGTTGAGGCTTGGCTGAGCTGTAAGAATTTTTAGAGAACCGGTAGGAACTGGAACTCGAATTTCTGGCTCAGAACAGTGGTCATATTCTCTGGGGCCAAGGCCTCATCAGTGATGACGCCATCAGTGACATGGCTTATTTATGGTTTTCAGAAGCCCAAAAAGACTTACCCAATGATGGAGGCTTCGGTTTCTTCACTGACACTCAGTGGGAAGTCTACTTTAAACACAGGGAATGTTCTGAGCATGTGTGTACTTTCTGTCTGCTTGTTCTATCAGCATTGAGCAAGGGAGAGCAAAAGCTCTGACTATAATTGTGAACTGACCTATTTCTCCTAGCAATGCTATCAGATTTTGCTTTGTGTTTTTTGGGGCTTTGTTTGAAGGTGTGTAAATGTTTAGGGGTGTTATGCCCTCTTTGAGCCCCTTCTCATTATAATATGACCCTTTCGTCCTTGGTTTTGCCCCCAAAATCTATTTTGCCTAATATTAACAAAGGTATCCAGCTTTCTTCTGATTAATGCTAGCATAGTGTATTTTTCCTTTCTCGTACTTTGATTTAACATGTAAATCAAACATATTTGAAGTGCATTTCTTATAGAGAGCATGTGGTTGGGTCTTGTCTTTTAATTGGGAAGACCACATACATTTAATGAGGTTATTAATGTGCTTATACTATGTATTTCAAACCGGCATCCTGCTATTTGTTTTCTATTTGCCTTATCTAGTCTTTTTTTTTTTTTTTTTTTTTTTTGTTTAACCTTTTGGGGGCTGCAGGACTAATTGAATTTTTTTTTTTTTTTTTTTGCCGGGGCTGGGTTTTAACCTACCACCTCCGGTATATGGGGCCAGTGCCCTACTCCTTGAGCCACAGGAGCTGCCCTTGAATTTTTTATGATTCTATTTTACCTCTTTGGTTTGCTTTTAACTATTTGTTATTTTAGTGGTTGCATTTAGGTTTATAGAAAACATTTTTTTTTTTTTTTTGTAGAGACAGAGTCTCACTGTACCGCCCTCGGGTAGAGTGCCGTGGCATCACAGTTCACAGCTCACAGCAACCTCTAACTCTTGGGCTTACGCGATTCTCTTGCCTCAGCCTCCAAGCAGCTGGGACTACAGGCGCCCGCCACAACATCCGGCTATTTTTTATTGTTGTTGCAGTTTGGCTGGGGCTGGGTTTGAACCCGCCACCCTCGGCATATGGGGCCAGCACCCTACTCACTGAGCCACTTACCACAATGATACTACGCTGGTTCAAATAACATTTTGCTACTCCATGGGTAGGGTAAGAACGTTACAATAATGTTCTTCGTTTTTCCTCTTACTCCTTGAACTATTGTCATACTTTTTCTAAACTACAGTGTTGTTATTTTTCTTTAAACAGTAATATTTTGAAGAATTTTTAAATAATAAAAAAAATAACTTGCATATTTACCTCTGTGTCAGTCACCATGTCTGATATTCTAAATTCTATGTGTGGGTCCAGCGGGTATTATTTTCCTTCTGTATAAAAGACATCCTTTAAAATGTCTTGGAGTGTGTACAGGTTGGTGGTGAATTCGTGTGCTAGGGTACATCTGCAAATGTCTTAATTTCAACTGTCATCTTAAGGTTTTTTCCTTTTTAACTGGGTGTAGAATTGTAGATTGAGGATTTTTCCTCCATTAGTTTATACGTGATGTGCCTTTGTCCTCTTAATTGCAATGTATCCAATAGGACAGCTGATATCTTTATGTCTCTGTAAATAATGTCTTTTTAAAGATCTGTCTGCTTTTACAGTTTTCCCTTTATCGCTAGGGTTGAGCGATTTAAGTATGGTGGCCCGGGTGTAGTTCAGTCTGCCCTTAATTCCATAAGGCCAATTTCACCTCATCATTTCATATACTATTGTATAGTTTTCTAGAGTATCAAAAAATTTACTCTTGGCTTTTTTTTCCTCCCTAATATCTTCCAAATTAACTTTTGAACCTCTGGAATACAGTTATAAAAACTGTCTGAACATCCGTTTTTGCTACTTATAGTGTGTCTGTCAACATTGAGTCCATTTTGACTGGTTTTTCTTCATTGCATGTGACATTTTATTGTATCATTTCATGCCTCGTGATTTTTTACTAGACATCAGACCCTGAATTTTACTTTGTTGAGTGCTGGGTGTCCTTGTAATATTCTTGCCTTTGTTCCAGAGTATAGTTAATTGGAAATAGTTTGAGCCTTTTGAACTTTTCTTTTTTATATTTTTTAGGTAGAACTGGAGCAGTTACCTGCCTGCTAGCTAATTATTTCCCACTAGTGAGGCAGGACCCTTTTGAGTAATCTACAGTGCATGCTAAGTTTTCCCACCTGTCTGGTGGAAACATGGACCGTTTCATTTCTATGTGAACTTCTGGCGCTGCCACTGTGGATCCTCCTGGGGATTTTCATCTCTGGCCTCAGTTTCTTTCACACGCAGGCACTGATCATCACTCAGCTTCATTGTCAAGGAGCACCCTTTGTAAATATCTGGGGTCTCCATCAGAGCTCCCCTCACCCATGCCCTGTCCTGTGAATGTTAGGGGCTTGTTCTCTCCACACTCTCACTTCATATCCTAACTCTGGGAGTCCTCCAGGCTCTGCCTTGGACCCCCCTTCATGACCCATGGCCTGGAAACGCAGGGCAGTTGGTTTGGTGGCTGTAGGACCCTGTGTGTTTCCCCAGGATCACTGTCCTTCACACGATGTCTAATATCTTGCAGAAACATTGTTCCATATATTTTGTCCATTTCCTTGGTTGTTTCAGATCGGAGGGTAAATTCATTGTAGAACAAGAATATTCCTTTTCCTCAATCTTGGCTGGAAGTAGAGTTCTCTGTGCTTTTTATGTAATTAAACCAAAAGGATCACTTGCTTGCACTGATTTTCTTCACCATCTTGATTTTTCTTTCTATGTACCAAGTTGTAGTGTGCTGAAAGCCGGGGAGAGCCCCAAGAGTGCTCCTGGAGTTCTTCCAGGTAGGAAGATAGTGTCAACCCTGTTCTTTGGGTGACATCACCGCAGTCTCTGGAGATGGAGCGGCTGGTTCAGGGTGTCACCACTGGCAAGGAGCAGGGCAGACCGTGAATCACTGCCACTCACCCGCTGCCGTGACTTCTCACTAGACCAGACTTCCTCTCAGAACAAAGAGCTTTTGAAAAAGAATATTCACATTAGCATTTTCATTTTCTATTTGCAAAAAAATCTGTCCTAGCAAGACACTGCTCTGCAAAATTCTGTTTATGTCTCTCTGCAGATCAAAGTTTATTGTTTTGTTTTCTCTTGCTTGGAAGAAACAACTTTGGGGGAGGAGGATACTGTGGGGGATCATTTGCCAGAGCAGAGCAGGGGGTGGGTGTTGAGAGCAGAACCTTAATTAGCAGACATGAAGTGAAGTATTCCAGCTGAAAGTCCACATCTCTGAAGTAAGATCTTTGCTGAATGGGCATTGATAGGGCTAAAAATAAGATAACGACTGAGTGGCCTCTTTAACAAGTGCACATTTAAACTCTTCCAGCCCTTACAGGAAAGGTGCTGCCAAGAAGAATGTTTGCCAGAGGTTCAAGTTTTATCAAAGGGGATGATTTTACTATTTTTTGTCTGTTTGTTTAGCCACCCCACCATTCTTTTGAGGGAATAATTTTAGATAGGTCCTGATGGTTCTTGTTCTGTCACTGGGATCACTTCATAAGGAATTTAGATAGCATGTTATTTGAAATTTAAAAAACTGGATTAGGAAAAAATATATTACTATCTAAAATGTCAGATTCCTGTTAAACTTTTACCTCTGATTTGCATAAATTTCTTCATAGTAAAAAAAAAAATGAGGCTGGGTAGTTACAGGCTTGAAATCTTGGGGCATTATCTGCCATTTTTGTTAAGGTAGTATCTTTGAGGGAGGGTTCATTTAAATTTTAATGTATGGTTTGATGTGATACTTAGTTCTGCACCTTGGAAAATGTGAGAAAATTCTAGATCCCTTCTCGAAGACTTTATCCATCTCTCTTTGAACACATAAATCAAGATGTTACTGGTGATTGTCTGAGAAAGGCCACATCTTTGGAGCCATACATAAATATTTTCCAGCTCTCCCTCACCCTAACACAGTGCCTGAAACATACAAAATAATATATTTAGTAAATGTTGTTTAAACATAAGTGAATAAATTAGTGTTTTTCTATAGAGTCTATAGATATTATCACTTAGAATTATTATCTTCTTAACCCTTACCGAATTATATCACGTATTCCCAGACTTTGCAAACAGGGGATTCCAGAACAACATGGACTGTTTTCAATTCAGCTGAGCTTTAATTGATACTTTTCATTCATATTTTTAAAGTCTAAATTCGGAATTATTATGAAGGGATATTCTCTTGCACCTAGAATTTCTTGTTCTACAATGAATTTCATTTTTTAAGTTCCTATCTCTGTGTGTGCTTTATGTTCCAAATTTCCTTTTTAATTAATTATGTACCTATAAGCTGACACACTGAATGGCCAACTTAAAAATTCATTATTTGCTTCATATTCAGAATCATATACATTCTATTTTTTAAAAATGCTTCAAATATTACAATAGTTAAAAGAATTTTTTTGAGACGGAGTCTCACTCTGTTGCCCAGGTGAGAGTGCTGTGGCATCATCATAGCTTACTGCCTCAAACTCCTGGGCTCAAGCAATTCCCTGCCTCAGCCTCACAAATAGCTGGGACTATCTACCATACTCAGCTAATTTTTCTATTTTTTATAGAGATAGAGTCTTGCTATGTTGCCCAAGCTGCTAGCCTCAGTGACCCTCCTGCTTCAGCCTCCAAAAGTGCCAGAATTACAGATGTGAGCCCCTGAGCCTGGCCAAAACAGTTTCATTAATTCCAGACCCCTTCCCCCACCACACCAAAAAAAAAATAACCAACATAGAGCAAAGCTGTGTCTTTGCATTCAGGATAAGCTCTTACTCTGTTGAGGGCTAATGACTGTTACATGGACCAGACCCTAGAAAAATCAAGGACTTGTACCCCACCCCCAGAAAAGTTGAATTTTTCTCCGAAGTTGCACCACAATGTTTAATTCCCATTGCCTTGGGAGGCCTCTGAGCTACCAAACTTAAATACTACTTAAGGCCGAACTCTCATCCCTCACTGACCAGCTCCACGGTCCTGTGCTTCCTGCTTCTTTCTTTGTTAAAGCTCACACTCCTGCCACTCCTAAAACATGAGCTGAGTATTTCCTGAGCCTTCTGTCTTATATCTGTTAGGGTACCACTTTCCATAGAGGTGGAGAAGATAACATTCTTTTCTGGTTGTTGAACATTCTGTGCAATCTGAAGAGAAATTAGACTTGATGTGGGATCCTGTATGGTTAAACCAAAGGCTGGATAGGGATTTTTTTTCAAATAAACTTTATATTTCTAGATCTGGAAAAATGAAGTAGTTTCTAATTAGTAAGAAATAAACTGTTTAAAAGATAAATAACCAACCATTCTTTATAATTCTGAGATTTTTCTTGGTGTTTTTAGTCTAAATATTCCAGTAAACAGTCTCATAATTGTTATCCTGACTGCACCTACTCTTAAGCATTTTCTGAGTGGAAGTGAGAATTAGGAACCATTTTCATGTATATCTCTATTTCTGCTAGTTGTGTTGTCTTGATTTTTCCAGTGTCTCACGATTGCAGTCTTCTTATCCATAGTAAATTTTTTTTGTGTGCCTATTCACTGCTTCACACTCAGATTCTCAATATTTGAGTAAAAAAATTTTGGCAGTTTCTATATCACCTTTCTTTTCTCATTTCTGAATATTTCAGCCAAATGTTAACATTTTTCTGAGATCCCAGAACCTGTGGGACAATATGAATGTTGAGAGACTCTTCATTGTGGAACATAGTTTTGTCACTCAATTGAGATTTTGCTCAATGCTTTTTGGTGAATTCTAACCACGGGACAATAAATGTTCAGTAAGAAACACTGGAGAAAAATGACAGGGATTAGTGAGTACTTTTTAGGAGGTGATGGCATGAAGAGGTTCCAGTTAATCAATATTTAGTCATTATGGGATGTTGATTCCAATTAAATTACCCTTTAGCAGTATGATGGTGTTGGTATAATTGTAAGTTTTCTAAAGCAAAAAAGAAATTGCAGTGCTTAACCTGGCTGTGTTAATTTTTACACGATCCTTCTGATCATCCTTCTCCCTACACCCTAGTATTTTTTGCTCATTCTTTTTGGTCACAAAAGAAGTATCAAACATTTTGTAAAATATATGTATGTAGCATGTATCTCCAAGGAAAACGTGGGACATTGGTCCCCAATGTAATAGATGAAAAATGAGTTAAGTACTATTTGCTAAGTTCTTAACATGTGGAGAAATGAATACTTCAATGTTTAAGACATTGTACCAGCAAGTTTTGAATATAGTCAAAATTTTGTAAAACAAATCAGAATGGGCTTGAATGTTGAAATATTAGTAGGTTAAACATCACCTTTTGGAAAAGTAAATAATCATTCTATACTTTATGCATTTCTTATTTACTCATTCAGCATTCATTTCTTTTCAGTTGAGATTTGTATAAATGAGTGAGCCCAAGGAGGCTGGTTAACTTCAGAGCTTTTCATTGCAAACTCAGTAACAAATGATGGCTGGTAAGCAACTTGAGAGAATTAGCATTTATTGAACCACAGCCTAGTCTACGGCCATACCACCCTGAACGTGCCCGATCTCGTCTGAACCACAGCCTATAAACTATGCTGAGTGGCATTCATGCCTTTCAGAATTACCTCCTTTTCTTTGAATGTTTATCAAGTTCAATATATAGATCCTGCTATAGACCAATGGGAAGTATGTAACCAGAGATGCTAGTGTCTTCTGATTTTAATTAAGTTAAATAGAAAATTAAGAAATATGTTGGAAAGGCATTAGCTTGAAAGCAGTGCTGTGCCTCTGAGATCATAGTCATCACGTAGATTCCCTCCACTGCAGAGCCTTCCTCAGTCACTGCCTTCAAAATGGGAATAGATTTTCATCAGATGCTGTTAAAACCCACAGCACCAAGATGCTGTGCTTTCTTCCTGTAAACATACATATTTATATGTACATTTCTATTTTCATTTCATCCTTGAAAGTGAAAACCTATTATGAAAATAGAAACATTTAGTTTTATATATAAGTGCATAGTATATTATTTTAAAGATCTAGTAATTGTTCACCTGCCTGGCATTAATGGTACTTGCCCTGAAGAATAGATGGGCAGCAAAGGATACTCAGCCTAGAAATGAGTGTTCACACACACACACACACACACACACACACATGATTTCACATCTAGTTCAAGACCTAATCATGGATTCCAGTTTAAAGATAGTAGGCGATACAGATTTTTAAGGAGCTTTACCTTGAGTTTTCTTATATAAATGTTTTTAAGTCAGGAAAACCCCATAGAATTTCTGGTAGGTCAAAACACTAGCTGAGTGTGAGAGGAGGAGAGGGTAAAATTAAAAATTATTTTTGACCATGTTAACCCCATAGAGGGTATGAAGCAAAAATGACAAGGTTTAGGTAAGAATATGCAAAACGGAAGCAGATTGCCATAGATCTCAAAAAGTCAAGAACACGTCACGGTGGGTATCTGTTGGATGATTAGACCATTTGACAAATCTTTTCCAGGGTCTGTGTTAGATTAAAACATCTTTTGTTTACAATTTCTTCTTCAGCTCAATGGGGTCTGCCTTCTGGGTTGCGTTAATAACCCTGTTCATCCTGAACAGCTTCCGCATGTTTTACTGCTTGAGTGAGCAAGACTTGAAGATGTTCAAGTCCAAACAATTTCTGGCCTTTTTGTGTTCTCAGGTCAGAAGATCTTAGCTCTCCATCCCTTGTATACTAAAGTTTGTCTGAAAGTATAAATCATGGAATCGGTCCAGTCTTAAATTTCAGTTCTATTTGCTATGTTTACTAATTTATAACTGTGGTCTTTGTACCCAACATAAATCATTCCTGAGAACTAGCAAAATATCCTGCAAAAAAATTATGAAATGTTTGTCGGCTATGAGATTTGACAGAAGGTCACTAATTAGTGAGAGAACAGATTAATAAAACCACTCTTATTTTCTACCAAAATATTATTGCAATATAAACAACTGCCTTTAATTCCCAGGTTTGCCATCTGTATAACTTATAACTAGGAAAAAGTAATAAAAAGGCTTATTCTTACTTCATCTGCAGCTTGAGGTTAATTTTTCTATTCTTTTTCAGTTAACATGGTTCTGCAGCTTGAGGTTAATTTTTCTATTCTTTTTCAGTTAACATGGTTCTGCAGCTTGAGATTAATTTTTCTATTCTTTTTCAGTTCACATGGTTCTAGCTTTTGTTACCCAAAAATTGAAAAACAAAAGGGTTAATCAAAGATTGAGACAAAACTGTGAAGTAGGGAGATGTCTCTGCCCTACTAGGAGGAGAGAGATTTTTAGGGGAAGATATATGTAGGCTGTGGTGGCATGTCCCAATTAGGAATTGATCTGCATCCAATGAAGGAGGGAAGTGACTTTTACATTCTCCTGGTCACTGCCGTGTTCTGTGAGCAGCACAAAAGCAGAACCAAAGCAGTGAACTGAGTGTCTGGGAAGGGATGTTAGTGTAACTCCTTGGCCCCGTGTGGAGGTTTTGCCCTGGCAGTGTGAACCAAGTGGAGTGTCATAAAAGTTAGTCGTCCAATATCTTCTCTTGTGATGCTTCCATATTACTGAAACTTGAGAAATCCCAAATGAGGAAGGGTGTGCAAATCTATTGCCATTTTTCTCTGTTACTTCATCAAGACTGCTTTGTTCAACTTGGCATAGAATTGTCCTTTCCCCTCTTTTTAAACTGCAGAAATCATTTGCGTGCTTTTCTGGGAAAGAAAGAGGACCTTGGATAAACTTTGCAGTAGACTTTAAACATTTGGCTCAACTCCTAGCTTTAAAGACAAAAAAGATTGTGATATGGAGGTTCCCATAGAAGCTCCCCAAATGTTAAGTTTTTTTCTTGTGACAGTGAGAGTGCATCTGACATTTTGAGGGCAAAAGTGAAAAAATAAACTCGACTAAGAGAAGCACAGAGAAGTTTAGCTTTCTTAAGTGTGATTTTAAACCTGCACGCAGAAATTTTGTACATTTTACTTTATATGCTTGATTTCTTGAAATGCAGGTTTAAAACTGTGAAAATAATGGCCCTGAACCTATTTGTGAAAGGAGGAGAGAACTGCTTTTTTTCTTGGTCGTTGATTAACTTTCCCCACTCACGGTTTGGAAACCACCAAGGTATAATTTAATGCTTCAGGAGGGGCTTTTCTGAATAGGTCCCTTGTGACCTGGGAAGATGAGGATGCATCTCATAGAGTGAGTCATTTACTCCCTTCTTTTTGGCAGGATTATGCCCAGGGCTTTTAAAACCTCTTGACAGTTCACTCTTTTCCATCAGGAAATGGCTTAAGGCACAAGTGTCTATTCTGATGAGGTGCCAGATTTCTAGATCAAGCACAAAGCCACAGAGTGGGACAACGGAGCCAGTCATTGTGTTTTAATATACTTCCCACGTGGACTGTCCAGTAATAACCTGCACATTCACATGTGATTGGCATTGTCCTGGCCGACATCAGGCGGTCACAAGTATGAGACTGATCACAAGGCTCAAGTCCCAAAGCCAAATGTGAAAAATTATATAAAAGAACCAAGTGAATAAGGCAATAGTATCTGAGAAGGGAGGAAGTTAATAAAAAAAGATATCAAAATAGGAGGAGACAATATATGAGATCTTTTAAAATTCAAGAAATGAAATCTTGTTGATACTAGTTTGTATATGTTGTATAGTATGTTAAGTATTTGGGGGGAAGAGTTCCCAGTTAAAACCCCTTCCTAAAGGATTCTAGCACCCTGTTAGATAGATGCAATAGGCTAGTGGTGTCAGCATTTCTGTGAAAATTGGAATTGCTACTCTTCTAAATAGAGAGATTTTTGTCACTTGGATACCGTGAAAGATATTCTATAATTCTGGACCTACCTCTGAAATTATATTCAGCTCCAGGTTATTCATCAATTTAATTAACAAACATATATTAGCAACCAAATTGTGCCAGGAACTATGCCTGGAGATTCTTGCAGATAAAAAATGGTTAATGCTGGACGGCGCCTGTGGCTCAGTGAGTAGGGTGCCAGCCCCATATGCCGAGGGTGGCGGGTTCAAACCCAGCCCCGGCCAAACTGCAACAAAAAAATAGCCGGACGTTGTGGCGGACGCCTGTAGTCCCAGCTGCTCGGGAGGCTGAGACAAGAGAATCGCGTAAGCCCAAGAGTTAGAGGTTGCTGTGAGCCGTGTGACGCCACAGCACGCTTCAAAATTCAAATTTTCTCTTTCCCCTCTTTGTAGACGATAGCTAATCTAGGTTAGGAATTCCTAATCTTTTAAGAACATATTTTTAGAAGGACACAACTATAATTTGGGTTTTACCTTACAAAGGCAAACAAGGTAATCTAATTGTATGTACCCACATCTTAATCTGAAAAAAATTTTTTCATTGCTTTAAAAGAATTTTTTACGTGATATTTTAAAAGGCAGGTATGATGGTGGGGTAAATTTGGTGCGAATTGAAAAGTGCTGCATCAGTTACAAACAGATAGTCGGTAATTATGAGCTAAACACTTTTTTAAAAACATTAGTGACAATAAAAAGGATTGCATATAATTAGTCCCCCTGGGACAGATCTTTTCCTTCTAGTTTCTCTCTTGTTTAACTTTAAATAATAAGATTACCCATCCAATCCAGTACAACCAGATTGTAGTATTAATGTATAGAATATCGTAACTCTGAGATAGGAGAAATTTACCAGAAGAATTATCACTAATTGCAAAAGATTTAAAGACTTGTAACTAAAATAATCTGCATGCTGGTTATAAACAGTGCTTTCTAAATTCTCCTAACCATCAATATATTTATCATAAGCCACTGAATTCTTATGTTTTTATAATCATATGAATGACCCACTTTAAATGTGAATATTGTGACAATAGTAAGCAGTTACTTTAAGATAATATGTTTTCGAGAGAGATAACAGGTGTTCTTTTTCTAACATTTCTGTTAAGAATGTTTCTGTGGAGGGGGCAGGGTGGGGGAGGGGAAGAAAATAAAAAAAAAAGAATGTTTCTGTGTTTTCAATTAAAATTTTAGGAAATTCATCTTTGTCTTAGCATAATAAAATAAACTTCCCTAGACAATTAAGAGACCTTGTCATTCTGAGATATATGATACAGCTCTAGAAATAACTAATGTTAAATCTTGGGGATTTGTAGTCTGGCTAAAAGTTGTAAGGGCAATTATTTCTTTGTTTGAATGAAATATGCGTGAATCCTATACCATGAGGATGGCTTTTTTTTTTTAAACCTAAAGTAAATGGAAATATAAAAATGCAGAGAAAATTTTTTTATTTTTTTTTATTAAATCATAGCTGTGTACATTAATTAATGTGATCATGGGGCACCATACACTGGTTTTATAGACCGTTTGACACATTTTCATCACACTGGTTAACATAGCCTTCCTGGCATTTTCTTAGTTATTGTGCCAAGACATTTACTTTCCACATTTACTGAGTTTCACATATACCCTTGTAAGATGCACTTAACTAAAATTAGTATTAGTTTCTGAGGTGTAGCGACAACAACCGTTTTATCTGCTATGATTTATCCATCTACTCTCCACCCTAGGAACTAATCTGATTTTTTTTTTTCATTTGTGAGCATGATTCCTGGAAATGTGTTTACATGGCCAAATCAGCCACGCAGACTCATGTAATTCATTTATCCAGGGATACCCTGAAGTCTTCCTGAATCATCTTGATGTCTGCAGGCTTTACTTATCAAATAGGCACTAGGAAGAAACGAGGCTTGTGTTTATGTAGGTGCACACACAGCGTGTATCTGGGCTCACATAAACAATGATGAGGTCAGGGCTTATTTACTGTGGACTCCTAGCGTTCATTATCTCTGGAAAGCCTGAAGCCTGGAGAATCCTGAGAGCCTGGTGTGCTACTGCGTCATTTTGCTGTAGGGATTTTCACAGTAATTTAGGAATATATTTCTGAGTATGTTTTGAAGCCATATGGTGGTATTAAATGAGATCAGCAATTGAAAACATATGAACACATTCACCATTTCATTATCCATTTTAATAGAAGATAAGGATGAATTTAGCATGAGAATCCATGAATGTCACAGCAGCCCAACTTTTAACTAATGCCTTGAATCATTTTCCAGTAATCCTAATCCTCTGTCCAGATGGATAGAGGACACTCCTATCTTGCTATTTCTTCTCCTTACACATTGGTTTAATAAGTCACTAAATAATTTTATGAGTTAGCTAAAGAATAATAGAAGGCTAAAAACCTAGGCTAATAATTGAGAGACTGAACAAGTTAAAGCAGAATCTTATGCTCAATTAAAAGAGCTGATATTAATATGCCCCAAAAGAATATTACTTGAGCTTATATAGGAACCGGAAATTGAGGCAATGACTCTTGGAAGATACTCTCTTTACTAACCTTTCAGTTATTTCATATTCACTAAGTTGCTTTGTGGAACTGTCTTTAGCTTGGTGCATTTTTAGATTCTTCTTGAAAGGTGGGATTACTTAGTGATTGTGAGAAGGGGCCGTGGAGCCCAGCAACCAGGCTGGCCAGGTCTTGCTCTAAGCCTGATGAGCTCTGTCACCAGGCACCAATGATACAGCCCGTGTAACTTCAACCTTTATGCCTGATGCCTCACCTGTAAGATGGAGAGAGCCACTGTACCTGTGTCGGAGATGAAAATATGATGAATTACTGTGCATAAAGCATTCAAAACACTTGCTTGTTCATGTACGCCATCAGCACACGTTGAACACTTACTGCTTGCCAGGATGTCTAACCTTTTTGCTTTTCTGCTACACATTGCAAGAATAAGAATTATTTGGGGCCATTCTGTAAATATGCAAACACTAGTGAAAGCTGATTGGCAGAAAAAGGTTTGTGCATACTTTTTGTAATAGCTACAAAAAGATAAGCAAAAAATGTCGCCACAGATAAGCAAAAAATGTCCTCACAAAATCAACATGTGGCCCACAGATCACAGGTTGGACACCCCTGGTAGAGAAAAGAAAGGAGTAAGGAAGTTGGTGTGAAGACTAAGTGACACAAATAAATGTATTATCGAGTCCCTGCAATAGACTAACAAGGACATTTTTAATCCTCAAGCATTCTAAAAGACATTGCTATCTAAATTGCATGCGTGAGAAAGTTGTGGCTTTCATGCTTCTTGTAAAGTGGTTGTTAATAATTAACAAGTGGGAACGTCTGCTGGTTGAGGTGACAGTGAAAGGAAAGGGGGAGACCCAGATGTAAGTTATCAGAAATGACTTCTGCATTCTCTAAAATGAAATTTAGCTTAAAACAGGAGTGCTGGGGCCAGTCGGGAGCACAGCATCCTTGCGCACTCACTTGGTGATAATCCTCTGGGGACAAAATGGCTTAAAGGAACATTCACAGGTGACTAACGGAAAAAGAAAAAACTTTATGATGAAAAGCAGTTCTGATTTTTTAATTGAAGTGGGTTTTTTTCTTATTTGAACTCTTTAAAAGGATAAAAATTCCATTGTCTTCAAAACAATAAAACCTTCTAATAGAGAAAAATTAAACAGAACAACCAGGAAAGTACATAAAGTAGTCAGTTGCGTCCGTGAGGGGCAGGCGCGAACATCACGGGTAAAATCAGTTGTAACCTTTTCTGTCTCCAGCCTTGGAAGTATAATGATTATAGAACTAGATTTCTTAGCCCGTGGTGCTTAATAACAAGCAAGTATCAAGATGTCCTGATCTCACGATCCTGCCTATAAAATATCCTTCACAATCAACAATAGTCAGCCTTCAATCTCCGACATTTTAAAATTTTCTTGTTTTTAAATTAGTGTTTATAAATCTGTCATCTTTTAAATAGAGAGCTATAGTTCAATCTCTGACATTTTAAAGTTTCCTTGTTTTTAAATTAGTGTTTATAAATCTATCATCTTTTAAACATATATATAGCTATAGTTCATCAACTGTCTTCTTCCTTCTTTCTCTATGTTTCTTCTTAAGATTTAGAAGGTCGTTCTCCAACTTGTACATTCAACCAGATTTCACAGTGAAATGAGAGCCGTAATGACAGGGTGCCAAAAGCTGTGTTTCAAGCTGTGATGTCTGCCTTTCTTGGGATTATGGGGAATTACATTTCTTCTAGGAAAAAGGAAATAAGTAAGGTAGATGAGGGCAGATTTATTTTATTTTTATCGTATATACTTGTTTTCTTGAGTACAGGTATGTGGCCTCTGGCAGGCATTAGTCAAGTACAGAGCACCTGCTCTGGGCAGGCACCGGGAGACTGGGGTTCCCAATAACGAAAAAGAATAAGACCAAATATGGCCTTTTGGAGCTCACATGAAAGAAGGAAGTCAGAAACATAGATAATTTAGTAAGTTATGCTGGGAAAATGAATGAGTATTGCACAGCATTTATGGAAGCACAGAAAATGGGCCCCAAATTCCACCCGTGATGGCAGGAAGGTGGCCCTTGGTTAACTAAGCAAAGGAGGACAAAGAGGCACGTCCCATAGGATTTGCGTAACACACGAAAAAATTGTAACTCTGCACCCACCACCCCACCCCATCTCTGCAAATACATTTCAGATCTTCCAACTTGTCTTCACGTTGTCCCTCTCATACAGGTTAATAATAACTAGGTTTGCCCAACTGGCCGAAGTTGTATTCCTGACATGAATTTTTAATAGTGGTTTTGTGTTCTAATGAAGATCGGTACGTCTTTGGATATCATTTTACAAAATCACATAGTAGAATGCATATAGCAGCAGCATTGTCAAAGACAAAGGAGCCTTTGTCCTTTTTTAATTTTTTTAAATTTTAAATTTTTTTGATTTAAAAAAAATTAAGATGAATGTTTCCATGTAAAACTGGAATAAAAATGAAATGGAACCAATTAGAAAAAAAATAGAAGCACTTAAGAAATGTAATTGTTGCTGAAAGAGAATCTGATGGCTCAGAGAGAACTTAATTAAATTTCAAAGTAAAATAGATACAGTCTGGCTAAGGCCTTTCTCCTAGAATAATATAATGTCTCTTAGAGCTTATCAAACTAATAGTGGTTAAATTGCCTATTATTTTTCTCATTTTGATTATTGTGCTATTCTATATCACTGAAGATGGGATTATTTGTGCAATATTACTTCTGGTTTTCATACTGCGTGTGTAGAAATGTAGTCTCATATATGCCGCTGTATATTTGGGAGGGAGAAGAACCTAACTTAAATCTAACAGATCTGAAATCTGTTTTCCTTCTATAGCAGAATGTTTCTACATAAAAAATGTTGATTGGAGTGAACAGTTGTCATATATGGTGAAAATGCATGGTGCTCTCATAGAAATGAAAAGTGGACTAGCTAGATAACTGCTCACTAAGAAAAGTAGCAGGAGGCCGGGCGCGGTGGCTCACCTCATTCTCCTAGTACTCCTAGTAGGCTGATAGATTGCTTGAGCTCAAGAGTCTGGAATCGGCCTGAGCAAGAGGGAGACCCTGTCTCTACCAAAAAATAGAAAAACTAGCATGGTGGTGCAGGCCTGTAGTCCCAGCTATGCAGGAGGCCAAGGCAAGAGAATGGCTTGAGCCCAAGAGTTGGAGGTTGCTGTGACCTATGACACCACAGCACTCTACCCAGGGCCACTAAGCAAGACTCTGTCTCAAAAAAGAAGAAATGGGAGACATGTTTAGGAGCGAAAATGGCAAAAAGATGACTTATGATGCTTTTATATCACGGGATGAATTTGTGGTACCACTCAGGCAACGCCAATGGAAGAAGCATTATTTTACACAAACTTGAAAACTTTTCTTTTCATTTTATCGCCCTACAGCCTCGTCATGTGTTCAACATGCTAAAGAAGTATGTCCGGGCCGAACAGAAAGACAGACAGCACACCCTCAAGCACTTTGAACATGTGCGCATGGTGGATCCCAAGAAAGCAGCTCAGATCCGGTCCCAGGTAAGCTGCGCATCCTGCTTCTCTGCACTTTCACAGCCAGTGTTCTCACTCCTGCAGTTGGTGACAGCCTTCCAGGTGTTTCCAGAGCATCCAGGAGCACTGTGTCTTCTGTGATAAGAACTCTTAGTTCCTGGTGAATTCTAAAGGTTGGTCCACAAACAATATGTATTTTGGCATTTTCTGAGTTGTAAAAATGGGGGCAAGACATGATTGCAAGAGGGACTTTACCTAACAATTGCAATCAGTGTAACCTGGCTTATTGTACCCTCAATGAATCCCCAACAATAAAAAAATAAAATAAAATAAAATAAATCAGGTGGCTCCCGTGGCTCAAAGGGGTAGGGCGCCAGTCCCATATGCCCGAGGTGGCAGGTTCAAGCCCAGCCCTGGCCGAAAACCACAAAAGTAGGGAGGGAGGGAGGGAGGGAGGGAGGAAGGAAGGAAGGGAGAAAGGAAGGAAGGAAGGAAGGAAGGGAGGGAGGGAGGGAGGGAGGAAGGAAGGAAGGAAGGAAGGAAGGAAGGAAGGAAGGAAGGAAGGAAGGAAGGAAGGAAGGAAGGAAATCTATTTTATTATGACAACAATGGCTTTGCACTATCTAGTGGAAAGCCTGATAAGATGGCGATTTTTACTATTCCAGTTCCCATCAAGATTCAGGATCCTTTAATATTTACTTTATTATTATATTGAGAGTTTATAATGTTATACAATTATAAATGCATATTATCAATGCTTGAGTTTGTAACTCTAAGTCTTGAACAGGGGTAGGGAAGCATTTCCTGTTGGAAGGCCACATTAACTTAGCTGTAATCAAATAAGGCCACATTCAAGAAAACTTCATTAGATATGCTTTAAAATGGACATTGTTTTGTAAAAATCTAACTACTTTGTACTTAATGATTTCAAAGAATGAAAACTATTTAAAGTTAACTTTTTAATAAAAAAAAAATCTGAAGTGTCCACTGCTATTGATTTTGAAGAAACCATTTAAACCTCTTGACAACAAAAACAAGGAAATGGAAAATTGTGTGGACTCTGTGGCTCAAGCGGCTAAGGCTCCAGCCACATGCACCCGAGCTGGCGGGTTCGAATCCAGCCTTGGCCCGCCAAACAACAATGATGGCTGCAACCAAAAAATAGCCGGGCATTTGTGGCGGGCACCTGTAGTCCCAGCTACTTGGGAGGCAGAGACAGGAGACTCGCTTGAGCCCAGGAGTTTGAGGTTGCTGTGAGCTATGATGCCATGGCACCCTAACCAGGGTGACAGCTTGAGGCTCTGTCTCAAAAAAAGAAAAAAAAAAAAAAAACCTTTAAAATCAACTTAACTAAATGATGGTAGGCAGTCATAAACTTCGTTGCTACCAGCATGTTAGGATTGAATGTGAGTCTACATGAAGCCCTGTGTTAGTATTTGCGTTCTCCCCTTTCCCTAACATTGACAACTGGGACCTATTGCAGGAAACTGGAAATTTTACATTTCCTTGAATGGAAGAATTTTTTTTTAAATGCGTATTTAGTGTAAAATATCCAGTCAAATAGAAATATGTCTCTTATTGTTGGAAAATTTGCAAAGAACTACATTTGGGACATCAGGACTATGTAGGGAGCCCTCAGGATTAGGAGCCAGGGTTGGCAGAGGTGGTCTTTCTGATTAGATGTTAAAAGCATCCAATTTAGTGTCAGTTTAAAGATAAGTCTTAAAAAGTGGAGCTCAGAAGGTAAGGAACAAAACAAATTAGGAGAACAGGAAAAATAAGAATGCCCTATGAGATCAACATTCCAGCAATGTTTGTCACTTACTGGAAGTGGTGCTTGGTAAAATAAATAACTGTTCCTACCCAGGCATTGTTTACCTGAGTTGTCATCCTTTGGTGCAGGTTATGACACATCTCCGTGTGATTTATGAGCGCATGAATCAGTCTCTCTCCCTGCTCTACAATGTGCCTGCAGTGGCCGAGGAGATCCAGGATGAAGTTGGTAAGTAAGCTGTTCTTTTGATGCTATGCATTTAGATATATCTCTCCCCTAAGAAAATCGGGGAAGTGAGTTATCTGTATCAGGAATGTGGAAGTTTAATGAGCAGGTTTACCTTTTTTTTTTTTTTGCAGTTTTTGGCCGGGGCTGGGTTTGAACCCTCCACCTCTGGCATATGGGACCGACTCCCTACTCCTTTGAGCCACAGGCGCCACCCCAGAGCAGGTTTACCTTTTACAGTGAAACTTGGAGGGTTGAAACAAGGTCCTCATGCCTTAGCAATTGCATCAGTTCTTACCTCTTTCTACTTACAGGACCAGAGAAACGTAACCTGATGTACAGTATATTTGTGTAATAATAGGTCACTTGTCAATGAATTGTACTTGGCAGTGATTTTTTTTCTAATTTCACCAATCTTCTGGGTATCGCTTTCTGATGATTTGGTACTTAATTAAAGGCAAAAAAAACCTTTTTCATCTTAGGAGTTGCACGACAGCCCCGTTTTACAAATGAAAAAAGCTCAAACCTAGACTTTAAGTGACTCACCTGCCCATGTCACATGCATCCTAAGTAACACAACCAAAACACAACTGTGAACTCTGACTTACAGGTTATTGTTCGATTAAGTCACCACTTTCTTTGATGGAAAATGGTTCTCTGAACCACATTGTTGTTTAAACTTAGAAGGTAGTGGGCTATTAAACATTGAAATAATTACATTCTCAAAAGAACTTGGAAAAATTATACAGAGAAGTCTCAAGTATCCATCACCCCATTCCCATAATAGGAAAAATCGTACATATCTATACAGTCAAGACCAATGCGCTGACATTGTATGCCCACTGTCTTTTATGTCCTTAGTTTTCCTAATCACGTGTTTAATATTTCATATGAGTTCAATTTTCCCATTTCTGTTTTTCTTAAAAAGGGAGCAAACTATCATGGAACATGATTCCCTGTAAATTTCCAAAATATCCATTTGTCTGACTTTACCTTGCAAAGGTCCGTAGATGATGATGATGATGGTTCATCTTTCAACATAAAGTAAATGTATGGATTCTGGAGGTTTCTTTCCTATAAGCACATAAGCCATTTGTATTTGGCATATCCTTCTCCAGGAAGAATCCTGCTCCTTGTTAATTGGGTTGGAAATGGATACATGTTATCATCTGAAATCACAGCATCCAAAATGTTGGAGATTAGCTCAGCACCTGTGGCTCAAGTGGCTAGCCACATAAACCTGAGCTGGAGGGTTCGAATCCAACCCGACCCACCAAACAACCATGATGGCTGCAACCAAAAAATAGCTGGGCATTGTGGTGGGCACCTGTAGTCCCAGCTACTTGGGAGGCAGAGGCAGGAGACTCGCTTGAGCCCAGAAGTTGGAGGTTGCTGTGAGCTATGATGCCACAGCACTCTACCCAGGGTGACAGCTTGAGGCTCTGTCTCCAAAAAAACACAAAAAATAAAAAACCAAAAAAAATTTTTAAATTAAAAAAAGAAAATGTTGGAGATGGGTACACCCATTACAGCAATTCCCACTTCCAATTGCCTGAAACGCCAATCAAGAGTGCATGAATCAGTCTCAGGTTTTCCATTTCACACAGGTGCTACTCTGCTCTTTCTTTCCTGACTTGATACTGCCTTGTAAGTGTTCTCATTACTATAGAGAATTTGGTATGTGTTACGTGATGATGGTCTGTACATTACTGCTGATTAATGGGTAGAATCTGGCTACACGCTTGAAAAAGAAATGTCGCAGGGCAGCGCCTGTGGCTCAAGGAGTAGGGCGCCAGCCCCATATACTGGGGGTGGCAGCTTCAAAAAGTGCTTCAAAAAGTGCCCCAGCCAAAAACTGCAAGAAAAAAAAAAAAAGGAAATGTCATAATCTGTCAGCCAAGCTTTTGTTTAGAATGGGGGACTCAAGGTAGAGCAAGATGCTATGAAGATAGTGGAATATTTTGTCTACACCAGGTACTGAAAACATGCATTCCCAATTAATTTTTCATTCAATTCAGTTTTTTTTTTTTTTTTTTTGGGAAATGAATGCACTTTTTAAGATACAGTTGGAGGATAGAAATCAATAAGGAATTTTGGAAATATTGTATATTAAATAAGTATAAGAAGTTCTCTAAATAGTTGTAAAAGGGGTAAAACCAAATAATTTACACATTCGTAATGAACCGAAGCTTAAGTATTCTGGATGATGTGGTTTTGCCTCCGAGCCATTGAAACAAGCCTGTTTTCATATGTGGTTTTAATTGAGGTGGCGTAGAAAATGCCATAACTCAGGGAAATAGGCCATTACGAAGGTCTAGAAAGTTTATAACCAGTATTTCACTCTCACCCAGTAATTATGATTGACTCTTTCAAATTAAATTATTAGAACTTTTTATTCAGCATTCTACAAATGAAAACATTAGCTACTAATGAGTCACACTTCCACACAACAGATGGTGATTCAGATATCACAAGTGTTGCAAAATGTCCAAGAATAGGGCAACACAGTCAACTTCAAATCTTAGTGACAGGAAAGATATTTAGATAGTTGGAATCATGGAATTTTTTTTTAAAGAAAAAATTGCTCAGCCTTTAGCTTGGATTAAAAATGTGTTATTTAATATATATATGTTATAAAAATATATATTATATAATATTGTTATAAATATATATATTTGTCATTCTAAATATGCTCTATGCCAAATTCCGATAATCTTTTTAAAAACCTTTCATTTGAAATTCTAGGTGCTTTCATTTTTAAATGGCTCTTTTCTGTAGAAAAAGAAAGTTTCAATAATAAAATTGTATGAATGAGACCTGTGCATCATTTGTGCTCTTAATACAAAAGCAGCAGGAAGGGCTTGCTGGGGAGAATGTCGAGTTTTCTGGATTGAGCTTAGTTGTCTCCAATCATCCTTTTCATATGAAGGAGCACTTTAAACACAATTCACCTTCAAGTAGGCATGTAGATGAAACAGGATTGGCCATGGTGCCAACTGCTTAAGATGAAAGTATTGGGAGTTTCTTATATTATTCTCTTCCCTTTAGTATGTGTTTGAAATTTTCCATGGTAAAAATTCTTGTCTTAGTTTACTTTCTAAATAAGATCTTCATAGATTTCTTCCAGTTTCTGCCTTTTACTCTAATAGTCTCTGATTAACTGCTTTGTTGCCCCATCATCTGACTTGCATTTATCCACCATTTCTGTGCATATCAAACTTTAGATCTGGAGTGAGTCCACTGCCAATAAGGAGAATAAAAAAGTTCAGAGCCACTGGCAAATGGACAAGATGTGAAACTGCCTCGATAGCCGGGCAAAGTGGCTCACGCCTGTAATCCTAACACTCTGGGTGGCTGAGGCGGGTGGATTGCCTGAGCTCAGGAGTTCGAGACCAGCCTGAGCAAGAGCAAGACTCTGTCTCTAAAACATTAGCCAGGCATTGTGGTGGGTGCCTCAGTCCCAGTTACTTGGGAGTCTGAGGCAAGAGAATTACTGGAGCCCAAGAGTTTGAGGTTTCTGTGAGCTATGATGTTGTGGTACTCCACTGAGGGTGACACAATGAGACTCTGTCTCAAAAAAAAAAAGGAAGAAAGAAAGTGTCTACAAATGCATGCCTTTTATATATAGTGTATGCTTATAAATGCAGGCAGTTGAGATATATTTAATCTAGTCATACATCTGCAGAGAGATACAGTAGTTTTAATTATTATAAGTAACAGTAACAGGTGCTTTGGGGAGGAAGACTTTTTACCAGTCTGAGGGACTGTCAGTGTCTGTAGTGATATACGTGTATCTGCTTCCATGAATTATGCTCCAAACTAGAATTCTCTATGAGAGGTAAAAACAAGGAAGAAGGGAACCCTGCTAGAAAGAAGGAATGCCGTGTGAAGGTGGAAATCGGCATCTGCTTTGTGAGAACGGCAAACTGTGCCTGAAGATGAGGCCTCATTGTGCCAGTGAGTTCTGGTCGTGACCCTGACCCTGACCCTGTTTTCATCCATTGTGCTTCCCTGAGGCATCCCCTCTGTTTAGGCCACTTTCCTACTAACTCCAGTGAACCCCAATCCATAGGTCTGGCAACAGCGCTGAGTCCCAGTGCTATATTCCAGGCCAGTAGAATATCCCACATGCCACCGAACCTCCAAACACCATATATAAGAGAGAATCCTTCATGTCCCTTGGGACATTTACTTATTTTTACCCTAGTACAGGTTTTCTTGGTTGGTCTAAACCAGTGGTTCTCAACCTGTGGGTCCCGACTCCTTTGTTCCATTTGTAACAATACGGCAATTAGGAAGGTTGAAAACCACTGGTCTAAACTTATTGGTGGCGCCTTCCTCTCCCTCACTCGTGATTTCTCCCCGATCTCATGTTCTATGTATTCTGCCTCCTGTGTCCACAAGGACTCCCTGCTGCATGTCTGCGCCTCAGCTCAGATCCTGTCCTCTCCTCAGCTGCACTGGACTCCCAGCTCCTACCCTGGGAGTAGGACCCTCTCCTCCCATAGTGCACCCTCCCACACAAATCCCTTCTCCTCAGGTCTATTCCACTTCTCTGCCAAAATACAAATAACAGCTGCATGGGGTTCTTCCTTGCTAAAAAGTTGCATCCTTCCAGATGCAACTGGAATGTCCATTGTCCCGTACACCCTTACTGACTTGCATAGAGAACGTAAGAGAGGAGCTGGCATTTCAGTGACAGCCGTGTAGCCAGATAATGAGTGCGTGTTCATGATAATGTCAAGAGTTCTTTTTGGAAGTTTACCCTTGAGGCACAGATCGCCAAATATAAATGTGGCAGGTGGTTTAGGGTAAGAGTGGGGACTGATATTTGTTCTCCATCCCATACACAGAGCCATGCCCTCTGCCTTTGGGTGTGTCCCCTGGAAGCAGCACTTTCTTGTATTTCATACAAATGCAACTTATGAGCTAGTAGTGACTCCAGGGAGTTCAGTGGTAGCATTCCCAATTTACAATAGAGAAACTAAAACTTAAGAGAGATCACTAACTTGCCCAGCCCAGATAGCAAAGGGACAAAAGTGGGATTGAAGCCACCATCCTCCAAAAGTCTACAATCCATGACGCCTGGGCCACCTGTCCTCCTCTCTTGGGTAGAATGTCCTCTACTTAACCTCAGTGTCTAAAGCACTGAGTATGCACTTCTAACAACACACTCCAACTTGCATTATTTGTTTATATCTCTACCAGCACTTCATCCTGGGAGCTCTTCCAGACACGTCTTGGTTAGAATCCCTCCTCAGAATCCGTCAGGGAGCCTGGTGCCTTGTGGGTGTTGGGAATTACAGAGATAAGGTAGAAGCAAGTCCCTAGGATGCAAGGCAGATGCTCCTCAACTTAGACGAATCAGGTGGGCTCCTCCATAACGCTAAAGACCCACCGCACTAAGCTTCTTCCTTGGTACCTAACACAAGTGTTTTGCAAAACAAATTTCCTTCCTAGACCACAGCATTCTCTAAAACTGTAACTGGTCAAGCCAACCAAATGGATGTAGCTTACAAAAGTATCAAAGCCTCTGTTCTTAATAAAATTTTACAACATGGTCCTCTATTATTTCATGACCCTCTACTATTTGGTAATCTGCCCAGTTCACACACCTTGACACTTGATTTAATTATGTTCTATTTGACTCTGTCACCTGTAGTCTGAGACTATTCGCTTCACCAATACATACAAATTTTCAAAAGTGCCTGATTAGTTGTTTTATAAAGGGCTCACCTTTTATTATTTTATGATATTTTTTTCAGTTCAGTTTGAATTATTCTGTGCAAGATCCTGGGCATAGTCACTCATTACTTAATGTTCTTTTTTTTTAATAAGTTGTTTACATGCAAAATACGAAGCTTTATTAGAAAGAAGAGTTAAGGCATTGTTTGCAGAGTCAAAAACAAGTCCCCTCGTGTATCTTAAATAGCTATTTAGGACTTTATTTTTTTGTTCATCAAATGGCAGAAACTTTATTTTAATAGAAATAGCGTCTCGTCAATGTCCATATTCTGCTTTACTCATCTTTTAACCCTTCAAAAAGGCAGAATCTATTCGTCCCTTCACCCTTTGCTTTGTCAGATCATTATTTTAAAATGATTGGAGGTTTTTGCCCTTTGTAATTTTCCTTACATCTAATGCAAAAAGGATTCTATTCTGCTCTTCCTATCGGCTCTGAGGTTATTTATCAAAGTGCTTCATTTTGCAGCTACCTCAAAATTGAAAATATTCTGGCTCTCAACTCACAGATGGCTGTTGCACAGAATGCTTATAATGACCAATTTATGAGAGGCAAGAGGAAGGAAGGGGGAAGGAAGGCCTAATTGTTTCATACCCTGCTTTTTTTTCCTCTCACATTCAAAATTAATAAAAACATGAATTATTATAAACCAGATGTAGGAAAGATCTCAGGCTGAATAAACCCACAGTGAATTGAGGAAGGATTGAAAGATGTGGCAGAGGATCAAGATACTCACAATAATGAAAGAATGCTTATTTTTTATTACAATTTTATTTTGTATTATAATTTTACTGGGACCTCTTGATAAAATTTTCCACTCTTCAGGGAAAATGCAGCATGCTTATTTCAAACACAATGTTTCCATTCTCTCTTTTTAATAAACCTACTGATTTGGGGGTTTAATAAGTCCAAAGTAGACTAGTTTTAAAATAGAATGTTTACAACACTTCCCAGTCCAACAAAATAGACCATTGAGAATTTCAAGTGTCTTTATGCATAGTTGGTAGTCAAAAGAAGAGCACAAAGGAGGAAACAAAATCATAAAAGAAGGTAATAAAATAAGAGCTGGGCGTTGCCTGTGGCTCAAAGGAGTAGGGCGCAGGCCCCATATGCCAGAGGTGGCAGGTTCAAACCCAGCCCTGGCCAAAAAAAAAAGGAAAGAAAAACTGCAAATAAATAAGTAAGTAAAATGAGAGCTGTCAACTTACTCTGCTCTTATTATTTTTTTCATAAGAAACAACTTTTAAATGTACGTAGATTTTATAGCTGACTTAATTATTTGGAAATAAGATCATTTATGCATATCATAAATAACCAAAGATATATTGCCCCCTTGTTTTTATAATCGTCTCAGAGCCTCTTGGTCCTATTTTCCCTAGCATCACCGAATAGGTTATAACAGGCATAAACTGTGTTTAGGTGCTTATGTCTAAATATATATCTTCTACCCACTTTGAGCAAGGCAATTACTCTTCCAAAATAGAACCACTTATTTATAAGTGAAAATGCATTGTCAAATGAATGAACCTACACATGAAACGTTTTTTAAATTTCAAGACGGAAAAGTACAATATGCTATTATGATAACATGCCAGTTTTCTGACACTTGCACTGCCATGATGAAAGGGATCCAAAGGGCAAGATATTGATGTCCCAGTGCCAGGGCAGTTTGTACCTCAGTCCCCAACTGGTCTGTTTACCAACAGGCTTAGGTGAATCCGGGTCATTAGTGTTGAACTCGCCCACAGTGGCCAGTAAAGTGCCTGCTGTACATTTAGTTCTCTACACTTTTCTTGCCTGGGATAGTATGTAAGCTTTTTCTTGCTTAGGAATTAATTATGGAATCTAAAAAGACAGTGTTTATTTCCTCTGGATGATCTACAGAAGTGATTGATAAGAATCTTTAAAATAATAAATCAGTTCTCCTGAATAATTTTTACAGTTTACCTTTTTGGCAAACAAATAATCTTCTAAAGCCAATCCTTTTAGCTACTTTTAAAAAGATACACTTTCCAGGAAGAATGAATGCCAAAAAGGGTATCTTAGAAAAAAAAATAATAAAAAGGTACTAACTCGACCACTCTGACAAATTGTTGACATTAACACGTATAATTCAGTGCAGTGTATTGATCTTGTTTATTGTGCTCTAAATGGACGCTGGCAGTCATTACATGAATGAAACATATCCACAGGGTTATCTTCATGCCACTGCAGTAGCTCACTGCATTGGAACATTTTGTTCAGTCCAAATAAATATTTTTATAGTTTCATGTCTTAAGTTTAAATCTTTAATCCAGTGAGAGTCTATCTTAGTTAATGGTGAAAGGTGTGGGTCTAATTTCAGTCTTCTACAGGTTGCCAGCCAGTTCACCCAGCACCATTTACCCCACTGAATCTTTACCCCACTGAATGTTTTTAATTGGCTTGTCAAAGATCACATAACAGTAAGTAGCTGGGTTCATCTCTTGGTTCTCTATTCTGTTCCAGACATCTACTTCTCTGTTTTTGTGCCAGTACCATGCTGTTTTGATCACCATCAATTTATAGTATAGTCTGAGGTCTGGTAGCGTGATTCCTCCTGCTTCATTTTTATTTCTGAGTAATGTCCTGGCTATTCGAGGTTTTTTCTGATTCCATATAAAACGAAGTATTATTTTTTCAAGATCTGTAAAGTATGACAGTGGAGGTTTAATAGGGATTACATTAAAATTGTATATTGCTTTGGGTAGTATGGACATTTTAACAATGTTGATTCTTCCCAGCCATGAGCATGGAATGTTTTTCCATTTGTTAACATCTTCAGCTATTTCTTTTCTTAGAGTTTCATAGTTCTCTTTATAGAGATCTTTCACTTATTTTGTTAGCTAAACTCCCAAATATTTCATCTTCTATGGAACTACTGTGAATGGAATAGAGTCCTTAACTGTTTTTTCAGCTTGACTATTGTTGGTATATATAAAGGCTACCAATTTATGAATGTTGATTTTGTAACCTGAGACGCTGATGTATTCCTTGATCACTTCTAAGAGTTTTGTAGTAGAATCCCTGGTGTTTTCCAGATATACAATCATAACATCTGCAAGGAGCGAAAGTTTGATCTCTTCTGATCCTATATGAATACCCTTGATCGCCTTTTCTTCCCTAATTGTGGTAGCTAAAACTTCCATTACAATGTTAAAGAGCAGTGGAGACAATGGGCAGCCTTGTATGGTTCCTGATCTGAGTGGAAATGATTTCAGTTAAACTCCATTCAATACAATATTGGCTGTGAGTTTGCTGTAGATGGCCTCATTACTTTAAGAAATATCCCTTCTATACCAATTTTCTTAATTGTTCTGATCATGAAGGGATGCTGGATATTATCAAAAGCTTTTTCTGCATCAATTGAGAGAATCATATGGTCTTCATTTTTTAATTTGTTTATGCGCTGAATTATACTTATAGATTTACGTATATTGAACCAGGCTTGAGACCCTGGGATAAAACCGACTTAGTCATGATGTATAATCTGTTTGATGTGTTGTTGGATTCTGTTTGTAAGGATCTTGTTGAATATTTTTGCATCTATATTCATTAGTGATATTGGTCTATAATTTTCTTTTCTTGTTGGGTCTTTCCCTGGTTTGGGGATCAGGGTGATGTTTGCTTCATAGAACGTGTTGGGTAGTCTTCCTTCTTTTTCTACATTTTGGAACAGGTTGAGTAATATAGGTACTAATTCCTCTTTAAAGGTTTGGTAGAATTGTGACGTGAAGCCATCTGATCCCGGGCTTTTCTTTTTAGGGAGATTTTGTATGGTTGATGCTATTTCAGAACTTGATATGAGCCTGTTCAACATTTCCGCTTGATTATGGCTAAGTCCTGGAAGGTGACATGCTTCCAAGTATTGGTCATTGTCCTTCAGATTTCTATATTTCTGAGGATAAAGTTTCTTTTAATATTCATTAAGGACTTTTAAATTTCTGAGGAAACTGTTATTTTGTCTTTGTCATTTCTGATTGATGAGATTAGAGATTTTACTCTTTTTTTCCTGGTTAGGTTAGCCAAAGGTTTATCTATTTTATTGACCTTTTCAAAAAACCAACTTTTTGGTTTACTGATCTGTTGTATAATTCTCCTCTAATTTTGGTTATTTCTTTTATTCTACTGAGTTTGGGGTTGGAATGTTCTTCCTTTTCCAGTTGCTTGAGATGTCCCATTAACTTGTTAACTTCCTCGCTTTCCATTCTTTGAGGAAGGCTTGCAGTGCTATAAATTTCCCTCTTAGGACTGCCTTTGCAGTATCCTGGAGGTTCTGATAATTCGTGTCTTCATTGTCGTTTTGTTCCAAAAATTTGGCAATTTCCTTCGTAATTTCATCTCTGACCTAGCTATCATTCAGCATAAGGTTATTTAACTTCCATGTTTTTGTATGAGTATGCAGATTCCTGTTGTTACTGAGCTCAACTTTTATTCCATGGTGGTCCGAGAAGATGCAAGGAATAATTTCTATTCCTTTCAATTTACTGAGGTTAGACTTGTGACCTAAGATGTGGTCGATTTTGGAGTATGTTTCGTGGGCTGATGAGAAGTATGTGTATTCAGTTTTGTTGGGATGAAATGTTCTGTAGATGTCTGCTAAACCGAAATGTTGGATGGTTAGGTTTAAATCTAGAATGTCTTTGCTCAGCTTCTTATTGGAGGATCTATCCAACACTGCCAAAGGAGTGTTGAAATCTCCAACTATTATGGAGCTGGAGGAAATCAAGTTGCTCATGTCTGTTAGAGTTTCTCTTATAAATTGAGGTGCATTCCGGTTGGGTGCATAGATATTAATAATTGAAAACTCATCATATTGAGTATTACCCTTAACAAATATGAAGTGAGCATTCTTATCCTTCCTTCCTTTTGTTGGTTTAAAGCCTATTGTATCTGAAAATAGAATTGCAACACCTGCTTTTTTCTGATTGCCATTTGCCTGAAATATGGATGACCATTCTTTCACCCTGAGTCTATATTTATCTTTTAAGGTAAGATGTGATTCTTCTATGCAGCAAATATCTGGCCTGAGTTTTTGTATCCAGTCAGCTAAACTGTGCCTCTTTAGAGGACAGTTTAAGCCATTCACATTAATGGAGAATATTGATAAGTCTGGTAAAATTTTGGATATCGAGTTTTTCCAAGCCCTGTGGACATTTTTAATTCATTCGCCACTGTGGAAGTTGGAGTTTAATCAAAAGTTTCTGAGTGAGTTTACTTTTGTGGTAGAGGATTGGGCTGGTCATTCTGGAGGATAGGTGTGAAAATATCCTGAAGAGCTGGTTTGGTTATGGCAAATTTCTTCAACACGTGAATGTCATTAAAGTATTTAATTTCTCCATCATAAATGAAACTCAGTTTAGCTGGGTACAGGATCTGGGTTGAACGTTATTTTGCTTTAGGAGATTAAAAGTCAATGACCGCCCTCTTCTGGCTTGAAAAGTTTCAGCAAAGAGATCTGCAGTCTTTCGCTTTGTAGGTAATGGATTTCTTACATCTGGCTGCTTTCAGAATTTTCTCCTTCATATTAACTTTAGTGAGGTTAATTATGATATGCCTGGAGGATGTCTTATTGTTATTGAGTGCTGGGGTTCTGAAACTGTCTGCTATTTGAATTTCAGTATCTCTTGGCATGTCTGGAAAATTCTCATTCATAATTTCATGGAGAAGAGCCTCTGTGCCTTGTGAGGCCACTTCATCACTTTCAGGGATTCCAATGAGGCGGATATTAGCCTTCTTCGAATTATCCCAGAGCTCTCTGAGAGAATGATCTGTTTTTGCTCTCCATTTCTCTTCCTCTTTGAAAGTTTGGGAGCGTTCAAAGGCTTTGTCTTCAATGTCAGAAATTCTTTCTTCTGCTTGCTCCACTCTGTTACTGAGGGATTCTACTGTATTTTTCAGATCTTTGAGGGCTGCAAATTCTTGCTTCAGTGCATCAAAATCTTTGGTGGTTTTGTCTTTAAATTCGTTAAATTCTTGAGACAACTTTTGAATTTCTCCTCGAATTCCTAATTCTGACTTTGGAATTGCTCCTCGAATTTCTAATTCCAAATTTTCCTACATTCTGTTAATCTTGTTTGCAATCCAAATTCTGGATTCGATTTCTGACATCTCGGCTAGTTGTTTATGAATGAGATCTTCAGTTACATCTGCCTTATCTTTCCTGGGGAGGGGGGTGTTGATCTATTCTGGTTATTCATATTACCAGAGTTTTTCCGCTGATTCTGCCCCATGATTGTTTTACACCGTTAGATTTTTCCCCTGGAGCTTTGTCAAGGACCCGTACAGTGCTATGGCTTGAGAAACTGGGGACCTTTTTTTGTGGTGGGGCTAAGTGGTTCTGTCTTGTTTTCAGCTGGTCTCTGTTTGACCCTAGTGATACTCTGGGTTGAAGTCTCAGCTGTGGTGAAATACCAGCAATTAAGTCACCCCGTCCCCCAGAGGCAACAATTAGAAAAGGAAAATCAAACCTTCCTACAACCACACACCCAGGGCACCACCTTAATAGTCCTCAGGCGATTGGCTCAGTTCAAAGGTCCAAATCAATTGTCTCAATCAGCACCTGTCTCAGGTGGGAGAGTTTAAACGGTCTCTGGCAACTGCATCACAGTGGTCTGGTGACTACTCTGATATGGCTTGCTCCAGTGTTCTGTGGAGTCAGGAGAACCCACCCAGCAAATAGATCAGTCTGGGAAGGTTGATGCCTCCTTCCCCACCTTGCACCTCTGTCACACCCAGTCACTGATAGTCCCACAGGGCTTTGACCCAGTTGCCTGTGGTGAATAGATACTCCAGGGGTTTGCACCTGCCTGAATCACAAGGAAATCTATTTCTTCTCAGCCAGGCCACTGCGCTCTGCCTCTATCTAGCAGGAAGAGGTCAGGCCTGACAACCTCGGGTGCTTGATGGAGGCTGGGGGGTGTTCACTCAGTTCCAACCCCGCCCCTGATTGTTGTTACTGACAGAACGGAACAGAACAACTTTGCGGGAATTTTTTTCTGTCCCTGCAGTAGAGAAGCTGTTTTGAGTTCCCAGAGCCTGTGCCTCCTGTCTTTGCTCCTGCACGATTGTATTCAGTTTCCTGTCAGTTCTAGCCTCCTGTCTTCCTTTGTCTATAGGCTGACGATCCCCTGAGGGCTGGGTGCAACTTAGGCTCAGTAAAGTGGTCCTCTTGGTCAGCCCTGCCCTGGATACTTCCCGGCTCTGCGCGTGTGTTTCTAGTCCCCGCGCTCCACCCAGGCCGGTACCGCCTCAGGCAAACCCTTTACTCACAGGGCCTGCCTTGCAGTCCCAGATCTGTTTCGTGGTGGTTGCCACCTGAGTAGATGCCCAGCCTCCTCTCGTTGCCGAGGGAGACAGGGGGTGTGGCTTCAGAATTCCCAGGAGTGAGCCCTATTGTTGGTAAAAGATGGCTGCTGCTCTGCACCTCGGGGCACTGCCGCTCTGGTGTGGTTCCCTCTCAGCCAACTGTCCTCTCCTCACTCCCATGCCCCAGAGTCAGCACTGACCAGCTGCAGTTTAGGCCCTGTCCACACCCCTCAAGAAATCACCCAAGAATCTGGACCTCTGAGGGACAGGCCTCCAGACCTCAGAGTGAGAGTAAAGGGGAGTGCTGGGAGCTCAGAGTTGCATGTAGAGAATATATACAGTTTTATACAGTTTTATGCCTGGCAGGAGAACGTCGTGGCACCCTATAGCGGAGGTAGGTCCAGTTTTTACAGAGTCTCTCCCGTGGAGTGTAGTGGGAGGACCTTTGAACTCTGCTCAATTGTTTGTGGGGCACTCTGAGCCATTCTCATGGGGGAGGGGACTCCCGTCCGCTTGGTGATGGATTTTGTACTTTTTGTTTGTATCCTTGGGGTTGCAGATCTCCTCAGTGGGGTTGATGTGCGTTCTTCAACCTTCTCTCTTGGTGCAGCTCTAATCCACCAGGTTACTTGCTAAATTTCTGTCCTTTAACTCTCCTTCTGGTATGGAGCCTCTGTAGAAAAGCTGGCTTCAGTCAGCCATCTTGTCTCCATCCCCTCTGGCCCTGTTATTTGAAACAAAATCTAAAAAGAAACCCCAACTAAAAATGATTGGGGAGTGAAGTCAGACCACAGTTGTGGCTGTAGACTGCTTCCTGGCATGGAACATGAACACAGACGTGTCCTGGTTTTTTGCAGAGTCTAGGGAACAACCAATGATTTTAGGCTGGAACAAGGGCGGTTATTCTGTTTTTCACAAGTAGCTACCTTCAGGGTTCATTTAAAAAAAAAAAGACAAAACTTAGTTATGTTTGCCACCCTGAATATGGAGATGAATCCAAATTGTGATTAATTTTCAAATATGTTTCCATAAACACTGACTAGGAATGAGATGAATTTGTTTGCACGTGAGACTAGGCTTGGAAGGAATGTTAATTTGCCTCTTGCTGTTCCACTCAGAAACACATTTTGCAGTATATTCTCTAAGTTCCATTATTCTTTTAACAGTTTCCCTGTCGCATATAGAATAAACATATATGTGTTTAGTCATAGGAGGTGAAATATAATATCTCATGAAGAAGAGCAGATCAGTATATTAACCTCTCCCAAATTATGAGACTTGTCCACAGGAATATTGACCTGGTAGGCATCAAAACACTATTCATCAACAGTATTTTAAACTCGGAGCATGAAACAGGTGGTCAGAGGGCCAAGGCCAGGTGTTAAATTTAATTTTAACTCCTGTAGACAGATTCATTGACTTCAGACAGTAGATTTAAAATCACCTAATGAGTTTTAACTTTTTTGTGTCTAAGTTCTTTAGTTAAATGCTTGCCTGATAATTTTATTTTTTTATTTCAGATGAATATGAGGGTACAAATGTTTAGGTTACACCGTTTTCATTTCTAAGGTAACGTTCAAGTTGTAGTTGAGCCATTCACCCAGGCGATGGGCTGAACACGATTACATTGTGCATATTAGGTGAGATCCATCCATCACCCCCCCACCTCTCCTCTCCTTCGTATTACCTCCCTTCCCTCGACTATACTTACGTTTTTCTTTCGTATGGGTGTGTAGTAGTTTATATATTGTTTTCATGTTAGTATTGAGAGTAATGTGTTCATCCTTTTGTAATTATTATTCATTTACATGTGCTTATCAAATCAAGAATTAAGACTCATTTCTTCGAAACAGCACTCGGCAGCTACTATATTGTCTTGTACCTGTCTCTGTATCTTTGCTTTTAGTTTGGGCAGCATTTAGGTGAGTCTACCCATGAAAGCAGATATTGGGTGTGGATGTATGTCTTCAGCATCCTTTATGGCCTTGAACTTGATGGAGCTGCTCATCTTAGGGAAGGGAAGAGGTGCAGCTGTGGGTTTCGTGCCTCCCAGGCAGCAGCCGGAGCCAGCCTGGCCTTGGCAGACCACTCACATCTTCTCTTTCAGAGGCTGTAATAGTGAAATGATGCGCAAGGCTACAGCAAGTTCCTTTTGAAGTTCTGCCAAGTTATGAAGGAACTTCCTGGGGCATAAGCAGCAGAAAGCTGGGAGTGGAAATGAGAGCCTGTCGCATTAATATGGTGATTCTTATTGGCATTGCATGCTCTTTATTTAGGAAACTCTAGAAGCCAACCACGTCTCACATTTTAAGAAGTACTGTGGGGGAGGGGTTGGGAGACAAATTACTGTTTGAAATTTTAAATTAATTGCCCTTTTTCAAAAAACTTACCTTTATTTTATTGATGACTACTGAGCCCTGAAATAATTAAAATAGATTTCGTCTCAAATGATAGTCTATTTAATAGAGCACGAAGTTGCTACACATGTTCTTTGTGATGTGACGTATGTGATAAGAAAAGTGTCCTGTTATCTAGCTGTGCTTCAAAGCATTAGTCATTCATCATGTGGCCTTTCTTCATTACAGTAAATCTTTTTTTCTTTCCTAATGAAGAAAATCAAGTAACAGGTTGCTTGCTATTTACAAGTTTGCAGTGATGCTGGTGAACAGTTACCTAAATTTTTTCTATATGAAACTTTGTTAGTACTGATTATTTTTGATTAGTTATAGTTTTCTAATATCAAATAACTTTTGTCAAATAAAAAGAAAACTATGTTTATCTTTGACCCTGAGGTCACTAGGTATACAACTTTGTGCTGAGTCATCGCTCTTAAATTGTGTGAGAGTCCTAGAGGGTTTCAGATATACAGAGGGTGCCACATAATGTATACACATTTTAAGAAAGGAAGAAACGGTATTAAAATTATAATCCACACTCACACACATGTATATATGTATTTTTGTATGGAACTTGCTTCGGCAGCATAGACACTGAAATTGGAATGATAAGATTACCATGTCCCCTGTGCAAGAATGACATGCGGATTCATTAGATGTTCTGTACCTTTGATTCCACTTACCAGGATGTAACTGGAATAGTAAATTCATAGAGACTGAAAGTAGAACTCTGGGTGCCAGTGGCCGAGGGAAGGAGAGAATGTAGAGTTCATGTTTGATGGGTACAGAGTTTTGGTTTGGGAAGATACAAAAGTTCATTTGAGAGGATGGATGTGGTGATGGTGCTTGAGGCCACTGAACTTTACTCTTAAAATAGTTAAGATAGTATTATGTTACATATATATAACATAACTGAGAATAGCATAGAAAATATATATATATGATGCCCATAAAGTTCATGTGCAATCTAAATACTTGTAACTTGTTTCATATGTATAGGATGGCCAAAAAGTTTGTTAAAACTATTTAAATTGCACACGAACTTTATGGCACGCTGTACTTTACCTCAGTAAAAAGTATATGTGTGTATATATATTTATTTATCATTTGCCATTGTGAATAACAAGGGGATTTAATAATTAATCAGGGATGCAAGGTCTTCAGTAAGTATTTATTAAGTGTCTACCATGTTCCACATTCTATGCTTGGTGCCAGACATGCCACAGGGATGAGCACAATCTTCTTACTCACGTTACTTAGAATAGTGTAGAATTCTCTGGGGAGACACTGGATAAACAGAGTTGAGATGCTGCGCTCTCTAGGCCTGAAGTTGCTGGCCCTGTCTCATAGCATTAGCTAAGCTTGTTTGGCAGCCATTCTTATTCCTGCCAGCATTCACTGAAGATTACCAGTGAAGTAAGGAAGCTAGTTTTCAGCTGGTTCAGTCATATCGTTTTATAGGCTCAACAGAACTAAGGAACTATGTTATATGATCAAGGTCAGACGTACAGTAAGACTAAATCCCGGATCTTTATCTACTGTGGTGTCTCGCTATCCAGTGGTATTTGCTTACTATTGTTACCAAGTTAAACAAAGGTGAGTTTGTGGAGCTATTTTTTCAGCATCAGCATCTTTTCATTGAAAATGTCATAGATGGAAGAAGTGTCTCCATTTTAGCATTTGTGGCTCAGTAATAAGGTGTTTCCCAAGCCCAAAGACTCAAATCCTTGAATATGTAAGTCAGTGCTAAGGCATTTAAGAGGAAATAAATATCAGCTACGTCATGCATTTTGTGGGACCTCTGTGTTATACTGGTATTCTTTATTCTCTTAGAAAGCATGTGCCAATAAGGGAGACAGGCCAGCAAACACACTTTCTCACGTGATTACTGCAGTTAGATTCTTTGATGCAGGACAAGCAGACGTTCCTCTGAGATCATGAGGTTGTGCTCTTCAGGCAGGTCTGAAGGGACCTTTGCAGGGATCAGACAGTGCAGGGTTTAGCTCTGTGAACGTTAATGACTGGAGCTCCCGTTAGCAGATGGCATGTTGGTTATGTGTTGCTGCCGGCTGCTAAATCACACACATCATGTGGTCGTCCCCCAAACTGGAAGATTGTGTGCATATTTTTTCTGACTTTATATTGTTACTGTGTTTTCTTCTTGATCACAGACTTAGCTTTTTCTTTTTTCCCATAAGTTTCACTTGGTCCTCAAAATAACCCAGGACAGACAAAGCAAAGAGCCTTTCCCTTTATTCTCCTCATGAATTGGACTTCCCAGGCAATCTAATGTCATGTCCACAATGCTGAGTGCATTTTTTTTTGTTTGTTTCTATATAGCTGTAATCCCCCTTCCCAACCTTGGCCTATTGAGATTCTGTTCGATTCTTAATGTTACCTTCCCCTTTAAATCCTTGAACAGAAACTATCTGTCCTCTGTTCCTGTAGTTCACGGGATACAAGTGTCTAGTGTTGCTTTGGTATGTACATGTCACTTGCTAATTATAAGCTTTTTGAGAGTATATATCAAATCTCATGTGCATTAATGTCTTGAAGCAAATTCTTATGTTATAAGGTATATATTCCAAATACCTATATAAAGGAATATTTCAGAGCAGTTGTTCTCAAAGTGTGGTCCTTGACCAGCAGTATCTGGTGCTTTCAGAAACTTGTTAGAAATGCATATCTGGCCCCATCCTAAATCAGCAGAGCTGGGGTGGAACACAGTGGTCTGTGTTTTCACAAGCTGTCAGGTGGCTCTGACACAGCTAAACTTTGAGGATTACTAATTTAGAGAATATAATCAACTTAACAAAAAGGTTAATAAGTAGATGGGGATGCACTCTAGCACCCCAGTAAGCCGATTAGATTTAACTATAATAGTATCTTCTGAATTTATGTGATACAAGCTGTTTGCCTAATGTGAAAGGTGAGGACCTAGATGAATGGATGGATTTGATTAATTCATAGAATACAACAGCTCCCATTCACAGGGGTAAAATGTACATGTATACCTTATATGGTGCGTGGTCATGGATAAAAAGATGAATGACTTCTATTGATTAAATTATGTGCATCAAAGCATAACTTTTTTAATTATCAAATTGGTAGTTTTAAAAAATATGTCATATCCTGCCATGATAAGGATAGATGGAAAGGAAGTTTCATAAACTATTGGTGAGCATTTGAATGAATGAAACATTTTACATTACCATACGTAGTCTTTTCTGAATTAGCACCATACTCATAGATTCACACCAGCACACTGTGGACAGGGGCGCTTATGCTCATCACTTAGTATCCCTTAATACTGTATGTTTGTACAGGGAGAGAGAGAGTCTTGCTCTGAGGCCTGACCTAGAGTGCAGCAGGATACCGTTAGCATCCTCAAAACACTTGAATTTGGATAGTTCGTTCCAAGCATTCTCAGTATTTAAAAAGAAAAATTGCTGAAGAATCCCTAAAACTTGTTTTGACTGACATAACTCAGTTCCTTACTGCAAACTCAGATTCCTGGACTCAGCCTCCAGTGTAGCTGAGGCTACAGGTTCATGCCACAACCCCGGCTAATTTTTCTTTCTTTTCTTTTTTTTTTTTAGTGGTAGAGATAGGGTCTCTTTCTTGCTCAGGCTGGTCTCAAACTCCTACCCACAAGCCTTCCTCCCACCTCAACCTCCCAAAATGCTAGGAATACAAGCACGAGACACAAGGCCTGGCCTTTATTTCTTTAAGAAGGGTTATCACCTTTAAAACAACTATAAAGAAGGGGCTATGGTGAACAACAGACTCAGTTTACCCTTCTCAACTCCCCTTTAGCTTTTTTCCTCTCTCTCGCCCTCCCTCCCTTGAGGGTTAGACATTCCTTAGATTATAAGAATATATAATATTATTATATTATAATTAGATTATAGATTAGAACAATAATTTTAAGGATTACTATTATAATCCTGAAGATTGTATAAAATACAGTGTCGGCTAGAAAGACTGAATTTCAAGGAACTTAGGTAGGAATGGTTGAGCCATCAACATAAATGATTAATGAAAGTATTAGTCTCTGTTTACTTCTTCCAACATTTTATACTCTAGCCTTGGAGCTCTCAATTTTCTTTTTTTTTTTTTTTTGTAGAGACAGAGTTTCACTTTATGGCCCTTGGTAGAGTGCCGTGGCGTCACACAGCTCACAGCAACCTCCAACTCCTAGGCTTAGGCAATTATCTATAGTCTCAGCCTCCTGAGTAGCTGGGACTACAGGAGCCCGCCACAACGCCCGGCTATTTTTTTGTTGCAGTTTGGCCGGGGCTGGGCTTGAACCCACCACCCTCGGTATATGGGGCCGGCGCCCTGCTCACTGAGCCACAGGCGCCGCCCGGAGCTCTCAATTTTCATATAATTCTGATAAAAAGGAAGGAGATGCACTATTGCAGAGCTCCCCTCCTGTTTATTAGGGAAATTGATGTGAGCGAAAGCAAGTTTCAGAAATTCTCCAGCAATTTTTTTTTTTTTTAATATTGGAAACCCTTGAAGCAAGGTAACCAAATTTACGTGTTTTGACAATATTAACAGTAACAAGACTGGCCCCTCAGTATTCTGCTAAGAATCAACCCAAACAATTTCTAAAATGCAATTAGCAATGTTAGTTATCATGAGCTTAAAAATAAGCTGCTTTTAGTAAAGGAGCAATAGCTGGTGGCTGGGGAGGGATCCTTGTAACCCAGTAGTTATGCCCTGCCGGAACATACTTAGCGTCCGTAGGCCAAGTCTCTGGTTCCTTTCTCTTACCTTCCTTTCAGCAGAAAACCAGTGCTTCGACACTTGAGTGCCTTCTTTCCATCTTGAAGGAGAAGCCTTCTTATACTTCAAGTATGAAGTAGCTCTTTCAGGTATAGGACAAAACATTAAGGGGAGACTATCTGCAGATTACCAAACCACAGTCATTAAGGGGATATGTCCTAATTATCACGCCATCTATATTGAATGCAAATGTAAGAGAGGTTTTGCTTTCTAGAGCTCTTTGATATGCGATGAAGAGCTGGCTTTCTTCCCACATCATTATGGACACAAGCCCCCAGCCTGCTGCCAGTAGCTCTTTAGGGGAACATAAAAATGGAATTAAGCCCTCTCAGCTTTCAGATTTTAGGATCCTAGGTGTTTAAGTGGCTTGATCAAAATAAAAAACTGTGAATGTGCTAAAAATTGTCAGGGCCCAAGCAGTTCCTCATGTCTTGCCAAAAAGCCCTTCAGAAATCAAAGCAGGTTTTAAATACCTGGGGTGTGAAAAGATCCACTGCTTTCTCTTTAAAGAAAAATCAGCACATTATAACAGATTGGGGACCCCCGCGGAAGTCTGACTCTGGATGATCGCTGACGTAGAAGGCCTTGTTAAACCTGGGCATGGGGGCCTCAGAACCCTCTGTGGGGAAGGTTAGTAGCCAAGTTTGAGCTTTATGACCCTACATGATTTCTGTACTTTTGTGCCATCGGCTAGTGGACACAGAAGAGTATCTGGTCTTTGTTGAGGTCATTGTTTGTTCGCTGTATATTCTTGGATGTGAAAGACTCAAATCATTATCCTGGAAGTCATTGTTTCTTAATGTGGACTCCGGGGCCAACGGAGGCATGTCGGCCCCACCTCAGACCTACAGAGATCTTTGTTTTTCTGATCTCGTCAGGTGATTCTGAAACATTCAAAAGTATTAAAACTTACATTTATAGGCAACAATGAAAGTGTAAGAATTATTAGAAACTTAGATTGTTTTTATATCTGTCTTAAACATAAAAGAATGGCAGTTATTGTCGCTGAAAGTTACCGTATCCTGCTAAGTTGCATGTGAATTTCTAGCAGTCTTCATTTACAAAGTTGTCATTGTATAAAATGTTACTATGAAGCCGTATTAATCTAAAGAAGTTCAAATGCGGAAACGTTTTGTTTAGATGTGACAGCCTTGATGGTTGTGTTTTATTTATTCAAGCTAAGGCTTCTTACCATGGAAAGGGATTGGCATGAACTGCTTATGAACTTTGATTAACTGTATCTAAAAGGAAGAAATAAGTACAAGCCCAGGGCAAGCTTCAGTCCCAAAATGCCACCTTTCACACTTTTTTCCCCTTTCCCATTTGACTTGCTCTGTCAAAAACTGTAAACCTACTACTCTACTTACAGAACCTTTACTTCCCTGTTTAGAATCTTCCATTTTTATCATAGATACTGGCATTTTTCTCAAAGAAATTATTCCTTTCAGCTCTTTTCATTCCAAGGTATTCCTGGAGTTGTCAGCACTGTAAATGACAGACGGTAAAAGTTTCATCTTGGAAGACTGTCAGAGTGCCTAATCTCAGCTCAAGGAGTCTGGGTCTTTTTAGAGAATTGACAAAAAAAGAAAAAAGCAAAAAACAAAAAGAAAACACTATAAAGAAAAAATGTGCAGAGCACCCACTCCAGGTGCCAATCCTGAGAGACAACTTACTATTACACGACAATGCATGCATTTTGTGGGTTATACAGAAAAGCACATTAAACGCCTTTGCTTAAGTATCTCCTTTAGTGACTTGTGTTAAAAATCATCTACCATCTCCTCTTTTGTTCCTCCCAGAATGAATAGACCACATAATTCACATAATTGAAAATGCCCCGCATGTGATATTGGTATTTTTCCCTTAACCTGTTCTGACACAGATGCGGAGGAAAGCACGGGCACCCTTCTTTGCTATAGGGTCATAAGAAACAGAGAAAAAGAGAAATCCCTAAGGTCAAGCAAGCTCATAAGCCCTAAAATAGGTCACATCTGAAACAGATCACTTCCTTGTCATTTCTATGAAAGGGACAGCTCCAGCCATGTAAACATGAAAGAGGTAAAGTCTCCATCTTTCTTCAAGGCTGCATAATATTCCATGATGTACATATACCACAATTTATTAATCCATTCGTGGATCGATGGGCACTTGGGCTTTTTCCATGACTTAGCAATTATGAATAGGATCTTACAGGGGTATATGCGAAACTTGGTAAATGTGGAATATAAATGTCTTGGCACAGTGACTGAGATAATACCAGGAAGGCTATGTTAACCAGTGGGATGAAAGTATGTCAAACAGTCTATGAAGCTAGTGTATGATGCCCCATGATCATATCAATGTACACAGATATGATTTAATTAAAAGAAAAAAAAAGAAAGAAAGGGACAGTACAGGAAATTCTTTGCACATCCCTGGTGAACCATTGGTAATATACATGGTTCTTCTCATTGTTAGCTCTCACACTTTTTTAAAATTACAGATTAATATAAGAAAGCTACATATGCTTGGACTACATTGTTTGTGTTGATTAGGTAATCTGAACTTCCCAAGCCTCCCTTCCTCCCTCTCCCCTCCCCTCTACTTGAATTTAATTTTGTTTTTCTCTTGTGTGGACCTGTAGTTGTTCATCTACTAGTTTCAAATCAGTATTGATTCCATGGAGTGCTTGTTTTTCCATTCTTGAGACACTTAACTAAGGAGAATGTTCTTTAAGCCCATCCAGGTAAATACAAAAGATGTAAAGTCTCATCTTGGTTTGTGTCTGAATAGTACTCCATGGTGTACTTAAACCACAATTTATTAATCCATCTATGGGCTGATGGGCACCTGGGTTGTTTCCACATCTTTGTAATTGTGAATCGAGCTGCTATAAACATTTAAATGCAGATGTCCTTGTGATAAAATGATTTTTTTTCTACCAAGTAGATACCTAGTAATGGGATTGCAGGATCTAATCAAAGGTCTACTTTTAACTCTTTAAGGATTCTCCATACTTCTTTCCAAAAAGGCTGTACTAGTTTGCAATCCTACCAAAAGTGCATAAGTGCCCCCTTTTGGAGGGGAGGACAAGAAGAAGACAGAAAACATAATGATAATGCCCTAGAAAAAGGTGTTCTGCCCTTTGCCCTTTCTTTTATCTGGGTGCATTTGTCTCCTAGCCTGCCACAACCAAATACCAGAAATACCACAGCCTGAATCATTTGAACAATAGAAATGGATTTTCTCCAGTTCTGAGTCTGGAAGTGCAAGGTCAAGGTGCCAGCAGGTCCAAGTGTCTTCTGGAGACACCTCTCTCCTTGAATTACAAATGGGCATATACTCACTATGTCTTCACATGGACTTTCTCAGAGAAAGAGAGGTCTGTTGTCTCTTCTTATAAGGATACCTGTCCTGTTGGATTAGGGCTTCACCTTTATGACCTCACTTAACCTTATATCTTCTTAAAAACTCCATCTTTAGATACATTGAGGGTTAGGGCTTCAACATAAGAATTTGGGGCTAGTCAAGTCAGTCTATAACAGTTAACTAATTCGTGTTGTTGGATAGATCCAAGGATCTATCATTCCTTAACCACTGTCTAGCACACATCACTTCTTTATCCTTAAACAAGTCACAGGAGATGCAGATGTTTTTCTTGCAGCTGCACCCTAAGGCTTTAAAAGCAGGATGTGCTGTAGCCAGCCACCTTTGCTCTGCCTTTATGAACTTCGCAGTTAAGCCCCACTCCATACATAGAGCATATATTTGGTATACAGCCATTTGGAGATTTTTTTAATTTTTTTTTTAAGTACTGTGACCACATTCTTTTACCTTTTACTGACTAAAGCCAGGCAATCACAGTGTTATGGTGAAAGAACACACTAAATAGTACAACAAAGTGTAGCCTGACAAACCCATGACTAAGTATCATCACCCATGTTTTTTCATTCTTGTGCCAAAGGGTCATTCATAACCTAGGTATTGTTACTAAACACTCGCTCCATACAATATTCCATTTCAGTCACCCAGATTTATATAAGAATAAAATACAAAACTTTTAGGCTACTGGAGAATTTTGTTGTTGTAAAATCCAATTTCTTAAACCTAAATTGAAATAGATGTGCTACATTTTATAGATTACTCCAGCTGTCCTGAGTTCACTAAATTTAGCTGCTGTACATAGGTAGAACAGCAGACTAATCTTGGCATTAGGGATGGTGATGCTTTCATCACTGTGGGGTTTGCAAACTCTGAAACCTGCCAGGCATTTGCCACTCATTTTGCTGCCAGGGAACAGCTCAGCTTCTGGCATCTTAGAGAGGAAATGACATAACTTCTGTGTTTACAAGGTATTTGAAACTGAGGTCTTTCCACTTCCTTGGTGAGTTTATAGATTGACCTGGCATCCAAAATGCCTATGGTTTTGTCAGGATGAGGCATGTGGTCATTACCAGTTAAGAAAGGGAAACGTGTGTGTTCCCTTTGGAGGGGCCTGGGAAGACAGGCATGGGGCTGAAATGCTGCCCAGCATTTGCAGGGAGAACATTTCTGCATGGAGGGAGTCAGGCTGTTAGATCACAGAGCTCCTTATTCTTCTCCTTGATCTGCCTAATCCAAGCCTTGTCGAAAGGACTCGCCATGAAACCACCTTTCACTCTAGTGATTTTATTATAGCCAGAAATGCTAGTCTTATCAGCAAACAGTTAATGTTCATTTCCATGGGCAGTATGTCAGCTTCTGAGAACTGCTGGAAATGATCACCACAAACCGCGTAGCCTAGGCCAACAGAAATACATTCTCTCACCATTTTGGAGGCTAATTGTCTGCCAGCAAGGCCACAGTGCCTCTGCACGCTCCCGGGGCGATTCTATTCCATGCCTTTCATTTGTTTGGGGTGCTGCAGCCTATCCTCAGCTATCCTGGTTTATAGATGTGCCTCTGTCTTCACACAGTTTCCTCCCCATGTCTCCATTTCTGTGTCTTCTCTAAGAATGTGTCCTACTCCTGTTGGATAAAGGGCTCACCCTACCCCAGTGTGACCTCATCTTAACTGGATTACATTGGCAAAGGCCTTATTTACAAAGTACTTCATATTTTCAGGTGTCTGGGGTTAGGACTTCAACATATCTTTGGGGGGACAGTTCAACCCATAAGAGACAGTTTTCTTTTTTTTCTTACCCTTGACTTTTAAAATCTGAAATATTGTCCCAGATTCTTTCTCAAGGCCTATCAAATTTAAATCTAAGAACTGCAAGACTTAAATTTGTGACCCCTTCATTAAAAAAATTAATTAACATATTTAATTGGCACCAAATTTCAAAGGCTTTAAATGCTTTGCATTTGCTTGTGGCTGATTAATGAGTAAATTTGTAAACCATGGCTGTTTTAATTAGCCAGGGTTAATTAATGTTTACCACACTTGGAAGATGAAAAGACACGTATAAATGCACTGTAATGTGAATCATTTTTTAATTTGTTGTTGAAGCTTAGAGTGTATTTAAATAAGTATTGCTCACATCACACTTTAATGGGTACAAATACAGAGTGTGATAGAAGAAATAAGACCTAGTGTTTCATAGATCAGTAGGGTTAACAATAGTTTATAGTAATCTATGGTATATTTCAGAGTAGCTAGAAGCTAATAATTTCAATGTTTCTAGGATAAAGAAGACAAATATTTAAGTAACAGATATCTCAGTTATACTGATTTTATCTTTGCAAGTTATATGAATGTATTAAATTCGCACCTGAACCTGAAAATACGTACATCTACTATATATCAAAAAAATAAAATTTTAGAAAAGGATGTTGAAGCAGTATAGTAAAGGCTCTGAATTTGGAGGTGCATTAATTGTACATTATTGAAGATGACCGTGCTTTAATATTCTATATTTAGAGAAAAGTTACATTTTTATTATACATCTGCTTGTATAAGAAGGAAAGAAATTCCTGAGACTAATGTCAGAGATTTTAGTGTGCCGTAATTTCAGATGATTGTTTTTTCTTTTTCTTTTTTTTTTTTTTTTAATTTCAAGTTGAAACTTTCTTCAGAACAGGTTGAAGGTGAGGAAAGGCTAACTGTGCTGGGATGAAAATACCATTTTTAAAGTAACCTTTCGAAAGCAAAGAAGTTACTAGAATAATTTTAAGTATATTTAAGCAGGAGCATGGATGAAGCCTTGTGCTGAGACTGGGGAGTATGGAGATTAGAAGCAGCTTGGAGGCACTGGAGTGAGATCTCCCATATGAGGGCCGTAAAGTCTGCATCCCTGGGAAGCAGTAGCCCAGGCAGCAGAAGGAAGATCCATTCTCGGGGAGGGATTGGCCAGCCGAGTAATTTTCCATCTCATTGATTGGGACATACCTGCCAGCACCAGGACGTGGGTTCTCTGGGTTATTAAAGCAGAGCTGGCCTCACTGATCTCACCTTCACTTCATTATTTTCCACACGGAGGGTGTATCTAAAACCAAATAAGCAAAAAGATTGGGTCTACCTTAGTTTTCATCCCCTACACAACTTTCTCTTTTGTTCTTTGCAGACAAAAAAAAAAAAAATCAAGTTGTGAAGTTGCTTTTTATTATAAATGCTAATATTCACATGATTTGATTTTTTTTGAAAAACCATCACTTTTTATTTGGATAAGGAATACCTTGCTCTCTGTACTTAACAATAACTGCCAACTTGATTTTATCACGTTAAGCACTGCAGTTAGACATTGTAAGGAATTTTCAGCAAGAGTGTGGCATTTCATTGTGGGTGGAACATTTCAGTGTCTGGCAGAATTCAATGTAAGATAAATCCCTTTTGGGGAATCTAATGTGGAAATTATTTCCAAACACCTGCTAGGGTCAGGAAAACTCCCATTTCCATTCTCATGCTTCCCTGGGGCTCCCTCTGACAGCACAGGCAGGAGCTCTCTGGCCCGGTATCTCCCATGGACAAGAATTAGGTTTTTCCCCACCAGCCGATGGCAGCTCTGCCCATCCTAGTCTCAGCCTTCCCCCGACCGCCACCCCTGGAACAGCCTGGGTGGTGCTTCTGCTGCTTCCTGAAGCACATTTCTGGCCTCACTGCTTTCAGTGCAGGCTTACCTGCTATGCTCTTTCCCCTTCTTTTATTTAAAATTTACCTGTTAATGAAGCACCAGTCACTCGACTATAGAATTCCCATACCTTGGGAATTTATATACTTATGGTGCGGGTCAGTATGTTTCTCTGCTCTCAGTTGTCCTACAAACCCAAAGCTCTGGCTGTCTCTAAGCTGCTCCCCTTTTCACTTCATTTGTACACAAACGGCAAGAGGGGTCACAGCTCTTGGGCAGCTGGTCCTCTGAGCTTTGTCACAGGCCCTTGAATCTGCTATGACCGTGGTCTCTTCCCTTGGGCCCCACCGTCATATCACTATTCCCAGCCCCCAAACGCAAGCTCATTTCTTTCTTACTCTGTTCATATCCCTGCAAAAGCACTTGTATGGGAATTATTTTTATGTCCATCTTTTTCTCTGAACTGTGAGCCCTTAGAGTGAAAAGAAATGGCCATGGTTTATTTCTGACACTCGCCTGGGAGATGGTAGAATTGCTGGACCAGCGGATGAACCAGTGCCTGCAGGCGTGAGTGAGTGGCCTCACTAGTTAACGATACGGTGGTTTGATTTTCCTTGATGCAGATTGCTATTCTTAGAGTCCCTTCAGCTTCTCATAGGCCTAAGCATTGTGAACGCTTTCCTGAAGACAACACTTTGTGTTCATTCCCAGCCCCAAATGTCATCACTTTCCATCACGAGGCTTGGTTTCCCTGCATTGTTAAAAGACCATGTAAATAACCAAATCCAGAAGAGGAAAGACCATTGCTCTATCTAGAATGGTTCGCTGGAAAGCAAGTTTTGTGTTAAAACATAAATAGGCTACTCTGCAGAAGTGCACAGAGGGTTTGTGTACTTTCTAAAAAATCTGCATAAATAAATGTTTCAGATGAGCTATTATGTATACAAGGATGATGTGCCCTCTTTGGGAACAGGAGCCCCTCCTCCGGTTGTGATACTATGTATATATTTTTGCTAATCTTGTACACTTGCCTGCTCCCCTTATAATTATCCGCATAAGTCTTTCAGGCTCTTTGAATGAAATTAACTATATATGAACGTTGAAATTTTTTTCCTTTCTACCACGAGCTCAACAGACTTGCTAACCAATTCTTTACATCCTTCTAAGTATAAAATTCCATCATTTCAGCACTAATCAACGTGAATCAATTAGAATGTGCTTTCTTGGCAGCACAGCAGAGTTGTTGCTAGCTGCTGGGAGGGGTGCTGGTTCTCAGTTCATTCATTTGCTTTGGTCCACCCCAGGTTCTCTGCTACCCAGGTCAGACTTCTCTCACAAGCTCAGGAGAGGGCGATAGTCAGACAGGACCAGGTGCTATAGGGGCACCACTCACGGAGACTGCTGCAGAGTTGTACCACAACCTACAAGCTGTCAGCAGAGCCCTGGGTGTGTATAGCTGAGCTCTGGTCTCCCTTGCTTGCCTTGCACAGCTGAAGGCAAAAGTTGGAGCTAAAAGTTGGAGCTAAAACCACTCAGGTTTTAGAGAAGACCTGTCCTGTGTCCGACTCACTCCCCAAAGAAAGCATGTGGCCTTCGTCAGAAGTAAAGGTGGCATTTTAATCTCTACCTGCTGTCTTCATTGGTTCAGAGCTCAGGTAGAGAAAAGGGGGCACTTTGGGCTGACTTCCCTGAAAATCCCAGTTATATACAGTCATCAGAATGACTTTGCCTTTATAAAAAAATGATGCCAGAGCATGAAAACTGTCATTCAAGGACATTTTTTTCCTTCATTCTACTTTTTTGTCCTCATTAAAAGCATTAGCAGTTTAAAAAGTGAAAGTGATCCTTACCGTCCCAGATGTAAGCAATCCTCAGGTTTCATTTTCCCAATTTACTCTGGGTCTAAGAACTTACTTAGAAGTAAAAACAAACAAACTATGTAGAACAGCCTCCCAGACCATTGGAAAATCAGTAGTGGAGAATGAGATTAGACAAGAATTCTTCCTCTTGATTCTTCTGTGTCCTCCAACCTCATAATCCTGATTTCAAGGACGCTCCATGTACCTTGAGAAGTTTATTCGCATTGGCCCTCGTCATAAAAATTATGAATAAAGTGATGACATGGAGGTGATGAAGTAATCAGTGCTGTAAAAAATAAAACTGTTGGGGGCAGCGCCTGTGGCTCAGTGAGTAGGGTGCCGGCCCCATATACCGAGGGTGGCGGGTTCAAACCCAGCCCCAGCCAAACTGCAACCAAAAAATAGCGGGGCGTTGTGGCGGGCGCCTGTAGTCCCAGCTACTTGGGAGGCTGAGGCAAGAGAATCATGTAAACCCAAGAGCTGGAGGTTGCTGTGAGCCGTGTGACGCGACAGCACTCTACCCTGAGGGCGGTACAGTGAGACTCTGTCTCTACAAAAAAAAAAAATAATAATAAAACTGTTGGAAATAAAACGTTACTCTGCTTATCTCTAGTGCTGGTATTGCAGATGAATTACAGTATTCTGACTCCTTCAATCTGCATTGTTGGCACTGAATTTATGTTAGTCTAGTAATTAATACCAACTGGTTACATGTTTTCTATAAAGGAAGAATCACGATACGGTCACAGCATACGCTAGAGCTAGAATTCCCTTGAAAATTCTTTAGCTCAAAACCAGTGTATGGTGCCCCATGATCACATTAATGTACACAGCTATGATTTAATAAAAAAATAAATAAAAAAAGAAAGAAAATTCTTTAGCTCAGCCATAAAAACAAACCTCTCAACTAGTCCGAAACAGCCAGTTTTTCCACCAGCATGTGCAGAAACAGCTGTGTCTTGGGTTGAAGACCACAAGCAATAATGAACTGATGTTCAGAAGAGAGGAGGCGCCAGAATCGCCTTTCCTTTTATTTTTGTTTGCAAAGGATGTGTAGTTTGTTATCTGCTTACATTAATGGTTGTATGATGTAATTTCACTATAAATGGACCAAAGGAAAACATCTGCATCTGTATAAATGAAAGCTGTAAATGCTAAAGTACTAAACTTTTTATTTCCATATGCTTTCAGACTTACAGAAAAGTTCTGAAAATATATTACATGAAATTTCATTTCTTGAAAGTAAGTTGCAGACAGAAAGGCCCTCACACCTAAATTCTTCACTGTGTGTTTCCTCAAAAAAGAATATTTATATTCTTAAAACTAGCCAGGCATATACGAGGCCCGACAATTAAGTTCACAAACTCATCCTAGGAAAAGCGCTACACACCTCATTGTCGAATATCACTGTGGTCCCCTGGGAAGCGCTCCCCTTGGGAAGCTGTGCGCTGATGTGAGCACCTACTGCACCCTTCAGTGCAATTTTGGAACTTTTTCTAAAATGGCCAGGACCCAGCAAGACACTGCCACACATTGATACGAACACACCTGTAAGATATTGATGTACCAAAGTTATGAAACCTTAGCGACATAGTGCTGCCAGTGTACGGGCATGGTGGCAAGTTTGCAAGCTTAATTGTCAGACCTTCATAAGACTACAGCGCTGATGTATTGCAAAAACGGTTCCAAAATTGCTTCAAGGCCGGGTGCGGTGGCTCACACCTGTAATTGTAGCACTCTGGGATTACACCGAGCCAAGGTGGGTGGATTCACTGAGCCCAGGAGCATGAAACCAGTCTGGGCAGGAGTGAGACCCTGCCTCTACTAAAGACAGAAAAAACTAGCCAGGCATTGTGTCTGACACCTGTAGTCTCAGCTACTCTGAAGGCTGAAGCAAGGGAATCCCTTGAGTCTAAGAGTTTGAGGTTGCTATGAGCTAGGATACTACTGCACTCTACCCAGGGCACAGAGTGAGACTCTGTCTCAAAAAAAAAAAATTTTTTTGCTTCAAAGGGTAAAGTAGGCACAGGCATCTGTGCATAGCTGACCGAAGATGACCGCCGTGGTACTCAGCAATGAGTTGTGCAGCACAGCTTCTAGGATGAGCTCCCGAACGTCACTGCCTGACTTTGGTAGATATGCATTATGACCTTACCAGAGCAAACTTTTAGAGGATGTTTCTATAGTATATAAACTTGTATTTTAGTCACTACTTTAGGTTTCTGACAACCCAGGCTGGACCAAGACCTCCTAATGTAGTTGCAAATAAGATCAAGATATTGGCACAAGTTCCACAAATAACTGTGAAAAAGGAGCCCTTTAATCTGCTTTTAGATGCCAGGGAGTCTGACTGGTTTTTATCTTGATTTCTGACTGATACCATTGGTAGCTCTAAGTTGTTTGATCTATGGTATTTGAAAGGAAAAGGAAGTGTGTCTTAAATGAAAAAGGACTTCTTCTATACCCTCAGCCTAAGCCAGACGAGTAATATTTCAGGAAAGTGTCACTTGCAATAGGAATATTTTCACAAGTGATCTGTATTTTTGTTTGTGCCTCCTCCAGGGACAGTTTGTTACCATAAGTGGACAAAGCAGCTTCATTTAAAAGTCTGCGGCCAGGAAACTACCAACAAAAAGAAACCCAGATTTAGACATGAACTCTGAATTTTCACTCCGGGAGACTTTCAAGATGGATAGTGTAGCTAAAAATAAAAAGGACTGACCTCATTTTCTGGAGGTCAAGATAAAAACTAGATTTGTGGGACAGCATTTGCTTTGTGAAAATATGTCAGTAAATTCTTCCCCAAGTTGGAAGATGTGGTCCTGTTATGTAGAGCTGTATCACTCTCAGCCATTGGAATATCATAGCCACTACGCTACATGACGTTTGGGTTGATTGAAGTCTATAGAATGAATCCACCTTCAACACTTTCGAAGAGCTCAAACTCAAAAGGAGTCTAAACTGTTTTTAATTTGACTCAGGATTGGTAAAGGCTTCTGGCTGATTATATAACTTTCCTATTCACCCTGAGAAAGGGAAATCTGAAGAGTTGGGGAGGAGTTTGCAGAGAGGAAGGTACTTTGAGGATGGGCTGTTGAAATGGAAGTCACAGGTGCAGCCTCGCTTGGTTAGAGAAGGGAGCTTTTGTGCCTCACCATCTAGAATTCTGTGATCTTGGACTATTGCTTGAACCTTTTTTACTTTGGTTTCTTCATATGAAAAAAAAAAAAAGACATTGAATTCATTCCTTTCCAAATATATCACAAATATCAAATGTATGAAAAACAAGGTGCTTGGGTTTGTACCCCTTTAATATTGGTTCCTAATCTGAGTCAAATAGTCACGTCCTCTATAAAGTGGAATTTTTTATGGAATAGCTAGAAGCTGACACTGAGAATCAGAATACTTGGGTTCGGTTCTGAGTTCTACCGTTTGCTACTTTCAACTGTATTTCTCAGGATGGGTGTCAGTTTGGTCAGCCATCACTGGGGGTAGGGATCTCCCTGTAACAATTGTTGTGGGTATCAAATGAGCTGCCGGGTTTGAAAAGGCCACAGAAATGGAAGGTGTCAACGAGGTCAGTTGATGTCAGGCTGTTACGGTATCGTATCCTGGCACAGTCCCGTCACTGTCTGGCTCTGAAATCACAGGTGTTAGTAACGTATATGCTAATCAGAACATCCCAGTCCTGTGGGGCATTCCCTTGAAGACCACAGAGGGTCTCCCCCAAATCAGTACTGCAAACCGCTGCTCCACTGAACTACAAGTAAGTCCACGTTTAGAAGTAGACAGACAACACTGGCCAGGGTGGGTAAAGCATCTTTAGTAGAAAAGAACTATTCTTATCTAGCAGACCCAGCAACAAAGTGCGCCCCTGGATGCTGTCTGTGCTTTGAAGGGCATTCTTTTCTTCAAAGTCTGCATCACACTGACCTGTTTCCTGAGCACTTCCCTGTTCTCACTGGTATGTAGTTTCCTGACTACAAACTGAGCCAGTGAAGAAGGAACTCCATACCCCTTCTTTCCCTTCCTGTGGCTAGATCAGAAATGTGGCCAGTCATGAGACACTCAAGGCAACAGAGTGTGCTGGGTTCCTAAAATACGACCTTAAAGTATTTTCTGGAGGAAAGTTTCCTCTGGCAAATTTGTTCTCATACCTGGCCCTGTTTTTTGTGCTTTGTTATGAAGCTTTTTTTTTAATGAAGGAATAACTGAGGTGTTGTGTACTGGTGCCTTGGTCCACCTTGTGGCTGTGGCCAGCGTGGTGGAGAGTGGTCCTCTCAAACTGTAACAAGGAGAAGAGTCATCTGAGGATCGTAGTCATGTGAACATTCTTATTCCCTAGATCTGGATGGGACCTGAGATCCTGCATTTCTAACAAGCTCCCCGTGTAGTAGAGCGCAGATAAAAGGATCCCAAGGGAAGGAAAAGACCATCCAACCAACCTCCCCTGAGTTTATGGATGAAGAACACAAGCCTTAAGGAGTTAGAGAGGCCATGGAGAGATGAAGCGTAATAAACAGCACAGCAGTTATGTGCTGAGCCGAGAATCAGACACGCACAGGACAGTGATTACAAAATTAAATCTGATCTCATAGTCCTGGTGTGGGCAAAATGCCTGGAATGGATGGATGGCTGCTGATTTATAGAGGAGCTTCCTGATAAGGAAAAATTAGTACATCCCATTTACAGATACTTCTGAGGCAGCTGTGTCAGGGCAAAGAGAAAGGGGGTCATTGTGTGGGGTGGAGGGGAGTGAGCCTCAGTCCTTTCAGGCAGATGCATAAGTAAAGATTTATTTGAAAGATAAAAATGGATTAAATGTTAGACAAAATTGAAAAGAAATTTCCTTTTGGGGGAGAGGCTGCAGATAAATATTTTTCTACCAGGAACCAGAAGAATCAGAAAAGAGGAAAAATAATAATAGCAGTGGTTGTTCAGTTCTAGACAAGAGAAAAACCAGCAAACCTTGTGACCTCATGTTCTCACTGGTGTCCAGATAAGACCTTTAACAGCTGGATTTTGCAAAGGAAAGGCTGAGATGGCGCCTCCTTTATAAAACAAACAAAAACAGTGCCTCTCCACCCCACCTGTGTTCAGTGTACAGAAGAAAGTCACTCAGTAAATACAGCTAAAGCTTGGTTTCATGTCTATAGGCTTTGTTTTCTTGAAACCTAAAATGTGGCCATTAAATTTTTAGAAGGCATTTGACTAGTGGATTAATAATTAAAAGAAGAATATTCAATGATGTCATCTGTTTCTCATTCAATGGTCCTTTTATTTGTGAGATCATTTCTCTCAAAATGAACATCATGGGCTATTGCCTCTACAAAAACTAAAATCTCAGCCATTTGAAGATGAAATTGCTGTTGTCTCTTCATGTTGCTTTCTTTAAGATATTTTTAAATGTCTTCAGCGGTGGGTAATTGATAGAGGTTCCCACCCCCCACTGTTCCCTCGTAGTACACTTAGCATACATCCTCCAAGCATTTTTAAAAGCCAGGTGGTGAGATTCGTTGTGTGTTTAATGTTTGAAATTAAATACCTCTTAGCACTTAAGCCATAGGTTCAATATTATCACCACTGAACTCAGTTAAATATTTTCACTTTTAACTGCAAGGCTCAGGTGCCTGAGTATCATAGAAGAAAATATTTGATTCCAAAAGTAACTGCTACAGTTTGGGGCAATAGCAAATAGCTTTGAGGGGGGGAAAAGAGGTTTGAAGGGAAAATAAACACAATCTCTTAGTTGAATACAGCAGTTGGCAAATGTAGGTGCTTAAAAGCTTTGAAAATCCCCAATTTGGGCTCAAAACATCATAAGATATTAAATTAATTTAGATAAAAGGATTATCCATCAGGGTCAGTAATGTGGTAGAACTGTGGTTTTGATATGATTACTCCTGCCACAGAAGTCAAAGATAAAGCCCCACGTGGAATGAACAATGAAATAATCATATTTGACTCTAGACGTATTGTCATAGGCTCAACTGCCCAGTGCCAGTGTGTTAAGCCATAGCTAAGATCCTGAGCCCTTAATAACATCCAGTGCTAGCTGGCTGCCTTAGAAGGTTCTTGATCACCACATTAGATCCTCTGTTTGGCAATGGTAATTCATCTTGTCCACCTCTTTTTTCCCCCTTAAAACCACACCGACTTCATTGTTATAAATGACATAGCTGGGGGGTTGGGGGGTGTTATTTCTAAATGTCCTGTGTTAAATTGAGATAGGATTATGGACTCCTACTACTTTAAACCAACAACAAAAAAAAAAAGTTGACTGCTTTTTATGCTGCTAAACACGGACTTTTTTTGAATCTTTCATTCTCTCACTTATATTTTCTGAAAATGAATATAATAAAGCAAGAAAATTAACCATAGCGAGGCTTACTATTCTGGTGGCCATTTGGAAGAGATTTCCTGCTGCAGCATAAGAGATAAAAGAGAAAAAGGGGGGCCACGGTTTGCCTCCACCCAAAATGCCTTGGATATTCTATGAAATACAAATGTAGTATTTCCCACTGTGATAATTTCCTACTCTACCTTTTTACTGTCGAGGAGTACAGGACACTCTCCAGCTGCCCATGCCTGGGAAATGCCTACTTTGGGGAACAAAAGTAATAACCATAGGGCCGATTAAGTCAGCTTACAATCCCCATCTCCAGCAGTGGAAGGTATTACTGAAGCATTCAGAACAGTGTTATGCTCATAATGCCTGATTCCTACATTTATTCTGGGAATGAGTAGCCCCCTCATGAGAGTAGGAGTGAGCCACTTTTCTAATACTGTGAGAAGCTGAAATAAATGGGGACAAAATTCAGGGAGGTTAGTGTCAAGCAACCCAAGGCTTGGATTTCAGCACTGGTGCTTACTGGCCATTGGAGGTTAAAAAGATTAGTTCATCTCAGCCGGCCTCAGTTTCCTATCCCATCAGGATAACAATTTCTGCCTCAACAGGAAAGTCATAGGGACAGGGCATTCGATTTGGGCTTTTTAAAGAGTTCATGTAATTTAGATAAGGACAGATGGGTGTCCCAATTAGCAGGCACAGAAAACAGAGGTATCAAGATGGGAAGACCCAAGCTGTTTAGCCTGAGAGAGGAGCAGTGAGCTCATGGCTAGAAATATGGGGAGGGCCTTCAGCATCTGGCAAAAGAGGTGGGATGAATTCAGTGGAAAAAGGGGCCCACTGAAATGGGGAGGGAGCTGTTCTTCAGTATCAGGAAAAGAAAAAGGAATAGAGAAGTAGGGAGACCAATGCCTTAGTCAGTTTGTGCTTCTATAATAATTATACCTAAGACTTGGTAATTTATAAACAATAAAAATCTCACAGTTCTGGACTGTGGACTGGGAAGTTTAGGATCAAGTTGTCAGCAGATTTGATGAGTGCTGAGGGCCTGGTCTCTCTGCTTCCAAAATGGTACCTTGTTGGCCGGGTATGGTGACACATGCCTATAGTTCTAGCACTTTGGGAGGCTGAAGCAGGTGGATTGCTTCAGCTCAGGAGTTCTAGACCAGCCTGAGCAAGAATGAGACCCCATCTCTACTAAATATAGAAAACATAGCTAGGCACTGTGGCAGGTGCCTACAATCCAAGCTAAGGCAACAGCATCAATTGGACCCAAGAGATTGAAGTTGCCATGAGCCATGACAATGCCATGGCATTCTACTCAGGGTGACTGAGTGAGACTCTGTGTCCTCACATGGCAGGCAAGCCCAAAAGGGCCTGGACTAGTTCCCTCTCACCCTTCTCTAAGATACTAATCCATTCCTGGGTATAGATCCCTCATGACTGACTTCTAAAATGGCCCCACCACAATGAAGATGAAGTTTCAACACATGAATCTTAGGGGGACCACGTTCAGATCACAGCAGGCAATGAAGAGACCATCACAGTAATGGTAGAGGGAATGTAATCATGTTCCTGGAGGGGATGATAAGCAAGTAAGAAATGGATGAGAATATTCATAAATAGAATTTAAAAGGATTTGTCAGTAGTGTGAGAAATACTCAGGTTCTGAGGGCTTCAAGCCTGTGATGGGAAGAATGGTTCTGCTGGAACCAAGAAAACAGGAAAGCTGGAGGGACCACTAGGGGACCTTGAGTACAGTTCTGCACCTACTGAGTTCACGCATCAGGAGGAAGCTCTAAGTTGGTATCTCCATCAAACTATTGGAAAGATACACATTTGAGTAGGAGGGAGAAGTCAAAACTGGGAAAATAACATTTCAGATTCCTCCAAAGGTAGCAGATCTTTAGTTTCAAGATTGGGTAAGATTCCCAAAGGGGAGAATTGTGGAAAGAGATACAAGATGAAAATAACAGGGACAAAGAGTGGGAATAAAAGAGCAAGAAGAGTTATTCAGAGACATCATGCGGGGAAAGTTCAGTAGTGTTACTTAGTTCAATGTAAGCATTTCACATTGTATATCGAAGCAGTACCCTGATCCCCATAAATGCATCAATGTAGAAAGTTATGATTTCATGAAAAAAAAAAGAAAAGTTCAGTAGTGTGTGTACGAAACAGAGAAAACGTTTTCAGGTGTGGAAGGAGGGTAAGTGATAGTCAATACCACACAGACATCAAGTGGCCCCAGGGGAGGCCGAGAGCTCCCTCACTGGGGAATGTGGCTCCCTCGGGGTGAACATGTAAACACCAATATCCCCTCTTGAGTATAGTAAGTGACTAACAGTCAGGAGCACAAAATTGATATAACAGAAATGCCCATTTAATTTATTAAATCAGACACTGGCTACATGGTTAGCCACTCCCTAGAACTCTGTATGACATGGTTTTAGCCATTCCCTAGAATAGGACCTCGAACAGGGGGCTTTTATCTGGAAGGAAAAGGTCACTACTAGCATTAAATATTGAATTTTAGAATGGTGCTACAGCAAATTGCGATATATTATCACTCAAATTAAACTTCCAAAGGACTGATTGGCTTAGGATTCCATCATTTAAAATCTCCTGCAATAAAACTGACTTTATGGAAACTTATTAATCGTATATATTAATGCTATTCCATCAAATTATTTTAATAGGTATATTTGAACAGAATGTAAATCTTTCAGATCATTTCTGTTTTAGCAATTTAAGAGCTAATTTGAAGGATGATAGTAAAATGTTACATATCAAATTTGAATCTCGATTTTATCTTCTTCACTTTCTCCAGCAATAATAATAACCAGGAATGTGTCTGCGGTGTCGTAATAGATGACATAAACGCTTGGCGTGGGTATGATTGGAAAATGAGATACTCTAGTTAATCAGATATTGTAGTTAATAGCACATACATTCTCTGTGGACCTCTAAAACAAGACGTGACTAACGGAAAAACCTGGTAAATCTTGGTAACATAATAGGAGATTCACAGACCTCAATACCTGGGGTCATTTTTTAAAACAGTAACAACACTTGATCCCAGGTTATAATCTAATAAGCTCTTTTTTTCACAGTAAAAATAATCTTTTTAATAATCTAATTTCAATAATCTAACGTGTGATTGGAGGATTTGCACTAGACCACCAGAATTTCAGATAAGTCAGTGACGCAAGAAGAAATAGCACACAAAGTGGCTGAGGTGGTGCCTGGGACTCCCTGCACTCATCAAGGGGACGGTTTTGTTTCGTTTAGATGAGCTGCTTCAGAAAGAGCAAAACTACTCGGATGATGTCTTGGCGAAAATGATCAGCGAGCCAAGAATCAGTTATGGAAACGATGCTCTCATGCCATCTTTGACCGAAACGAAAACCACCGTGGAGCTTCTTCCCGTGAACGGCGAGTTCAGCCTGGACGACCTCCAGCCCTGGCATTCTTTTGGGGCCGACTCTGTGCCAGCCAACACAGAAAATGAAGGTACGAGTCCCCTGAGGGAGCAAGATTGTTTTGGTAGATATACGTATGTGTGTGAGACACAGAGACAGAGAGATCTTTTTTTGTTCTCAAGGGGTGATTTTTTTTCTTTGATTATAGTAATAAAATATTTCATTTCTGTGTTACTTTAAGAAGGAATTATTAGGAGTTACTATGTAGTCATTAAAATAACATTATGTTTGTGTGAATTATTCTTTACCATTTTTCATGCTACAAAGTAAGTAAAGTGAAATTTTTTGGAAAAGATCCAGCTGCATTGTATAGATGGTAAAATGCCACCTACTCATGATTGCACAGAACACTTTCAGATAAAAAGCCTCTTGTTTCCCAATGGTCCTCGTTTGCATTCAGGGGAGTGTCATCTGCGGAGTTACCAGTCCCATACAAAGTGGACCCACGATATAATTCAAGAGGCAATTCTACACATGGAAAATGGAGGCAATAACATTTTTCTAATTTTTATTTTCCCGTTCTTTTCTTAACTCTTATAATAATAAAAGCAGGTGTGTAAAGAATACACACTGTATGCCATATATTATTTTTATGACTATTTTTCGAATGAGGAAATGGAGGTGCCTGGAGAGTAAGTTCTTCAGTAGTGATTTTTGGTAGGGATTTTTTTAAAATACTTTCTCACGAAGAGATGTATTATTGCTTCTATTATACTGTTGAAAGGCAATAGTACTTAAGATCTCTGAGTCTTGATTTGTGGGTCTCCTTATTATTAGACCCAACATTCTTTTCACGACCATCTTGATAAGTTTCCTCAACAATCAATTTTTAGATAAAATTGGCAACTTTGGGAGCAAATCAATATAATGGACATACTTGATAATTTGTTTCAACATGTGAGTGCTCAGGCCCAACAGTAGCCTATTGTCAAAGTCAACTGTCTGCCCCATGTGGATGTGACAGTGTCAGATTCAGACTGATACAGGGGGCCTGTTTTGGTTCAGGCTTTACAAGCAGCTTAAGCATTAGTGATGTCATTTTCCAAATTAAAAAGTACAAAAATGCTTTGTGTTTGAATATAAAATTGCATTAGTTCTGGGTTCACATTATCACAAACACCTGTGTGTCCAGTGGGAAATTAGAAAACCATGTAGGGTTCAGGGCAATTTTTATTTGTTGGGATAGCCCTGGGCACAGTGTCTGACATCTTTGGTAGTTCTCCACTAAAATCCAGTAGGTCCTCTCTCTCGCCCCACTCTTAGTGACAGCCAGAACCACTTCCACGGTACCCACCATTTTGTAGGATATTAAGTCCTGCACTACGTTCCTAAATGATACAAATCTAGGTTTAAATTCCAGATTTACTTGCTTCTGAGCAAGTTACTTGGCTTCTCTGGCTGTCTGATGGTTTGTAAAGTAAGGTTGATAATAATTCCTAACTCAGGGGTGAACATTAAATAAGCAGAGTACTTAGCAGAGTACCAGGAACATGGTAAATGTTTAGTGGTAGCTTTTTTTTTTTAATGGAACCAGGATCTTATTAGAGAGATTTTTATCAGCCTGTCTCAAGATGAATTACCATAATGCCCAAACAGCCTATCTTTGAAAGAATGATTATAACAAGCCGTATAATGAGATCCTGTCCTAAAGTCTTCCCTCTCCTCTCCTCCCCATGTACTTGTTCCTTCTTAGTCCTTCCTTTTACAGATATATGCACACACATAGAGCTACTGAAAATATCTAAAATTCTCCAAGGATTTCCATTCATTGTTCACGCAGTCCTTATTATCACAGCTTCAAATGCTTACCAAAAAAATACCTTCTTTTTCTCAGTAACAGTCAAGTCCACAGGAAGGTCTGATGCCCAGGCATTGTTTTAATTTACATTGAAATTTCAAATAAGCATATCTCACACAGTTTTCCAATGTATTAGGCTCTTGAATAGCTGCAATTTGCCTTAAGAAATGTTTGCTCTTTGATTGCAAACCCATAAAATCTAAACGAATGGCAAAATTAAAATGAGGCTCTTGTTATAGAACTGTTGTCAGGGATCACAAAATGATCTGGCCATAGGCATTTGTGATAATAACATTTTGTTTGTTCTACTTTTTATGACTGCTGGAGAAGGCCACTGGTGGCAGGCAGTGGCCCCCAGAGGTCTTTAGAGCCAGCAGTCTGCCTTTTGTAAATAATACGTCCATAAAATACTATAATTTTTTTTTTTTTTTTTATTGTTGGGGATTCATTGAGGGTACAATAAGCCAGGTTACACTGATTGCAATTGTTAGGTAAAGTCCCTCTTGCAATCATGTCTTGCCCTCATAAAGTGTGACACACACCGAGGCCCCACCCCCCTCCCTCCGTCCCTCTTTCTGCTTCCCCCCCATAACCTTAATTGTCATTAATTGTCCTCATATCAAAATTGAGTACATAGGAAAAATACTATAATATTTTTAAAGAGACACAACAGGTCTTCTAAGACAGTATTTATTTATTTGCAGCATGAAGCTGCCCTCTGCTATACTTTTAAGTAGCCATAAAGAGGCAAAGAGGAAGCTGACTTAAATGGTGAAACCGAGGTTAAATAATATCTTCCCTGAAACCTATGAATCAGTCCTTTTTAAGCCTCTCGTATTCGTATGTAAAACTGGGTCCCTGCTGGTTCCTTAGGCCTGGTGGACAGCGTATAAAAGGGAGTACTAGCCTGGGTCTATTACAAGCAATACCAGAACTAACGAGCTTAAAAATCCCACTAGCATGATCCTTCTATTTCTCCTCTTATAGCAAAGGATTTGATTCCAAGCTGCTGAGCGCAAGGGAATAACACATCAGTGCTTACATTTTATTTTAACTCTTTAGGAGAAACTGTTTCTTATTTTTAATATACTAAAAATTCAGTTAAAATGTTCTGAATGCTTTATATTGATGCAGTTACTTTCTGGTTCAGTAAGTAAAGGTCCATTTGAAAAATTGGAAAGTATTTGCACTGGGTAAGGAAATACTGCACTACTTTCTCTTGCAGATGTATGTTCTTTTTTTATGCAACGATGTTATAATTGCCTTTATTATTATTAATTTTTATTAAATCATAACTTTGTACATTGATGCATTTATGGAGTTCAGTGTACTGCTTTGATATACAATGTGAAATGCTTACATTGAACTAACACATCCATCAGTCATAATTGCCTTTAAAAGAAGAAAACCTTTTGTGATACATGCTCCCTGAACTTAAGAGGTACTTAATTTTTGAACATTAATGCATGCTAAGTCAGGTTTAAACTGTTTAAGTCACTGAAACGATTACTGTTTAATCTTTCTAAAAAATAGAAAAGGTTTTAATGCTATTCTCAAGTAATACATGCCCATTAAAAAAAGAGAGACAGGAATTTATAAGAATAATCTTCTCACTCTGAGATAACTAATGATACCATATGGTAGTAATGACTTTTAGACTTTTTTCTACGCACATTTGATGCTTTTTTATTATTCCCTTCAGTAATTGTGGAATAGTACTTTATCATTGGCACGTTTCTCTTGCATAAGTACGTACATTTGAACCCTGGAAAAACCCTGTTTATTTGCAATAAAACTGAGATTCAGAAACAATGTCATTTGCCAAAAATCACAGAGAATGTAAGTGGTTCTTTAGCAGTGAACCCTGGGCCGACCAGCTCTTCAGCTTGCATTTAACCCAGAGATACAGCCGTCTTCCCCTGAGTCAAATACACGTTTTCTAATGACTGTTGATATATGTGATCAGCCCCTCACGGTGCTTGCTTCCCTTGTGCGTATGGTTTGGTGTGTTCTTACCTGCAGCTGAAGCACAATTTGGGGCCCTCGTCTCCAGGAACTTCTGAGGAAGTATGATAATCCTTCAACCAACTCAGTTTTATGAGGAGTAATAAAGTCATCTGTTACAGGTTATTGCAGATGGGGGAAAAGATGAAATGTAGAGAAACGAAACTTCATTGTTGAAATCTATTTGTGAGTTGCAGAAGGACGTATGTCTTCTGATTCATGAGTGACGTGTACTAGAGGTTGGTCCTCCTCACAGCACTGGTCATTATAGAATATCTAATAATGGAATACTTCATAAGTACAGAGGAGTTTCTGAAACAGGCTTTCAGAGTTATTTGTCCCTCACTGCAAGGAGAAGATAGAGATGTTACTGTTTCTGTTTTCTCTGTGGAGAAACAGCCTCAGACATGGTTGGTTGCCCAAGGTCATGGACTCTGTGAAGGTTGGGACTGGGTTTAGACGCCTCTGCTGTTCTCTCCACTCCACCACACCACCAGTCTACGCCAGGAAAGACTGAGCCACCTTTCTCTTTTATTTCACCCAAATGTCCTCCTATAAATATTTTCTTGTGTTTTGAATACTTGGCTTATTGCCACGTTCTCCCCTCTCATGGTTCCTGTCAAAATGTGGCATCCAAAATCTATATGGACCTAAATCTCATCTTCACGTGCCTGGCCTGTGTGCATCAGTAAGCCGGATGTCTTCCCTGAAGTTGCCGAAAGCCGACCCCCTGGAGCACACTTGGTCTCCATCGGGACCTGTGTTCGCTTTCTCCTTCCTTCTGCCCTTCACAGCTCCAGGCCTTACCAAAGGGGCTTTTTCTCCTCCCTCAGCTTCATTTGTTCCTTGGCCATTTATTAATCTTAAAAGTCTTGCTTCTCTCCCCCTCCCTGGTTTCTTCAAAGACCCATCTAAGTGCAAGGAAATATTTTCTAAGAATCAGAAGTGCTTTGGGAACACCGGATGATGGTTGGTGAGCGGTGGTGGAGAATAGCGTGCCGCCCACTCTGCTTTCTTTGGGTCAGGCCCAGAACACATACAAAGGAAACATTGGGAACACCGACAAATATAAAAGGAAGTAGCCTTATTTCATACATTTCAGCTGTATGTCATCTGTCGAACGGAAACCAGCTTTTTGACAAAAAAAAAAGAGAGAGAGCGAGAGAAAGACTGTGGTCTATCTCTTGTGCCCGCAAACGAAGGACAGATTCGATTCGCTAAATGGCAGATTATGTGGTGAGACTTTGCTCTCCTGGCAAATTCATAATTGCATTTCCCCTGGAAATTTAACACAGTCCTTTTGTAGTTAATTAACTGTAAAATAAGATAAGATTGCACAGTTGTAAAAGGAGTTTTAAGGTTTTTCTTCTGGGCAGAGTATAATATATTTTAGTTCTAATCAAAAGCCAAGAACCCATCGCTAAGCTAGTGCAGAGGAAAATCCACCTTTCTTCCCCTCCTCTTGGATGTCGATGCACGTCCTGGTGAGGGCTTTTATTAGAGAAATGAAGGAGCAGGACTGGCACATCAATAGCCATAACCCTTCTGAAGCGGCACCCCTCCCGTGTTCTGATGCTTGGGATTAACTCACTGTGGTTCTTTTCCAGCTGCTGCTTTTTGGTAACTTGTTTATTGCACATGCTTTTCCCTGCTCTGGGTTTGGGAGCCACGACTCACCATCTTGATTTGTCTTGTTTGCTTTTCTGTGCCTCTTGCTTCCTGTGCCCAGTTGAGCCTGTTGACGCCCGCCCGGCTGCCGACCGAGGACTGACCACTCGACCAGGTACCGGACCTGCTTGCCTTCTCAGCATCTTGTGCTTGAGCTTGAGCAGACGTCACCTCCTTTCTTCGGGATAAAGCCGCTCTCAGTGGTGCAGGTTGCAGTTGAGAATTTGAAGTGACCCTAGAAACAACTTTGCCAAACACTTCGCTTTTCCTTCCACTTCATCTCCCAAGTTGCAAATGAAGTGACCTAGTTTTTATTTCTGAACTTTCTGATGAAACTTAAAAGAGAGCCTTTCCAACTTTTGTAAGGTTTTTTCTTTCTTTTCTTTTTCTTTTTTTTAAGTGGAGAAGATTATAATAGAGTCTATCCTCAAAAATGGAAGCCCAGACAGATGCCGGGCATCTGGCGGTGACTTGGTTACTGCTGGGAGCGTCTCCTCTTTCCTTTCTTGTTTGGTGTCCAGATGGGGCCTTTTCTAACTAAACTGGGCTCAAGCTTCAATCAGTTACTGAAGTAGACATGATTTCCTGAGAATACCAGATTTGGTGCATCTCCAGAGCCAGAAATACTTTTTCTCTTTGGTGGGTTGTATATACTTATTCTCAATGAGTGGCTAAAGTAACACAACAGATGTATATGCATAATTTTGCACATAAGCCCTTTATTTTTTGTATTACTTACAATTCCCATTAACACTGAAAAACAAACACTTCCTTTTTACAGTTTCCCAAGCATTAAGAAGAAACACATTTTCACTCTTTGTTCTGTATTTAGCCTGTGACTCAAACTTAGTCTTGTGAATAATGTCACAGCATAACGGAAACACGTCCACACCTGGTCTCCACCCCCTGGGCAACTCACCCAACTGATAGTAGCCAATGTTTTCAGTGAACTAGGAAGAAAAGGAAAGTTACTGAATTGGCAAGGCTGTATATTCTGGGAGGATTTTACTCCTATGTAGCACATACTTTCCCATATTTATTTTCTTCTTTATTCTCATAATATCTCCATGCAATTATCAAGGAACAGGCAATTAACCTACTCTGGAGATAGTAGTAGTACGTGGAAGGCAGCCTTTGCTCCCCGGTTCAGACACAGTCATCTTGCTGCCACTGCAGGCTCCAGCCAGGTCTGCTTCCAGCCGCAGTTGCTGATGAAGACTCAGAGTCCACCTTGTGGCAACTTCATGGCCTCATGCTGTGATGAACAGTGGCAGCAGAGACAGGAGAGTGACACATCTTGACAGCTGATTTCGCTGATTTTGTGAATCTCTGTAGGGCTTTTAAGGGGAACTTAAAGTGAGTCAGAGACAGTTTCCGTTCTCCTAATGTCCTCCTGATTGTCAGTGTCATGTAAGTGAATTTCAAGGAGCCAGCAGTTGACATTCCTATTCTGCTCAGCCAGCTGGTGAAGCCTTGGCTCAGTTCAGTTCTAATCACAACCAAAACCCAGCTCAGGTTGGTCATTTGCCTGGAGACCTTTATTTTTCCAAGATGCTTCCCACTTAATTTTTATTTTTTTTTATTTTATTTCCTTATTTTTTTGGAGACAGAGTCTTACTATGTTGCCCTCAGTACAGTGCTGTGGGGTCACAGCTCACAGCAACCCCCAACACTTGGGCTTAAGCAGTTCTCTTGCCGTGGCCTCCCAAGTAGCTGGGACTACAGGTGCCTGACACAATGCCCAGCTATTTTTGTTATTGTTGTTGCAGGTGTCCTTGTTGCTTTAGCTGGCCCGGGCCAGGTTCAAACCTGCCAGCCTTGGTGTATGTGGCTGGAGCCGTAACCACTGTGCTACAGGTGCTGAGCTGTCCACTTAATTTTTTTAAAAAAACATGGTTTTCATCTACAAGTGTGAAATGTGAGTTGGAAGCACTCAATTTAACCAATTTTACTAAGTTCCTACATTGGGGAAGGTGGGCCTATATGTTCTTATTGAAATATCCAGGAGAAAATAACACCACCAGTTGATTTTCTTTTTCTTTTTCCTAATTGAACATGAAAAGGACATTTCCATACATTGTCAAACAAAAATAACCTATGGTAAAAGAAGACCTAGAAAATAGCTGGCAGTATTATACAGGTGGGAGAAGCCACCCCAAACCTTTCTTGTACCAATAACATTATTTCATGTTGATATTAAACAAAGATGGATGCACTAAATTCCGGGGAGGGTCAAAAGAAATCCAGTGGTAAGGTCTCCACCGTCAGGAATTTGAAGTGTAATACAAGGAACACATGTTGCACATTTAGGAAGATGAGATGGAATTCTGAAGGCAAGCAAATACAGAGCAACCTAAGTGCCAACAAGAATGTTCTATGATGTGAGCAGATGAAGAAAACAACCAGAGAACGTGCTGAAGATGAGCCTCCAGAGAGGTTGTGAAAGATTTGAGGCACTGGATTGACAAAAAAATAAGTGAACAATTTTCTGCAAGTGAGAGAGCAGCCTAGCCCAAGCTTCCTTTCTTACACTACATATGGCTTGGGTGCACGATACGATAGCCACAGGTTAGAAAGAATACTCAGAGAGGAAGTGAGGAAAATTCTCTGCTTAAGGTCTGAATGTTGATGAAGAGTGATATTTGCTGGGCTTGTATTAAGACACAGACGTGCTGTGAGGCACCTGTGGCTCAGTGGGTAGGGCGCCGGCCCCATATACCGAGGGTGGCGGGTTCAAACCTGGCCCCAGCCAAATTACAACAAAAAAATAGCCAGGAGTTGTGGCCGGTTCAAACCCAGCCCCAGCCAAATTGCAACAAAAAAATAACCAGGCATTGTGGCGGGCGCCTGTAGTCCCAGCTACTGGGGAGGCTGGGGCAAGAGAGTCGCCTAAGCCCAGGAGTTGGAGGTTGCCATATGATGTCATGGCACTCTGCTGAGGGCGATAAAGTGAGACTCTGTCTCTACAAAAAAAAAAAGACATGGACGTGCTTTTTACTTTGGTGCCTGTGGCGAGACTGTGAAACATTTGCCCCTCTGTTTTGTAGCACAGTTTTGGTTCTTTATAAGCACATTTTCGAGACCACACCCTTGAGTCTAACGTGGTGAATTCTATCTTAAGACTTAACAGACCTGGAAAGCCTTCCCAGGATTGTCATATGTCACTGAAGTAGTGACATTGTTTTTGAATAACCACTGATGTCACTCAAAACCAAGTAAAGAAGGGGTTCTGGTTTTGGTGTCCCCCACCCAGAGCTATATAATCGCAACTGAGGAAAATGACTTCTCCCTCACTCTTCATATCTGAAAAATCAGAAGATAGTAACTTCTGGAATGTGATGTTAAGCAAGGAGCCCAGGATAACAGTGGTGATTTCAGGATGTTAACAGCCATTACAGCCATTCCTCCTGGCTTATTTCCGAAGAAAAATAGACTCTGAAGAAATAATTATACAATCTAATCAGAATAAAAAAGAAAAATACATTAGTAGGCTCTTCACATGGGGCAGAAAGCTGCCCTTTCTGTTATGATGTATTATTGCCCTTTTCCAGTTCAGATAAAGGAAAGTCAGGTCCTGAACCCCAAAGCCAGGTAAGAGGTGTCATGAAGAACATACCCCCCTTTCCCCCAGATGAACAGGTTCTCCCCATTCTTCATGACTTAGAGGAAGAGAGAGAGCTGCAATCACCAGGGCTTAGGACAGCCTATCAACTAAGGCCCCTGTCCTTTATTTAAAACTACATTACATGCAATATCAGCTTATCACTGATGGTATTTCCCTGTGTATGGCCTTATTAAATTTTTTTCTTTTTTAGTGAGATTTGATTAATGTATAAAAAGTATTTACTAAATGACTATCCATGCTAAACAGAAATGAACTAGCAAGAGCTCTTTTCTGCTGAGAGCCTCTCAAACTATTGAGCTATACGTATTCATTATTTGTTGTTGTGCTGACTTGTTATATAAATTTATATTTTTCTTATTGAGACAAATTCTCACTCTGTTGCCCAGGCTAAAGTGCAGTGGCATCATCAGAGCTCACTGCAACCTCAAACTTCCAGACTCAAGCAATCCTCCTCCTGCCTCAGCCTCCCAAGTAGCTGAGACTACAGGTGTGTACCACCACACCTGGCTAATTTTTTGGTTTGTGTAGAGGCATGGTATTACTCTTGCTCATGCTGGTCTGGAACTCCTGGCCTCAAGTGATCCTCCCACCTTGGCCTCCAAAAATGCTAGGATTACAGGCATGAGCCACCCTGCATGCCTGAATTCTTTTTTTTTTTTTTTTTTTTTTACTATTAAAAGTATTCTCAGTATCTTTTCAGAAATATGCAGGCTTATAAAATTTTGAGTGGAGAGCTTATTCTTTATTTTTTAAAGTAATTATTTGGCTCCCAAATCTAAAAGGGAAGACTTTCAAGAGAGGTGTTTTTTTTTTTTTTTTAATCTCAGAAATATAGTTGTAATTGTCACATTACTAGATTTTGATGGCAGAAAAGGGGTGAGCTATAAAGAAATGTGTTTATACAAGGATCTCAGATTGTAAAGGGCTTAGAGAAAGATAAAAATATACAATCACTGAGAATTAAAAGAATGGTTAGCATCATTGCCCTATAAAAATAAGGATCAGGAAGTTAGAGGACAGAATGAGTTGAAACTCACAAAAAATCCTAGTAATTTGAAAGTAACAAAATAAGAATAGAGAGCGCTGCAGGTCTCACAGTGGGGAGGGGGTGTTGGGGTGGGCGTTAGGTCAGTGAGAGGATGAGAATTAAAGAAATCAGAAAGAAAGGGAAACTGTCCCACTTTGATTGTGTCTCTTATATCTATATTTGAACCTCTGATAAAAGGAAATTAAAGCCCAAGATAGATCAAGATAAAAAAGAAATCACCACCCCTCATGTTAGTTGTCTGTTGCTGTATAACAGCCCCAGAAATTAGCAGCTTAAAACAGCAAGCATTGTTTCTTACAGTTTGTATAGGTCAAGATTTGGAGTGTGGTTTAACTGGTTGGTTCTGGTGCAGGGCCTTTCATGAGGTTGCAGTCAAGATTGCCCGAGCTACAGTCATCTGAAGGCTCAAGTGGGGCAGGTGCATTGTCTGTTTCCAAGATGGCTATCACAGAAGACCCCAGAACCTCACCATCTGCTGGTGTGTCCTCCCCACAGCATGGCAGCTGACTTCCCGCACATTGATTGTTAAGAGGGAGAGAACAAGAAGGAAGCTTCAGTGCTTTTTATAACTTAGTCTCAGAAACCATACCCAGTCAGTTCCGCCATATTCTCTTCATTGGAAGCAAGTCACTATTTCTAGGCCATACTCAAGGGAAGGAAATTAAGTTCTCCCTCTTGAGGAGTATCAACCAATTTATGGATATGTTTTAAAACCACCCAAGCCCAAGTCCTTATGACCCAGACAAATCGCAAGTTAAGAGAACTTAAAAGTGAAATAGAGCCACTGTCCATAATTTTTGTAGGACTCTGAAGAACAGAAGGAGAGCTATGAAGGTAAAGATATGAATGTGTAGCTCTTATCTTTACCTTAGCAGAAGGGAGAGACAAGAACTTGGCAATATGTGTACAAGCCAGGTGTAGATGGATGTCGTTCATGGGCCTGTTTTCTGGTAAGAGACTAAATGGAAGCTTTTTGAACAGTTGGATGAGGAAAGTGAGCTGTGTTGCAACCAGTGTGGATTCCCCAGGTTTTGTCAAATTATCCTCACCCTCTCTTTGTGTATATAATGATATCAGACCGGGGCATCTTCTGCTGTTGACATTGTACATTTCATGGTCAGCAAGTTTTATGGGAGGTTGCACAGCACCTCGTAGACAAGATTGAAAAGAATGGTTAGGCCAAGAGCAAGAAATTAGTTCCCATGGGAGCTGCAGGCACTGGGAATATGTAGCCCAAGTAAAAAAAGAGTCGGCAGGAACATATTTCTTCCTTAGGTATCTGATACCCATTCAAGGTTATAATGCGAAAGGGAGGATGAGGCTTGCTCTGAGTTGAACCAGGATCAAAGGGTGGAAGTTGTAGGAACGCTGATGTTGGCCTAATAGAAGAAAGATCATTCTAGTAGGCAAATCTGAAAATAAAGGCAATCTGATCTTTCCTCTGTGTTCAAGCAGGAGCTGAGAAACTGCCCCTAGGGGGAACACTGGATGGGAGATGATTTTAAAAGACCCTTCCATCTTCAAGTTCTGATTTTTAATAATTAAATGCTACAGCATAGAAACTGGTATTTATACTTTTTACTTTCATTTTTGTATTTAAAAGCACTTTGCATTTTGTTTTTAAGCTTCAAATTATCAATTGATCAATGAAATCCATTGCAACAATTAATGTTAAGAATCATATAGCAATTTATAGAGAAGGAAGAGTTAGTAGGTTATAAATTATGTTAGTCCCAAAGAAGTATTTTTAAATATTATGTACTATAGCTCTTTATTCAGCAGATGAACCAGTTATAATCTATATCTATAACTAGAACACTTAACTAAATAAATTATATAATTTTTGCAATGCTTCATTGTATAGATACATGAACATAATTTATTTGTAGTTGGAACAAAGCCCAAAAGTAGCAGTTTTGTTCTACCCAGGTAACTAATGCTCATTTTTAAAGCTTTTTATTATTTTTTTCTGAAGTAATGAGTGCACATGGAAAAAGACATATCATAGGCTAAATAGCCAGCATATTCTAGGAACAAATCTTTGCCAACCTCCCAATCAGCATTTAATTTCCGCTTTTTCTCTTTTCAAAAATTATACCTTGTATCTAAAGGCTGTAGAAGCCTTAAGTATAGATTTCGTTAATCTTTAATTTCTTTTGTTTTAAAATACATAGTGGTTTAGGATTTAAATACAGGGTGCCGTTTTTCTTGAAGAAAGTCATTCATCAATTTTTCTCTAACCACAGGCCTAGAAAGAATGTTTTGGTAGCCTTTGTCTTATGACGTTATTGTTCATAGGTAAAACTAATTGATCGCCCTGCATATTTTGACTGTGACATAACGCAGGTTCTGGGTTGACAAATATCAAGACGGAGGAGATCTCTGAAGTGAAGATGGATGCAGAGTTCCGGCACGATTCGGGATACGAAGTTCATCATCAAAAATTGGTATGTGAAATAATTTAACCTCTTCCCATAGTTTGGTTTGTCTCACCAAGTGGCCTGTTAACTCTTATTCACCCTGTGCCAGACATCAAACTAAGGAAAAGATCAAAATAAAATGCTTGTCTATAGGATTACCACAAAAACAGGAAGAAAATGGAAAGAGGCTCAGTCTGTAGTTCTACAAGTCAGCTAAGCCCAGGCAGGTTTTAAAGTACAATTCATCTCAGTACTGCAGCCACTTTAACTTTCACTCTGTTTTCTAGGGAAATAAGTTGAAAATAGGTTTGGTAGAAGGATCAGAGTCTCAAATAACCATGTGAAAACATGGCTTGGTTCACTCAGGTTCACACCTGCACCTGTCTTGTTCTTCCTCCCCAGTCCCTCCCCCACCTCTCATGATTTAAGTTCCCTTGCAAGGGCAGGATTGTGGGGTGAGCAGGACCCCATGACAGTCCCAATACTATTATCCATCAAAAGGTTTGGGCAAGGAAGGCAGCAGCTTACTTTTGTGCTGAAATCACTTTCTCCCCTCTCCTCCCCAATGTTAGAATTGGAACAAGTCAAAAAGTAGCCCTCTTCTTTGCAGGCAGCTCCAATGGTTTCATAAAATCCTTTACTAAAGGCTTAGAAATTCAGATAAATCAAATCCTGGATTATGACAGGGTTCCTTCCATCTTATCAGTAAGCACAGTAAGGGGATTAAAGTAATAAAAAAGACAATTTTATCACACCTTCAGTGGTGGGCAAAACATGGTAATTGTCTGATAGCAATGATATTTGAGAAGTACACGTTGCTTCTTTTGTTTTTTGTTTCTGTGTTTCTGTTTGCTCTTTTTCAAGCAGAAAATATCTTTCTGGCTTCATAAAGTTGATAAACCCTATGATTCATCCCCAGAAGAAATGTTTTTAAAGTATTATTTATGCCTCACTTCACTCTAAATAATTGAAGCAAGTGAAAAACAGACTTGGGATTTGGATTTGCATTTTTAACTCCTGTATTTTTCTTCTTTAAAAAAAAATTGAAACATGGTTTTCATTGGCAAGATAATCCAGTTATCAATTATTGTAAAATCAGGAGTGTTCTTGATTGGGTTGTTGCTGAAGAATTTTTTTTTAAACTGGAGGAACTGCTGAGAGTTGGTGGGGCAGAAGGCTGAAGCTGAACATGCAGATTCGCATTTTCTGGTGCCTGTGTCATAGAAACCCATCTCCACAATTGCACTAACTCCAATAATGCAACAGTGACTAATGGTGGCGGCAGCAATTAGGAGAATTAGCTCCCTCTACTGAACTAGTTGATAAGATAATGTACTATAATTAGTGCAATGAATATTATGAAATTACAGTATTTTCTTAAAGACCCAGGAATATGTCCAGATGTGCATTTATTCCTGATTACCTCACCCTAGTATCATTAGCTAATGATTTGCTTTTTATAAAAATGTTGAGCTAGCATATTTGTTTAGCAAAGGGAATAATTATGAACAGTTTCTAATATTTTTGCAGATATACTATGAATAATCCCCATTTGGAAATTCGCTTTGCTCTATCTTATATTGCCTTTTCAGATTGCTAGTGTCTTAGTTTTAGCTATGAAAACTGATCATTTTGCTATCTTGAGTCTTTATTGAAAGAATTATTTAGGAAGCTACAGGCAAATCTCAGCAGTTCCAAGACACCACAAAAAAAATGAAGGTCACGAAAAAGCAAATCACACTAATATTTTTATATATATAAAAGGTATGTTTATACTACACCACAGTCTATTGTATCTAAAAATTCAGTGTACATAGTTTAACTAAAAAATATTTTATTGCTAAAAAGTATTAGCAATTGCCTGAACCTTCAGTGAGTCTGACGGACTCTGCTGGTGGAAGGTCTTGCCTAAAGTTGATAGCTGTGGACCGACCAGGATGGTGATTGCTGAGGGTTGGGGTAACTGTGGCAATTTTTGAAAATAAGACAGTGATGAAGTTTGCTGCATCAGTTGACTCCTCCTTTCGTGAAAGATGTCTCCATAGCATATGATGCTATTGGATAACATTTGAACATTCGATAACAGTAGAATGTCCAATATTCAAGTCAGTCCTTTGACACTCCACCACTGCTTTCTAAGTTGATGTAACATTGTAAATCCTTGGTTGTCATTTCAACAATATTCAGAATATCTTCACCGGAAATAGATTGCATCTAAAGAAAACACTTTCTTTGCTCATCTGTAGAAGCAGCTCTTCATTCAAGTTGTATCATGAGATTGCAACAAATTCAGTGGCATCTTCTTCAGGCTCCATTTCTAATTTTAAACTGCTTGCTATTTCTACCACATCTGCAGCTTTTGATACAAAGTGAGAAACATGTGACTGTTCCTTTCATTTCAACACTGGAGATCATTGGAGGCTTATTCATTGGCCTCATTTTAATATTTTTGTGTCTCAGTGAATAGGGAGGCCTGAGTAGAGGGGGACAGACAGAAGGACAGCTGGTGGGTGGAGCAGTCAGACCTCAGACAATATTTATCAATTAAGTTCACTATTTCACATAGGTGTGTTTTGTGGCACCACAAAACGATCAAAATGGTAACCCCAAAGATCACTGATCACATGTCACCATAGCAGATATGATAATAAAGTTTGAAATATTGTGAGAGTTACCAAAATGTGATGTAGACTTGAAGTGAGCACATGGTGTTTTATAAACAGTTAGGAAGAAATGTAGTGCAACAAATATACTGAATACATTTTTCTGTGTGTGTTCTCCAAATGCTTTTTATGTCTTAGTAAAATAAACAGCTAGAATAAAGCAACATTTTAAATGTGGATTTCTAGACCCAGTAGTAAGAATGCGTGACTTAAAATTGTCATTGCCTAAACTTCCGTTTGAAATAAAGTGTACTTTAAAAAGCATTATGCTGCTCAAGGTCGATTAGAATCCTAATGAATTACAATAACTAGAAGTAGATGACAAGATGTCATTTTTCTTTTGTTTGACTTCTTTGCTTTAGAATGCTTATTTCTATGTGTTCAAAATGTCCCTCCCTAGAAATTGGGGCATCTGTAGGTTTGAAAAACACCTAAGGCCAGTCACTTAGAGTCATGTCTCAGGTCTCCCAGCTGAGAACCTGCCACGACTGGGAAAACGCTGACCTCCTCTCGTCATCCTGATCCAGACCCGTCTAACTTTTGGTAGATCCAGCAGCTACCTTCACAGTGCTCACCAAATGTTCCACCTGTCAGAGGGTTTCAGGTTTCTGCAGCCCTGTGTTTTGACAGGTGAGGTGAAAGTAGACTTCGTCTAACTAGGGAAGCTACCTGTTGTACATCGTTCTATAGTCTATGACTGTCATTCCTAAGAAGTACAACATTGGATTTCTTTCTCAAGGAAGCACCAAAGGCATGACCAACCAACTCAAAGATTGAGTTAGGGCAGAGAATATACTGAAACTTGCCACTTAGCTCATCCAGGTGTCTCCTACGATGATAGTCCTTTTTCTTGATTTGTTTTCAAGGTGTTCTTTGCAGAAGATGTGGGCTCAAACAAAGGTGCAATCATTGGACTCATGGTGGGCGGCGTTGTCATAGCAACAGTGATTGTCATCACCTTGGTGATGCTGAAGAAGAAACAGTACACATCTATCCATCATGGTGTGGTGGAGGTAGGTAACCTGGGCTACATGTTTGCACGTGGGAATCAAAGGAAGACTAACTAGGGGGGAAATTATGCTTTGCATTAGACTGAGGATTATCTAAATATCTCTCCTTTGGGAGAAAAAAATGATTCCTTCTTAATGTTCAAGTTACAGCTGTTCTTTTCTTGCTTTGATTTTCATTCATTCCATTTTACTGTGAATATTAATGATTGAGGTGTTGAGATGAGGTGTCATCATCTCAGCATATAATTCATATTGAAATTATCAAAGGAAGACAAATGATAATGTATGACAAAAAATTACAATTACGTTTATAAACACTTTAAAAAAACAAATAATAAAAAACGTGATCAGAAGTTAGAAATAAAAATGGAAGTGGGTGGTTGTTTTTCATCCCCAAAAAACCTAAGCCCATTCATTCCTGGATTTCTTTTGTTTTAAATAATCTGGCCTCTAAGTAAAACCAGGTAGTGGTAAATGATACTAATTTTCAGTACAGATGGACTCTTTCAAGTGTTGGAGAAAATTACATTGTACTAAAGGGCTCAGCAAAACATGCATGATTGTTATTTGATGTGTTTCTTCAACCTGTTACCCTGTACTTCCCCCTGAAATATCTTAGTTTTAAGGTGTTGGAAGGAAGGAAGTTTACAGGTAAGTTATTTTTATGCCTTTAAAATGTTGTTTTGTGGGGAGAAAATAAAAAATCAGAGGGCATAAACCATCTAAATAAATTAAATTTGGGTGAAAAGAAATCTCATTTTATTTAGCACTTAAAATCTCCCCAACGACCTGGTTATAGGAGCTGCTAATGGAAATTGGTTTTGAATCTTATTTCCCTTGTTCATATTGGTGTGAATATTCTAAAGACCACTGTGATAAATGACATCTAAGAAACAGCAGGTAGCAGTGTGGAAAAGAACCGAGTGATTCACAAACTAGAGTGTGAGTGTGTAAAAAAAAGAACCCACAGTGCGCACATCAAGTTTGGGGCATTGCTGTCTTTGTGATAGTATAGCTAAGCTTGTATGCCTTGAAACAGTGCAAAATATATTTTCATTAGTATCAGTTGAATTCCATGTTTGGGCAAAAAAAAGGGTTTTATACTTGAGCAATTTAAAAGTCCTTTTTAATTTCTTTAATATAATATCTTTTAATGGCTTTGACCTAATAATCTGCCCAAGAAGCAGCTGCCTGTCTGCAGAATTTCTAGCCAAGTGCCTGTCTTGGTTGCCATAGGCCAAGGAGCTCACCTAGGGCCGCCATTACAAAGAACTATAGACTGGGTGGATTAAGCAACAGAAATTTATTTCCTCGAAGTTCTGAGGCTGAAAGTCTGAGATGAGGGTGTTAGCAGGATGGGTTTCTTTTGAGGCCTCTCTATTGTGGTCTGCGGAAGGCCTTCTTCTCCCTATGTCTTCACATGGCCTTTCCTCTCTGTTTTTCTGTGTCTGACTTACTTTTTGTAAGGACACCAGTCATTAGATTAAGATCCACCCTGATGACCTCATTTAACCTTAATTACCGCTTTGACCCTGTCTCCATTCTAAGGCACTGGCAAGTTAGGACTTCAACATTTGAATTTGAGGGAAACACAATTCAGAGCCCAGTGATGCAACAGAAAAGCAGGGCCTCTACCAGGAGATCCCCTGGTGTGCATGAGGCTTGCCAGGTGCTTTTCCAGAAAGACACACCCCAGACCTAGGGAAACAAGTCCCCAGTAGAAAGCTGAGCGTCTGAGCATTGAAAATTTCCCCAACTGAATGAGACAGGCAGTCAGCTTTGAGAATCACTAAGGCGTAGTATTATTCCTCCTTCTCTGAGCAAACCTCAGGGAGTAGAAAATGGTATCTCTTATCTCCCAGATAACCGGCTGCCTTTTATGTGTTCCTCTAGTTGCCTGAATTTAATGTTACTTTTGGTCACTTACCAAGAAATGTCTCCTTGGAATGCAGAAAAGAAATGGACACTTTGACCCAGATTTGAAAAACAAAAACATTAATTTTTAAGTCAAATTGTATCCTTCCAGGAGCAAAATTAGGAAAATTACAGTGGTTCAGCTCGTTTAATAGATCCTGATTCTGCCGTCTACTGGAGAGCACCCAGGAACCTTTCTAGATTGAGTGCCCCACCTTGTTTTGTGTTTCCTTTTGTGCAATTCTTCTCACCAACTTCCTCCTTACTTCCTCCTTAAAGAAAGATGTTATCCAGAGCCTGGAAATGATCCCCTTTTACCTTCAAGCCCTTTGCATGTGTCCATCCTGTCACCCACCCTTTGTTCAGCTCTGTGTCGAGTCTGTACAGCAGTGATGGTATAGAACATCATCTAAGGCACCACTCCCCTTTCCTGTCCTCAAGAACGTGCAGTCCAGCTGGGGTGGTAGAATTTGGACACCAAGAACACCAGCCCCGGCATCTTCCGTGGGGGGAGAGGGTGTTTCAGGGCACCATTTCTCCCGATGTACCAGAGTCTGCCTTGAATGGCGGGGACCCTCCTGCAAACCCCATCTGCCTACCATTTTTTTTCTTTTTATTTTCCTATCTTTTTCTTTTTCTTTTTCTTTTTTTTTGAGACACAGTCTCACTTTGTCACCCTTGGTAGAGTGCCATGGCATCTTAGCTCACACCAACCTCAAACTCCTATGCTCAATCAATTTTCTTGCCTCAGCCTCCCAAGTAGTTGGGACTACAGGTGCCCACCACAACGCCTGGCTATTTTTTTTTTTTTTTTTTAGAGATGGGATCTTGCTCTTGCTCAGGCTGGTCTCTTAACTCCTGAGCTCAAGCAATCCTCTTGCCTTGGCCTCCCAGAGCGCTAAGATTACAGGAATGAGCCACCATGCCCAGCCCTTCCTCTGCCTATTTTAACAGACCCTCTCTCTCGATTCAAATGCATGGAAATACCTTTATTGCCAGCTCTGGTTAACCTTCTTCATTAATGAGTAACCCCACTTTGCTAAGAACAAAAGTGAGTGAATGAGTATTACCACTTGGGCTGGCCTTAGTTGCTCAGAATACCCTTAGTGTGTGAAGAAGTCATGATGGAAACACGAGTCTCTAGGAAATCTCACACTTTTAGCGTGAAAGACTCCTGCAGAAGATCACAGAGATAGAAACCTTGGGAAAAACCTGAGGAAAAAATGAAGAAATGGAAATGAACCTCGTATCATTGGCAGGGATGCGTTCTGAGTGATGCATCGTTAGGCTGTTTTATTGCCTAATAAATCAGCTAACGTTGGAACATCATAGAGTGTGCTCACAACTATTGCACAGACTACACTGCACGCCTGAGAGGAGTAGACCCAGGCTCTGTGGTGTGGCCTACTGCTCCTGGGCTATTAATCTTCACAGCCTGTTACTGTACCCAGTAGTGTAGGCAGCTGTAACACAATGGTAAGTATACGGGAATTAAGCACAGAAAAGGTACAGTAAAAATGGGGTATACAAGATAAAAAATGATTGGGGCACTTACCCTAAATGGAGCATGTAGGGCTGGTCATTGCTGAGCCACTGATCAGGGAGTAAGTGAGTGTGAAGGTGCAGGACAGCACCATCACTCCTGGAGACTTCCTAACACAGTACACTTGGGCTGCGTTAAATTTGATTTTAAAAATGTTTTTCTTTCTTCAGCAACAAATTAACCTTGGCTTACTATAGCATATTTTTCCCTATAAACGTACTATTTTTTTTTTAACTTTTTGACTCTTAGAGTAACATTTAACTTAAAACACAATCATATTGTCTAGTGGCACAAAAATATTTTCTTTCTTTATATGCTTATTCTGTAAGATTGTTTTTCTATTTAAATGTGTTTTTTCTTTTAAATTTTTAAACTTAGGGTTGGGATAATTCAGACATCCCTAAATAATAGGAATTTTTTAGCTCCATTATAATCTATGGGACTAGGCGGGGCGTGGTGCCTCACACCTATAATCCTAGCACTCTGGGAGGCTGAGGTGGGAGGATCCCTTGAGCTCAGTTCAAGACCAGCCTGAGCAAGAACAAGACCCCATCTCTATTAAAAATAGAAAAATTTTAAAAAGAAAAAGAAAAATGAGTCAGGAATGGTGACACATGCCTGTAGTGTCAGCTAGGTAAGAGGCTGAGGCAGGAGGGCCTAAGCCCAGGCGTTTGAGGTTGCTAAGAGCAAGGCTGAGGCCATGGCCCTCTAGCCTAGGAGACAGAGCAAGAGTCTGTCTCAAAAAAAAAAAAAAAAAATAGAATCATCTATCGGACCACTGTCATACATTTGGTCTTTCACTTGGGTGGCTAGATTGACATTATATAGCACGTGACCATATGTTTATTGATAGAGATTTATTAGCATTTAGAAAGGAGCAGTTGCCAGTTTTTGTTTTTAAAATATAAGCAATAAATATTGAGTTATTGATTTTCCTAGCCATAAGCCCAGAGATTCATTCTGAAAGCCATTAGCCATGCCTTGGCCCTAAGGAGATGGGAGAGTTTTCCCTGTGCCTCGGGCAGCGAAGCCCTTAATGATGCTGCTTCCCGATTCTGCCCTGTGTGTCAGAGTAACCCTCTGGTGGCTGAAAATCTTAGTGGCAGCTGAATTGTCCACCACTGCTCCGGGTTTAATATGGTCCTAGGTTCCGTTTGGTGGCAGGTGGCAGGTTCCGTTTGGTGGCAGGTGGCACTTCTCTGCACTGATGTACATGTAGAAATCGGACACTTGAGAACATACCCGGGAGCTCTTTACTCCTTCAGATGGAGGCATCTCCTTTAGTAAGAAGAGGGGAGCACTGATTCTCTTTAGTGCCGGGTGTGAGAAAGTCTTTCAAGGATCTGAGAACTAGGACCCTGGAAGTTTCTCCACCTCCCCACCCAGATCATCCCCGTAATGGCCTCAATAAGACAAGAGTTGCTCATTTAGCTTTTATGGAGTTATGGCTTGTGAATTCCCCTGAGTAATGTGCTGTCATACTGGTGACTTTGGGAACACATGCCCCTTAGCAGAGTCCTTTCTCCTTGTAAGAAGTTGACCCACCAGCGTAGAAGCACCTGCAGCCGCTCACGTGGATGTTGTGAGGCAGTTGGAGACAGTGGTGACCTTAAATGGGAAGCAGAGGTTAGGAAAAGTGAGGGGGACTCAGAATCTGCATGTGGCTTCTGTGAGGGGCAGGAGGAGAAATTAGAAGGTCCAAGGAAGGCGTTAAGAATGGTCACAACAGGGCAGCAAAGGAGTTCCTGAGCCTGCCTGAAGAATTGATGATGTTGGCAATAAACATAATTAACTGCCCCACAGTTACACATAACTATAAAGAGACAGCATCACAATTAACAAAATGAATTTGCATACGGTTAAGCAGAAGACCCATATTGAGCGGTTACTAGGAGGGATAAATCAGTAGCTTGAAAACTTCCTTGCTGTTTTCTTTGCTGTTCTTTTACTTCCTGTACTCCTGGCCCCTTTGACATTGAGAGGCTCTATTGATACGTTGTCTGAGTTAGTTATCTGATCTGCCCATACTGTCTGGTCCACCTCAGTGACCTGAAGTGGCACATCTTGGGGTCCAGGATTCTGTGGTTTGGCCTAAGTCAGCATCATGTAAAATACACATCCTGCTGGTTACTAGACACAGATGTTCAAATGTGGTGCTGGCTGTTCCTCCAAGCTCACACCTCCAAGTGCATACACTAGAGGTGCTGTGATGGGAGAGATCTGGAAACTAAGGCCACCCAAAGAGAATGTTATCTCTGCTGTCTGAGAGCTGAGCTATAAATTCCTCTGCATATAGTGGAGGACTAAATGGCTCCAGAGTCAAGTTCAGGGAGAAGGGAGTGGGACAGAGGGGCGAGGTGCATAAGCCAAAGGATATTCAGAAGTTCTGCTCAGAGCTATTCAGGGCAAGGCTGAGCCAGCTGTTTGGGCTCAGCTCTTTCCAGTGTATTGTCTGAGGGAGCCAGTGAAGCTGTGCTGTGGGGCATTGCGGGGGAGCCCGGGTCTCTCAGGAAGACAGTGCCCTGCACTGAGAGGTAAACAAAGACTCAGGGCAGTTACTGCCACCATCCAATCCAGGCAATCAGGGAGAGAATGTTCAGAGGTAATAAGCGTATGTGCTCAGCAAATGACAGATGTTCCTGCCTGGTGGAAGGATGAAGATTCTGTCCCTGACTCTGTCCTTTGTCATTTTATCACTTCCTTCCAGAACAAGCACCACTGGCTCAAACTTCTCCCAACTCTGCCTTAAGGGAAATAATATCACGGGGCTGGTGCTCGTGTAGAGGCCTCGTCTGTACAGGGCCATGGGGGGCTAGCCTTCACGTGGTGGCTTGTGTCACTTCTGTAGTCTAGTCTTCAAGAGGACACTAAAGAGCCTGCTGAAGAGGAAGGCTCTCCTTCCCTGGTGCTCTTCCATGGGTTTAGCCATGGACAGGAGTACTCAGCTTTTTGCTTCTAGCTTTCAGGGGGTTGGAGATTAAAAGATCCAATCCAAACCCCTCAGTGACAATTTGTAAAGATAATCCCTTCTTCTATAGTTCCTGGACTCTGGGGTCTGAGGGCCACGCTGCCCCGTGGCAGGAATGGCTCAGCATAGCTGCCTTCCCAGTGGCAAAGGGTAAAAAGGATTAGCAAGTAAGAAAAAGGCTAAGAAAAAACAGGCAAGTTAGATGCCTGGACTGCATACCAGCCTCCCAGCCTTGCGTCTCTGGCAGGGTTCTCTTAAGCCTTTGCCTTTGGAGTTTGAAGAGGAGATAAAACTACCAAATCACCAGGTATTCCACTGCCCTTAATGATTGTTGACAGCCAGTATGAAGGTGATGTGCCTCCTGGAGGAGGTAAAATATAATATTCCAACAATCAAGCATTATATTGTTTTGTTGTTGTTTTGTTTTGTTTTTCCTACATCTAGAAACATAGCAGTTTATGCTTGATCTCCTAAGGAAGACTTTTCTTTTTTTTTTAAACCCCAGGGTTCTTTGACTCTCACTTATAAGGTGGTACACAGCAAAAAAGAAGCCCAAGTTCAGATTGCATCCTGCAGACAGGCTGTTTGCTGGCAAGCAGATGTGAAAGAGTGAATGAAATCTCTCATTATTGGTGCTAATCTTTAATGATGGTGTTTTAACTTACAACCCTGTGGCTAATTACACAGCTGCCTATTAAAACCAGGTGACCTCATTTGTTGACAACTGTGCAGATCAAAGGAAAGAGGAAGGGACTGAGAAAACATCTGTGAACTACTCCCATAAAAACAGTGATGCTGAGCCTATACTTGAGCAGCATCCTCTGAGACTAGCCTTGGTGAGAGCTTCTAGGTGGCATTGTTCTAAGAGGAAAGTCTAGGCCTGTCGTTGGAATAACCTGAGGAGCTGGCTGCTGGAAGCAGGCACATCTGACATGGGGGCAGACGGCAGAGATTCAGAGCATGTTGTCTCTTCAGTGGATGGGAGCTTAAGGATCAGGACACATAATGGAGGAAACACTCTGTCCCAAGGGATGAGGGAGCTGTCCGTCTCCCTATTCCAGCTGCCTTGAAATCAGTCAAGGTCATAAATTCACCTGATGCCCAGACTAAAAAGAGTTAATCCATCCATGAAGTGGGGGTCATACAAAGTGACCATGGAGAACCTGAATATTCTGACAGATCTTTTAGTCTGATTGTTCATTAGCCAGTGTGGTCTATTAATGACATACCTAGCTCTGTCCCTAGACCTGGTGTCTTGGTGCCATCACCATGTGCTCTCTGGTGTTTTTCCTTCACTAGATTCAGGGGCAACACTGTGTGGGGTCAGAACCATTCCAGATTGGCTTTGTCAGGGGAAAAGAGCTGGATAAGGAGCTCTTCTCAGAGCTGGAGAAGAGGCCTGCACTGTTCTTCTGGGAATGATGTGGGCAACCCACTTTATACGCAGCAGAATAGGAAAGTCTTCTGTACCTTAACTTTTCTATGGGAAACGCATTTCTTCATTCTGGTTACATTTGTGTTTATTCTTTTCATCTTCCCATGATTTTGCAGAAGAGAAATTTTAAAATACAAACCAAAACTAAGCTTTTCTTCACGTAGCAAAGCATCTCTCCTCTCTGCTGTGTACTGGAAGAGGTCCAACAAATATTGTATAGTAGAAACAAGAACAGCTACCACCCACATGACAGGTCTAAGTTCCCTGCCTAACAAGCAGAATAAATGCCCCACACACCTCTAACAGCAACCTGGGGGGGGGGGAGAGGTTTACAATCACTAGCCTGACCTTAGAGGTAAACCATCGTATTAACGGAGAGGATCTTTTAAACCTTTAGCTGAACATACTTCTATGGTATCTTTTTAAAAAACTGGGCACTATTTTTTTTAATTATATATATGATCTAGATGCTTCCTTTTTTCCTGTGCAAATAATAGCACCTTTGGTATATGCATGTACAGCATTATTTTAATTGAAGGATTCTGTGACCTTTTTTTTAACATTTTAACACACATAAAATTTGATGAACACAGGAACAGATGAAGCTGAGTCTGGGAGGACACTCAGCAGTCCAGAAAGTTGCATATTTTTCCTACCTAGATTGAGTCACCCAACATACAGTATGCTCTGCTGAATCTCTCTCCATAGTATTCTTACCAGCATGCTTTCAAGTAAATCAGGCTTCCATGGAAGGAAACAGTCTTCCGTAGAGGCTGCCTGTTTTTTAAGCCAACAGGGAAGAAAAAAGTACATGCGGTACTAGATTTATCCAGTCACCGGTGGGTTGGGGAATAAAAGCAACTAGTGAGACCTTGGCCAGCCTGAGCCCGCGCGGCAAGGTTTTCAGCGCCACCTGGTGGCCAGATGGAGCATCTGCGCAAATGGTGGGCCAAGGCGCTCCGCCCCAGATGTCCAAGTGAGACAGAAAGGAGAAAATCTTGCGTGTTCCACAATCCTGGCAAAGAAAAGTACTGTGCACCTTATCTTTTTACTGCTGCCACATGTGCACTCTAAAGGATTTTTTATTTTACTCAATTCTCTTCTTTGCTTTCCAGGTGGACGCCGCCGTGACCCCGGAGGAGCGCCATCTGTCCAAGATGCAGCAGAACGGCTATGAAAACCCCACTTACAAGTTCTTTGAGCAGATGCAGAACTAGACCCCACCGCAGCAGCCTCTGAAGTTGGACAGCAAAACCATTGCTTCACTACCCATCGGTGTTCATTCATAGAATAATGTGGGGGGGGAAACCCTGTTTTATTATTTACTCATTACCGCCTTTTGACAGCTGTGCTGTAACACAAGTAGATGCCTGAACTTGAATTAATACACAAATCAGTAATGTATTCTCTCTCTTTACATTTTGGTCTCTACACTACATTATTAATGGGTTTTGTGTACTGTAAAGAATGTAGCTGTATTAAACTAGTGCATGAATAGATTCTCTCCTAATTATTTATCACATAGCCCCTTAGCCAGTTGTATATTATTCTTGTGGTTTGTGACCCGATTAAATCCTACTTGAAATATGCTTTAAGAATCGATGGGGGATGCTTCGTGTGAACGTGGGAGTTTAGCTGCTTCTCTTGCCTAAGTATTCTTTTCCTGATCACTATGCATTTTGAAGTTAAAAATTTTTAAGTATTCCAAATGCTTTAGCTTTTTTTTCCATGATTGCATTTTACTGTACAGATTGCTGCTTCTGCTATATTTGTGATATAGGAATTAAGAGGATACACATCTGTTTCTTTGTGCCTGTTTTATGTGCACACATTAGGCGTTGAGAATTTGAACTTTTTTTGTCCACATATCTTTGGATCTTTGATAAAGAATCCCTGTTCATTGTAAGCACTTTTACGGGTGGGAGGGGGGAACACTCTGCTGGTCTTAAATTACCAAGAATTCTCCCAAAAAATTTTCTGCAGGATGATTGTACAGAATCATTGCTTATGACATGATAGCTTTCTACACTGTATTACATAAATAAATTAAATAAAATAACCCTGGGCAAGACTTTTCTTTGAAGGATAATTCTGGACACTAAATGGTCTTAAAATTTTGGGGTGCGGGAGAATGAGGCATATTCAGTTTCCTTCAACCAGTCTCAAATTTTATTTATGATATCAAAATAAAATGAAAATGGAAGGGCAAGTAAGGGAATGGAGAAGACATGTCTGGACAAACACTTCTTTAAGATTTGTATAAAATGGTGTTTTCATGTAAATAAATACATTCTTGGAGGAGCGCCATTGTGCTGATGTGAATGATTCTATGGTCACAATCTTGGTTATTGAATAATCTAAAGACCATTCAGAATTCCTATGTCATAATCCACACCTATTTTGTCTTAGTCTCAAGTCTGAGGAAGAAGTTGGGGCCAACATGCATCTCCTAGTGCTAATAAAATATTTGATAGACCCAACTAACAATTTGGACTTGGAGTAAAATATTATGCTGCCATATCTTGGCCCTCAAGTTTGTCCCAAGTGGGAGACAAAAAACTTCTAGAGAAATGAAAATTAAGACCAGCTGATAGTTACCTTTAAAGTAGGATTTCTTAACCTGGGCACTATTAACATTTTGTAGGGAATAACTTGTTGTGGAGAACTGTCGTGAGCATTGCCAGCTGTTTACTTAGCGACATCTACCCCCGCCAGCAATCAAAAGTGTCTCCAGACCTTGCCAAACGCCTGGTGAGAGGAGCAAAGTCACCCCCACTGCTCTATGGTATAAAATATTGTTATATATACATAATTTCTTTTATTTCAGGTTAAAATAAGGCTATATACAATCAGGTTTACATTGTTTGTGTTTGTTAGGAAAAGTCTGAGTTGTATTGAGTCCTTCACCCAGTAGGTTGCCAAGTACCCCTGTTAGGTGGGAGCTCACTGAACCCCTTTTCCCTCTCCTCCCTTTTTAAATTTAAAAAAATTGATGTGGGCCTATAGTTCATAAAAATATGGAACACTTTGCAAATTTGCACACAATGCTTGCACCGGGGCCACGCTCACCTTCCTCTGCATCATTGCAGTTTTAGTACAAGTGCTGCTGAAGTGAGCACCATAATTTTTAATTAAGGAATCCTCTCTAAATTCGGTCTGTTGTAACAGAACACCATAGACTGGATGACTTCAACCACAAACCTTAATTCCTCCCAGTTCTGGAGGTTGGAAATACCGGATCAGGTCCTCTTCTGGTTCACAGGTGGCTGTGTCTTCGCTGTCCTCACACGATGGAGAGAAAAGGCTGCGTTCCCCTCATGACCTAATCTAACCCCTATTACCTCCGAGGGTCCCACCCCCACATACCATGACTGGGGAATAGGGTTTCAGCACAGGAATTGGGGGGGGACACAAACATTGTGTTCACAGCAGTGTCTGCCTGCTTTTCCACAGGTCTGAGAACACGATGACCCTGTCGTTCCTGCTGTGTTGTCCTGGCTGTCAGGGGAACATGAGTATCAGTGAAACGCATTTTTGTTTTCGATTGCAACCTTTTAAGCTGAAACACTAAGGCAGATAACTGGTTGAAATCATTTCATCATGTCATTCTGCAGTATGAACAAACTCATTTAAAATTCGTCTGAGTGTATCACATTTTCATGAGAATAAAATGATCATCTCCCTTGCCCCGGTAGGGACAATTCAACGTAACTGCTTCATGGAGATATGTACACAGACAGTTGTTAGAAATATAGTGTTATATTAGGGTTAATCCCACCCCAGCCCCAACAAGTTAGCTATTTCTCTTTGGGTCAGGCAAAATGAACTGTTTATACATATAAACTGTCTTTATTAAATTATTTGAATCTTTTCTCATTTCAGCCCATCTGTTCTTTATTACTGGATTTTCTTCTGTTTTCCTGAATTTCATCAGCTCTCATTTCATTTCATTTTCTCCTATTTTCTTGTTGGTTTCTCTACCAACCAAAACTGTTGCTTCTCCACATCTGCTCTGCACACTTTCATGCCCCTCTCTGGAGACATTGTTACAGACACCTAAGTCCTCATCAGTGTCCATTCTGGTTGGAAATTAACGCTTCATTTTCTCTTTGGGGGATGCCTTGGATATTTTTTTCTAAGTCCTCTATTCCCTTCCATCCTTTCCCTCTGACCTTTTAGGACTCATCTCCCCTGATTTCTGCATCCACTGGTTTGTGGTATCTGCTGCAGACCTGTGGTGGGCACGCTTTTAGAATTTTTTTTCTCCTACATATAGATAATTGGAAAATTACAGTTCCTCTAAAACACAGTTCCTCTCTTAATAATGCTGAAGGTGGAGATTTATCACCACTATAAGAAAATTTGCAAACTAGTATGTCTTAAAAGCTCCCCAAGTGATTCTAATATCCAGCTAGGGCAGAGAACTTCTTGTTACACCACGATGTGCTTTTAATGTTTTTAATATATTTTTTCAAAGGTTCCTTGGCTTCCTGGCCATGACTCTGTTGTTTTTTTTTTTCCTACCTGAGCCCTGTTACATTACAGGGCCCTAATTCTTCAGATCTCTGTCTCAAAAGGCTCTCTCATTCACCTGCAGCAGAATCACCTATAACCCTGGCCAAAAAATAAAAATAAAAAATGCAATTTCCCAGAAATTGGGCTCACAGAAATAATTGCTGGAGACCTAGGATTCTGAATTTTGAATAAAAACACATGATTGATCAATTCATGAATGGTATAAGAATCATTGCTTTGGATGCGGGTGGACCCTAAGTTTCTGCTCTCACTCTTCTACACAATGTCTAAATAATCACAAACACATAGAAAGTATTTGTTATAATTTATATATGCAAAACTTAAACCTAGACCTTTCCCCTGAGTTATGAGACCCTGATTCCTGTTTTTGTTTTAATAACATGCATTGTGATTATAAATACAATGCATATTAATTGTAGAAAATATACAACGTAGGAAGGAAAAGGATTTACTCATAATCCTACCACCCACAAATAAATGTTGTTAATACTTTTGCATATAAACTGTCTTTGTTTGTTCAGGCTACTGTAACAAAATACCATAAGCTGGGTGGCTTATAAACAACAGAAATTTATTTCCACAGTTCTGGAGACTGGGAAATCCAAGATCATAATGCCAACAGTTTCGGTGCCTAGTGGGGACCTATTTTCTGGTTTATACATGGTACCTTCTTGCGTGTTTTCACCTGACTGAAGGGTGAGAGGGTCTCAGGTCTCTTTTATAAGGGCACTAATCTTATTCATGAGGGCTCCACCCCTTTGAGTACCTAATCACTTCAAAGGGAAGTGGGCCTCCTAATATCGTCATCTTGGGGGTTAGGATTTCAGCATATTAATTTTAGGGGAACACAAACATATTGACCGTAACATGCTTTTCTGTATTTTATCATCATGAATTTACCTATTTGCTATTTTTTTATCTTGTATCCCATTTCTTGTTTTTTCACTTGCTTTAACCATTTTAAAAATAGCTATTTTTAAAAAAATAACTTTATAATGATTATAAGAGGCTATTTAACATATTCTTTTGAATTTTTATTATAAATAATGTTTGGATCAATATCTTTTGATTATAAGTCATTGTTTTTGTTTTTGATGAAATGTACCTTAGCATTGCTTCAACAATGCAGAATTTTGAGCCAGGCTCTGCCTCTGTTGAGTCTCAGTTTCCTCCTTTGTAAAATTAGATAATAGTAGTTCAAAAGATGATCATGGGGATTAAATTTACTAACCCCATATAGGTTTAGAACAGTGCTTAATATGTAATAAGTGGTGTTTATATGTTAGCTACTCTAACAGAAATCCCAAGAAGTAGAGAGGTGCTTTTAATTGTACCTTTTTATCCATAATACTAAAATGATTTTCAAAAAAGGATGTTCCACTCCCATCAGTTGTGGGTGTAAATGTCCCCTTGAAGTACTGCCAGGACTAAGAGGGACTTGGTTTATGTATCACCAATTTGAAATAAAAAAAGGGAGACTAATTTGGGCCTAACCATACACACCATTTTCCTAGTAGGCTGATCACTTAGGGATGATTCTCTTATAGAGAATTCTTGAAATGTGCCTGAGTCCATTCTTTTTTATGCCCTCTTCCTTCTTAAGGGCCTACAGTGGTATAATGTTCTGCATATAGGAAAAATTGGTGTGCAAATAATTTATATAATCTTCTTGCTTGCAATATATATTTACTTTGTTGAACACATTCATAGATCAAATCAGAATATGAAGCTCCACTGTGGCTATTAAACTAACAAAAGTTATCCTGCAGCGATAAGCCAGCTCTGAAACTAAGTGGCAAAAGCAGCATTTCATTTCTAACATTGTTCTATTTAGAAAGGTTTTAGAATAGTCTCCAAATTAAATTACTTTCATAGCTCCTAATATTTCTCAGATAACCAGATTTCCTTGGACAACCTGTTTTATGTGTTCAGGGCATACAATTTTTAACTATCAGAAATGAAGTTCTTCCTAAGATGAAGGAATATTCCCCCCAAGCAAGGAACTTTTATTAATGATCCCAAACTTCCCTTCCTCAAGTTTTAAGATTATCAAAGCTGCTTTACATTGGTTTATTTTAAACAACTATTTAGTGCCTACTATATGCACTCAATGCCAGGGACTGGGAATACAATGGTTTAAAAAGAGAAAAAAAAAAAGACAGTCCTACTCTCAAGACCTTACAAGTTAAGACCATTACCACCTCATATAGTAGTTTAGACAGTGAAATTTTACTTTGCCATCTATTGGCAATTCGGGTAGGTCTCAGTGGGGAATGTTAGTGTCTGCTGCATGCAGCATCAACTGAAGAATGGGAGATCTGTCTCCGAGATGGTTTATCATGTGGCTGGCAAGTTAGTGTAGGTAGGAGTTTGGCTTGGAAGCTCAGGTTCCCTCCCTATGGGACAGGCACATCTTCATGTAGTCTGGACTTCCTTATAGTGTGGTGCCTGAGTTCCCAGGCTAACCATCCCAAAGAGGGAGGCCAATCTGTATTGCTTCTTATGTCCTAGCCTCGGAGGTTTCATAACATCACTTCTGTGATACCCACTTGGTGCAGGCAGCCACAGAGGACTGCCCAAGTCATGGGGAGGGAACATAGACTTCATCTTCTGATAGGAAGAAAGGCCACAAACTTGTGGACATATTTTAAAGCCACCACATTAGGGCATGCATATATATTCTACTAGGAATAACTAAGAGTAAATGGCCATTTCCCTCTCTTGACCTGCTGAGCTTAATTAACTAGCAAAAAGACTGGGGCATACAAGGATGTGACTTAGCTCCCCAGGACAGGACAATTTCTTTCTATATTTTTTATTCTGAACTCGGGTTTCCAGTTGCCTATTAAACATCTCCGTGGGAATATTTAACAGGCATCTCTCATGCTTAGCACATACAGCGGTAGAGGCTGGATATTTTGCCTCTAGCCTTTCATTTCTCAACAATGACTCCATTCTTCCACTTGCTTAAACCAAAAATCACAGTCTGTCGGTTATCCCTTGCCTCATTCCCATGTCTCCTTCCGTCTTTGATCAGCTGTCATCATTTTGATGATGCTTTTCCTGACCATGCTTGTTAAAACTAAACTCTCTCACTGCCTCTGCATGTCCTCTGACCCTTTTATTTATCATTTTTCTCATGGGCAGCACTGAAAATATTATTGCCCTCCTCTCACTACCATGTAAATTTCATAAAAGCAAGATCATTTTTGTCTGTCTTGTTCCTAAGTGAATCCTTAGTGCTTAGACTAGTGTCACATACGTGATGATTGCTCAATGGGTATTTGATAGATGAGTAAATGAATTCAAGTTGGCACACTTAAACAGCTAACACAGAGTAAGGATCAGAGAGGCAGAGAAACAGGAGGAGAGAGAAGGAATTATGCAAATATTAGATAGAAACTAAAAGAGCCAACACAGTTGTATATACAAGATCCATTCACAGACCAAATCGTTTTGAATATTCTTTATAGTATGTTGCCTGGGCCTATATGAAAGGCCTATGCTTATGGCAGTTTCTTGTGGTAGTTTCCCCAATGTGGGAATTGGGGAAACAGACTGGGAGAGCCTGGCAAAGAAAACAGGCTTCAGATAATTGTGGTAAATTGCCTCCATCGTTTTTACTCATCTTTCCAAACCAGAGGGTTAGCCATGGACAGCTTCTCTTTCACATTAAGCAATTGAGTCTCAACAATAAGAAAAGGAAGGCAATCATTTGATGAAAATTACATCTATTACTGGAGAATCTTCTTTCAGCTTGGAAATTATGATAAAAGCTTTGGTGAATTTCATGGAACCCTGAAATAGAGACATTTAATAAGAAAGAGAAAAATTACAAACTCAAAGAAATAGTTCAATATTTCAGGAGTATTGAGCCAAAAGCACATACAGCATAGAATGTTTCATAAGTTTCAAGAATTAAAGCATAACTCTCTTACAAGGAAAGGGATCTGAGAGCCATGACTCCCGGCAGACTACACCTTGCCAATTTCAACGTGTATTTATAATCATGCATCTGGTCACTCTTGGCTCATTTTAAACTCAACAGAGCTCTGCATATATGGAAAAGGCAGATTCTTCTTCAAACAGAAAGATAATCCAAAAAACACTTGACTCCCAGCAGAGAGCCTCAGTACTGTCCTCCCAGAACATTCCCTATATGTAGGACCTGGCCCAGTGACTATTCTGAAGTCTCAGACCATGTTTCTGGCTAAAGATTTTGTATTTCTATCTCCAAGAGGAGTGCATTACACTTGACTTTATGTCTGTCTTTTAAAAAAAAAGAATAAAGTCCTCAGGCTCTGAAGCTACCTGCCTTACTAGAGTAAGGTGAGCAAAATTTCACCCAAATATTTAAGATTGAGAAATGTTAAAGGTGGAGGGATACTATAGATCATTCAGATGGATCCCTTTATTTCAGAGTAGGAAACTAAGGCTCAGCCATAGGAGGTAAAGGACCAGAAGCTAAGGGCGGATTGAACAGTGCTGCTCAGGTCTTCCCACCTCTCACCATCAGTTGTCCCAGCACCCAATTCTTTCACTTTTAAGGCTCCACATTAGGGTGTACAATAACCTTCCCTTAAAACAAAGTCTTAGCTCTGCCAAAACTTCCATGTCTCCCCCATGCAGATCCCAGCTGCTGCCTCCCAGCCTCAACCAGGGTGTCGCTGCATAATGACCCTCCATGGGATTAAGGACCATTCCTCCACAGCTTTTAGGGCAATTTCAGCAGGAGAGATGACACATATGGTAAAAGGAGCTAAAAAGTATCGTTAGCTTTTCCTTTCAGATGCCACGCGAGATAATGGATGAGCTCCTTTTCAAAATGGTACAAGTTGGACTGTCAAAGCCAAATGGATGTTCAGTGCCTCCAGGTGTGTAAATACATTATGCATAGCTTTCAGGCGATGTCAGAGGAAGAATAACTTCAAGGTGCTAATAAGGTAAAATAGAAAGTCACCGCTCACTAGGCCACACAGAAGGGGACTAAGATAATTGTCCCACCTTCTTCTCATGTGGTGAAGTGCCCATCCCCAGCAGAGTTAACTAAGTAAGTGTGATTTCCTTGAGCTTATGTTTCCTGTCCTCACTACGACGGGTAGTACAGCACGAGATTATTGAAGGGGCCAAGGAGGTCAGCTTGGGACTGGAAATTGCTAATTTACTGGAAGAAATAATATTACTAGCAATAAATCCTCTGATTTTTAACAACTTTAACATCTAAAGGGCAAAAATTCAGGAAGAAAGAAAGAAGAGAGAATACATATAGCATGATAGTATTCTCCCACTCTTCTTTCAAAAGAAGGTCAAAGAGAGAATTTTTGTTGTCCTAGTTAAAGTAAAGCTGCAGGTGCACCGTGGATCTCACCATGTCAGGAAAATGCCTTGGTCATCCTTTCCAGGTGGAGAGAGATGCCGAGAAACATCCAAAGGTTACAGGGAAACTTTCTCAGCAGTCGCCTAGAAGGGTAGAGACAAACTGCTTCTGTCCAATGACCATTTCCATGGAAGCATGTGCTTTTTGTAAGGACAAAAGCAATTAGGATTCTCTCACTCCCTCAAAGGAGACCTATAGGGAATTTTTTTCTTTTTCCTGTCTTGAACAGTAGAGTAAATTCTAATATTAGAAAACTTTTGGCAAAGCAAAAAGAAAAAGAAAAAAGAAAAGAAAAAATCTGAAGATATTGGCCTGGGGAAATTTTTATGAAGAAGACTCCCCTGGCAATTGCAACAGCAACAAAAATAAATAAATGGGACTTAATTAAACTGCAAAAACTTCTGTACAGCTAAGGAAACAATAACCAAAGCAAACAGATAACATTCAAAATGGGAAAAGATATTTGCATATTATGAATTGGACAGGAGCTTGATAACTAGGATCTATACAGAACTCAAAACAATCAACAAAAAGACCCAACAATCCCACATATCACTGGAATAGAGACATGACTAGAACCTTTTCTAAAGATGACAGACAGATGGCTAACAAACATTAAAAAGGCTCATCATCCCTAATCACCAGAGAAATGCAAATCAAAACCACACTGAAATATCACCTAACCCCAGTGAGAATGGCCCACATCACAAAGTCTCAAAGCTGCAGATGCTGGCATGGATGTGGAGAGAAGGGAACACTTTTACACTGTTGGTGGGACTGCAAACTAATACACCCTTTTTGGAAGGAAGTGTGGAGAATCCTCAAAGAACTCAAATTAGACATCCCATTTGGTCTTGCAATCACATTACTAGGCATTTACCCAGAAGAAAAAAAAAATCCTTTTATCATAAGGATATATGCACTAGACTATTTATCACAGTTCAATTTACAATCACCAAAATGTGGAAACAGTCTAAATGCCCACCACCAGGAATGGATTAACAAGCTGTGGTATATGTGTACCATGGAATACTATTCAGCCACTTAAAAGGTGAAGACTTTACATATTTTGCATTAATCTTGAGGTGGGAACACATTCTTCTCAGTAAAGCATCATAAGAACGGAGAAGCAAGAATTCAGTGTTCTCAATTCTGATATGAAGGCAGTAGATGAGCTAATACAAGGGAGAGGAGGAGGGGAATGAGCAAGTAGGGAGAGGGAAAGAAGGGTAGGAAGAGGGGTCACTGTATACGGCTATACATTGGTTGTGGGACACAAATATAAGAGGGACTTTACCTAACAAATGCAATCAATGTAACTTAATTCTTTGTACCCTCAATGAATCCCAAAGAACAAAAATAAATTAAAAAAAAAAAGTAACAGGGGAATAGAGAGCAAGATGGCGGCCGAGTAACAGCTTCCCTGCCTCTGGGCACCATGACTCTGGGGAGATAAGACTCCAGGCAACTCTGGCTGGTGGGATCAGCCTATAATTATCCCTTTGAAGATATAGGGAGTCAAAGAAAGACTTCTGGACGCCAAGAGGAAGACAAAAACAGTGGAAAACTGGCAAGTGGTCATGTGTGTTCAATCAGTCTAATCCTGCCGGCAGCTTCCACAGGCACGGAAACATAAAGAGCAAGAGGAAGTGAAAGGAAAATTAGGGCAAGGAAACAGATAAAAGAAATCACTCATGAGGAAGAATCAGCAGAAAACTCCAGGCAACATGAAGAACCAGTCCAGAACAACCCCGCCAAGGGACCATGAGGTAGCTACTGCAGAGGATTCCACCTATAAAGAAATGTTAGGAATGACAGAAAGGGAATTTAGAATACACATGATGAAAACAATGAAAGAAATGATGGAAACAATGAAGGAAACTGCTAATAAAGTGGAAAATAACCAAAAGGAAATCCAAAAACAGAATCAAATAAGATATGAACGATATGAAGAATATAAAAAGCATATAGCAGAGCTGAAGGAACTGAAACAGTCAATTAGGGAACTTAAAGATGCAATGGAAAGTATCAGCAACAGGTTAGACCATGCAGAAGAAAGAATTTCAGAGGTAGAAGACAAAGTTCTTGAGATAACTGAGATAGAAAAGAGGTAGAAAAGAAGAGAGAGAAAGCAGAATGTTCACTATCAGAATTATGGGACTTTATGAAGCGTTCCAACATATGAGTTATAGGAATCCCAGAAGGGGAAGAAGAATGCCCCAGAGGAATGGAAGCCATACTAGAGAATATTATAAAAGAAAATTTCCCAAATATCACCAAAGATTCTGACACACTGCTTTCAGAGGGATATCAGACCCCAGGTCGGCTCAACTCTAACCGAGCTTCTCCAAGACACATTGTGATGAACCTGTCCAAAGTCAAGACAAAAGAAAAGATTCTGCAAGCTGCCAGGAGTAAGCGCCAGTTGACCTACAGGGGCAAATCCATCAGAGTGACCGCAGACTTCTCTAATGAAACTTTCCAAGCAAGAAGACAATGGTCATCTACCTTTAATCTACTTAAACAGAACAATTTCCAGCCCAGAATTCTGTACCCTGCTAAGCTAAGCTTCAAAATTGACGGAGAAATCAAATCATTTACGGATATACAAACATTGAGGAAATTCGCCACAACAAGACCAGCTCTACAGGAAATATTTTAACCAGTTCTGCACACTGACCACCACAATGGATCAGCAGCAAAGTAAGAACTCAGAAATTAAAGGACAGAACCGAACCTCCACACTGATGCAAAAGATAAAACTAAGCAATGGACTCTCACAAAATAAGATGAATAGAATACTACCACACTTATCAATTATCTCAATAAATGTTCATGGCTTGAATTCCCCAATGAAGAGACATAGATTGGCTGACTAGATTAAAAAACACAAGCCATCCATTAACTGCCTGCAAGAAACACACCTGGCTTCAAAAGACAAATTAAAGCTCCAAGTCAAGGGTTGGAAGACAATTTTTCAGGCAAATGGAATTCAGAACAAAAGAGGAGTTGCAATCTTATTTTCAGATACATGTGGATTTAAACCAACTAAACTCAAAAAAGACAAAGACAGTCACTTTACATTGGTCAAGGGAAAAATATAACAAGAAGACGTTTCAATTCTAAATATTTATGCACCCAATTTAAATGCTCACAGATTCTTGAAACAGACCTTACTCAGTCTGAGCAATATGATATCCGATAATACCATAATAACAGGGGACTTTAACACTCCTCTTACAGAACTGGACAGATCCTCGAAACAGAAATTAAACAAAGATATAAGAGATTTAAATGGGACCCTAGAACAACTGTGCTTGATAGACACATATAGAACACTCCATCCCAAAGATAAAGAATATACATTCTTCTCATCACCCCATGGAACATTCTCCAAAATTGATCATCTCCTGGGACACAGAACAAATATCAACAGAATAAAAAGAATTGAAATTTTACCTTGTATCTTCTTAGACCATAAGGCACTAAAGGTGAAACTCAACTCTAACAAAAACGTTCAACCCCACCCAAAGGCATTGAAATTAAACAACCTTCTGTTGAATAACATATGGGTGCAGGAAGAAATAAAACAGAAAATCATTAACTTCCTTGAGCATAACAACAATGAAGACACAAGCTACCAAAACCTGTGGGATACAGCAAAAGCAGTTTTGAGAGGAAAATTTATCGCTTTAGATTCCTACATTCGAAAAACAGAAAGAGAGCACATCAACAAACTCACAAGCCATCTTATGGAATTGGAAAAAGAAGAACAATCTAAGCCTAAACTCAGAAGAAGAAAAGAAATATCCAAAATCAAATCAGAGGTCAATGAAATTGAAAACAAAAGAATCATTCAGAAAATTAATGAAACAAGGAGTTGGTTTTTTGAAAAAATAAATTAAATAGATAAACCATTGGCCAGACTAATGAGAAATAGAAAAGTAAAATCTCTAGTAACCTCAATCAGAAATGATAAAGGGGAAATAACAACTGATCCCACAGAGATACAAGAGATCATCTCTGAATACTACCAAAAACTCTATACCCAGAAATTTGACAATGTCAAGGAAATAGATCAATATTTGGAATCACACCCTCTGCCTAGACTTAGCCAGGAAGAAATAAAGCTCCTGAACAGACCAATTTCAAGCACTGAGATTAAAGAAACAATAAAAAAGCTTCCAACAAAAAAATGCCCTGGTCCAGATGGCTTCACACCAGAATTCTATCAAACCTTCAAGGAAGAGCTTATTCCTATACTGCAGAAATTATTCCAAAAAATTGAGAAAGAAGGAATCTTCCCCCAACACATTCTATGAAGCAAACATCACCCTGATACCAAAACCAGGAAAAGACCCAACTGAAAAGGAAAATTTCAGACCAATCTCACTCATGAATATAGATGCAAAAATTCTCAACAAAATCCTAGCCAATAGATTACAGCTTATCATCGAAAAAGTCATACATCATGATCAAGTAGTTTTCATCCCAGGGATGCAAGGCTGGTTTAACATACGCAAGTCCATAAATGTTATCCACTATATTAACAGAGGCAAAAATAAAGATCATATGATCCTCTCAATAGATACAGAAAAAGCATTTGCTAAAATCCAGCATTGTTTTCTAATTAGAACACTGAAGAGTATAGGCATAGGTGGCACATTTCTAAAACTGATTGAAGCTATCTATGACAAACCCACAGCTAATATTTTACTGAATGGAGTAAAACTGAAAGCTTTTCCTCTTAGAACTGGAACCAGACAAGGTTGTCCTCTGTCACCTTTATTATTCAACATAGTGCTGGAAGTTCTAGCCAATACAATTAGGCAAGACAAGGAAATAAAGGGAATCCAAATGGGAGCAGAGGAGGTCAAACTCTCCCTCTTTGCTGATGATGTGATCTTGTACTTAGAGAATCCCAAATACTCAACCACAAGACTCCTAGAAGTCATAAAAAAATACAGTAATGTTTCAGGATATAAAATCAATGTCCACAAGTCAGTAGCCTTTGTATACGCCAATAACAGTCAAGATGAGAAGCTAATTAAGGGCAGCGCCTATGGCCCAAAGGAGTAGGGTGCTAGTCCCATATGCCGGAGGTGGCAGGTTCAAACCCAGCCCTAGCCAAAACTGCAAAAAAAAAAAAAAAAGAAGCTAATTAAGGACACAACTCCCTTCACCATAGTTTCAAAGAAAATGAAATACCTAGGAATATACCTAACAAAGGAGGTGAAGGATTTCTATAAAGAAAATTATGAAATCCTCAGAAAGGAAATAGCAGAGAACTTTAACAAATGGAAGAACATACCATGCTCATGTATGTTCAACATGGTATGCTCAACATTGTTAAAATGTCTATACTTCCCAAAGCAATCTACTTACTCAATGCTTTTGCTATTAAAATACCAACATGGTACTTTCAAGATTTGGAAAAAATGATTCTGCATTTTGTATGGAACCAGAAAAAACCCGTATAGCTAAGGCAGTTCTTAGTAATAAAAATAAAGCTGGGGGCATCAGCATACCAGATTTTAGGCTATACTACAAAGCCATAGTGGTCAAGACAGCATGGTACTGGCACAAAAATAGAGACATAGACACTTGGAATCGAATAGAAAACCAAGAAATGAAACTAACATCTTACAACCACCTAATCTTCAATAAATCAAACAAGAACATACCTTGGGGGAAAGACTCCCTATTCAATAAATGGTGTTGGGAAAACGGGATATCCACATGTAAAAGACTGAAACTGGGCCTACACCTTTCCCCACTCACAAATTTGATTCAAGATGGATAAAGGACTTAAACTTAAGGCATGAAACAATAAAAATCCTCAAAGAAAGCATAGGAAAAACACTGGAAAATATTGGCCTGGGGAAAGACTTCATGAAGAAGACTGCCATGGCAATTGCAACAACAATAAAAATAAACAAATGGGACTTCATTAAACTGAAAAGCTTCTGTACAGCTAAGGAGACAATAACCAAAGCAAAGAGACAACCTACACAATGGGAAAGTATATTTGCATATTTTCAATCAGACAAAAGCTTGATAACTAGGATCTATAGAGAACTCAAATTAATCCACATGACAAAAGCCAACAATCTCATGTATCAATGGGCAAGAGACATAAATAGAAACTTCTCTAAAGAAGACAGATGAATGGCTAACAACCATATAAAAAAATGCTCATCATCCCTATCTATTAGAGAAATGCAAATCAAAACCACCCTGAGATACCATCTAACCCCAGCGAGAACAGCCCACATCACAAAATCTCAAAACTGCAGATGCTGGCATGGATGTGGAGAGAAGGGAACACTTTTACACTGCTGGTGGGACTGCAAACTAGTACAACCTTTCTGGAAGGAAGTATGGAGAAACCTCAAAGCACTCAAGCTAGACCTCCCATTTGATCCTGCAATCCCATTACTGGGCATCTACCCAGAAGGAAAAAAATTTTTTTATCATAAGGACACTTGTACTAGACTGTTTATTGCAGCTCAATTTACAATCGCCAAAATGTGGAAACAGCCTAAATGCCCACCAACCCAGGAATGGATTAACAAACTGTGGTATATGTACACCATGGAATACTATTCAGCCATTAAAAAAAATGGAGACTTTACATCCTTCGTATTAACCTGGATGGACGTGGAAGACGTTATTCTTAGTAAAGCATCACAAGAATGGAGAAGCATGAATCCTATGTACTCAATTTTGATATGAGGACAATTACTGACAATTAAGTTCATGGGGGGTGGGGAGGAAAAGCAGAGAGAGGGAAAGAGGGAGGGCAGTGGGGCCTTGGTGCGTGCCACACCTTCTGGGGGCAAGACATGATTGCAAGAGGGACTTTACCTAACAAATGCAATCAGTATAACCTGGCTTATTGTACCCTCAATGAATCCCCAACAATAAAAAAAAAAAAAAACCAGAAAAAAAAGGTAACAGGACACAGATGTTTTCTTTTTAAATAGCTGTAAAGAATAGAACCCAGAATTAAAGTCCAAGACAGTTCAGTCTATTATGATGCAAACTGCTCTGAAATGGACATTCTCATTATATTTGCATTTACCAAAGCAATTTCAATGCTATCATTGTGTAGTCTGACCACTCATTTTTTACTGTTTATGCTAATGGTTTTGTGGGTGGTGGATTAGTTGCATTTTAATGTCCAGAGTCAAAATGATGAAAATATTCAGATGACAACAATGGATGAAAACACACCCTGCGGCTGGCAGTTTCAGACACAGAATTACAAGACTCTTTTTTTTTTTTTTTTGTAGAGACAGAGTCTCACTTCCTGGCCCTCAGTAGAGTGCCGTGGCCTCACACAGCTCACAGCAACCTCCAACTCCTGGGCTTAAGTGATTCTCTTGCCTCAGCCTCCCGAGTAGACAAGACTCTTTTTTAAAATGTACATTGCCTTTGCTGGGAGAACTATTTTGGCAATAACAGCCTCTCAATTCCAAAGTGTTTTTTTTTCCAAACAATCCACTGGTTCCTGCATAATATTTTTCTCTATGTCATCCTCTAAACCTTTCCTAAAATTATAGATAAGTCTGGCAAATGTTTGTGATTCACATAAACTTATTTAATTTTCCTTTTTCTTTTTTAGTTTCTTTTATGTTTTTAAGAGAGAGTCTCACTTTGTTCCCCAGGCTAGAGTGCCATGGTGTCAGCCTAGCTCATAGCAACCTCTAACTCCTGGGTTCAAGTGATCCTCCTGTCTCAGCCTCCTGAGTAGCCACGACTACAGGTGCCTGCCACAAAGCCTGGCTAATTTTTCTATTTTTAGCAGAGATGGGGATTTGTTGTTGCCCAGGCTTGTCTTGAACTCCCAAACTCAAGAGATCCTCCTGCCTCAGACTCCCAGAGTGCTAGATTATAGGCAAGAGCCACCGCACTCAGCCTCATTTAATTCTCATATAATAATTCACACATATTTGTTTAGGGAAAGAAAATAGCATGATGTTAATAAAAAAAATAATTCTTGGTTAAAGGTGGGAAAAAGTTAGGAAATAATGGTAAAGATTCTGACCCTATAGTCCAGACAAGACTTGGAGAATCTTCATTCTGCGGAGTGCTGTGGGGGAGTTTCTCCATCTCAGCAGTGATAAAATACAACATCTTACTCACAACCAGCATAATGATTACCGTCAGGGAAAGAAAGGGAAACTAGGCAGACCTGAAAGTCCTTGTTAGATCTCGTCTCTTCTCTTTCTGTAACAGAAAGCAACACAAATGCCATCGACATTCTAAAAGTTAATGAAGTAATTGTCTATTTTTCGTCTACCAGTATGCAAACCTTTCAGATGAAAGTTAGATGGGCCAGAAGCTCACACTGCTCTTTTGATACACAAGCCAGTAATTTCTAAACATTTCAAGGGAAGTGGAACTCCAGTGATGTTTAGGCAGCCCTGACAACAAACAAAAGTGGTTTTCTCTCCTATTTTTTTTTTTTTTTTTTTTTTTGGACAGCGGAGGGGGTGATAAGGTGAAGCAGGAGAAAGAAGAACTTGCCAGAGTTGTTCTTGTAAATAAATCTTTTCTAATCTAAATAACAAGCTTAAACTCATCCTTGGAATTTTTCACAATGGCTTTTTTCTTCATTTCTTTAATTAAGAAAACGAAAGCACTTCCTGCCAACAAACTTCTGTAAAGCAAGAAAGGTCAGCATGAAACTTCTGAAGGATGTTACTTGTACTTCCCAAAGAACATCCCAGGAGGGATTTTTCTTTTCTTTCTTTCTTTCTTTTTTTTTTTTTAGGAGGAATTTTTCTAGTTTTATGAGGACTTCTCTGTTAGCCATCTCTGGACAACAGAAATGGCATTGACCCCCAAAACAACAGCTCCTTATAAGATGCCTTGTAGTTCCCAAAACAACACACACATACTGCACGAGAAGGCTGGAGACGTGTACTGTCAAGAAAGCACCAGCTGGAAACGTGACCTTCCAAATGAATCTCTTTTTTTTTTAATTTTTATAAAGAAAAATCCGGGTTGGGAGACAGAAGGAGGAAATCCTAACATGTCTGAGAAAGGATACAAAGTATCAGATAAATAGGATGGACCATTCTAGACCTCTAACACACAGGAGGACCATAATGAACAACATCGCATCGAATTGGGGGGGAAATGATGCCATTTTCCAGGTTGCACTGGTCCTTATCTGCTTACTTGTTTGTCTCCCTCACTGGAGTTTGAACACACAGGGAGTGGAAGTCTGGGTCTTAGAAATCTCTGTAGTGCTGGATGCGTGGGGGCCAAGTAATCATTTCCTCTCATGATGACTTTTTAAAAAAGAAAAATAATTTTTTAAACTTGTATTAATATTTATTTTCTTCCTTGCCCGCCTCCTTTCTTATAAATAAAGACATATTGATATTCTTCCTATGCTTAGAAATGGTTACCACATCTAAACATTACGAAAATCATTAAAATGAACCAGATGGGAGGGCCTAGAAACATCCAAAAATAAATGTTCAAGCCAAACATATTAGCTCCATGAAAAAATAAATGTGTGTGTGTGTGTGTATTTTTGTTGTGAAGGAATGGCATTAACCCAAAAGAGGGAGAGCTTCTTGTTAAGTAGGTAGTATGTACCAGCGTGAGGCAAGAAGGGTCTCAGAAGTCTCAATACAGGTTTAACAAGCCAGTGTTCTGAGCCCCAGGCTACAGTGATGGCATTGGGCATCTCAGAGAAAAGCAGCCCAGTGCTGTTGTGAAAGAATGCTGCCTTCCAGAACACAGGGCTGGAAAATAAGTCCATTTTCTAGGTCTGCCTGTTATGAATATATGTTTCTCTAGAATTCAATTATATGCTTTCTGCAGGGGAAAAGCAAACAGGATCTACAGAGATGAGAAAGACCGAGTATAGCAGGAGCATCATCCGCTGGGGCACATTACTTCACATGACCATTAACTTTGGCGCTCTGGTCCTGGTTTGGGTAATTGTGCTGTGGTTACGTAGGGAAGATGGGGTAAGAGCATATGGCGTACTCTGTTCCATTTTTTGCACCTTTCTTAAAGTCTAAAATTACTTCAAAATAAAAGATTAAGGACGATATTACACAGTACAAAACTTTAAAAAGGAGCTGACAGAGATGTATACAAGTCCACACAGGGTCTGTGTGAAATAGTCTCTCTTTTCAAGGTAATCCTTGTAGTCACCATCGTGCTTCATGAGTAGCCATGTCCATTAGTTTCTCCTTATTGACAGATTCACCTTCCACAGTTTCAGTTCCTCATGTTCAACCACAGTCCAAAAATATTAAATGGAAAATTCCAGAAATAAACAATTCATAAATTTTAAATTGCAGGCTGCTCTGAAAAGCACAATCAAATTTTGCCATGTCCTGCCCAGGACTGATGCCATCATTTTGTCCAGTGAACCCACGCTTGTAGATACTCCCCACTTGTTAGTCATTACATCATCCACTCCTGACATCCCAACATCGACATTGTTAACCTACAAAAAAAAAAAAAAAAAAACACTAGAGAAAATTATCTCAAATATTTACTCATGAAGGAGAAATAGGATAATGATCTGGACTGTGCGGAATGGCAAGCCACCAGTGCATCCGGGGAGGGAAGGGTAAAGGAAACCTTTTATTAGCAAAAAGGGAAACATTGGCTTAAGTTGCTTAGAAACATGATCGTAGAGGCTCAAAGCCAGAACAGCTGGTTTTGAGTTCACTGATGGAGGCGCCATCTACTGGACAGGTGTTCCCAGGCCATCTCACCTGAATCACAACAGCCCTAAAAAATGTCTAGTGGTAAAACTTGTCAAAGCAGAGAAGTGGGAAAGGGCAAGAAAAAATTTCTTGTACTGTTTTTTAGAAAGTCCTTGGAAACAGTTCTTATCTCAGACACGTAAGCATGAACCTCCCCTCCTTTGTCCCCTCCGGGCCCTGTTTTATCTGGGTCTGACAAAAGTGATTTCATTATGGTATCTGCAACTTTCACAACATTGTGATGGTTTGGTGACTCAGGATCACCTGAAGTAGATAGTCCCCTAATGAATTATCAGAAGCTCAAAGCAGCACTAGGTTATGTCACAAGGTCTACATACATCACCTCACTCTGTCTCATTGCATAGGCATTTTATCATCTCACACCATCACGAGAAGGGTCAGTACGGTACAATATGATACTTAAAGAGAGAGAGAGAGAGACCACATTCATGTAACTTTCATTACAGTATACCGTTATAATTGTTGTATTTTATTATCAGTTATTATTGTTATTCTCTTAGGCACCTAATTTATAAAATAACCTCTATATATTGTCAACTTAACTAACAAACCAAGAGAGGCTCTCCAAAAAAAAAAAAAAAAGATGTTTGCTTGGGAATAGAGCATTATAATAGTATTCATACCATAGTAAGCAATGTGCATATTCAGGAAGGTAAAAGAAAACAAAGGTTGTTTAAGGTAAAAAATTAGGAGGCTTACATAATTGTTTTGAAATAGTTATCTTTGACTACAAAGATCAATAATGAATTTGAAGCCAGGCCAAGATTGGCTGTTGCTGGGCAGACAGCTTTGCAGAAGTATTTTTTGTGTAAGGTTGCAGTGGCCTTAGTACAGAGTTGTGGTTTTTCTAAGATCTTTTTCCATCAGCAGACATAAAAACACAAGAACCCTCTCTTCATGGCCTTGTTCCCCCTTGTAGGGGAAATCAATTTGGCCCAAACTGGAAGGAGTCTTTGGGCTCTATGCAATTTTCATGGTCTTTGTCATTAAATTTCTGGCCAATTTTCTTACTTTTGACAATCTTCCTGTCCCCTTCAATGCACTGATTTTAAACTTTCATTAACGTTTATCAGTTCTGTAAAATAATATGGTGTTAAACAATTTACACAGAGTACTTTAATATATAATTTTTAATATTCTATAGTATTAAACTTTTATCAACCCCTCCAAATTATTTGTGTTAAGAAAACAGAACACTTTGTTCTAAATACTCTTATGCAGATGTACCAGGCAGTATTTCCTTAGCATTCTTAATTTTTCAGTTATTAAAATTTATACCCAACACTAACTGCACGTTCTGTTGCCCAAAATTGCAGCTTCACAGGTCACCTAGGAACAAGAATAGAAGTCAGTACAGAGTCAGGAGAAAAAAAAATTGTCTTTCATAACCTTTTCCAAACCCCTGAGGAGCAGAAGGATCATCACATTATTGCTGAAACATACTGGCAATAAACAAATGGATGGAGGAAGGCAATTCGAAAGGCTTACTGAGATCACAATGCTTCCTTCATGCCACAAGGAGGTGTTCTGAGGGTAATTGGAAGAGGAAGGGTAACTGAGATGCTTAGTCTCCTCCAGACTTACAGAAAATTCACAGATGAGCAAATAAATCAAAAAGACAAAGCAAAAAATCCACAAGTCACCTTATGGATCATGAACCCATGTATGAGATTAAAAGAGAGAAACCACCAATCTGCCAAATAGTTGGAAAATTAGGATCTCTAGTTGCAATAGACTGAATGTTGTGAACCTCTCCCAAAATTTGTATTAATATATTGAAATCCTAAGCCACAAGGTTAGGATTAGAGATAGTGCCTTTGGGAGGTGGGGCTTTTGAGAGAATCTGCCTTCATGAATGGAATAAGTGCCCTAATAAAAGAGGCCCAAAAGAGGTTGTTTGTTTGTTCATTTTGCTGCACGAGGACACACTGAGAAGACAACCATCAGTGAACCGGGAAGCCTGCCCTCACTAGACAATGATCTTCGTGCCTCGATCTTGGACTTCTCAGCCTCCAGGATTAGGAGAAGCAACTTTTTTTTTCTTTTACATAAATATATTTATTCAGATTAATATGAAGGTGCAAATGATTATGTTATATTGTTTTTCTTTTCTTTTTTTATTAAATCATAGCTGTGTACATTAATGTGATCATGGGGCACCATACACTTCTTTTATAGACCGTTTGACATATTTTCATCACACTGGTTAACATAGCCTTCCTGGCATTTTCTTAGTTATTGTGTTAAGACATTTATATTCTACATTTACTAAATTTCACATGTACCCTTGTAAGATGCACCACAGGTGTAATCCCACCAATCATCCTCCCTCCGCCCATTCTCCCCCCTCCCTCCTCTCCCTTTCCCCCTTCCCCCTATTCTTAGGTTATAACTGGGTTATAGCTTTCATGTGAAAGCCATACATTAGTCTCATAGTAGGGCTGAGTACATTGGATACTTTTTCTTCCATTCTTGAGATACTTTACTAAGAAGAATATGTTCCAGCTCCATCCATGTAAACATGAAAGAGGTAAAGTCTCCATCTTTCTTTAAGGCTGCATAATATTCCATGGTGTACATACACCACAATTTATTAATCCATTCGTGGATCGATGGGCACTTGGGCTTTTTCCATGACTTAGCAATTATGAATTGGGCTGCAATAAACATTCTGGTACAAATATCTTTGCTATGATGTGATTTTTGGTCTTCTGGGTATATACCTAGTAGAGGAATTATAGGATTGAATGGCAGATCTATTTTTAGATCTCTAAGTGTTCTCCAAACATCTTTCCAAAAGGAATGTATTAATTTGCATTTCCACCAGCAGTGTAGAAGTGTTCCCTTTTCTCCACATCCACGCCAACATCTCTGGTCTTAGGATTTTGTGATACGGGCTAATCTTACTGGAATTAGATGATATCTCAAAGTAGTGTTGATTTGCATTTCTCTGATGATTAAGGATGATGAGCATTTTTTCATATGTCTGTAGGCCGTGCGCCTGTCTTCTTCAGAGAAATTTCTCTTCAAGTCCCTTGCCCAGCCTGTGATGGGATCCCTTGTTCTTTTCTTGCTTATACGTTTGAGTTCTCTGTGGATTCTGGTTATTAAACCTTTGTCGGAGACATAACCTGCAAATATCTTCTCCCATTCTGGGGGCTGTTTGCTTGCTTTACTTACTGTGTTCTTGGCTGTGCAGAAGCTTTTTAGTTTGATCAGGTCCCAGTAGTGTATTGTTGAAGCTGCTTCAATTGCCTGGGGGGGTCCTCCTCAGAAAATACTCACCCAGACCAATTTCTTCCAGGGTTTTCCCTGCACTCTCTTCTAGTATTTTTATAGTTTCATGTCTTAAGTTTAAATCTTTAGTCCAGTGAGAGTCTATCTTAGTTAATGGTGAAAGGTGTGGGTCCACTTTCAGTCTTCTACAGGTTGTCAGCCAGTTCACCCAGCACCATTTGTTAAATAGGGAATCTTCTCCCCACTGAATGTTTTTAATTGGCTTGTCAAAGATCAAATAATGGTAAGTAGCTGGATTCATCTCTTGGTTCTCTATTCTGTTCCAGACATCTACTTCTCTGTTTTTGTGCCAGTACCATGCTGTTTTGATCACTATCGATTTATAGTACAGTCTCAGGTCTGGTAGTGTGATTCCTCCTGCTTTGCTTTTATTTCTGAGTAATATCTTGGCTATTCGAGGTTTTTTCTGATTCCATATAAAACAAAGTATTATTTTTTCAAGATCTTTAAAGTATGACAGCCGAGCTTTATTATTTTTTTTTATTTTTGTTTTTTTTGTAGAGACAGAGTCTCACTTTACTGCCCTCGGTAGAGTGCCATGGTGTCACACGGCTCACAGCAACCTCCAGCTCTTGGGCTTATGTGATTCTCTTGCCTCAGCCTCCTGAGCACCTGGGACTACAGGCGCCTGCCACAACACCCGGCTATTTTTTTGTTGCAGTTCGGCCGAGGCTGAGTTTGAACCCACCATCCTTGGTATATGGGGCCGGTGCCCTATTCACTGAGCCACAGGTGCCGCCTGACAACAGAGCTTTAATAGGATTGCATTAAAATTTTATATTGCTTTGGGTAGTATGGACATTTTAACAATGTTGATTCTTCCTAGACATGAGCATGGTATGTTTTTCCATTTGTTAACATTTTCGGCTATTTCTTTTCTTAGAGTTTCATAGTTCTCTTTATAGAGATCGTTCATGTCCTTTGTTAGATAAACTCCCAAATATTTCATCAGGAAAAGCAACTTTTTGCTGTTATAAGCTACTCAGCTTATGTATTTTGTTATGAAGCCAGAATGGACTATTCTGCTTAAATCACATTTGGATGTCCAGTTTTCAAAAATGAAAAGTAGAAACCAAGAGCATTTAATTTTTATTGTATAAAATTTGATCTTTTTAGCTGTTTAAAATAATACTGAGATCTTACAATACATCTATGTGACTCTTTCCTTCACTTAACAAATATTTACTGAGTATCTACTATGTTCCAGGTACCAGGGATAGCACAGTGAACAAAACAGACAAAATTTACTTGTGGAATTTACATTCCAGTGTTATTATAATAAATACCTGTTACCATGCAGATTTGCAGAGGTCGTTCTTAAGTTCTTTTAGTATATGGATCACTTGAGAATATGTTGAAAACTGTAGATCTTAGCCTTTTTGGAGAAATAAAGTAATTAATTAAAAGAAAAGTTTATTAGTACATACATACAATTTGTTATATGTCAATATCAGCTGTGATTATTGTTGCCATGTCCTCTGACATTTCAGCTTTTGCTTTGTTTCGGGAGCCTGGAACCTATAATTTGTAGCTTTATTGGAACAAGATGCACACAGAATAAACTTGGGCCACATGCGCTAATTCCAGATTATTTCAAAGAACCACCGAGTTGGTTTTTGTAATGATAATATTAATGTATAATATATGAAGAGAGAAACCACTGACCTTTTTAAAAATTTGAGTCTTATGTTGATTCATTGGTTATGTTTCATTGACTGATTTTTTCATACTAAACTGCTTTAAAACCCATTCTAACACAAAAAGTCATGCTTTTTAACAGAAAACAATTATTAATTGTACCATAAAAACACTGATTTCAGCCCAAAAAGTGCCATTAAGTTATTCAGCTTTTAACAGAGCCATTTATAGAAGGAATATCTTTGAATTACTAAATATGTCCTTTTTAACATAAGAAGTTAGACTAGGCATCCTTCAGATGAAGGGATAATTAAGAAATATACTTAATTGCTAAGTTGTTTTGTCATGAAATTAGGCACTCAGGTTTCTATAACGGGGGGAAGGAGGAATTATTTACCACTAAGTTAAATGTGTTCACCACTAAAAAATTATTACATTTTAAAGTGATATAAAGAAAAACTGGCATCTTTACATAGACTGTGCAATCTGATCCTGAGTCAATTTCCCCAGATGAGAATACAAGTCTTAACCCCAGAAATAACAAGCAGAAGTGGGGCAGAGGGGATGGTGAAGTCAAAGAGAACTAGGCTACTGAATTTTAAACTTTGCCTGGTACTTTTTTACAGTGGTGCCAGGCAAATCGTCATGGCAAGCAAGTATGTTGTCATGCCCAACACGAAGTGGCACCCTGCAGGGCTAACCATCTCCCTCTCCATTCCTCAGTGGGGCCACTAACATTAAAGCTTCCTGCTGCCTAGGTCAAATTTTGAACAGAGCAAGGCCAGCCTTGGGAAATTTATATTTGACACTAAATATTATCTGAACTGTGTTGGCCACAATAATAAAGAGTAAAAAAGAAGGAAAGAGAAGAAAGGAAGAAAGGAGGGAGGAGGTAAGTAGCAGGAAGAAGAGTCTTTCCGATCTGTGTATACTATACATTATTGCTCTTTCCCCGCTGAATAAGAAAAGGAAGTGGATGACCTGACTTAACGTGGTAAAAGTCGAAGCTGGAAATTCCATTACTCTTTTAAAAATTGTCACTTTAATTTATGATCCGTATAACTTAAACCAAGCCTCTCATATCATTTTTCAGAAACTTTCCAGCAGTCGATCTATTCCATTCCTTATTAGACTTTTTGACCTTGGTTTTTGCAGACCAGTTTCTTTATCTTGGATGGATGACTGGACTCTTAGGATATTCCTAATAGATGCAATGCCGAACCCTTTACTTAATCAAGTTGTGATGAGTTAACGACTTCACAAAAATTTATTCTGATCCAAATCTTCCTGGGTACTCAAATTTTTAAAACAAATAATCTTTTCATACTTGAAGAAGAATAACAATGGTGAGGTTTAAAATATTGCATTTCCTTCCTTGTCATCCTAGCTGAAAACTCTCTGAGGTTTTAAGAGAGTTTTAAAGGAAATTAGGTTTTAAAGGAAATAAGCAAGGATAAATCACCCGCCTGGCCAAACATAACCTTTGCACATTTAGTGGACTACAGATGATGGTCTTTCCTGATTTACACTGCACCTTTCTCCTGAAGGGACTAGTGAGTAATGAGAGCAGGAAGCTCTGCTGGGTGACCTTGACTGAGCCTTTGCCTTTTGGTTTCAGGTTCTCTATCTCTGAAGCATGGATACTAAACTCCCAGGACTGTTCTGAGAGAGGGGAGAGATGAAGGGGCACGTGCACAGAATATCTGCTGAGGCCATTAGAAGCAAGAAGATGAAGATCAAAAGAGGTTTCCTGCTCATAAGCTCAAGTCAGGCAGAACTACTGGGAAACAGAAATCTCTCCCGACATCTGATGTAATAAAATGTGAAAGACTGTTAGGGAAAAAGAAAAAAAATCTGTAGTCAAGATAATGTAAATGCCAATGATGGCTTATTGCTAATGTAAAATGTAAGTTATAAACCCAGCAAGTACAGCACTGCTTTTGAAATTAGTTGTCCATCTTGATTAGAAACAGAAAAAAAAAAAAAAAAAGGAGGTGTATAGTTATGTTGGTTAAAAACAGGGTTTCTCAAACTCAGCACTACTAACACTGGAGACCAGATATTTCTTTCCTAGGATACTGTCCTGTGCACTTAGCCGCATCTCTGGCCTCTATCTACTAGATACTAACAGCACGCAATCCCCATTCCTGACATGTACATTCACAAATGTCCCCTGGGAGCAAAATTACCCCTGGTTGAAAGCACTGGTTTAAAAAATGTAGGGGGCAGGGCAGGGAGTAGCCACTTACAATACTTTAAAAGCACCCTTTGTTTTTGCATTAAATTCCCAGGTACAAATATCTCAGGCTTTGATTCAGCTTACTGAGAACATTTAAAGCTTCGCATTTCAGGGACTATCCCTTTCTGAAAGCCTTCCACATATCCAGAAACATGTTGATTACACTGGGCTTGAGTGTTTGCAGAGGCAAGGCTCTTCCTGGGGGCAGTGATTCTGCATTTCCTATTTATACCGCATGCCAGCTCCCAGCATGGTGTGGGCACAGAGTATGCTCTTGGTAAGTGAATGTATGAATACAAAAGTAAAACAGGAAACAAACTGACCTAGGGTGACAGAAATGTTTTTCTTTGGTTATCTTTAGGTATATACTGAGTCTCTCTTTACCTACACTGGGGTACTGCAAAGATCATCCTAGTCATCAAGAAAAATTAATGTGTCTGCCTCTGAAAGAAAATGCCACTGAGCTTCTAAAATGGTCTTTGAGGGACCAGGAATTCAGCGTGGTACTTTGGGTTTTTTATCCATTTTTCTGCAATAAATAATGCTGCTGGGCTGAGAATGAAATCAACCATGGCCCTAGTCTGGTTGTTGAAAGCATCGTTCTTCACATTCCCCATGCTCTAGAAGCTTATTTTCTTTCTTGCCATTTCATGCTCAGATTTACTTCTTGAAAGAAATGATTATTTCCTCTTTTGTGCTTAGCACTGCATACCAGGAGGCACTTAAATACACCAAGATGTGAAAGTCTCTGGTGTGTCCTGTGTCACTCTCACCCTGTCCCTTCTCTATGGTGTGGGGACAAGGGACTTAAAGTGGGTCAGCAGTCAGTGTTACAAAGACGCGAGCTCCTCAGCAAAAGCTCTCGGCTCAGATTCCACTCAAGATTTGGGCTGCCTGAGGTCAATGAATGTAAATTCCTTTTCCAGAGCAGTAATTTAATATGCCATCTTCTATTGTGGTTGGAGAAGTTTGCTTAAATTACCCCTTCTGTGACATTGAAACTTGACCTCATAGATTTGTTTTTGGAAAATTCTTTTTCTAGTCTGCAATCAGTTGGCTTCCAGTATGAAAATATTCTCGTTGTCTTACATAAATAAGCAAACTTCTGACAAAACACCCCCAATCTCTGTAGGCTGTGACTTTTCTAAAAGAATGAAGTTAGAGATGGTGGGAGGCTAGGGACGGGCAGTTCCTAATGTTTTGATTTTGTGCACTGTGTTTTTATTGCTACAGAAGTAAGCGGTCTTCCACTGGTCTCAATTACCATGGCCCCTTCCTTAAGGGATCTTGCCAGAGCCTTAACTCTTCTGCGACAGAAGTGGCTTTTTCACAAAGCCTTTCACAGTAGGGCTACTTAACTCCCGATAACTACCATCCCATAGGGACCTTCTGCTCCCTGCACATCACTCTCTTTCTTACTCAGGGGAGAGATTTCTCTGGACTGTTTCAAATGCCACCCTGTGCTCAACAGGCTAAGCAAAGAAGAGGAGTTAATCATTTCTTCTAAGGACCAAATCTGAGCATGAAATGGCAAGAAAGGAAACAAGCTTCGAGAGCATTGGGAATGTGAAAACAATGCCTAAACTTCTAAGTGTGTTGCTTCCCATCAGTGTGCAGAAGACCAGCATTTTGTGACCCATCTGTTCTCCAATTCTCTCATCTCATGATGCCCCAAAGCTCTGGACCTCACCAAATAGGAAATGCCCAAAGACAAGAAAGACCCGAAGGAGATCAGTCCCTGATCCTCAAATATTTAAAACCCAAATGGGAGGTGGCAGAGGAATAAGAAATGTGCAAAAATAACCAAAATAACAAGGCAGAATATGATAATTTAAATGCCAAAATAGCTTTAAGATCTTGTAAAATTAATGTATGAGGCAGAAAAGGAAGAGTACAGCCATTTTGACTGATACTAGACCCCAAACCAAACAAGGAGGTCACCAGGAAGTCATTGGCCAGGGACCTAAGGATGGCTGAATCACTCAGCTGGATACATCATAAACTGTTAGTGCTCTCCTTTCTGTGATAGCAATTTATGATTAACCTTTATGGCTTGACCTCAAGACAGAGCTGGTCACCTAGGCTGTTTCCTAATGAAGTATTTGAACATTTAAAAACGTTACCATTACCCCGCAAGTGTTAGGTAGACAGCACAGTACCTCTGAGACCCTCTTAGGAAAAGCTGAGTGCCTTACCTTGGTGCTTCCTTGAGCAATTGCCTCACCTAGGAAGAGGACAAGGGTAGGCCCCATCTTGGTGAAGACCCACCTTAATCATGCCCCCAAGCAACTATCACACCTGGGAAAAGAAGGAACCCCTGCTAATCTGCAAATGAAGGCAGGGAATCCCCCAGCATGAGGGCCAGGCAGCTCAGGCACAATAGGATTTGGAAAGTTACCTAGAGTAACCTAACTATTTAACTATTTATCAGCATGGTTCCATGATGACATCTGAACCACAAAGAAGGCCCAATTCAGACAGTATAGAATAGGACCTCAGTCCATAACCAAAGCCTTGATTGTGATGAAGGGGCCTATTTCTTGTCTATGGCAAATTTATCTTGCTCTATAATCCTATCTTTCTCTTCCTCAATACACTTCACCTCATGCTTGCCTCACTTTTGATGGGTCTGATCATTCCTTGGCCACGAGCACACCAAGAATCTAGAAGGCAGATGCTGCCTGAACACCAACATAAGGAGTCCCCCCCCCCTTGTGAAGAGTAGGATCTGTTGTCTCTCTCTGTCTCAGTGAAACTGTCTTGTACTTGGTTGGCTCACACTCAAGTTAATTGTCCCATGAAGCCAAGAAGGCACTTAGCAAGACTTTCCTCCCTTCTTTGGGACACTCCCTACATCAAAATGAGGAAACATGTTCATTTAGTGCAGAATAAGGAATAATTTCATGACATATGAAATGGATCTTGAAGAATGGATTGAATTTATACAGGAACAGATGAATGCATTTTGTAGGGGAGAGAGGCTTGTATTTGATGAGCTATAGAAAATGAGCCAAGTATGGATGGGAAGAAGTGCTGAGGAGAGGAAAAGGGCACAGGAAAAGGTCTGCTTTGTACTTGGAGGTTGTATCAGTCAGTATCCATTTAGGAGTAAGAAATCACAGCAGTCATTTAACAGAGAGAAATTAATACAAGGGTTAACTACCAATATACAAAATTATGAACTCATTAAGTGAAAATATAGTACATTTCCTAAGCCAAAGAGAGCCTGAGGCAAAAGGAAAAATTGTGGGACTCAATATACACAATTTGATATATTTTTTAAGATGAATTATCTCTAGAACATTAACATAGTTGGAAAATATTGAAAGATTGAAAAGTAGGTGTATTAAAATTCACAGTGTTATTTTAGGCTTAAATATTTTACTTATACTGAAAGCTAATTTATTATCACTCTACATCAAGTAAGTAAAAATTATTTAAGCTCATCCCTTGAACAGGAGAAATTACCAAATGTGGCAATTCTCTGAATTGAAAAATGAAATTAGCAACAAAATAGATTTTGAATATATTGGGTATATGTTTTCTTCTGTTAAAGCCAGTGGCCTCACACTCTATGTGGCTCAGCTGGTGCTGGCCCCTGTTTAAAATTTTGATATTTCATTCATGGTGGGATATTTTTTGCATGTAATTTTAAGTTTAAAAAATATTTATTGGTGGGTGGCACCTGTGGCTCAGTGAGTAGGGCTCCAGCCCCATATACCAAGGGTAGGGGTTTGAACCCGGCCCCGGCCAAACTGCAACAAAAAATAGCCCGGTGTTGTCATGGGCACCTGTAGTCCCAGTTACTCAGGAGGCTGAGGCAAGATAATTGCCTAAGCCCAAGAACTGGAGGTTGTTGTGAGCTGTGACACCAGGGCACTTACCCAGGGTGACAAAATGAGACTCTATCTCTAAAAAAATATATATATGTATATGTATATATACATACATATGAATATATAGTAGTTTTTCTTGATTCTTTAGTACATTGGTATTTCCTTAAATTTTGTGCCTCCCAGACCTTATCCTAATCCCTGCCCTATGGAAAGATAAAAAATAAAATAAAATCAAGAACTTACAGCCTAATAGGAACAGACAGCAAGCAGAAAGCAATGCAGAAAACAGACAGTATAACTGGTCCCTTCTTCCTCCCTCAGCCCTGCTGTCTGCCTGTACTGCCCCTAATAGAGTGAGTCCAACAAGGAGCCTGCAGGCAAAGCAGAAATGTAGGTTGCAGAGTTCTGGACCCAGTTCAAAAAGCCAACTATAGAAGGGAGTGTTTGAAGCTGAAAATAATAGCCTAATAACTAGCACAGAGGTGATTTTCCCAGATTGAATCTTGAAGGATAAGCAGGATAGTAATAATCACTTCTTGAGCCCTCTTTGCAATGTGGTACAGCTAATTCGTGAAAATGTCTGGTGTTATGGATTCTTGGTGTGCTCTTGGTCAAAGAGTGACCAGACCCCCCAAAACAAGGCAAGTATAATAGATATGTATACAGAGCAAGATACATTTGCCTTAGACGACAGATGGGCCCCCTTGTCTCAACAAAGGAAGGATTTGGTTATGGTCTGGGGGGCTGTTTTATATTGCCTGGTGGGGCCATCCTTGAAGCTCAGACCTCACCACGTCATCACTTTGACAGACAGTTAATGATGTGATAGTAAGCCTTAGGTTATTCAACAAGATCCTAACAAACAGAATCCAGCAACACATCAAACAAATTATACATCATGACCAAGTCGGTTTTATCCCAGGGTCTCAAGGCTGGTTCAATATACGTAAATCTGTAAGTATAATTCAGCACATAAACAAATTAAAAAATAAAGACCATATGATTCTCTCAGTTGATGCAGAAAAAATTTTGATAATATACAGCATCCCTTCATTATCAGAACACTTAAGAAAATTGGTATAGAAGGGACATTTCTTAAACTGATAGAGGCCATCTACAGCAAACCCACAGCCAATATTGTATTGAATGGAGTTAAATTGAAATCATTTCCACTCAGATCAGGAACCAGACAAGGCTGCCCATTGTCTCCACTGCTCTTTAACATTGTAATGGAAGTTTAGGCACTGCAATTAGGGAAGAAAAGGCGATCAAGGGTATCCATATAGGGTCAGAAGATATCAAACTTTCACTCTTCACAGATGATATGATTGTACATCTGGAAAACACCAGGGATTCTACTACAAAACTCTTAGAAGTGATCAAGGAATACAGCAGCATCTCAGGTTACAAAATCAACATTCATAAATCAGTAGCCTTTATATATACCAACAATAGTCAAGCTGAAAAAACAGTTAAGGACTCTATTCCAGTCACAGTAGTGCCAAAGAAGATGAAATATTTGAGAGTTTATCTAACAAAGGATGTGAAAGATCTCTATAAAGAGAACTATGAAACTCTAAGAAAAGTAATGCTGAAAATGTTAACAAATGGAAAAACATACCATGCTCATGGCTGGGAATAATCAACATTGTTAAAATGTCTATACTACCCAAAGCAATATACAAGTTTAATACAATTCCTATTAAAGCTCCACTGTCATACTTTAAAGATCTTGAAAAAATAATACTTCGTTTTATATGGAATCAGAAAAAACCTGGAATAGCCAAGACATTACTCAGAAATAAAAGCAAAGCAGGAGGAATCATGCTACCAGACCTCGGACTATACTATAAATCGATAGTGATCAAAACAGCATGGTACTGGCACAAAAACAGAGAGGTGGATGTATGGAACAGAATACAGAACCAAGAGATTAACCCAGCTACTTACTGTTATTTGATCTTTGACAAGCCAATTAAAAACATTCAGTGGGGAAAATATTCCCTATTTAACAAATGGTGCTGGGTGAACTGGCTGACAACCTGTAGAAGACTGAAAGTGGACCCACACCTTTCACCATTAACTAAGATAGACTCTCACTGGATTAAAGATTTAAACTTAAGACATGAAACTATAAAAATACTAGAAGAAAGTGTAACACTCTTGAAGAAATCGGTCTGGGTGAGTATTTTATAAGAAGGACCTCCCAGGCAATTGAAGCAGCTTGAAAAATACACTACTGGGACCTGATCAAACTAAAAAGCTTCTGCACAGCCAAGAACACAGTAAGTAAAGCAAGCAAACAGCCCTCAGAATGGGAGAAGATATTTGCAGGTTATGTCTCTGACAAAGGTTTAATAACCAGAATCCACAGAGAACTCAAACGTATAAGCAAGAAAAGAACAAGTGATACCATCTCAGGCTGGGCAAGGGACTTGAAGAGAAATTTCTCTGAAGAAGACAGTCTCATGGCCTACAGACATAAGAAAAAATGCTCATCATCTTTAATCATCAGAGAAATGCAAATCAAAATTACTTTGAGATATCATCTAATTCCAGTAAGATTGGCCCATATCACAAAATCCCAAGACCAGAGATGTTGGCGTGGATGTGGAGAAAAGGGAACACTTCTACACTGCTGGTGGGAATGCAAATTAATACATTCCTTTTGGAAAGATGTTTGGAGAACACTTAGAGATCTAAAAATAGATCTGCCATTCAATCCTATAATTTCTCTACTAGGCATATACCCAGAAGACAGCCCAGTTCATAATTGCTAAGTCATGGAAAAAGCCCAAGTGCCCATCGATCCACAAATGGATTAATAAATTGTGGTATATGTACACCATGGAATATTATGCAGCCTTAAAGAAAGATGGAGACTTTACCTCTTTCATGTTTACATGGATGGAGCTGGAACATGTTCTTCTTAGTAAAGTATCTCAAGAATGGAAGAAAAAGTATCCAATGTACTCAGCCTTACTATGAAACTAATGTATGGCTTTCACATGAAAGCTATAACCCAGTTATAACCTAAGAATAGGGGGAAGGGGGAAAGGGAGGGAAGGGAGCGGGGAGAATAGGCAGAGGGAGGGTGATTGGTGGGATTACACCTGCCGTGCATCTTACAAGGGTACATGTGAAACTTAGTAAATGTAGAATATAAATGTCTTAACACAATAACTAAGAAAATGCCAGGAAGGCTATGTTAACCAGTGTGATGAAAATATGTCAAACGGTCTATAAAACCAGTGTATGGTGCCCCATGATCGCATTAATGTACACAGGTATGATTTAATAATAAAAAAAAAAACCTCAGGCCTTTAAAATATCTAGCATGTTCCTTAAAATAAATGTATCTTGATACCAATTTTAAATATGGTCCAACATACGTATCTGCCAAACTAGTGAGCGTCAAGCTATAAGAACCTGAATAGAACTATGAAGAGTTTTCCATTTCATTCTACTTTCAAGCCAGCAAGTTGTCCTGCCGCAATTTTATAGATACAACCGGAAGACAAAAGACTCCTGAGTCAGACACAAAGGTCTTTAATTACTCACAGCATTAGCAGTAGCCAGAGTGTGGTCATTTGCAATAGTTCTCCAAACCCCCACGTCCCATAGAGAAATATAAAGAGAGACAGATAATACTTACATAAGCAAAGCAGAGTGTTCAAGGAGTGCAGGGAACCCAAATATTTATAATAAGCAATAAGCAAACTTTTCTTCTTTGCCCCTGAGAAAGTTACTATCTTTATCTTCATGGGCTAAGCAAATCTTCCCTTGGCTCTGGAGGGAGACAGTATCTCTGTCTTCTAAGACCATTCACTATGCAAACATGCTTGAAAACATACTCTGGAACAAAGTCAGTTCTGCTCACAAAATACATAAGACCTAGAAGGATTTGCCTCCCAACAACTAAATATTCTTATAATTTTCAAGTGATTTTATAGCCTTGACTTTTGCTTGACAAGTACATGACAAGAAAGTTTTGAAAGCATGGAACACAAAGAGAAAGAATTAATGAAGCTTAACAAATAGAATGCACAGTAATACCTGAAAGAAAAAAAACAAGGTAGATTAAATGCACTTGGAAATAGAAGGGCAATCGCAAACGCAAATTCTAACAAATCAGCCTTGCAGTGCTGGGTAGGGGGCAGTGAGAGACAGGGGGCCAAGAACGGACCACAGAGCAAGCCACTCATCTCCCAAGAAAGAACAAAACAATTCGGGGGCTGGTTCCTTTGCTTGTTGGGACTGACATTTCCAGTTCTGTCTGCAAAAGAAGAATACACCAATAATTGGAGACCAGTGATTCATATCCTGGCTGTAAAGATAGCTGCGCTAAAGAATCAGGGACTAGAATGAGTTTTAATGAGTGGTAATAATCCCATCTTGTATTCACACTTGACTGTCTGAAAGAGATTTTACATGTATCATCTCTTATGCTTTCAACCAGCCAGAGATCAACATAATGAGAGAATACAAGAGGCTTATGGGGAGCCGAGAGAGAAAGCAAGCCCCCCCCCCACCACCCTCTGCTAAGAAAGCCACAAACTTGGGCTGGGAATGGTGTTGCTAAGCAACCACTAACTTCACCAGGCTTTGGGACAAGATGTTCTTGCTCTCTGGTAGAGAGAAATATCAGATTGAAGGCACAGGACCGAAAAGACTGATTTGTCATTGGTGCTGGTGAACTTGCCTATACGATCATGGGTCACTGGTCACTGGTCCGAGGAAAGTCATGGGTTCAAGGCAGGCCTCACATGTCACATTTTGGAGGGTTTTTTTTTTCCCAAGCTTGTCTAGACAGCTGTAAAATGTATTGTGCCTTCCAGGAATTATCTGTCAATCAAACATAATTACAGCATGGCCTCTGGAGAAATGTGTGTGGTAATATTGATGAGACAACCTGACAAAAGAATTGAGCTCCCTCTCAGGTTGCCCAAGTTTTAAAAAATTACAGTGGGAAAGAACAGAGAGAGAAACAAAAGTTTAGGTCCTCTGGGCCATGAATTATTTAACAAAATAAGAAGAGTGAATATTAAGACAACTCAAAACCCCATCCACAAATATTAAATTTAGCACATTAGAAAATTACACCAGGAAGAATTGGAAGTGATTAAACTACAAGACAACAACATTTTATATAAATGTGAACATGAACTTGTTTAATTTTTTTTTGTTTGTTTGTTTTGTTTTGTTTTTTGGCCGGGGCTAGGTTTGAACCCACCACCTCCCGGCATATGGGACCGGCGCCCTACTCCTTGAGCCACAGGCGCCGCCCTGTTTAATTTTTTTTTTAAATAATCTTGCTCTGTCAGAACAAGCCAAGTTCTGTTGCCCCAGGCTAGAGTGCTGTGGCATCATAGCTCACAGCAACCTCAACCTCTTGAGTTCAGGTGATCCTCCAACCTCAGCCTCCAAGTAGCTGGGATCACATATGCCCACCACAATGCCCAGCTATTTTTAGAGACAGGGTTTCACTCTTGCTCAGGTGATCCTCCTGCCTCAGCCTCTAAGAGTGCTAGGATTAAAGGTGTGAGCTACCATGCTTATCCTAGCTTGTTTAAATTTTATGTAAGTCCATCTGCCTCTAGAATAAGCAAAGTTCTTTTTTATATAAAGGCATGAAACCATTTAGCAATACATCCTCCTAAACAAACATCCCATTTCATCCAAAATAAGGGTGAAGGTCCATTCATTAATTCAACAATAATTATTTTTAGCTTAGATCAGCAGTTCTCAACCTATGGGTCATGACTCCTTTGGGGGTTGAACAACCCTTTCACAGGGATCCCCTAAGACCACCCTGCATATCAGATATTTACATTATGATTCATAACAGTAGCAAAATTACAGTTATGAAGTAGCAATGAAAATAATTTTGTGGTTGGGGGTCACCCCTACATGAGGAACTGTATAAAGGGTTGAGACATTAGGAAGGTTGAGAACCACTGGCTTAGAGTCTAGCACAGGCAGAGATAAACAGGCAACACAATGGGTAAATAATTGCGAAGTGTGAAGTTCTGTGAAGGGAACAAATGAACATCAGAATGAAGAGAGGACAGGTAAGGTAGAGCTGGTAGAATTAATCCTTGAGTTCTTAGGCACAGTGGTGAGAACTTGAGCCTAGTGCAAGTTCTTAAAAGGTAAAGCTGGCTTGGAGCTGAAGATGGCTTAGTCAGTGGGGGATGCAGGCAGCTGTGAGGAAGGTGGAAACCTTCCAAGTCTGAGAAGCAGCTACTAACTGTCTAGGAGGACGCTGCCAGCTAGGAGGAAAGTAGCCCCACAGGTGGGGGGTGACAAAAGCTCCTCTGTTGTGTGAGGCAACAGGTGGGGTCCAGACAGGGTCATGTGCGTGACCCACATGGCTGGTCCAGAGATCCCAGAGCTGTGGGGATAGGGTCTGTGGCTGCGAGGCTGTGGGGACCGTACTGAAGATGTGAAGCCTGGGCCCAAAGGAAGCAGAGGCCTCTCTTCTGTGTTTTGGCAATTGGGTTTCATGACCCAAGTGATGACAGAGTTTAGAAGTTGACATCAGGGAAAAGGCCCCAACTTCTCCTGTAGAAAATGTGCAAAATACAGGTTTGAAGAAATTAAAGGATAAAGCATGTCATCTACGTGAGATTTTTATTTTGAGAAAGATTAAGAAGTGGATCAAGAGACCTCTGCCCAGCGTTTCAGTCTATAAAGGACAGTAACACATGATCAGAGAAACAGAAACCTCACCAGACACGAAGGAGGGAGGAAGGGCTGTTGATGCATCTGGGAAGATGTGCTGTGTGGTGGGCAAGGCCCAGAAACTGCCGTTAAGAAGACTGATGTGGTAACCCGCACACAGGGTCACCTACAGTTACTCACATGGATTACACAAGTTGAGGCCAAAGCTGGGATTTGGGGGGCAATACGTATAGCAGAAAAACTGAGATCAGTCCCCATGTCCTCCTCTTTTCCCTTTTCCAACACAGCACTCAATGTCTGCTCATTACCCATGTTGGAAAACTCTTAAAGAACTTGTGTTTGAAAGGGTGCCAAAATTATTATTCTGCCTGTAGTATCTGCACTCCATCTGGTTCTAACTTGGGGTGGCTGATTTTCACAGCCCAGTGGCATTCTTTAAGTCCCTTTGGGGCCACATACCAGAACACTAAGCCAGCTAATCTCTAGAGCGGTGGTTCTCAACCTACCTAATGCCTCCTAATGCTGGGACCCTTTAATACATTTCCTCATATTGCGGTGACCCCAACCGTAAAATTATTTTCGTTGCTACTTCCTAACTGTAATTTTGCTACGGTTATGAATCGTAATGTAAATATCTGATATGCAGGATGTATTTTCATTGTTACTAAGGGATCGCGACCCACAGGTTGAGAACCACTCATCTCCTATGAACGTGAAATGCTCTTCATTTCTTTCTTTCCAAGCCAAGATCTCAATGTACCACGTTCACAGGAGATGTAAAGTGACTCTTCTGAGAAAACAATGCACAACAGATTGGGCACCAAGCGTTGCAAAGGTACAGGCCACTGACAACTTTTCACATTACCTCTGCTCATCTGACAGCAGATTCTGACAGTGAACAATCTAGTGTTCTCCAAAACTGAGTCATGCTGGGAGGAAGTGAACAATCCCCAAACCACTTACAAAGGGACATTCAGCTGGTTGATCTAAATTATGGTTCTGTTATAACGAATCTCATTGGAGGAATCCTAGGTCAATCTGAAGAAAGGAGATAGAAGGACAGCAAAAAAAAAAAAAAAATTCTCTGGGAGAACTGAGACTGATTAGCTATTTAGGGCAGGTTTCGTTGCTTGTCATCCCTTGTATCTAAACAAAGATGGTTGATGCTATTTCAGAACTTGATATAGGCCTGTTCAACATTTCCACTTGATTCTGGCTAAGTCTTGGAAGGTGATGTGCTTCCAAGTATTGGTCAATTTCCTTCAGATTTTCATATTTCTGAGAATAAAGTTTCTTGTAATATTTATTAAGGATTTTTTTAATTTCTGAGGAAACCTAAGAATAGGGGGAAGGGGGAGAGGGAGGGGAGGGAGGGGGGAGGGGGGCGGAGGGAGGGTGATTGGTGGGATCACACTTACTGTGCATCTTACAAGGGTACATGTGAAACTTAGTAAATGTAGAACATAAATGTCTTAACACAATAACTAAGAAAATGCCAGGAAGGCTGTGTTAACCAGTGTGATGAAAATATGTCAAACGGTCTGTAAAACCAGTGTATGGTGCCCCATGATCGCATTAATGTACACAGCTATGATTTAATAATAAAATAAAAAAATTAAAAAAAACAAAGATGCTTACATTCCAGAGCAAAATTTTGAAATAATAGTATTATATTACTAAGTAACATACAATAATTAGGTTATACCAGTAGATAAATGCAAATGAAGACCTGTTTAGTAATACCCACTTGACTACCACAAGGCATCTCAGCTGCCCACCTGCAGCATTTACCCAGCAGATGACAAAACAAATTTTTTTTCCATGCTCAGTCTTGTCTTGAACTTATTCCCCCCTAAAACTTACTCCCTCCTAGTTTTGGCATTTGTATACATTAACATAGATTTTTTATTGGCGTTTTTCCCTCATCATTAGTGAAAAAATAAATGCTATGTGTGCTTGATTCTGGAGAAATAGAGAAAGATGGTCCTTGCCTTCAAGTAACACAGGACAGCAGTGGGGGAGATACATATAAACAAATAATTGCAATATTAAAGCTTTATTGGTGTATCCTAGCACTTTGGGAGGCTAAGGCAGGAGGATCGCTTGAGACAAGGAGTTCAAGACCAGCCCAAGCATGAGCAAGAACTTGTCTTTACAAAATAATAGAAAAATTAGAGTGTGTGGTGGTCTGCACCTATAGTCCCAGCTGCTCAGGAGGCTGAAACAGGAGGAGCACTGGAGCACTGGAGTTGGAGGTTGCAGTGAGCTATGAGGACGTCACTGCACTCTAGCCTGGGAGTAAAACCCTGTCTCAAAAAAACCTTTATTGGGCGGTGCCTGTGGCTCAGTGGGCAGGGCACCGACCCCATACCAAGGGTGGCAGGTTCAAATCCAGTCCCAGCCAAACTGCAACAAAAAAACAGCCAGGTGTTGTGGCAGGTGCCTGTAGTCCCAGCTACTTGGGAGGCTGAGGCAAGGGAATCGCCTAAGCCCAGGACTTGGAGGTTACTGTGAGCTGTGTGACGCCACAGGCACTCTACCAAGGGCGACAAAGTGAAACTCTGTCTCTACGGGGAAAAAAAAGCTTTATTGCTATGATAGAGGTAAGTATTTATTATGGGGAGAGGAAACCTGGACAGTTTTCCAGAGGAGAAGACATCTGAAATGGGGGTGGATGGATACACCGAACTGTGATGTTTGCACAAGCACAGAACCTCCAACCACGTCCTTTCTGAAAAGGTGAAATGGGGACTTTCAATCACAACTCCCGATAAATATGGCATTTGTGACTTGATTGCAAGCTCCAGGAGAAAATAATCTCAGTACTCAGAGGTTCAATAAGGAGTGATTCTTTCAACAAAGCCAGCCCTTGACTGTCAGGTGAAAACTGGGGATCATCTCAAAGATTTCCTTCTGTTTGGTCCACTCTTCAACCAATACACCTGTTTATGATCTGTTTTCTCTATTAGAATGCAAGGGCTATGAGGGCTGGAATCTCTGCAGTGCCCCCCAAGCCTAGACTAATGCCTGGCACATAAGAGATGCTCCATAAATATTTCCTGGATGAATGAGCAAACACATGAAGGAATATTAAGCCTGATTTGATGCTCCCATCTGTAAGATAACACACAAAATGGTTTGGGGAATGTACTTAGGTGACTCATGTTAAGACTCCTGTCCTTTCTGGTGCTGTGACTACTGCATAGAGATTATGCGATAGAAGCTATTACCTTTGTGAGTACTACCTTCATCAGTACTCTCTTCCACAGTAAGCCAGGTTCTGGATTAAATCCTTTACACTCATTGTATCTTACCATATTCATAATCCTTTTGAAACCCTGGAAAAAGTAAGTAGGCTGTATTTTTTTCATTTTATAGATCAGAAAGAGATTCAAACCAATTAAATAAGTTGAAGAATCAGGATTCTGATCATATCTCCAATGCCCACTGTCCTATCTATGATATGATGCAGACTCCTAGCGTCCACCTGACTGCTGTTAAAACAACTATCACGGCCCAGTGTTGTGGCTCACACCTGTAATCCTAGCACTCTGGGAGGCTGAGGCAGAAAGATTGCTTGAGGTCAGGAGTTTGAGACCAGCCTGAGCAAAAGCAAGACCCCTAGGAAGGAAGGAAGGAAGGAAGGAAGGAAGGAAGGAAGGAAGGAAGGAAGGAAGGAAGGAAGGAAGGAAGGAAGGAAGGAAGGAAGGAAGGAAGGAAGGAAGGAAAGAAGGAAGGAAAATTGCCAGGCATAGTGGTATACAGTTGCAGCCCCAACCACTTGGGAGGCTGAGGCAGGAGGATTACTGGAGCCCAGGAGTTTGAGGTTGTTGTAAGCTATAATACCATGGCTTTCTAGCCCCAGCCACAGAGTGAGACTCTATCTCAAAAAGATCTAGAAGTGTGACCGTAGAAGAGCTGTTAAGTTCCTGGTCTTCTACTCAGTCACTGATATGAGGCCACCTATTACCCTAAACAGCAAAAGGAGAACATTAAAAACGAACAAATGTATAAGCACACATAAGGTTATATAATTGAGATATGATACACCTAAAAAAGGGGTGCAAATGAGGTATCATCCTGAGATTTCAGACTAGGAACACGTCCAGATATAATAGGGCAATGAGAAAACACAGCTTCCCCATAGCAACGACCCAAAAACTCAGCTCCAGTCTCATTACCAGAGAACATTGACAGAAAAACCTTGCAAGGTACATTCTCCCCAGAGATTTCTCAGGCAGCAGAAAGGGAATGTGGGGGAGAAACTGAAAGAGGATGAGTGGCAGGAGACAGAGTTACCAAGGTGTAGGAGGTGCTAAACGGGAGCCACAGAGAAGAACCCATCAGACATTTCAAAAATTCAAAAACATCCACACCATGTAGAATGGTCTGTTAGCCAAGTGCTGAATCACTCACCCCCCAACCCAGACCCCTCTATACCAAAGAAGGAAATCTGGACAGCAAATTATTCACTCTTGACAAAGAGACAACAGTCTGTCCCTCAAAGGGGACAATAATGTCAGATTCACATGTCTGCTGCATGGGCCAAAGATTGATTCCGACGAGCCCTTCTGAAGAGGATCCGACCCACAGACTACTGCAAGCATAGTTCAGAGACGCATTAACTTTCCAGCACAAGAAGAAATCCCCCTGGAGAAAGTACCCGCTGGTCATTTTTCATGCCATTCTGAGCAACCCAATCAAAGATGAGTGAATACAGTCACTCATTCATTCAATTCATTTAAGGAACATTGAGCAATGGGCACGGGCCAGGCAGGACAGATGCAGAGATGACACACGGTGCAGGGGCTCAGGGACCCCATGCCGGGCGGCATTTGGAGGGTGCCATGAGAGAGGATTGAAAAGTGTCAGGTCCCTGCAGTTGGGGAGACTTAGGTTTGAGTTTTATGCCTGCTGCTTCTTAACTGTGTTGCTTTGATCTCCCCACACCTCAGTAGAGGGAACAATCATTCCTCTTTTACCAGCCTGTTTTTAGGACTTTTGTTCTAGTGCATGTTAAGCTCTCGCTACTGACCAAGACATTGAGATTGCAAGAGAGAGAGAGCAATGAAGTGAGAGGGAGAGGGATTTTATTCTTTACTATTATGTACAATGCATTAAGAACACAGAAAATGGCCATGTAGCCTGCTTCTTTCTCTCTCTACCCTCAGACATTCTGTTCTTAAGTCCGTAGTTAACAGCTGCCAAGATGCATGTACTGAAAAAACCATTGAACTGCCTTGTTGGATTTGAACAGCAAACACACGTTGGTGACCGCCAGCAACAGTGCCACAGCATAAAAGAACTCTCCACCCAGGGTAACGCCAGAATAACTGGTCAACATGTGTCACGCATCTCCTCTAAGAAGCTCCGGATGTGTGTTAACATGTCTTTTGCCACCTTGTCCTATTGTATCCTAACTCTAGGGCTGAGGGAGCCTACCATTGAATTCAGCTTAAATTAAGGCTGTTCGTTTCTTTGTCACATCAAAGCGTTAAGGAAACTTCCTGGAGGGAAAGTTTCAAAAATACCCTCCTTGCAAATCACTGCAGTGGAAGGCAAGAGAGGGTCTCAATAAGCAACTGTAATGAACAGCGGCCTCCGGACATACTGTCAAAATGTCATGTGATGACACCTACCCCGGTTCACTCTCAGTTCATTATTTCTCAGTCTCCAGTGGAGACTGAATTGAATTTCAAGGGCTCTCTGAACGAGTAACGTGGGGTGGGAATAAGTAATGAGATCCCAAGGTACTGGCTTTCTCTGGAGGTGCTACCCCGCTCCAAATGTAGGGACGAGAGCACGGGACTGAGAGTCAAAGAAGCAGGCTCTGTTTGAGCTGGTCGTGGTCTGCTGTGTGTCTTGGCAAGTCCCCCTTGTCTTTTGGTGTCAGTGGTGCCACTTACAAAAATGGAACCACTTCCAAATAGCTCTCCCATTCTCGAAAGGATATGATGTCTGCTGATTGGTTGTTTCCAGCACACTAGTTTATGTCAAAAGGGGCACATGTGGGTAATACTCATGGGTAGCAAATCTGGAGTTCACAACAGAATAAAGCCTGGAACAGGAAAGTGAGGAGCTCAACCCATCTCCCTCCACCTATCTGGGTGTCTCAGCTCGGCCTCTCCCTCGGGCCTCATGCTAGTCTGCCCTCCCTCTGAACACCTGCTTTCTTGTTTCAGTGCACACTAGCCAAGGTAGATTTAGCATAAAGTTAGTGAAGCTCAAGTCTCAGGATTCTTCACTTGCAGAACATTCCCAAATAAGTATTCTATTTCCTACTTCACTTTGCATTTCTTCTTTTTCCTGAGGAGGACCCCTCATTGTGCCTCAGAAATCTGGCTCTCCTCCTGCCCACCAGGTTGTGTTGTCTGAGCTTCCCTGGTTCATGCTTCTTGTACTGTTCCTTTATGTTCCTCAGTCCCAAATGTAAACATCTGGACCCTAAAAGAAACCGGGGGGACTGCATATTTTTTTTAATGAACATCTTTTTTTTTTTTTTAGAACAATTTTTGGGTTACAGAGAGATTGAGCAGAGAATTCAACAAGTTCCTGTATCCCCTCACCTCCCCCACATAGGTGTGCACTGTGTGGTGCACATCTGCTGTGGTCTGTGTGTGTGTGTCCCCCACAAACTCATGTGTTCAAATCCTAACCCCCGAGGAGGTAGTATTAGAAGGTGGGGCCTTTGGGGTGATTAGGTCATGGGGTGGAGTTATCAGGAGTGGGATTAGTGCCCTTATAAAAGAGGTCTGAGGAGACCCTTCGCCCTTGTGTTGTATCATGGGAGCAGGAAGTGAGAAGGCTTCATCTATGAACCAGTAAAGCAGACATGGAGAGTCTGCCTGCACCTTGATCTTGGACTTCCCAGCCTTCAGAAATACATTTTTATTGTTTATAAGCTACTCAGTCTATGGTATTAGTATTTTGTTACAGCAATACAAATTGAGACAACTTCTTACAATGGATGAGCCAATATTAATACAATGGAAGCCCCTAGAGTTTACCATCTTTGTTACATAGGCAGAGTTTTTTGTTTGTTTTGTTTTGTTTTGTTTTTGAGACAGTGTCACTTTGTCCCCCTCGGTAGAGTGCTGTGGTATCACAGCTCACAGCAACCTCAAACTCTTTGGCTAAGAGTTCTCTTGCCTTGGCCTCCCAAGTAGCTGGGACTACAGGTGCCCACCACAACACCCGACTATTTTTTGTTGCAGTTGTCATTGTTGTTTTAGCAGACCTGGGTCGCGTTCGAATCCACCTGCCTCAGGTGTATATGGCCAGTGCCCTAAGCACTGAGCTATGGGCACTGAGCCATAGGCAGAGATTTTATGTTTCAAATCTAAGTATATAGAAGAGAAAGTCTAACAGGCTTCATTGAATGGGTATTTACAACAGCCAGGGCGGTGAGACCACGGGGTCTACTGCTCACTCAGAGGGGCTGATAATAAGTTCGGCAGGACAAGAGTTCAGGCTGTGGCTGTATAAGCAATAGTCAGGGTGTGCTTTGGGCAGGTGGGTCTACTACAGAAAAATGGGCCAGATTATACACAAGAAAATGACTGGCAATCTCTGTGAGGAGAACATTAATGTATATAGAGGGTGCTATTATCACATTCTCTTTCAATGCATTCAAAAGAACTTTTCTTCCAATGTCCATTACTATCTGAATGGGTCAAAATTATTTCTAAAAATAAATTGGATTGTTACTTGATGCCTTTCTTAATATGTTTAGATTTGCCATGTAAAATCAAAGGCTGCCCAGCCGAAGGAAAAGACTACTAGAACTCCATACTCGGATTTCAGGGGTAACGGAAGAGTTAATAAAAGAAAGTAGGCCCAGTTTGAGATTTGAGTTACCTCTCAATTCATCCAGAGCCAGAATGACTCAGTAAAATGTATTTATAAAGCTGGACAGTTTAGGACAAATCCTCCCACCTTTCTGATCAGAAGAGGATGCGCAGCTGACCCCCTGGGATATACATGTATTTGGTCCCTATAATAGGCAGAAGGATGAGCCCCCAAAGATGTCCACATCCTAATACATGTAATACCCAATTATACATTAGGTTATGTGAAAAGGGGGAATTAAGGTTACAGATGAAATTAAGATTGCCAATCAGCTGACCTTAAAATAAAATTATCCTAGATTACCTGGGGGGAGGGGGGAGAGGGACTATGATCACAAATGTCCTTAAAAGTGGAAGAAGAGGCAGAAGTCAGACTTGACTGACCGCTGATGGCTTTGAAGTTGGAAAGAGGCCATGATCAAGTAATCTGGCTGCCTCTAGAAGTTGAGAGGCCAAAGTATCGCCTTCTCCTGCAGCTCTCCACAAGGCACCCAGCCAGGCCAATACCTGGATTTTAGCCCACTGAGGCCACCTCCAAACTTCTCACCTCCAAAAGGATAACCAATGTGTCTTCTTTTAAGCCACCAAATTTGTGGTGCTTTGTTGGCACAGCAAAACACAATCCCAGCATTTTTTGTTCCTACAGTTGGTTGGTTTATTCTTGAGAGTTGAAGAGTTGAGGGGATAAAATCCCTGAGGACAGGGATGCTGCTGGGGTCATCTGTCAGGCCACAGTCCCTAGTGTTCTGTTTACACAAGGCCTTCAGGACATAGGGACCAAGCTCGAACTTCTGTTTACATCCAGAAGAGTGAGCATTGGGAATTTGGAAAACACCATTTCCATTACTTACCAATTTTGTCTGCTTCCTAAAATGTGGAATTTATGAACATTGATGTAAAGGGGGAAAGGCTGATACTGAAATTCTCCTTTTCAAGGGACTGCTCACCATTCTTCAATGGATTGGAATTTAGCAGGCTGAATTATTTGTGACCACTGGTATGATGAGAATTATTAGTCCCAGTCAGCTCCAAAACATGCAAGTCTCTAGTCATAGAAATTCAGTTCAAAAAAGAGGTAGGGAATGGTGGTTCACACCTGTAATCCTAGCACTTTAGGATCAAGGTGGGAGGATCGCTTGAAGTCGGGAGTTTGAGACCAGCCTGAACAACATAGTGAGATCCCATCTAGATTGCTTGAGCCCAGTGAATTCTGATTGTGTCACTGCACTCCAGCCTTGGTAAGAGAGTAAGACCCTGTACCCTGACCCAAAGAAAACTAAAGAAAGAAAGAAAAAGTACTGTGTCATGTGACATCTTTGAGCCCAAGAGAAATAACACAGATACATAATAATATATTATAAATTTTCAAAATTATAAAGCAAAAGAAACTCAAAGGAAACCTAATGCGTAACTCTGAGAGATAAATTAGAGGTATTCTAATTGTAAAGAAAAAAGAACTATTTGGTTTATTTTGAAAGATCTTAATATTCAACATACAAGTTACACAAATGCAAAAGGCCAACATCTGATAAATTTTCTAATATAAGCTATACAAATTCTGAGGAATACCAGGTACCATGGGGTTCATCAGGCAATATCTATAAAAGGACATTCTGAAAGTTGGATATTATGATTAAGATGCTCCTCTTCCAGGGAGTTTTATATAATTTTGATGAATTTTAAGTAGTTTGTGGAATTTTCCCAGTGATTTCAACTGGGATTTCCAGTTTCTAGGCCAGATTTGCCCGACTTAAAGAGAGGGAAAATACTGGAAGTGCTGGACAGAGTGGGTTTATCTGCTTTGCATTGACAAAAATTTTAGGATTTTTATCTTTCAGGGGTGGCTGGGGGGATCTCAACTTCAACCAAACCCTGAATACAACAAAATTTGAGTTTGCTACTCAACACATCAAGTTCACTCCTTGTATTCTAAGCATGGACTCAGGCTGAGCTCTTCTGAGCACTTTTTTCTCAGTAGCCTTCTGCTATTGATTGTGTCCCTTAAGAAGATACATTGAAGTCACAATACCTGGTTCAAATGGATGTAAATAAGGTCTTTGGAAATCAGTTCTTTGCAGAAATAGTCGCAGTAAAATGAGGTCGCACTGGATTAGGGTGGGCCCCAAGTCCAGTGGCTGGAGTCATACACAGGGCCTGTGAAGACACAGGGACACAGAGCCGTACAGGGAGCCTAACCCGTGACAGGGGAGGCAGAGACTGGAGAGAACCAGTGCAAACCCAAGCGCGCCAAGCATTGTGGGCAATCCCAGGGGCTGGGAGAGAGGCACAGAGCAGATTCCCCCAGAGCCTCCACAATGAATCAACTTGGCCAACGACACCTTGACATTGGGTTTCTAGCCTTTATAACTGAGAGAGCAGCTCAGTGCCTATAGTAGCTCAATGGCTAGGGCGCCAGCCACATGCACCAGAGCTGGTGGGTTTGAATCCAGCTTGGGCCTGCCAAACAACAGTGCAACTGCAACCAAAAAAATACCCAGGCATTATGGCCTGTGGTCCCAGCTACTTGGGAAGCTGGAGGCAAGAGAATCGCTTAAGCCCAAAGTTTGAGGTTGCTGTGAGCTGTGACACCATGACACTCTACCAAGGGTGACATAGTGAGACTCTGTCTCAAGAAAATAAAAGAATAAAATAACTGAGAGAGCATACATTTCTGTTGCGCTTAGCTACACAGGGTGTGGCCACTTGCTAATGGCAGCCCTAGGAAGCTAGCAGATCTTCTGCTAGGGATTATTTCACAGTTAGATCACTGTTTTTTGCTTGAAGTTGGCTTGTATCTCCAGCAAAGTCCTCAAAAGAAATTATCATTGTTATTACTCACAGCAAAAGTGGAGCTCTGTTATGTACTTACCAGGAAGGTCATGGATTCGCACTTTGTTCTTATGCCAGAACACACAAGGTCAGGATTACTGGAGCTCCCGCCAGAAAGTGGGGGCCAACCACAAAGACTGATTTGTACCTCACTTACAGATCTTCCCCTCTCAGATCACCAGTACACAATGTATTCATTATAAAGAGACATGTTCCCCCACCAAAGGTCTGTGAAATTATTATATACTCTTGGTGTACTACATAAGAAGGAAATGTCAATATTCACACACACACAAAAAAAAGGCATTAAAACGGTCACCAAGACTCAAAATTTTCACCAGAGTATCTGATATTCAAAAATGAAGCAAAGTTTGCTCCTTTCATTTTTGATATTTATTCTCATTCTGATATTGTTAGAACACAGCTTGCATATTTTTTCTGGGGAACTCTGGGCTATACCAGTCTATTTGTTTCAAGGATCTTAATTGAATATGTGGCCTCCAGACTGTAGGAAAGACAAAAGAAGAGGGAAGTATGAGGTTTTGCAAGTTCTAAAGATACCAAATCTGCAACATTGCAGAGAAGAAAGGGCCACACAGCAACCATGGAATCAGGGGCCAGCCCTGCCTTGGCGCATAGCAGATGGGTCTGTGGGTCCATTGATTATGTGATGCTTTTGTTTTTTTCATCTTTGTTTCTGTTTTACCTCTTGTTTTTCTTTTGAGAATGAGTCTTACTCTGTTGCCCAGGCTAGAGGGCCATGGCATCAGCCTAGCTCACAGTGACCTCAAACTCCTTGGTTGAAGGGATCTTTCTGCCTCAGCCTCCCAAGTAACTGGGACTACAAAAGCATGCCACAACACACAGCTAATTTTCCTATTTTTAGTAGAGATGGGGGTATGGGGGTCATGCTCTTGCTCAGGCTGGTCTTGAACTCCTGAGCTCAAGGGATCCTCCCACCTCAGCCTTCCAGAATGCTAGGATTACAGGCATGAGCCACTGTACCCTGACCCATTATACAATACTTTGAATTAATGTCTCAAAAGAGTACTTGCTCAAAAGTGTTCTCTAACTTCACTGGTGCCAAAGACTAAACAAAGACACTTCTGTGGACCCAGATTTATGCAATAGCGAGTCTGGAAATGCTGCCCACATAGATTGCAGAGGCTCCTGAGTCACCCTTGACGTCTGACCTCAGCAGGTGATGCACATTTCCAGTGCCTTGGGGGCATATTCCAATATCTCTCATCTTAAAAACAACAACAGCTGCAATTCTCCTTTGGCCGCTTTCCTATAGTTAGGAAATCTCCTTCCTCTCTTCAAAGAGATTCTTCTTAAAAGATAGGCTCACTCCCCTCTACCTTTTATTTACTCCTCAACCTGTGGCAATCTGACTTCCCAGAGAACTCTCATTCCATCATCCACAAAGCCCCTCCCCAGCATGGACGAAGCTTCCCTAGTCACCAAATCAAAAGGGAGTTTTAGTTCTGATCTCACTTGTCCTCTTGGTAACATCTAATCGCTTTCCCTTGGACAATTTCTCCTCCTGTGTCTTCTGAGGCATCACTCTTGTCCACTGGAATGGTCATTCAGAACATCCTTGCAAGTCACACTGGTATGTCTCTTTGAGATTGTGTCTTCTTCAATTTTATCTTGCCTTGCCTCTGTTCTTTTCTTTTCTTTCTTTTTTTTTTTTTTTCTTTTTAGGCAGAGTCTCACTCTGTTGCTCCAGGAGAGAGGGCTATGGTGTCAGTCCAGCTCACAGCAACCTCCGACTCCTGGGCTCAAGCCATCCTCCTGCCTCAGCCTCCTCTGTAGCTGGGACTACAGGAGACCTTCACAAGCCCCGGCTCATGTTTTCTGTTTTCAGTAGCGATAGCATCTTGCCCTTGCTCAGGGTGGTCTCAAACTCCTGAGCTTAAGGGATCCTCCCACCTCAGTCTCCCAGAGTGCTAGGTTTATAAGCCAACCTATGACTTTGATCAGATCTAATTCAACTATGTCTCTCCCATTAGCTCAAGACTCAGGTGTCTGCCTGTCAGTGGGGCACATGCACAGCAATATTCAACATGCAGTTCAAAAGTCATCATGCTCAAAACTGCTGCCATCTCTCTCCAGTTGCCACCTGATCCTTTTCCTGTGAGTCCCATCTTAGAAACAGTTTCAGGTATGGGGATACGGCAATAAATGAAGTAGCCAAAGATCCTACCTTCATGGGGTTTTATTCTAGTTGGGAGGAGATGAATAATGTATAAACAATTAAACATTATAAAACATCAGGTGGGGAAATTGCTGGGGAGAAACAAGGAGCAGATGGAGAGTGATGGAGAGGGGTAAGTTTTACATGGACAGTGGGGGAAGTCCTGGCTCATGGGTGAAATCTGAGTAGAGCTGAAGCAAGCAAGGGATGGAGCCAGGTGAGGCTCTGGGAGGAGTATTCCAGGCAGAGGACAATGCTCCTGCAGAGTCTTTAAAATGCAAGCCTGTCAGGTTGGTTGGATTGGTTTGGCTCGGAAGAGCAAGGAGCTCTCGGTGGGTGGGACAGAGTAGGCAAGGGGACAGGAGAGGTTAGAGAAGGGGCACTCAGACACACGATGCAGTCCCTCCTCAGCTGTAGCAGGGACTTCGAATTTCTCTTTTAAAGACACCAGACACATGTGGAATGTAGGTGTCTTGGCACAGTAACTGAGAGAAGGCCAGGAAGGCTATGTTAACCAGTGTGATGAAAGTGTGTCAAACGGTCTGTGAAGCTAGTGAATGATGCCCCATGATCATATCAATGTACACAGCTATGATTTAATAAAAAAATAAATTAAAAAAAAAAATAAAGACACCAGACACCACTGCAGATATGATCTGACTTACACATTAAAACTGCTATTCTGCCCACCATGTGGAGAAGAGGCTGCCCCAGTATAACAGTCAGGGTCCCGACAGGAAATAGTAACCACCTACATACTTCAGGGCAGCCCCAATTGGAGCAAAAAAAAAACCCAGGAAATTAGAAGTCTTCTCCTTCCCCTACCTTCTAGTCACCCTCGAGTGTCCCATTGTCAGAGCTGGCAGGAAGCTGGGAGCAAAGGAGAAGTGAAGTTTGTGCAGAGAGACTCCAGAGAGCAGTTTGGGATCACTTGGAAATGAAATAAAATTCTAGTCAAAGAAAAATCCACTAACAGTGACTTAAACGTACAAGTTTTTGTGGGATTTTTTTTTTCCGTTCTTTTTTTTTTTTTTCTGTAGTTGCTCTTTTTTTTTTTTTTTTTTTTTTTAATTTTTATTGTTGGGGATTCATTGAGGGTACAATAAGCCAGGTTACACTGATTGCAATTGTTAGGTAAAACGTGGATGTAGGTGGCTGTCAGCATTGATTCAACTATTTGCTGGTGTCAAGGCCTGTGTCTGTGACATTCTCTGGGCTGCTGCAGCCCCACCTGTCACATCTGAAAGCACCTCAAAAGAAGGGCAGCACCAGAGCCCAGAAACCCTTAATGGTAATTGTGCGGACCTCTCATTGCCAAATGGCCATGTCCAGCTGCACAGAAGTCTGGGGAGGCAAGCGCCAGTTCTTCCTGCTTCTCTAGCGGGTGCTGGTGAGGGAGAAGGAGATGGCATGTTGGTGTTGAGCTACATGGGAGTGGCCACTATACAATCACGTTTTGAATCTGTTCGGATATGAGTGGAGAATGCTGCAAAGGACTCGGTGAACAAGGCTTTTCAAAGATGCTCCTTAAGTTAAAGTAACTTCTACTGGGCTCTGTCCAGTGCTGTAGGCAGCAGCAGTCACGGGTGGCTCCCCAGCAACTGAGATGAGGTGAAACTGCACGGAGGCGTGCTATGTGCATAAAGCATGTGCGGGACCCGAGTCACGGTGACAAAAAGCACTTGCCAATCATTTATGTGTTGCTAACATGTGGAAATGGTGATATTTGGGATATATCATACAAATTTATTTCTGCTGTTTCTTTTGCTTCTTCTAATATGGGTGCTAAAGGATTTAAAATTATGTACGTGGCACATATTATATTTCTTAGGGATTGTGTTGCACTAGATTAACACATGGCCCTTTCTTTCTCTAAAGAGAGTCCCTGTCACCTGCCTCTCAGCTGACTCTCCCTGTCCTGAGGATAATGGTTGTCATGGTTTTCTAATTCTGGGCAGATTTTAGCACGAGAGCATCTCCTGTGTTCTGGTAGCTCAGAAAGGTATATTTGAGTGATGGGTTGAAAAAAACAACCCAAAGTCTTTTCCCATGAAACCTTTCATGACTGTTATATATATTTCAACTGAGGTAGATAAGAACAAGTATAAAAATGATTAAGGCAAGGAAAAGATTCCAATGAAGCACTGAATTATTCAACATCAGTAGCACCCCGAGGCTATCAAATGAAACACTTTGAATAATTGGCTGGAGTAGAGACCCCAGTTTAAATTAATCTTTTACTTAATCCTTAACCTTTTTATCATCGGAGGCAAGGAATCCTGAGATTCTAATTTTGCCACAGCCTTCTTCACAACTTTACATTAAAAATTTCTTCAGTGTTTCTAGTGAACAAAATTAATGAGTCGGAACATGAATTCTACAGCTAATCTGTGACAGACAGAAGAGTTCCCCCAACGCTAAAGACATCTATGTCTCCCCCCGCCAGCACCTGTTAATGTGGTTGAGATTTTATAGATGTTAACATGCCATCATGTTAATGGCCTTCAGATAACAAGATTACCCTGGATTATTCAGGAAGGTCCACTCTAACCTCTTGGGTCCCTAAAGCAGAGATCATTTCCTAGCTGGAGTTGGAAGACCAAGTGATGTGACATTATGGCTTTAAGGATGGAGGAAATGAACTTGAGTCAAGGAACATGGGTGGCTTTTGGAATCTGGAAAAACATGAGGAAACAGATCCTTCCCTAAAGGCTCTAGATAGGAATACAGATCTGGTGACACCTTGATTTTAGCCTAGTGTGACCCAAGTCACACTTCTAAACTATAGAACTGTAAAATAATAAAGCTGTGTTGTTGTAGGCCACAAGTTTGTGGTGATTTGTTCCAGCAGCAAGAGAAAGGGAGTATCCAGCCCCGAAGAGATAAACATCAAAGCAATAATGAAAACATTGATTTTTAGAATGTTGTTATCCATAAAACTTTTTACTATTTCAAAATCTTTGCCAGCCTCCATGCCAGCTATCTTGGTGGCAGAAGCTAAAAGGAATACAGCTACTAGCTTAGGAGAAATGAGTCTCATCTGTGCTTTCTTCTGTCTATTGTCCCTTCCCCATACAAGACACAGAAACACACAAAAAGTGCCCCCATTAACATCTCTTAGAGGATTAAAGACAAATTTCCCTCTTGCATTGTTCATTCATTTCAAATAATACACAGCACTAAGCCCAGAGGAAGAAATGCCTTTTTTTATATTTATGTATAAATCCTATTTTTACTAGCTTATAGATCAATTTCTTGTGCCTTAATATTTTCCTTAGTTTCTTACTTATATCGATTGCAGCATTCTACCCATCCTCCTCAAGTGTGGTATGTCTAAACTACTGTGCCTTGCTCAACATCTTCAGTCTGCGTAAAGAAATATGCTCATGCAAGACACTTTTGCTGTCAGCAATAGGAAAAAAATTTACAACTTCTATCCACTTTGTGTTTAGACTAGATGAAGTTGAACAAAGTCATAAATAATGAAATACTGCCAGCTTCATAAACAAAGAGTTTATCTGAAAATTCAGCCGACTGCTGACAGTACGAATCACAGAGAACTAGAAAAACATAATCAGAGAAAGAAGAGGTAGGGGAGACACCCATTTGTTACCAACGTTTCCTTCAAGATTTATCTTTCAGATCTGCAGGAAGACTGGAGAATCCTTAGGGTGTGTCTTACTAGCGCACTCCAAAGTCCTGAAGACTTCCTGCCATTAATTGGGCCAGATCAAAGGACTCAAAGCACATGAACTTGGGGTTCCAGGAATCTTACCTATAATACTGAGGAGTCCCAGACCAGATTACTGCAGCAATCGTTTCTCCTGTCGCTGTGGGCCCTCGGACTTTACCTCCGGGTGCTGCTTTTGGGCTCCCCAAGCTTCTCATTCCTGTGCTTCATACACTGTCACATGGCTATTGTGTATGAAGTAATAGGATGAAACTTAATAATTTGCAACAGGCAGAATCAGAGAGCACTGATCCTAAAGAGATTCCGGCCCGGGGAATCTCTCTCTGGCCAGCTCTTCTCTGGTGTCTCATTCTTTCCCCATGGCACCTCAGTCCATTCCTGCCTCATCATCTGTAAGTTCCAGAAATCTTAAACCTACTCCTTCCGGAGCCTGGGCAAAGAAAACCACACAGCACTTTCCATAGTAGGCCATTCTCAAGATGGAGGATCGTGGTAACATAGGATTTTGGTTTTAACAAAATGCTATTGCAGCACGTTAGAAAGGGACCCTGCCTTGCAGGAGAAAGTTACTTGAAGAGGCGACATTGGGTTAGATACTGATTGTATGTTATGCCCCGGGGTGATGCCAAAAAGCAACTTACACTAAAATTTTCTGTGGTGGTGACAAGACATTGTTGCTCTCCCTCTGAGCCCTGCTGTGCTACTTGTGTGTTTGAGTAAAGAACACAAACAGCTAGCTGCTCCTAATTCCCGAATTACAGAGTGTAAGGAAAATGAAAAATAAACAGTGAGAGGGCAAGGAAAAAATCAGCTCCTGTGTGTTTATACAATTGCTATTAAGACACTCACACGTCCTTAGGGCGGTGCCTGTGGCTCAAAGGGGTAAGGTGCTGGCCCCATATGCCGGAGGTGGTAGGTTCAAACCCAGCACGGCCAAAAACTGCAAAAAAAAAAAAAAAAGGACGCTCACACGTCTTTATTGAGCATCTACTATTTTTCTAAGCATCAATAGTTTTCCACTGGAGATTTACCGTACACAGATACGTTTCCTGTTAAAAGCTTAAAGAAGAAGTAATAGCTAACTCTTACATAGTGTTACTAGTTTAAAGGCTGTTCTTAGTGTGTTCTTATATTAAACTCATGAAACAGGCAGAATCAGAGAGTACTGACCCATTTTAGAGAGGAGAAAACTCAGGTATAGTTTAAAATGGTAATCATAATCTAACTGAATATATAATTCAACCCTATAGCTCATCAATAAGGAACTTATAAATGAGTTTTCTAAGAACAGTTCTATGTTGAAGAGCAGATCCAAAAGTGTATTAAGGCTCAGCCCCCATAGCTCAGTGGTTAGGGTTCTGGCCACATGCACTGGAGTTGGTGGGTTTGAACCCAGCCCGGGCCTGCTAAACAGCAATGATAACAACAAAAAATAGCCAGGCATTGTGGCGGGTGCCTGTAGTCCCAGCTACTTGGGAGGCTGAAGCATGAGAATCACTTAAGCCCAAGAGTTGGAGGTTGCTATGAGCTGTGACGCCACAGCACTCCACCGAGGGCGACATAGTGAGACTCTGTCTCAAAAAAAGAAGATGTATTAAGATGCAGGTGGCTTTTGTCCTAAAAAAGAGAGTGGCCATTTAAAGGCAGAGGGATTGTGCCCCCCCAAATCACAGTGTTAAAATAGCATTCTGCAGCTCCTTGTACCATTGCCTGATGTTGGATTGTAGTAAGTCTTGGCTGCCCATCTTCTTGCCCTTTGGAAAGACATTTCTTATGAGATCATGTTTGTACGAAGTTTCAGCCATTTTCAGAGATATTATTATAAATAATGTTTGCTTTAGGAAAATGAAGCTCATATCATCAGAGATGCCAACTAAAATATTTGTGTTTTACCCTTTAACAATAATGAATGGGTACATCACCTGGGACCCCGATGGCATGCATATGTTAAGGGAATTAGGAGTTCTAGGGTCAGCCACGTACAGTAACTCATGCCTGTAATCCTAGCACTTTGGAAGGCTGAGGTGAGAGGACTGCTTGAGGCCAGGAGTTCAAGGCCAGCTCTGAGCAAGAGTGAACTCCCATTGTTAGAGTGGTGCAGTGGCTAGAGATAGTCACCGAAATAATTGAAAAGAGCAAGTAAAGTTTTAGAAAGAAAAAGAAATTTTGTTAATGACTTGCATAGCAACCTGGTCCCCATCCAGTGACTGCAGGCCTTGTGGAAAGTGCAGTTTGGGGTTTTATACACAATTTTAAAAAGTATCAGCTGCTTCTTGGCAGTCTCCCAGGGTCTTAATTAACTTTGTTCTCAAAACAAACCACCTGCAAGGTCTTAATCAACCTCATTACCATAATGGCCCAGGTCATCTGACACAAACCAATCCAAAATGGCCTAACCATATCCACCCTGCTCATATCTATTTACTATCTAACAACACCCCCCAAAATAGAAAAATTAACTGGGCATGGTGGCAGTGCCTGTCGTCCCAGCCGCTCAGGAGGTTGAGGCAGGAGGATGGCTTGAGCCCAGGAATTTGAGGTTGCAGTAAGCTATGATGTCACCATCACATTCTAGCTCCAGACTACAGACAGGAAGAAATAAAAGTTCTAGGGTGGCCACAGAAGACACAGTATTCTTTCCCATTGGAGTGAATTGGAACCTTGCTGTCATCAGCACTGTGCTCTCAGCAACCAAGCATGCTGGACTAGCTCACATGCTAATGGTTTTAATGGCAGTCTGCCTCACTGAAGAAATGTACATATCATTAGTTTATAACTAATACACACTTTGCTGGGGTTTTTATGATTTTGAAAAATGAACACAACAGACATGTTCAAAATAGGGAATGACTAATTTAATTAGGACACAAGCACCTTGGGAGATTTATTTGTCAGATAATTGAAGCATTTAGAAAGGTCATCAAATATTTAAAAGGAAGTTTAAATTGTTGAAAGAAATTTGTTTGTAAAGGAAACCAAGAATCACACCCTTTGGCATAAATGTATTCATGATGTATGTATAAATGACTTAATGAAATCAATTATACCTTAATAAAGCTATCATTCAAAAGAAAAAAAAGAATCACACCCTTAAATCAGTTTCTAGAGTTGCCATAAAAAAGCACCACAAACTGGTATCTTAAAACAAGAGAAATGTTACCTTTTTCGCATGTGTGGAGGCCAGAGTCTGAAATAACAGGTATGAGCATGATCAATGCTCTCCCTGATGATTCTTGAGAAATATGTTTCCTTGACTCCTTCAGCTGCTGGTGGTTCTGTCATTCCTTGGCTTACATTCCTCTAATCTTCACGTGCCCGTCTTCACGTGACTCTGTTCTGTACCTCTCTCTTCTTTTCTCAGTCTAATACAGGCACCCTCATTGGACTTAGGCCCACCCTAATCCAGTATGGTCTCTTCTTGATATTTACCTGAATTTCATCAGCAGTGACCCTATTTCCAAATAAAGACCAATTCTGAAGTTTTGGGTGGACATGAATTTGGGAGTAGGGGATACTGTTCAGCCCACTATGTTCCTTTAAATGTGCCTGTTAAAATTTGCTAGATTTATAAGTAGAACAACATTTGTAATCTAAAGATCAAGAAGAAGTAGGGCTTTGAAAGATTTTTTTTTTAACAAAGTGCTTATTAATTTGAAAGCCAAGGTAACCTCTGAATATTCTATTCTGCATGCAAGACCCTGTCAAGGTCACCAAACAGCTCATACGAATGCAAAAGAATCCCTTTATTAAAAAGGCTCAGGCAAAGAGGTTTTCTGTATTCTTACTGTGCTCTACCATTTCTTTTTGAAGAGAGAAGAGTTTCTTCCTGACATTCACCTGAACTAAGAAGTCCGGAGCAAAATGAATCCTTGTCATAATAAAGCAACTTAAGAACAAGGGCGGTGCCTGTGGCTCAACGGAGTAGGGCACCGGCCCCATATGCCTGAGGTGGTAGGTTCAAACCCAGCCCTGGCCAAGAACTGCAAAAAAAAAAACAAAAAAACAAAAAAACAGGATTTTGTATCAAAGGCCAGAAGAATATCCCAAACAGGGAGATGAAACACAGCTTTAAAGATACAGTGTCATGTAGAGCCAAAAATATTTCTTTAGCGGATTAAAGGAAAGTAGACCATGGCAAAAACATAATTTGCCAATTTTTGCTATTTTTAGAGCCTCCACGGAGCAGAATTATGAGACAGAAATTATATTCAGGTAAAAACATCTTGGCTAACTCCAGTGTATCTCCCCAAAGTCAGATGATACTGCCTGGAGATGAATCCTTCAGGCTTCCTGGATAACGGCTTTTACTACTTTGCAGCTTGCTGCGGAGGTTCAAGGCAGGGGGCTGCAGGTCTGAGGGCTGCCCACTGAGAACATTCCAGATTGTCCTTCCTGCCTAGCCACAATCTGCAGCAAGACCCTGGAGGAAATGGGGGGCCGTATGTCTGTCACCTGGAGCTGGTCTGCAACAGAGCCGAAAGGAAAGGAGGACGCTTCTGGCCGCGAGGTAGATTAGATGCCACCCAGAGCTCCACTCCACTTAGCTTGACAAGCAGCCAGAGCACAAAGGCAGCAGGAGCAGCACTCCCTTGAGGCTGGCTTCACCAGGGAAATCTAAACAAGACAGCACTGATCCAAGAAGGAGGCTTCTTTTTAACATTCCCTATACATGGCTTTTCAAATGCACATCTTTTTCAGCCAGTTGTGGCATTTCTCTAGTAATATCCTCTCTCTTTAAGGAGACTGAAGGACACATTCCTTGATTGACAAATATACTGTAGTATCAAGTTATCTCTTTACCAAACAGCTCCAAAATCGAATAATAAGCACTCTTGAGACCAGACACTCTCGTCAGAGCACTTTGTACAAGTCGCCAGAGTGGGGATGGGAAGAAGGAAGCAATACAGAACCGAGACACTTTAACTGGTCTGACAAGGGGAAGAGTTTTCCAGGCATAGAAGAAAAGCATGAGGTAAAATGCTATAACAAATGGAAAGGCCAGTGACAGACTAAAAGGATGGTTTCAAATAATAAAACAAAGAATAACAGAAACAATAGTATTAGTTCATAAAGAGTTTGAAAACAACTGAGGAAATATTCATGAGCCTGAAAAGGCATTTCCCAGAAGATAACAAATGACCAAAACATGTGGATAAATTTTTAATGTTATTAATTACAGAAGAAATCTACAACAGAAGCCATTTCTGGCTATCCACAGGCATAGAACTGATGTGTCTAGCACTTACTAGGCACTATTATGTGTCTATCGCCCTATTCTAAGTGCTTTAATCTGCCAGCCCCTTACTTCATGCAGCTACTCATCATTAGTTGGTACTGTTATTATCCCCATTTTACAAATGAAGAAACTAAAACATGGAAAATTTAAATAATTTTACCAATGTCATGTGGCAAGCAATTGGCAGAGCCAAGCTCAAAACCCAGTAGATGGGCTTTATGCCCAAGCTCTTAACTGCTGTGTTTTACTGGCTCTCTGACTTCTGGGTGCAGTGAAACTCCCTCTCACAGGCTGCTGGAGAGCAGACAAAGTGGTACAATTGGAATAATTACTACAATTGGTAAATAGGACAGCAACTCGTATAAGAGATCTGGAGTATCTTGGGATGAGAGATATTGAAAGCCTTGATGACAATGAATGGCAGATATGTGAAACGGACCCTCCCAGGAGTGAACAGAAAGAAGAGGAGCGCCTAGTCAGGGGTAGGCTGCTAGTAAAGCTGGAACTGCCAGAGCAAGGGGAAAAAATGTATAACTGAGGGCGTCACAATTGATGGCTTTATCTTCTCAGTAACACTAGAAGCAATGTCACTGGCAGATGCAAGTTATAAGGACAGTGGAAGAGAGAGGACGCCTGGCATGACCACAACACAGGGCTTGATGAGGAATCAGAAGAGATGAATCAAAATGCTTCTGGGGGTTGGATGCGGCAGCTCACACCTGTTATCCCAGCACCCTGGAAGGCCGAGTCAGGAGGCTTCCTGGACTTGAGCTCAGGAGTTCAAGACCAGCCTGAGTAAGAGCAAGACCCATCTCTACTAAAAACAGAAAACTTAGCTGAGTGTTGTGGCAGTGCCTGTAGTCCCAGTTACTTGGGAGGCTGAGACAGGAAGGTCTTGAACGTAGGAGTTTGAGATTGCTGTAAGCTAGGCTGACACCATGGCACTCCAGCCTGGTGCAACAGAGTGAGATTCTGTCTAAAAAAAAAAAAAGAAAAATGTGTCTGGGATGCAGAAAGATCAACTTCAAGCCAGGCGATGGGAATTTCACTGGACTCGAATTTGGTGGTAAATTATGTCAGCCTCTACGTTACTATGGACTCAGAAGTTATTTTGAAAACAGAGGCAGGGGTCTGATGTTTGGGAGGGATGAGAAGTCAAGGGAAAAAGAGGAATAAAAGATACAAGGATTACTGAGTCCAGCATGATCAGGGGAAATGTTGGAAAACGGCACTCAGGAAGACCAGACGCACAACTCCCCAGTTTCACGTATGTGAATAGCTTCAGTGAGAGTTCTCCAAGTACCTCACTGAAGATGTCAGGGAACAAATCGATATTCTCGCAGAAAGCCAAGCACTTAGAAGAAGAAAATTTCATACTATGTTTCTCTTGCTGCCTTTATTAGAATCTGGAGAACTGGCTTTCACTTCCTCCAGTGCTAATTGTGGATGTGGCCCCCAGCACAATTAAGATACAGAACACTTCCACCCCTCCAGGCACCTCGGGTCCCTCTGCAGTCAATTGTTCCCTCCCTTGGGCCTGATCAGTTTTCCACCCTGGTAAATTAGTTTAGTCTATGTGAGAATTTCATATAAAGGAATCATATAGTAAGGACTTTTTTGTTCTGGCTCCTTTCACTCATAATATTTTAAAAATTCTTCCATGGTATGTATATCAATAGTTCATTCTGTTCACCAAGCATTGGATTGTTTTAACAAAAAAGTTCATTCCAGCCAGTGGCTAATACTTGTAATTCCAGCATTTCAGTAGGCTAAAGCAAGAGGATTGCTTGAGACCAGAAATTCGAGACCAGCCTGGGCAACATAGTGAGACCCTCTCTCTGCAAAAGACAAAAAAAAAAAAAATAGCAGGGCACAGTGTTGCACATCTGTAGTACCAGCTACTTGGGAGGCTGAGACAGGAGAATCACTTGAGATCAGGAATTTGAGATTGCAGTGAGCTGTGATTGTGCCACTCCAGCCTGCATGACAGAGTGAGAGACCTTGTCTCTAAAAAAAAAAAGGGGGGGGGGTGTTCCTTTTTCTTGCTAAAAAAGCATTTCATTATATAAATACCACAATTTGTTTTTCCACTCTGGAGTTGTTAATCAAGCTGCTGTGAACATTCATACACAAGTCATTTTGAGTGCATGCTTTCAATTTTCTTGGGTAAAAGCATAGCAGAGGAATTGCTAGATCTTATGTAAAATGTACATTTAATTTCACTGGAAAGTGCCACAGTGTTTTTCAAAGGGGTTGCGCCATGCTATTTGAAGAAATATTTGTAAATTTTTAGTTGAGACAAAAATACACTTACCATAAAATTTACCATCTTAACCATTTTTAAGTACTTCCCCCAGCCCCACCTCTCCCGTAACTGCTTGTTCTGTACTTGTGGATTCCACTCACTGCATATCAAAGTGTTGTTTTTCAAAACCAATGATAAAAAGTAACAATACAACATTAAAAAAATAATACAAATAAGAAATACAGTATAGCAACTATTTACAAAGCATTCATATAGTATTCGTTTCTAGAGGTAATTACAGATGCTTTTAAGTATAGGGGAGGATAAGTGTAGGTTATACACAAATACTATGCCATTTTATATAAGGACCAGAGCTTCTGTGGATTTTGGCATCCAAGGGGGGTCTTGACCCAGTCCTTCATGGATACCAAGGGACAACTGTATACAATTCAGTAGTCTTAAGTTAATTCACACTATTGTGCAGCCAATCTCCAAAGGTCTTTTCGCTCTGCAAAACTACAACTCTGTGCCCATTAAGCAACTCCCTGTTCTCTCTACCCTCCAGCTTCTGGCAACCACCATGCTACCTACCAGCTCTATAATTTTGACTATACTAGGTACCTCTTATAAGTGGAATCATACAGCATTTGTCTTCTTGGGACTGGCACATTTCCCTTTGCATAATGTCCTCAAGGTTCATCCATGTTGTAGCAGGTGTCAGGATTTCCTTCCTTTCCAAGGCCGAATAATATTGCCTTGTATGGCACATATCACATTTTATATATCCATTAGTAGCCTCTTGGGTTGCTTCCACCGTTTAGCTACTATGAATCATGCTGCTATGGATAACGGTGTACAACTATGTCTCTGATACCCTGAAATATATCCCACAGTGGAGTTGGTAGATCATCTCGTAATTTTATTTTCAATTTTTTTTAAAAACAATATTGTTTTCTACAGCATCTGCACCATTTTACACTCGCACCAACAGTACACGAACGTTCCAATGTCCCTGTATCCTCACCAACACTTGTTATTTCCAATGTTTTGATTGTAGCTGTCTTAATGTGTGTATGATGGTATCTCTTTGTGGTTTTCATTTACATTTCCCTAATGATTAGTACTGTTGAGCATCTTTTCTTGTGATTTTTGATCATGTGTATATCTTCTTTGAAGAAATGTCCATTCAAGTCTTTTTCTAATTTTATAAAATTGGGTTGGATTTTTTTTATTGTTGAGTTTTAGGTATTCGTAATATACATTACAAATATTAAGTCCTTATTAGATACATAATATGCATGTATTTTCTCCTATTTTGTAAGTTGCCTTTTCAGTTTGTTGATTGTCTTTTGTTAAAACAGAAATTTTTAATTTTGATTTAGTATAGTTTGTCTATTTTTGTTGCCTGTGCTTTTGGTGTTATAGCCAAGAAATCACTGCCACATTGAGTGTCATGAAAATTTTCCTCTGTATTTTCTTATGAGGATTTTCTGCTTGTACCTCTACCCTGTGAAAGCCTGTTACTTGGATTCTAAAGCCTTGCCTTTTAAAGAATAGATGTAGGTGGCAGCGCCTGTGGCTCAGTGAGTAGGGTGCCAGCCCCATATGCCGAGGGTGGTGGGTTCAAACCCAGCCCCGGCCAAACTGCAACCAGAAAATAGCCGGGCGTTGTGGCGGGCGCCTGTAGTCCCAGCTACTCGGGAGGCTGAGGCAAGAGAATCACGTAAGCCCAGGAGTTAAGAGGTTGCTGTGAGCCATGTGACGCCACGGCACTCTACCCGAGGGCAGTACAGTGAGACTCTGTCTCTACAAAAAAAAAAAAAAAAACAAGAATAGATGTAGGAACCCGCCCAATGCACCTCAGAGCTTGTGAAAAATGCAGAACTGCAGGCCCTGCACAAGACCTACTGAATCATAATTTATATTTGTACAAGATGTCCAGATTATTCATATGCAGATTTCAGTTCCAGAAGTCACTGCAAGCCTCAATCCTGATTGTAGGCCAATTAGAATGATCCATAATCTACCAGTAAGCTGGTAGGTTAGTAAAGCAGAGAGAAGGCAGCTCATTGAAGGAGCTGGAAAGGCAAATTATTCTGAGAGCATGTGGGGAAATGGGCATTCCCGCAGGAGGAAGGAGGAGATGGGAAGATGAAGAGGCTGCAGGTGTGGGAGGTTGAAGATTTGGTAATAAGGAGATAAGGCATTTCTCTTAGATGAATTTTATTGCTTTGTGATGCCTCAGGCAAGTCATCAGCTGAAGGAGATTTGATGGAAGGAGAAAGGCTGAAGAACTGGTCATCTTGGTAGGTAATCAAACTTATTAGGAAAATGTTGATAAATTACTGGACAGTGTTGAGTGCCTCACTGAATGTTGTAAACATGAAATTAAAGAGTAATCAGTCAGCTCATTTAAGTGAATTTTCTTTCACAGCGTTCACCTGCTCAAGGACAGGCCCAGAGATGGCAGATGGGGGGTTTTAACTAGTGTAGGGATTTCCTTAGTCAGGTATGTCAGAAAGAAAAACATCAAGGGAGTTGAGGGCACTGCAAGGATAGTCAACAGTGTCATTTAAGGTAGACGAGAAAGTGAATACGGAGGGATACTGGGGGACAAGAGAATGTGGTGGTTGGGTCAATGAAATGAAGGAGCTCTTAAGGAGTTCGGAGAATGCTGGAATTTGCTAGAATATGTGAACTTGAAATACAGGCAGTCATGGGATGAGCATGAGATGCTTGACATGGTGATTTTGGAGGTGGTAATTTCTGACAATTGACAGAAATTGTACTTGACTCTGACAAGGTCAAGTACAACCATAACACTGAGTGGTCCCAGTGGAGCTGGGAGCTCCAGTGAAGCAGCTCAGAGACCATGCAGGTGGCTGGGATACTCACAGAGATTTCATCTAATGTTATATTATTATGGAAAACCTTAAACATATACAAAAATAAAGAGAAAGGTGTAATAAACCTCCACGTATACATCACCCATCCAAGTAATTACAGACTCAAGTGTTGCATGACCAGAGACGCGAACGAACAGCAGCTTTGCCGTGGGTGTAAACTCGCTCCTGTAATTATTAAGTCAAGAAACAGACTACATGAGGTGGGATGGCGTGTAGCGAAAAGCTTTATTCAGGGTTTTGATTTTATACTTTTTTAGTTACATACACACTCAATCTATCATCTGTTAGTCCTATCATTATCTTATTTTACCTATCTGAAATTAACTTGAAAGGAAATATTTTGTTATCAGATCAATACAGTCACTTTTGTAGTAAACCTCTTCTAAACACTGACTAATTTCTGAGCAGGCATTTAAATAAAGATCACAAAGAAGCAAGTAGCCACAGAGGAACAGAGTTAATGGAAGAGTATCTTCAAGCATTCACTCAGTTTACTCAGTATGAAGTAACGACTGTGTCTTTTCCTCAGGGCAGAGCACCTATAGACCTCTGACAATATGTTGTTAACATACATCAACCCTCTGGCCTGTATCTCTGAGGAAGGGCACATGCCCTTTGATCTCAGGCTTCACGGGGTGCACAGCTTCAGAGAAATGGCTTATGGAATAACTCCAGGGAAGCAAACTCTGCATGTATCCCAGGGGGGTCCAGGTCCCTTAAGCCTCTGGAAGAAAAGCAAGTCATTTTAAACTCACACTGAATTCACTTTGTGTGCTTGATGTAGGATATGTTTATTTCTAAATGTTATCCTACATCAAGGTTGATTGTGTTTTTACCATTGGAAGCAAATCCAAGCACCACATGTTTATACATAAAAATATATCAGATTGCACCTGTAAATAAAAGGACTCTTTTAAATGACATGTCCACGCTACATTATAACTTCTAAAACAACTAACACTAACTATGTGACACCACCAAATATCCAGTCGCACTGATTGTTAAAGTTCCTGGTAATTGTGACAGGCGTACAATAGAGACAAATGTTGACAGCCTAGAGTTAATTCTCAGGATGTCACAAATGACAGCATTGAGGAGGATGGCGATTTTCAAGCCAGGGAACCTTAGTTGCAAAGGTGTAAGTGAAATCTTTCCTCCACCTTCACCTCACCTCCCTAAGAAAGGTGGGAAAATGGGCGGCGCCTGTGGCTCAACGGGTAGGGCGCCGGTCCCATATGCCGGAGGTGGCGGGTTCAAGCCCAGCACCGGCCAAAAATAAAAAAAAAAAAAAAAAAAAAAGAAAGGTGGGAAAATGGTTTGGAAACAAAAAGAAAACCCATGAGTCTCATGTTTTCACCCTGTTATATAAGGAATATCAGAGGCAAAATAGCTCCACTCGAGAGAGTTTGTTAGTGAGGGCTCTCCCAGGAAACAGAAAAAATAGTGAACCTGCCCTTACAAATTGATAAACAGGTGCGAGGCAAGAAATAGAGTAAGCCCCACCCCACCCCCACCCAGAACTCTACAAAGGAGCAGGATTACCTAAAATAATGAAAATAATCAGCCCTTGTCCCCTCACTGGCTTGATAATAACCACTGTTGCCTTTTGCTTCTTCACCCTGGAGTAGCTTCTGAGATCTCTCCCAGGTCCTGCAAATCCACTAACGGACCCACTCAGATCAAGAAACTGATCGACTGCTCTTGGACCCTCCACCCAACGTTCTGCATTCCAGTTACTGACCCTCCTGGACAGTGGCCCATACCAAAAAACTGATGGCTCCACCCTGAAACCAGCCAATCAACAGACCCCAATTGCCTAATTTCTTGCCCACCAAACTGTCCTTAAAAACCTTGTCCCCCTCCTCAATTCTCAGGGAGGCAGATTGGAGCGATTTCTCTTGTCTCCCCACTCAGCACTCCACAGAACAAACTCTTTTCCTGCTGTAAACCCTGCTGTCTCTGGATATTGGCTTATACATCAGGGACAGAGCAGCCACACTAGCCTCAGCTTTAGTGCTGGGCTAAGTCTGGCTTCTGTTCCTTGTGGAGGAATTTGTCTGGCGCCCCACTTCCCACAGCCCTAGCTCTTCAGCCCACTCACCTGTCCTGTCTGAGTGCTGTTTACCAGTCTACATGGATCCATATTTTGTCTTTGTGTATTGCTATGTATTCTCATTTCTTCATTTTGTATATTGCCTACCACGGCTGTATATTAGAAAAGAAGAAACGTCCCAAAGAGCAGAGTGAGCATTCACTGGAGTGAAGATTCAGTATTAATTCAGGTTTAAAGAATGGAAGAGGGAAAATATGGTTTTAATGGGCGCAAGTTTTTATAAAATGCTGATCTATGGAAGACAGTAATTTCGTCCTCTCATAAATAAGTTTGTAATAACTCTGTTCAGTGGCTAATATTTTAAAAGACTCTGTAGTCTACTAAGCATTTTATTCAGTGTCTTACAACTTTTTTCCTTTGGGAAAACTGGAAATGTACATCCAAATTTATGTTCAAACTTAGTCTTTTCACTTCTCAAGTGCAGCAACAGGTGGGAAAAGTTAAAACATCAAAGGGCAAACATTTTGCCAAACTTGTAATAGGAGATACAGGAACCCTCAGAAAAATAGAATATCAGAAGTCAAAGGGTGTTTTTAGCTTTCTAAGTTCCATTCCCTACTAGATGGATATTTTATTCCCTGGGAGTTGCAGGGAGAGTAGAGTAGAATCTTATTTCTTTATACAGGGAGAAAAAAAAGTCCACAGGGAACAAGTTTTTTCTGAAAACACGGCTTTAGTTTTTGGCTTCAGTTTCACTCTGTTTTTAAATCTCTCTACATGTGATACCCCTTATATTTTCTTCAAAAAAGTCATGCCTTTGTGCAAGCTTTTCTCGAAATATGAATGTCGTACATTAAACTTAATGAAATGTAAAAACTCTAAATTTTAAAAATAACACAATAAAAATGGCTTGTGTGCAACTCAAAACCTTATATTTGAGGAATTTCAGCCTGAAGTTCATTACATTGGTTTCTAGTTTGTTTGTTTCTTTGTTTATTTTGAGACAGAATCAAAATGTCACCCTGGGTAGAGTGCTGTGGCGTCACAGCTCACAGCAACCTCAAATTCATGGGCTTAAGCGATTCTCTTGCCTCAGCCTCCCACATAGCTGGGACTACGGGCGCTTGCCACAACGCCCGGCTATTTTTTTATTGCAGTTGTCATTTTGTTTAGCAGGCCCTAGCTGGGTTCTACATGTTGCCAATTAGAAAGATCTTTGGTACTTTTTTCAAAGAGGGTTTGGTGGGGGTTGTGTGCATAAGCATGAGTCTAAATATAGGCACACAAACATATGCATACATCACACAAACCCCAGCTGAAAGAACTCTGTAAATGAACATCCTAAGCCCCATTCCCACAAGATGGTTTTATAGACTTTTTTTAACATCCTTTTTTTAGCTATAGAATTGCTAATTGTGCAACTCAGGCTGTAGAGCTGCTTGCTTGGCGTAAAAAGGAACAGTGAAATCCATAAGCCTTTTATAGTGAAAGTCAAAACAAAGGAGTACTTTGGGGAGGAAGCCCGTGGGTTGTGAGGAATAGAGCATTGCCTTTGCAGCCAGACAGATCTAGATTGAACCCTGTCACTGCCACTGATTCGCAGAGTAAATGTGCTGACTCTGCAAATTTCTTCACCTGTAAAGTGAGGATGACCCCTGGAGATTTGTATGATGTTAGTGCTCTCTGAACAATGACACATCCGGGATGCAATTAGAATAAGAAAGTATGAAAAAATATAAGGCTAGAAAAACAGTGCTCCAAAGCAAGTTGCATACAATGTAAACTATTTATAGATATCAGAAGATGCCTGGGCTACTATATTCTTCCCTAAGGAAAGCAGTCTTACCTGATGTACCTTGGCTTTCTTTGGTGGATACTGGCCATGAAATTTGGTTTCAAGGAACAATGAACTCTTCCACTGTTTCCCACTTCATCTGCTAGATGTAGCCTAGTCTCTTACAGATTATTGGTTCTTTCGGATGCTCTCTACTTCTAGGGGAGAGGGACTTATCCCAACATCCATTAGACAGAAGGTTAAAAAACATAGGCAGTATGTCAACAAATTGTTAGTGTTAGGAGCTCCTTAGTAACTTCAACAAGACTTCCTTTCAGGAGCTTTGAAAAAGCACTTCAAGTTTAAAGTAACATCTGGGGAGCAACTCCTAATGCAGCCACTCCAAAACTTTGCATCACAGATCTCCATAAGCACAAAAATGGTAGACACTCAGAGTACAATTAAAACCAAGACTAATACACGATCTGAGTCTCAAAGATGTACTACAAATTGTAAGAAAGATAAAGTTGAAACAGAAATATGAATGTGTGGTCCACCCTCTGTCCTCATCTAGGGGCGTTTCTGATACTTCCCAGACTCACCTCTGAAACTCTCTTTCTCTTAACCAGAATCCTAGGGGTACAAAGTCCGTACCCCTAAGAGTTAAGTTCTGTCCACATTCATAAAGCTTGTTTTGTCATTTATGCCCAACTCATTCCCTACTCAAAATCCAAGTAATAGTGATGTGCCACAGGTTATCTGTTTTACAGACAAGGAGACCAAGCTCTGGTCAATCTGCCTCCAAATTTGAAATGAGAAGGAAACCAGCTTTCCACCTTGTTTAAACACCTGTTATTTGGGGCTTTCCTGTTCCCAGAAGTCAAAACTAGGTGATAGGACAATATAATACCCTATCTTTCCTAACGCTGACATTATGCAATCCATGTACGTCTTACTTACCCTCCTTTCAAAATTAGTTAAAAAAAAAAAAATAATAAGTCAGCTCTTGTCAACCTAAGCAGTTTTTGCAAGGCTCAGGTCATGCTGAACTTTTACTTTTATAAATGCTATTTTCGGAGGGATCTTTCTGTCTTTTCTTTTCTCCATGCCCTTGTGTTTGTGCCCCTTTTACACATGATCTTTTAAAAGCTATAAACGTATTTATATCCTGCCCCATTTGGAAATGGATAAGAGGTGACTGTTGAAAGATCTTAGACGGTTTCACACTCAAGGAACCTAAAACATGCCACGGCCATCTCTGATCTGAGCCATCCCTAAAATATGGGTGTTAGTGTTGTTCTCAAAGCTTTGGAAAAAGCAGGTACTGCCACTAGCTTAGTAATGAGTTCACCCTCTCAAACCAGATATTTAATTAAAAAAAAAATTATTCTTATAACAGTTTTGGATTTACAGAAAAATTTCAGAGATGATTCGAAGAGTTCAGAGTTCCACATCTGGTTTCTCCTACTAGTAACACCTTACATTAGTACAGTACATTCATCACAATTGTTAAACCAGTAATGATGCAGTATTATTAACTGAAGTTCAGCTTTTGATTGTGTTCATTTTCTCCATTAACTTCTTGTTTTCAATTTCAATAATTTCTGCTCTTATTTTTATTATTTTTTCCTTGCTTGCTTCAGCCTTACATTGCTCTTCTTTCTCGAGTTTCCCAAGGTGAAAGCTTAAATTACTGATGTTAGATGTTTCTTTTCTTCTAAGATATGCAGTTACCGCCATGAATTTCCCTGTTCCTGATGTTTGATGTTTCTTTTCTTCTAAGATATGCAGTTACTGCCATGAATTTACCTCTTTCACTGCGTCCCACCAATTTTGATGAGTTTTAATTTTCATTCACTTCAAAATATACTTAATTATCTCTTAAGACTTCATCTTTGACTCACGAGTTATCTAGTGTGAATTTCCAAATAATTTGGAGTTCTCCAGGTATCTTTGTGTCATTTCTAGTTAAATTCCAGCATAATCTGAAAACATTACTATTTTTGGATGTTTTCGGATGTGTTCATGGTTGATGTTGGTGTGTGTGCCACGTAAGCTTGACATATGTTCCATGTTAGAACAATGTGCAGGCTTCCATTTTGGATTCCATAGCTGGCACTTAGATTCAGCTGGTCAATAGTGCTGCTCAGGTCAACTATTATCCTTATTGACTTCCTGCGTACTTGAACTATCAGTTACTCAGAGAGGAGTTGATAAAGTTTCCATTTGTAATAGTGGATATATCTATTTCTCCATACAGTTCTCTCCTTTTTTTTTTTTTTAATTGAGACAGAGTTTTATTTTGTCACCCCCAGTAGAGTGCTGTGGTGTCATAGCTTGTGGCTTCATAGCTTAGAGCAACCTCAAACTCTTTGGGCTCAAGTGATTCTCTTCCTCAGCCTCCCTAGTAGCTGGGACTACAGGTGTCTGCCACAATGCTCAGCTATTTTTGTTTGGTTGTTTAGCAGGCCCGGCCCAGGTTCAAACCCACCACTGGGTTTGAGCATGTGGCTGGCACCCTAACCACGGAGCTATGAGTGCCCCAGTTCTCTCTGTTTTTGCAACATATACTTTTTTTTTTTTTTTTTCATTGTTGGGGATTCATTGAGGGTACAATAAGCCAGGTTACACTGATTGCAATTGTTAGGTAAAGTCCCTCTTGCAATCATGTCTTGCCCCCATAAAGTGTAACACACACCAAGGCCCCACCCACCTCCCTCCTTCCCTCTTTCTGTTTCCCCTCCCATAACCATAATTGTCATTAATTGTCCTCATATCAAAATTGAGTACATAGGATTCATGCTTCTCCATTCTTGTGATGCTTTACTAAGAATAATGTCTTCCACGTCCATCCAGGTTAATACGAAGGATGTAAAGTCTCCATTTTTTTAATGGCTGAATAGTATTCCATGGTATACATATACCACAGCTTGTTAATCCATTCCTGGGTTGGTGGGCATTTAGGCTGTTTCCACGTTTTGGCGATTGTAAATTGAGCTGCAATAAACAGTCTAGTACAAGTGTCCTTATGATAAAAGGATTTTTTTCCTTCTGGGTAGATGCCCAGTAATGGGATTGCAGGATCGAATGGGAGGTCTAGCTTGAGTGCTTTGAGGTTTCTCCATACTTCCTTCCAGAAAGGTTGTACTAGTTTGCAGTCCCACCAGCAGTGTAAAAATGTTCCCTTCTCTCCACATCCACGCCAGCAACTGCAGTTTTGAGATTTTGTGATGTGGGCCATTCTCACTGGGGTTAGATGATATCTCAGGGTTGTTTTGATTTGCATTTCTCTAATATATAGAGATGATGAACATTTTTTCATGTGTTTGTTAGCCATTCGTCTGTCGTCTTTACAGAAGGTTCTATTCATGTCTCTTGACCATTGATATATGGGATTGTTGGCTTTTTTCATGTGGATTAATTTGAGTTCTCTATAGATCCTAGTTATCAAGCTTTTGTCTGATTGAAAATATGCAAATGTCCTTTCCCATTGTGTAGGTTGTCTCTTTGCTTTGGTTATTGTCTCCTTAGCTGTACAGAAGCTTTTCAGTTTAATGAAGTCCCATTTGTTTATTTTTGTTATTGTTGCAATTGCCATGGCAGTCTTCTTCATGAAGTCTTTCCCCAGGCCAATATCTTCCAGTGTTTTTCCTATGCTTTCTTGGAGGATTTTTATTGTTTCATGCCTTAAGTTTAAGTCCTTTATCCATCTTGAATCAATTTTTGTGAGTGGGGAAAGGTGTGGGTCCAGTTTCAGTCTTTTACATGTAGACATCCAGTTCTCCCAACACCATTTATTGAATAAGGAGTCTTTCCCCCAAGGAAAGACTTGTTCTTGTTTGGTTTATCAAAGATTAGGTGGTTGTAAAATGTTAGTTTCATTTCTTGGTTTTCAATTCGATTCCAAATGTCTATGTCTCTGTTTTTGTGCCAGTACCATGCTGTCTTGACCACTATGGCTTTGTAGTACATACTAAAATCTGGGATGCTGATGCCCCCAGCTTTATTTTTGTTACAGAGAACTGCCTTAGCTATACGGGGTTTTTTCCGGTTCCATACAAAACGCAGAATCATTTTTTCCAAATCTTGAAAGTACAATGTTGGTATTTTGATAGGAATGGCATTGAATAGGTAGATTGCTTTGGGAAGTATAGACATTTTAACATGTTGATTCTTCCCATCCATGAGCATGGTATGTTCTTCCATTTGTTAATATCCTCTGCTATTTCCTTTCTGAGGATTTCATAGTTTTCTTTATAGAGGTCCTTCACCTCCTTCGTTAGGTATACTCCTAGGTATTTCATTTTCTTTGAAACCATGGTGAAGGGAGTTGTGTCCTTAATTAGCTTCTCATGTTGACTGTTATTGGTGTACACAAAGGCTACTGACTTGTGGACATTGATTTTATATCCTGAAACATTACTGTATTTTTTGATGACTTCTAGGAGTCTTTGAGTCTTTGGGGTTCTCTAAGTATAAGATCATGTCGTCAGCAAAGAGGGAGAGTTTGACCTCCTCTGCTCCCATTTGGATTCCCTTTATTTCCTTGTCTTGCCTAATTGTATTGGCTAGAACTTCCAGCACTATGTTGAATAGTAAAGGTGACAGAGGACAACCTTGTCTGGTTCCAGTTCTAAGAGGAAAAGCTTTCAGTTTTACTCCATTCAGTAAAATATTGGCTGTGGGTTTGTCATAGATGGCTTCAATCAGTTTTAGAAATGTGCCACCTATGCCTATACTCTTCAGTGCTCTAATTAGAAAAGGATGCTGGATTTTATCAAATGCTTTTTCTGCATCTATTGAGAGGATCATGTGATCTTTATTTTTGCCTCTGTTAATATGGTGGATAACGTTTATGGACATGCGTATGTTAAACCAGCCTTGCATCCCTGGGATGAAGCCTACTTGATCATGATGAATGACTTTTTTGATGATAAGCTGTAATCTATTGGCTAGGATTTTGTTGAGAATTTTTGCATCTATATTCATGAGTGAGATTGGTCTGAAATTCTCCTTTTTGTTTGGGTCTTTTCCTGGTTTTGGTATCAGGGTGATGTTTGCTTCATACAATGTGTTGGGGAAGATTCCTTCTTCCTCAATTTTTTGGAATAATTTCTGCAGTACAGGAATAAGCTCTTCCTTGAAGGTTTGATACAATTCTGGAGTGAAGCCATCTGGACCAGGGCATTTTTTGGTTGGAAGATTTTTTATTGATTCTTTGATCTCAGTGCTTGAAATTAGCCTGTTCAGGAGCTCTATTTCTTCCTGGCTGAGTCTAGGGAGAGGGTGTGATTCCAAATATTGATCCATTTCTTTCACATTGTCAAATTTCTGGGCATAGAATTTCTGGTAGTATTCAGAGATGATCTCTTGTATCTCTGTGGGATCAGTTGTTATTTCCCCTTTATCATTTCTGATTGAGGTTACTAGAGATTTTACTTTTCTATTCCTCGTTAGTCTGGCCAATGGTTTATCTATTTTATTTATTTTTTCAAAAAACCAACTCCTTGTTTCATTAATTTTCTGAATGATTCTTTTGTTTTCAATTTCATTGATCTCTGATTTGATTTTGGATATTTCTTTTCTTCTACTGAGTTTAGGCTTAGATTGTTCTTCTTTTTCAATTCCATAAGATCTCTTGTGAGATTGTTGATGTGCTCTCTTTCTGTTTTTCGAATGTAGGCATCTAAAGCAATGAATTTTCCTCTCAAAACTGCTTTTGCAGTATCCCACAGGTTTTGGTAGCTTGTGTCTTCATTGTTGTTATGCTCAAGGAAGTTAATGATTTCCTGTTTTATTTCTTCCTGTGCCCATCTGTTATTCAACAGAAGATTGTTTAATTTCCATGCCTTTGGGTGGGGTCGAGCATTTTTGTTAGAGTTGAGTTCCACCTTTAGTGCCTTATGGTCTGAGAAGATACAAGGTAGAATTTCAATTCTTTTGATTCTGTTGATATTTGTTTTGTGTCCCAGGATATGATCAATTTTGGAGAATGTTCCATGGGGTGATGAGAAGAATGTATATTCTTTATCTTTGGGATGGAGTGTTCTATATGCATCTATCAAGCACAGTTGTTCTAGGGTCTCATTTAAATCTCTCATATCCTTGTTTAATTTCTGTTTAGAGGATCTGTCCAGCTCTGTAAGAGGAGTGTTAAGGTCCCCTGTTATTATGGTATTATCAGATATCATATTGCTCAGACTGAATAAGGTCTGTTTCAAGAATCTGTGAGCATTTAAATTGGGTGCATAAATATTTAGAATTGAAATGTCTTCTTGTTGTATTTTTCCCTTGACCAATAAAGTGACCATCTTTGTCTTTTTTGACTTTAGTTGCTTTAAATCCACATGTATCTGAAAATAAGATTGCAACTCCTCTTTTCTTCTGAATGCCATTTGCCTGAAAAATTGTCTTCCAACCCTTGACTTGGAGCTTTAATTTGTCTTTTGAAGCCAGGTGTGTTTCTTGCAGACAGCAAATGGATGGCTTGTGTTTTTTAATCCAGTCAACCAATCTATGTCTCTTCAGTGGGGAATTCAAGCCATGAACATTTATTGAGATAATTTATAAGTGTGGTAGTATTCTATTCATCTCATTTTGTGAGAGTCCATTGCTTAGTTTTATCTTTTGCATCAGTGTGAAGGTTCGGTTCTGTCCTTTAATTTCTGAGTTCTTACTTTGCTGCTGATCCATTGTGGTGGTCAGTGTGCAGACAGGTTGAAGTATTTCCTGTAGAGCTGGTCTTGTTGTGGCGAATTTCCTCAATGTTTGTATATCCGTAAATGATTTGATTTCTCCGTCAATTTTGAAGCTTAGCTTAGCAGGGTACAGAATTCTGGGCTGGAAATTGTTCTATTTAGGTAGATTAAAGGTAGATGACCATTGTCTTCTTGGTTGGAAAGTTTCATTAGGGAAGTCTGCGGTCACTCTGATGGATTTGCCCCTGTAGGTCAACTGGTGCTTACTCCTGGCAGCTTGCAGAATCTTTTCTTTTGTCTTGACTTTGGACAGGTTCATCACAATGTGTCTTGGAGAAGCTCGGTTAGAGTTGAGGTGACCTGGGGTCCGATAGCCCTCTGAAAGCAGTGTGTCAGAATATTTGGTGATATTTGGGAAATTTTCTTTTATAATATTCTCTAGTATGGCTTCCATTCCTCTGGGGCATTCTTCTTCCCCTTCTGGAATTCCTATAACTCATACGTTGGAACGCTTCATAAAGTCCCATAATTCTGACAGTGAACGTTCTGCTTTCTCTCTCTTCTTTTCTGCCTCTTTTACTATCTGAGTTATCTCAAAAACTTTGTCTTCTACCTCTGAAATTCTTTCTTCTGCATGGTCTAACCTGTTGCTGATACTTTCCATTGCATCTTTAAGTTCCCTGATTGACTGTTTCATTTCCTTCAGCTCTGCTATATCCTTTTTATATTCTTCATATCGTTCATCTCTGATTTGTGTCTGTTTTTGAATTTCCTTTTGGTTATTTTCCACTTTATTAGCAGTTTCCTTCATTGTTTCCATCATTTCTTTCATTGTCTTCAACATGTGTATTCTAAATTCCCTTTCTGTCATTCCTAACATTTCTGTATAGGTGGAATCCTCTGCAGTAGCTAGCTCATGGTCCCTTGGCGGGGTTGTTCTGGACTGTTTCTTCATGTTGCCTGGAGTTTTCTGCTGATTATTCCTCATGAGTGATTTCTTTTATCTGTTTCCTTGCCCTAATTTTCCTTTCACTTCCTCTTGCTCTTTAAGTTCTCATGCCTGTGGAAGTTGCGGGCGGGTTTAGACGGATTGAACACACACGACCACTTGCCGGTTTTCCAGTGTTTTAGTCCTCCTCTTGGAGTCCAGAAGTCTCTTGCTGACTCCCTGTATCCTCTCAGGGGTGATGATAGGCAGATCCCACCAGCCAGAGATGCCTGGAGTTCTATCTCCCCAGACTCACGGTGCCCAGATGCAAGGAAGCTGTTACTCGGCTGCCATCTTGCTCCGCCTCCCCTGCAACATATACTTTAACACTTCCTTATTAGATACATAAATGTTAAAATTGTTTTCTTAGAGAATTGTCCACTTCATCATCATGCAATAGTATTGTTATTCCTTGCTCTGAAGTCTGCTTTGTCTGAAATTAATATACCTATTCCTGCTTTTCAAAATTTAATGTTAGCATGATCTCTTTCACCATCCCTTTACTTTTGAATCTAGGTTTAAAATGAGTTTTGTAAACAACATATACTCGAGTCTTACTGATCCACAAGCTTTGTTTTTCAGTTGGTATATTTAGACCATTCCCACTTAAAGTGATTATTTATATTATTGGGTTAATAGTAACCATGTTTATGACTTTTTTTTAGAGACAGGGTCTTGCTCAGTGATTCAGTCTGGACAGTAGTAGTGCCATTGCAGCTCACTGTAACCTGGAACCCCTTGATTCAAGAGATCTTCCCCCTGGAGGAGGATCCTCCTACCTCAGCCTCCTGGACTACAGATGCTGCTTCAAAAATTCTAGCTTGGTGGGAGTTTTCCTCTTGTCAAATCGAGTATTTCACTCTCAAGTCCAGTGTAATCTTATCTTTGTTTTCCTTTAGCTAAGTTTTTTTGTTTTGTTTTGTTTTGTTTTGTTTTAGTCAAAATCAAGCTTCTTTCGAGATTTTCCCTTTGTCTTTGGTTTTCTACAGTTTGAATATGATATGCCAATGTGAATACTTTTTGGTATTTATCCAGCTGGTACTCTCTGAGCTTCCTGGATCTTAGTTTTGTGTCTATCATTAGTTTGGAAAATTCTCTGCTTTGATTACTTTGAATACTTCTCCTGCTTCATTCTTTCTTTTTCCTTTTGGTATTCCAAGTATGTGCATGTTATACCATTTGAAATTTTTCCACAGGTGGTCTGTCCCATTTTACTCAGTCTTTTTTCTCTTTGTGTTTCAGTTTCTATTCTACCAACAAATCTTTAAGCTCATGGACTCTTTCCTCGGCCATGTCCAGTGTGCTGATTAAGTTCATCAAAGGCACTCTGCATTTCTGTTACAGTGTTTTTTATTTCTGGCATTAACTTTTGATTCTTTCTTAGAAAATTTCTATCTCTCTGTTATTCTGTCACCCATCCGTTACTACATGTTGTCTACATTTTCCCCAGAGCCCTTAATATAGCAATCATAGTTATTTCAAATTCCCTGTCTGATAATTCCAAAATCTGTATAATATCTGAGTCTAGTTCTAATTCTTGCTTCATCTTTCAACTTTGCTTTTTCCTGTTTTTCTCTCTCTCCTCCCTTCCTTTCTTCCTCCTTCCCTGCCTTTTCCCCCCCTCCTTCCGTCCATTCCTCCCTCCCTCCTTCCCTTCCCTTTTTCCTTCTCCTCTCCTTTTCCTTCTCCTCCTTCACCTCCTCTTTTTAACATGTCTGGAAATTTTTCTGTTGAAAGCCAGACACAATGATGTATTTGGTAGTAAGAGCTAAGGTAATAGGGCATTAGGGTGATTTTTCATGTTCATCTGACTAGAAATTGGGCTGTATTTAATGCTTGCTGTTACTGCAGGTGCCAAAGGATTCAGATTCCTCTGGTGTGCTTGTTTTTCTCTCAACTTTCACCTCTGGGCTTTGTTAAGATCTCCTCCTCAGATAAGTCTGCAGCTTGCAGCTCTTTATTGTCTAAGAATAAATTCAAAGGCTGTGCTAGGAACCAAAAACATTGTAATAGCCATCTGTTATTACAGTACCGTATATTGGAGCCCTGTCAGGGTGGTGGGAAGGTGTGGGGAAATTGAGGCATTCTAGCATCTTCTGGTTACACTCCAGTATGTTGGTTGTCATGGGTCCCTGTTCTGTGACCTTCCCAAGTATTTTTTATGTTCCCATTCTTAAGAGAGAAAGCTAAAGGGGCAAAGTGGGAGAGATACCCTTCCCCAGTAGAAATAAAGTTCTCTCTTATTAAGGGGACATCTTTGGGCATGTTTTACAATGGTTCTTCTTTCTCTCCCTCATCCAGAGCCAAGAATGGATCTTTGCTGGCTCATCATGAGAACCAAATGGGATTCCAGTGGTAAAACTAGGAAAGTGTGAGAATCTTCTTCAGACTGGGCCCAGGGGTTTTAACTTAAGATAGTCCACATGCAGCCTTCAGCCATTCATCAAAACACCAGTGTAGTGTTCTTATAGGTTTATGACTCTGCCAGCTTCTGTTCACTTAAGCAGATATTATCTGTGACTCTCTGATTCACATTCCTCAGGATTTGGGTGGTTTATGCTGTAACCTCGCTTATCTGATGAGTCCAAAATCATCAATTTTCAGTTTTCTAGCTTTTTGTACTGAAAGGACAGAAGTGACAACTTCTAAGCTCTTTACATATTGGAATTGTAATTAGAAGTTTCCTGGATATGTACAGTGGACCATAGTTGACACCTCCCTACACTGACCACCTCCTTAAGTTGACCTAATTTTCATAGCCTGGACATGAACCACATGTACATATCAGTGCAGGAGGCCTAGTTCCTTATGTTGACATCTGTCTGTTGACCAGTTTGTTATGGTCCACTTATAGAGGTTCTACTGTAATTTGAATTCTTGTACTCTTCCTAGCTCAGGAAGATACTGCGAGTGTAATACTGTATTCCCATGGCAATGATTTCTCTCAAGTGTGGGTAGAAATACTTTCAACTTGCCCTGGTATTGTATCTGAAAATAAATATTAATATAGCATACAAGAATGCACAATTTTAAGGCAAGATTTTCACACTGCCAGTGATTTGCTGATGTTATTGTCACTTTTAGATTGCTGTCCCCAACTTCAAACGCTACAGTTATTCCTTTTCCTTCCCTTCCTTCTTCAAACCCAATGTGGAATATGATTTACGGAGAAAGTTTTTATATTTTTGCTGACAGCTCTTAGAGTCATGAAATACTTTTTATGTTTTTATGTTGAACTTATTCCTACTATGATATAAAACCATACTGCACCTCTCTTGTTTTATTCTCTGTGAACTTAGCAACTCGTGTAACTACAAGGTCTGTATGCCTCTAATATTCTGAAATCAATACAATGGCGATATATATATATATACACACACACACACTCCTTGTCTCATTGTAAAATAGACCACAAAATTTTAGAGTTGAAATAATCAAAATGTAAAAGTTACAGAGGCACCCAAAACCCAGTGATTGAGATAAATAGTATTTTAATACAATATTTTTATGGGCCCAGCACACTTCTGCTGTGCAACTCTGCCATCAATACAGTATTTTTAATTAATGCAAAAAATCCATAATGAACAAAGTATAAAGGTTTTAAATAACATCAGGATCACTATATTATCTTGTCTAGAGATTGCAAATCCTTTCCACGTGGATCGAGCATAAAACCCAATGTTTTATTGCTCACAGCCCAGCTGGGACAGGTTGCAGCCTCTAATAAGATTTTCCTCAAGGTTCAGGGGTTACAGAAAGTAAGTTCAATGCAATATACAAGCGGCTTTATTCCAGCTGTCAATGGGTGGGAGGTAGATAGGTTTACTTCTCAGTGGGGTGCCCACCTCAGTCCAGGAGTACCCAGGGAGAGTGTGCAGACGCACGCTCCATGCAGTTTTTTCCCAGCTGTCAATGGATGGATACTGCTGCTCTTAGGGCTCTTGAGACACGAGCCTGCTTTACCGAGTGCCTTGGACCAATGTGCCTGAGGATACAGGGGATCTAACTCTCCACCCAGAGTACCCTTGAGCTTGTCTCTTGACATCTGTGTCCCATGCTAGCAGCAAAGATCTGTACAGCAAAAGTAGGCTCCATCTCCTTCTCACTGTCAGCCTTTCCAACAGTTCTAGTTTGCTCCTTTAGAATGCACCTCTTCCTGGGATACCTCATGGTGAGAAAAGCCCCTAAGTTCAATAAAATTCTTGCCTAAAGGGATCTATCACAGGACCTCAGAAGAAAATCCATCAAAGCACATTACTATACAACCTTTCTCCAAGTATGTGTGATTCTGTGCTAATAGCCTCACCAGCAGGAGAGCCACAGTCTAGTCCAGCCTGAATTCCACTTAGGCAGTTGAGTTCTCTCCTCAGGTACGATGAATACATGGCTTTACATAATTTCTATCCATGATTAAGTTTCAGCTCCTGATCACTTGTGAACAACTTCTCGAACAATAACAGAAGTACCAACAAGAACAAGAAAACACACACACAAACACATACACCCCTGTGCAAAAAAGAATAGCAGATCATAGGCATAGTGTAGTTTAAATCCAAACAGAGAAACATCATAAATTCTCTATGCAAATGCCTCCCCCTCTCTTCCTCTCTTTCCCTCTCCCACCCTCTCTTTCTCCATCTCTCTCTTTCTCTCTCTCTCTCTCATTATTACACAGAAGCTTCTACCTCTTTAGAAACTCCTCTTTTGGTGTTAAAGTATCTGCTCGATATGGGCATAGGCCAAATAATCCCATCTGGTGGTTTTCCCAGAAGAGAGACCTCAGGATACATTTACGTCTTCACATCCTATAAGATATCAGCAGCATAAATACAGTTTTTTAAATATTGTAACCAGGCTGGGCATATGGCTCATACCTATAATCCTAGCACTCTGGGAGGCTGAAGCAAGAGGATCACTTGAGCCAAGACTTTGAGGTTGCTGTGAGCTATGACACCACAGCATGCTCCATGGAGACAGAGCGAGATACTGTCTCAAAAAAAAAAAAAAAAATTATGCTAGGGCACCATGTTACAATTACATTGTCCTCTAGTTCGGCAGATCATCAACAGTCACTAATAAAGATTTAAAAATTTTACTGGGAAAAAAAAAATTTCACCGGGGCTAAATTAAGGACAAATTTATGAGATGCTTAAACTTATTTGACTTGAAGGATACACCTTTATTCCTTGATTATATCCTTATTACTTCCTTTTTCTGTTAATATATTATTTCTTTTATTAAATTATAGGTTAGTTTTGCTTCTTAAAGTTAGGCCTGGCATCTAGAACTTTTGAAATATGGATGTAATTTTTTGTTTTTGTTTTTTTGAGACAGAGTCTCACTATGTCACCCTTTGTAGAGTACTGTGAAGTCACAGCTCACAGCAACCTCAAACTCTTGGGCTTAAGTGATTCTCACAAGTAGTTGGGACTACAGGCGCCTGCCCCAATGCTATTTTTTTATTGCAATTGTTGTTGTGTAGCAGACCCAGGCCAGGCTCTAACCCACTAGCTTTGTTGTGTGTGGCCGGTGCCCTACTCATTGAGCTACAGGTGCCAAGCCAGATATAATTCTTTGAACTTTATGTTCTGTACTCTTTTTATTTTTTTATTTTTTCTTTTGGAGGATTCATTGAGGGTACAATAAACCAGATTACACTGATTGCATTTGTTAGGCAAAGTCCCTCTTGCAATCGTGTCTTGCCCCGAAAAGGAGTGGCACTCACCAAGGCCCCACCCTCCTCCCTCCGTTGTCCCTCTCTCTGCTCTTCCTTTCCCCACCCCTCCCTCCTTCTTTCTCTCTCTGCTCTCCGCTTCCCCCACCCCCACTGTGACCTTAATTGTCATTAATTGTCCTTATATCAAAATTGAGGACAATTTTGATAGGATTCATAGGATTCATGCTTCTCCATTCTTGGGATGCTTTACTAAGAATAATGTCTTCCACTTCCATCCAAGTTAATACAAAGGATGTAAAGTATCCATTTTTTTTCAATGGCTGAATAGTATTCCATGGTGTACATATACCACAGCTTGTTAATCCATTCCTGGGTTGGTGGGCATTTAGGCTGTTTCCACATTTTGGCGATTGTAAATTGGCGATTGCAACAAACAGTCTAGTGCAAGTATCTTTATGATAAAAGGATTTTTTTCCTTCTGGGTAGGTGCCTAGTAATGGGATTGCAGGATCAAATGGGAGGTCTAGCTTGAGTGCTTTGAGGTTTCTCCATACTTCCTTCCAGAAAGGTTGTACTAGTTTGCAGTCCCACCAGCAGTATAAAAGTGTTCCCTTCCCTCCACATTCTCACTAGGATTAGATGGTATCTCAGCGTAGTTTTGATTTGTATTTCTCTAATCAATAGGATAATGAACATTCTTTCATGTGTTTGTTAGCCATTCAACTGTCTTCTTTAGAGAAGGCTCTATTCATGTCTCTTGCCCATATAGGATTGTTGGCTTTTTTCATGTGGATTAATTTGAGTTCTCTATAGATCCTAGTTATCAAGCTTTTGTCTGATTGAAAATATGCAAATATCCTTTCCCATTGTGTAGGTTGTCTCTTTGCTTTGGTTGTTGTCTCCTTAGTTGTACAGAAGCTTTTCAGTTTAATGAAGTCCCATTTGTTTATTTTTGTTATTGTTGCAATTGCCATGGCAGTCTTCTTCATGGAGTCTTTCCCCAGGCCAATATCTTCCAGTGTTTTTCCTATACTTTCTTGGAGGATTTTTATTGTTTCATGCCTTATATTTAAGTCCTTTATCCATCTTAAATCAATCTTTGTGAGTGGGGAAAGGTGTGGGTCCAGTTTCAGTATTTTACATGTGAATATCCAGTTTTCCCAACACCATTTATTGAATAGGGAGTCTTTCCCCCAAGATATGTTCTTGTTTGGTTTATCAAAGATTAGGTGGTCGTAAGATGTTAGTTTCATTTCCTGTTTTCTATTCAATTCCAAGTGTCTATGTCTCTATTTTTGTGCCAGTACCATGCTGTCTTGACCACTATGGCTTTGTAGTATAGCCTAAAATCTGGTATGCTGATGCATCCAGCTTTATTTTTATTTTTATTTATTTTTTTTCCTCCAGCTTTAATTTTATTACTAAGACCTGCCTTAGCTATGCGGAGTTTTTTTCTGGTTCCATACAAAATGCAGAATCGTTTTTTCCAAATCTTGAAAGTACCATGTTGGTATTTTAATAGGAATGGCATTGAATAGGTAGATTGCTTTGGGAAGTATAGACATTTTAACAATGTTGATTATGCCCATCCATGAACATGATATGTTCTTCCATTTGTTAAAGTTCTCTGCTATTTCCTTCCTGAGGATTTCATAATTTTCTTTATAGAGGTCCTTCACCTCCTTCATTAGGTATATTCCTAGGTATTTCATTTTCTTTGAGACTATGGTGAAGGGAGTTGTGTCCTTAATTAGCCACTCATCTTGACTGTTATTGGCGTATACAAAGGCTACTGACTTGTGGACATTGATTTTATATCCTGAGACATTACTGTATTTTTTGATGGCTTCCAGGAGTCTTGTTGTTGAGTCTTTGGGATTCTCTAAGTATAAGATCATGTCATCAGCAAAGAGGGAGAGTTTGACCTCCTCTGCTCCCATTTGGATTCCCTTTATTTCCTTGTCTTGCCTAATTGTATTGGCTAGAACTTCCAGCACTATGCTGAATAGTAAAGGTGACAGAGGACAACCTTGTCTGGTTCCAGTTCTAAGAGGAAAACCTTTCAGTTTTACTCCATTCAGTAAAATATGAGCTGTGGGTTTGTCATAGATAGCTTCAATCAGTTTCAGAAATGTGCCACCTATGCCTGTAATCTGCAGTGTTCTAGTTAGAAAAGGATGCTGGATTTTATCAAATGCTATTTCTGCATCTATTGAGAGGATCATATGGTCTCTATTTTTGCCTCTGTTAATATGGTGGATAACGTTTATGGACTTGTGTATGTTAAACCAGCTTGCATCCCTGGGATGAAACCTACTTGATCATGATGTATGACTTTTTTGATGATAAGCTGTAATCTATTGGCTAGGATTTTGTTGAGAATTTTTGCATCTATATTCATGAGTGAAGTTGATCTGAAATTCTCTTTTTTAGTTGGGTCTCTTCCTGGATTTGGTATCAGGGTGATGTTTGCTTCATAGAATGTGTTGGGGAAGATTACTTCCTCCTCAATTTTTTTGGAATAATTTCTGCAGTACAGGAATAAGCGCTTCCTTTAAGTTTTGATACAATTCTGGTGTGAAGCCATCTGGACCAGGGCATTTTTTGGTTGGAAGCTTTTTTATTGTTTCTTTAATCTCAGTGCTTGAAATTGGTCTGTTCAGGAGCTCTATTTCTTCCTGGCTAAGTCTAGGAAGAGGGTGTGATTCCAAATATTGATCCATTTCCTTCACATTGTCAAATTTCTGGGCATAGAGTTTTTGGTAGTATTCAGAGATGATCTCTCGTATCTCTGTGGGATCAGTTGTTATTTCCCCTTTATCATTTCTGATTGAGGTTACTAGAGATTTTCCTTTTCTATTACTAGTTATTCTGGCCAAAGGTTTATCTGTCTTGTTTATTTTTTCATAAAACCAACTCCTTGTTTCATTAATTTTCTGAATGATTCTTTTATTTTCCATTTGATTGATCTCTGATTTGATTTTGTTTATTTCTTTTCTTCTACTGGGTTTAGGCTTAGATTGTTCTTCTTTTTCCCATTGCATAAGATGGCTGTGAGTTTGTTGATGCGCTCTCTTTCTGTTTTTCGAATGTAGGCATCTAAAGCGATAAATTTTCCTCTCAAAACTGCTTTTGCAGTATCCCACAGGTTTTGGTAGCTTGTGTCTTCATTGTTGTTATGCTCAAGGAAGTTAATGATTTTCTGTTTTATTTCTTCCTGCACCCATTTGTCATTCAACAGAAGGCTGTTTAATTTCCATGCCTTTGGGTGGGGTCGAATGTTTTTGTTAGAGTTAAGTTCCACCTTTAGTGCTTTGTGGTCTGAGAAAACACAAGGTAAAACTTCAATTCTTTTGATTCTGTTGAGGTGTTTTGTGGCCTAGGATATGATCAATTTTGGAGAATATTCCATGGGGTGATGAGAAGAATGTATATTCTTTACCTTTGGGATGGAGTGTTCTATATGCGTCTATCAAGCACAGTTGTTCTAGGGTCCCATTTAAATCTCTTATATCTTTGTTTAATTTCTGTTTAGAGGATCTGTCCAGCTCTGTAAGAGGAGTGTTAAAGTCCCCTGTTATGATGGTATTATCAGATATCATATTGCTCAGACTGAGTAAGGTCTGTTTCAAGAATCTGGGAGCATTTAAATGCATAAATATTTAGAATTGAAACGTCTTCTTGTTGTATTTTTCCCTTGACCAATATAACGTGACTGTCTTTGTCTTTTTTGACTTTAGTTGTTTAAATGCACATGTATCTGAAAATAAGATTGCAACTCCTCTTTTCTTCTGAATTCCATTTGCCTGAAAAATTGTCTTCCAACCCTTGACTCAGAGTTTTAATTTTCTTTTGAAGCTAGATGTGTTTCCTGCAGACAGAAAATGGGTGGCTTGTGTTATTTAATCCAGTCAGCCAATATATGCCTCGTCAGTGGGGAATTCAAGCCATTAACATTTATTGAGATAATTGATAAGTGTGGTAGTGTTCTATTCATCTTGTTTTGTGAGAGTCCATTGCTTAGTTTTATCTTTTGCATCAGTGCGGAAGTTAGGTTCTGTCCTTTAGTTTCTGAGTTCTTACTTTGCTGTTGATTCATTGTGATGGTGTGTAGAACAGGTTGAAGTATTTCCTGTAGAGCTGGTCTTGTTGTGGTGAATTTCCTCAATATTTGTATATTCTTAAATGATTTGATTTCTCTGTCAATTTTAAAGATTAGCTTAACAGGATATAGAATTCTGAGCTGGAAATTGTTCTGTTTAAGTAGAGTGATGGTAGATGACCATTGTCTTCTTGCTTGGAAAGTTTCATTAGAGAAGTCTGTGGTCACCCTGATGGATTTGCTCCTGTATGTCAACTGAAGCTTGCTCCTGGCAGCTTGCAGAATCTTTTCTTTTGTCTTGACTTTGGACAGGTTCATCACAATGTGTCTTGGAGAAGCTCTGTTAGAGTTGAGGTAACCTGGGGTCCAATATCCCTCTGAAAGCAGTGTGTCAGAATCTTTGGTGATATTTGGGAAATTTTCATTTATAATATTCTCTAGTATGGTTTCCATTCCCCTGGAGCATTCTTCTTCCCCTTCTGGGATTCCTATAACTCATGTTGGAACGCTTCATAAAGTCCCATAATTCTGTTAGTGAACGTTCTGCTTTCTCTCTCTTCTTTTCTGCCTCCTTAACTATCTGAGTTACCTCAAGAACTTTCACCTCTACCTCTGAAATTCTTTCTTCTGCACCTGTTCCTGATACTTTCTATTGCATCTTCAAGTTCCCGAATTGACTGCTTTAGTTCCTTTAGCTCTGCTATATCCTTTCTATATTCTTCATATTGTTCATCTCTTATTTGATTCTATTTTTGGATTTCCTTTTGGTTATTTTCCACTTTATCAGCCATTTCCTTCATTGTTTTCATCATGTGTATTCTAAATTCCCTTTCTGTCATTCCTAACATTTCTTTATAGGTGGAATCCTCTGTAGTAGCTACCTCGTGGTCACTTGGAGGGGTTGCTCTGGACTGGTTCTTCATATTGCCAGGAGTTTTCTGCTGGTTCTTCCTCATGAGTGATTTCTTTTATCTGTTTCTTTGCCCTAATTTTCCTTTCACTTCCTGTTGTTCTTTAAGTTGCTATGCCTATGGACTAGGGTTTTGATGAGTCCTTTTGGTATGTACTCTTCACATACACCATCCCCATCAATTGTTGTATCCAAGCAGAATTGTGTGTGCTTCATTCTTAAATGATTTTATTATACATAACAACAAAGGGGAAAATAACTGAGAAGAACATGACAAAATGTCCTTTCATTTTATTTCTCCAAAATACTCTGTCATGGTCTCCAAAATAGAACCCTTGTAATAGTGAAGAGTATTATTTATTGTTTTATAAATAAAAATGTTCACAAATTAAAAAAATAAATAAGTAAATTATAATCATATCATACCATATATTGTCTTTAATTCCAAATTTGGAGATATATAAATTGGAAACCATGTATCCACCTAGGGTTTTTGATTTATTGTTGTTGTTTGCTATGAGCCGGGTTGTGCTCTGCCCCCACCCAAATCCATATGTTGAAGTCCTAACCCTCAGTAACTCAGAGTGTGACTGCATTTGGAGATAGGGCCCTTAAAAACGTAGCTAAGTAAAAATAAATTGAGGTCATTAGGGTGGCCTCTAACCCAATGTAATTGTTGCTCTTATAAGAAGAAGCAAGTAAGACCCAAACACAGATCATGTGGATTCAGGGAGAAGGCCACTATTTACAAGCCAGGGAGAGAGGCCTTAGAAGAAAGCAGCCCAGTTCTTGCACCAGTAACCTCCAGATTTATGAGAAAATAAATTCCTAGTGTTTAAGCCACTAATTCTGTGCTACTTCATTATGGCAGTGGTAGAAAACTAAAACATTGCTGTGTGTATTGTTTTTGTAATTTTATTCTTCATGAAATCTCAAAATCTTGGGAATCTCATCTCAGTTTATTATGCTTCAGTTTTATCTTGCAAGTGGCCAACCAGGCCTCATGTATGCTTCTTTTGTTATCTTTTCACATGTTTAATTAAAATTTACCAAAACTTTGAAAAAAATTAAAACACCCCAGAAAGATCACTGGGGAAATTCTAGGTTAAAAAAGTGCTTCAACACACTCCTAGTACATTAACTGAGAACTGTCTTATTCTCAATACTAAAATTAAATTTGAAAAATAAAATTCATTTTGACAGAATTTGCTTCATAAGGATGAATCTCCTTCATAGTGTTTATCCTGTTGACAGCTATCAATATTTCTCTCTTTTTCACATTCTCTATTTCACCCTTTTCATTATTATCACATCATTGACCCAAGAAATTTTTCTCTTTGTCCTCTGTGGGAAGAAGTTATCTTGCAGATACTTTCTCAGAGCCAACCGTGCCTGCCTAGCTACCTAAAGTCAAGGATTCTCATTCAAAGCCCATTTACCATCATATCCTAGCCAAGGTCATCTAAACCCCTGTCCTCTTTATACCCATAAAATTCATTTCCCTGTTTCAGTGTTGTTTCTGAAATACCTCTGAGAGCACCAAGAGGCTTATTCCCCTTCTTCCCATCCATCTCAAGCCTATGGGACTTCCCCATAAAACTCTGTCTCAGGATAGGATCAAGATGTCCAATAAGATGCAGATAATATGTGCCTGCACATGCTACTTGCATGCAGGAGGAACCAAGATAGTAAGCAGATACTCACATCTTAAACAGACTATCTAGGAGGAAATGCTAGGATTCACCAGAGAAATGATAGGAAGCACCAAAAGTAAGTAAGGAGAAGGTTCAAGGCAGAATGCACCACACTGTGATATGCGCTTTGACAATTTGGCTATAGAAGAACCCCTTGGCTCATGCAGGCCTTAGGCTTAACACAATGAGCTGCCTGAAGATTGTACAGAGATGTTGCATGAGAAAAGGAACCCACAAAGAATCACACAGGTGTTTGACCCTAGAGCACCTCCAACTGGGTACCGTTATGGCAGTCTAGGTACCAGGGCTCTACAAACATGGCTGCTGTCACCACAGTGCTCTAAAAAGAGGAGAGGAGACTGAAGGCTCCCACAAAACTCTGGGAAGGTCCTCACCACCCTGCTGCAGGCTGGTATTAATACAGAAGTGTAAGTGGCACTCTGCAAAGCCTCTTGCCCATGCTGCCTGCCTAGAATGGGCCCCTTCCTCTCTGGTTGCACACACAAGGTGTCATTTTGAGAGTTTAACCCTGGCCTGATCTCCACCCTTTGGCTGAGTTTGGTCCAAGTTTGTGTCAACATGGCTGTAGCCACTACCTGGATGAGTAGGGACAGGGAACTCAGGCTCTCCTAAGCATATCTAAGACAATACTCACTGGCATGAAATTTGCTGCTGTGAGACTGAGACAAAAGTGAAACTTTGGCTATTCCCATGCTCAAGCCCAGTTATGGTAAACACGTTTGTAGCTGCAACCTAGCCAGGAAGGGACGGGAAAGACCAAGCTCTCTTACATACATTTCTGGCCACACCCACTGTAGCTACCAGTGATGCTAACACTGGCCCTTTGGTTCACAGTGGATTGTTCCACCAAAATGTCACTACCATTACACATCACGCTAGCTGCTCAAGTGCATGTGAATCTGCCCACTCACTCAGCTCACTCCTCCCACTGTTTGCTTCTAAGCAAGTCACCTGGAGACACCCAAATTAGTTCTCAAGGACCTCATAATCCTCCTACCAGCATAAGCTGCTCTGCAGGCTAGAAAATAGGCATACTCATCCCATTGTTACTACTACTAGAGCCCAAAGACTGGCTCAGTTGGCATCCAAGTTCTCAGCAAAAGTTCACCACTGCCTCAGCTAATAACCGGGCCCTAAACCACCAAGGATATCACAGATACCACTGATTATGTGTATTGCTTAAGAAATTATATAATGATCACACTACTACAGGTACCTCAAAGCAAAGCTAAAATATCCTATGAAACTAACAACATACATACATCATCAGGAAAAAATTCTCCCCTATGAGAGCAATTTCAAAAAATTGGAAGAAATTACTGCTACAGAGCACAGATGTCCAGATATCAATGGAAGGACACAGGGAACTAAAAAGCAAGGAAATAGAACACTACCAAAGTACCATAAAAATTATATAGCAATAGATCCTAATTAAAATGAATTCCTCAAAATGCCAGACAAGAATTAAAAATATTTATTCTAAGAATCTCAGTGATAGGCAAGTCAAATCTGAAAACCAATACAGGAAATGAGAAAATCAATTCAGGATATGAATGAGATATTTACCAAGATAGATTAACTTAAAAAAGAAAAAAAAAAAAAACACCAGAAATTCTGGAACTGAAAAACTAAGTATAGAAAATACAAAATGTATTTGATAATTGTTTAATAATAATGACTAATTAGAGAAAGAAATCCCAGAACTTGAAGACATGTCTTTTGAAGTAATCCAGTTAGAAAAAATAAGGAGAAAAGAATAAAAAATAATGAAAAAAACCTTGAAGACACCTGGGACTACATAAAGTAACCAAACTTCCCAACTATTGTTATTGCCAAGGAGAAAGAGAGATGAAAAAGTTTAGAAAACCCATTTTAAAGAAATAATCTATGAAACCTTCCCAAGTCTAGCAAAAGAGTTAGACATCCAAATACAGAAGGCCCAGTGCATGTATATTCCCCCCCTAGGCGAATATATTGCAAGACATGATTTCACAACATATTGTATTCAGAATGTTTAAAATCAAAGTGAAAGAATTTTAAAATTAGGAAAGGAAAAGCATGTAGTCACCTAAAAAGGAAACCCCATCAGACTAACAGCAGACTTCTCATCAGAAACAGTATGGGCCAGAAGAGAATGAGATGGCATTTTCAAAGTGCTAAAAGAAAAAAAACTATTAGCCAAGAATTTTACATCCTGCCAGAATAAGCTTCATAAATGAGGGAGAAATAAAGTATTTCCCAGACAAACAAACACTGAGGAAATTTGTCACCACTAGACCAACCCTACAGAAAATGCTAAAAGGATCTTAAGCATGATTAACAGTCACCATTATAAGAACCCACAAAAATTTAACTTGCAGATTTTATAAAACAATCACACAAAGGAGAAAGAAGAACAAATCAAATAGCAACATTGTAGAATTTCATCAAATTAAAAGAGAAAAAGACAGAGAAAAATAAAAAATTTGTAAAACAACTGGAAACCAACAATATGAAAGGAATAATGCCTCACATATCAATATTAACCTTGAACATAAATAGGTTAAATGCTCCACTCAAAAAATTTAGATTGGCAGAATAAATTAGAAAACATTATTTAACTATATGCTGTTTATAAGAAACTCACCTTACCCGTAAAGACACATGGACTAAAAGTAAAGAGATGGAAAAAACTATTCCATGTAAATGTAAACAAAAACAAGCAGGAGTAGCTATACTTATATCAGATAAAAAGGACTTGAAATCCAAAATAGTAAAAGTAGACAAAGAAGGTCATTATATAATGATAAAAGGATTAATTCAGCAAGAGGATATAGCAATACTTAAATATATATATGCACCCAATATTGGAGCTCCTAGATTCACAAATAATTATTATTAGAACTAAAGAAAGAGACAGCAATACAACAATAGTGGGAGACTTTAACATCCCACTCACAGAATTAAACAGGTCAACAAGACAGAAACTCAGTGGCTGGACTTAACACTGGACTTAAATTGGACTTCAGACAAAATGGATTTAACATTTACAGAATATTCTACCCAACAACTACAGAATACACATTCTTTTCACTAGCACATTCATTTCCACTAGAATGTTCTCTAAGATAGATTGTGTTAGATCACAAAAGAAATCTTAACACATTTTAAAAAATGTGTATTACGTAAAGTATCTTCTCAGAACACAGTGGAATAATGCTAGAAATACAAAGGGGAACTTTAGAAACTATACAAATACATGGAAATTAAATAATATGCTTCTGAATAATCAGTGGGCTAACAAATTTAAGACAGAAATCTTAAAAAAAACTTTGAAATGAATAAGAATAAAAACACAACATACTAAAACATGTACAATAGAGCAAAACAGTGCTAAAGAGGAAATTTTATATCATTAAATGCCTACATCAAAGAAGTAGAAAGATCACAAGTTAATAGCCTAACATCATACCCCAAAGAATTAGAAAAATAAGAACAAACCAAAACCAGAGTTTGCAGAAGAAAAGAAACAACAAAGATGAGAGCAAAGCTAATAAAACAAGAGACCAAAAACAATATAAGGATCAAAAAAAGAAAAATTGATTCTTCAAAAAGACACAGAAAATTGATAAAGCACTAGCTAGACTAACAAAGATAGAAGAGAGAAGATCCAAATAAACAGATTCAGAAAAGAAAAAGGAGATATTACAACTGATACCACAGTAATACAAGAAATCATCAAAGACTATCATAAACAACTATGTGTTCACAAACTGGAAAACTCAGAGAAAATAAATAAATTCCTAAAATCATACAACCTCCCTAAGTTGAATCAGGAAGAAAAAGAATTCCTGAGCAGAACTATATAACAAATAGTGAGATTGAATCTGTAATAAAAAAAAAAAAAATCTCACATCAAGCCAGACGTGGTGGCTCATGCCTATAATCCTAATCTGAGAGGCCGAGGCAGGTGGATTGCTCCGAGTTCACAGGTTCCAGAACAGCCTGAGCAATAGAGAGACCCCATCTCTAAAAATAGCAGAGTGTTGTTGCCAGTGCCTGTAGTCCCAGCTACTTGGAAGGCTGAGTTAAGAGAATCTTTTGAGTCCAAGAGTTGGAGGTTGCTATGAGCTACGACACCATGGCACTCTACCAAGGGCAACAAAATGAGACTCTGTCTCAAAACAAAAAACAAAAAACTCACTTCAGGGTGGCGCTTGTGGCTCAAAGGAGTAGGGCACTGGCCCCTTATGCTGGAGGTGGCAGGTTCAACCCCAGCCCCGGCCAAAAACTACAAACAAACAAACAACAACAACAACAAAACCTCACATCAACAACAACAAAAATAAAGCTCAGGACCAGATGGATTCACAGCTTAATTTTACCAAACACACAAAGAAGAACTAAAGCAAATCCTCCTGAAACTCTTCTAAACAATCAATGAGGAGGAAATTCTCCACAACTCATTCTATGAAACTAGTATCATCCTGACACCTGAACACAGACAAGGACACAATGAAAAAAATTACAAAAAAAATTTTCAACAAAAAACTAGCAAATGAATCTAACAGCACATTTGAAAGACAATACACCATGATGAGGTGGGTTTTATACCAGGAATGCAAATCAATAAATGTGATACATGACACAAACAGAATAAAGGAGAAAAATCATATGATAATCTCAACAGACACAGAAAAAAACATTTAATAAAATTCAGCTTCCCTTCATAAAAAAAAAAAAAAATCCTCAACAAACTACATGTTGAAGAAACCTATGTCAAAATAAGAAAGGTCATATGTGACCATCCCACAGCAAACATCATACAGAATGGGGAAAAGTTGAAAGTGTTCCCCCTAAGACCTGGAAAAAGATAAGGATGCCCATTTTCCCACTCTTATTAAGCACTGTACTGGAGCAATCAGGCAAAAGAAAAAAAAAAGAATAAAAAGCATCCAAATTGGAAAAGAGGAAGTCAGGATATTCAATGATGATATGATCTTATCTATAGAAAACCCTAAAGACTCCACCAAAAAAACTCTTAGATTTGATAGATGAATTCAGTAAATTTTCAGGATTCAAAATCAATAACTTTTCTATACACCAATAATAACTAAACTGAGAACCAAATCAAGAGGAACATCTGTTGCAATAGCTACAAATAAATAAAACACCTAGAAATATATTTTATCAAGAAAGTGAGAGAACCACCAAGAAAACTTTAAAACACTGATAAAAGAAATTATAGATGACACAAAGAAATAGAAAAACATCCCATGATCATAGATTGGAAGAATTAATATTGTTAAAGTGACCATACTGCCTAAAGCAATTTACAAGTTCAATGCAATCCCTATCAAAATGCCAATGTCATTTGTCACAGAATGGGAAAAAAAAAAACTCTAAAGTTCAACTAGAACCCAAAAGAGTCCAAATAGCCAAATTAATGTTGAGCAAAAAGCACAAATCTGAAGGCATCACATTATCTGACTTCAAATTATACTATAAAACTAATTATAACAAATTATAACCCAAGCTCATGGTACTAGTATAAAAATAGACACTTAGATCAATGGAACAGAATACAGAATCCAGAAATGAAGCCACATACTTATAGTCAATTGATCGACAAATTCAACAAAAACATATACTCTTCAACAAATGTTTCTGGAAAAATTGGATTGACATATGCTGAAGAATCAAACTGGACCCCTATCTTTCACCATATACAAAAATCAACTCCATAGCCGGACGTTGTGGTGGGCACCTGAGTGCCAGCTACTTGGGAGGCTGAGGCAAGAGAATCACTTCAGCCCAAGAGTTTGAGGTTGCTGTGAGCTGTGATATCACAGCACTCTACCCAGGGCGACATAGTGAGACTCTGCCTCAAAAAAACAAAAAAAAAATAAAAATAAATAAATAATAAACTCAAGATGAATTAAAGATTTGAATGTAATACCCGAAAATATAAAAATTTCAGAAGAAAACCTAAGGAAAACTCTTCTGGACATTGGTCAAGACAAAGAATTCATGCCTAAGTCCTCGAAAGCATAGGCAACAAAAACAAACAATGAGACTTAATTAAGCTATAAAGCTTCTGCACATCAAAAGAAATAATCAAGAGATTGAATGGACAACCTAAAGAATGGAAGAAGGTATTTGCACACTGTACACTCAACAGGAGACCAATATCCAGAATTTATAAGGAACTCAAACAACTCAACAACAAAAAACAATGGATCCCATTGATAAGGAAGCTAAAGACATGAATAGACATTTTTCAAAAGAGGACAAACAAATGGCATATGAAAAAATTTTCAGTATCACTAATTATCAGAGAAATGCAAGTTAAAACCCCAATGAAGTATCAATTTACACCAATCAGAATGGCTAATATTAAAAGGACAAACAACAGATGTTGGTGAGGAGGTAGAGAAAAGGGAATTCTTACACCTTGCTGGTGGGAATATAAATTAGTGCAACATCTATAGAAAATAGTATGGCGATTTCTCAAAGAACCACAAACAGAACTATATGATCAGCAATTCTACTTCTGGGTCTCTATCCAAAGGAAAAGAAAACAATATAGTTTCCAAAGGAAACTGCACTAGTATGTTTATCACAGCACTATTCACAATTGCAAAGATATGGAATCAACCTTTGTATCCATCAACAGAGCACAGGATAAATAAAAGGCAGTGTATATATATATATAATAGAATACTATTCAGCTGTAAAAAAGAATGAAACGATGTCTTCTGCAATAACATGGATGGAACTGGAGGCCATTATCGAACTGAAACATCTCAGACAAAGAAAGACAAATATTGCATATTCTCACCTTTATTTAGCAAGGGAGAGCTAAATAAAGTGTACACATGGAAGCAGAGTGTGGAATGATGGACGACAGGGACTAGGAGGCGTGGAGGGCTGGGCGTGGGGTGGACGACAGCAGGTTGCTTGGTGGGTAAGTGCATGTTGCTCATGATGGATGCAGTGAAGGCTCTGACTTTACCACAAATGCAATATATTGATGTAGCAAAATTGCACTTGTGCTCCATAACTATACCCAAATTTAAAAAAAAAAAAAATGGAGGAAAAAACCTGCTTCAGACTACTCTCTGGGTTTTCTAAGCCTCAACAATGTAATCCTTTGGCATCCAAAGCTGTTGATAGTGATAAAAGGCTAAACACTTCTGCTTTCCTCAGGCAGAACTCCAAATAAATGTTATTCCCACACTGATTGTTATTAACTCAAAGTTATGAAACAGAAATAGAGATTCTCATTTGATTGTACCAGCTTTAAAACTGATAAAATATCACAGCATCACCTTGAACTTGCCTTCAGCTCTGCAAAAACCCTATCTTCAATGGGGCATCTAGAAGCTTGATGTGGAAAATTGAATTTTAGACATGTAAAGTTCCCTACTTTTTAGACAGAAAAAAAAAAAAGAATAACCATTGTTTAAAAAAGGTTAAAATGTAAATTATTATCCTAATCAGAGAAATCACCTTTTACCTAGAGTGTGACAATAACAAAAAAATGTTCTCAAAGGAGATCCTCCCCGAAAAGCACCATGCAATGGAGGCAGGTTTCATAACAGAAAACATGTATGTGAGCTCAGCTGGAGCATTTGCCACTTGTGAATATCACAATATGCTGTGAGGAGTTAGTGAACACATCTGTTTGCCTCCTTGCACGACTTGAATAATATCTGAAAACAGATCTGCTTTCCAATTTCGAAGAAATATCCAAAATTGAGTTCCCTAAATTCCTTTACCTTACCACATAATCTAACACTAAAAGATACAGGAGTCCCTAAATGGCTGCTGAAACTTAAGGACACATTACTTTGGAACAATAAAGTGGTCAGGTAGGTAATTTTATCCCAACTTTTGTTAATTTTCAAACACTCTGAGCCCTTACCATTCCTTTTAATAAACAGCATTGTCCTTGCCTTGGACTTCCTCTGTTACCTGCCCTGCCTTCCTGCAGGGAGGAAGACTGTACAACAGCCCATTACCAGAAATGCAGCCTGCAGGAGTCCTTTTAGTACTTTCTTCAGAGCAGGGAAGGGAGATAAACGCCTGTAATCGCTGCTGCCCTGATGCTTTGCTTCAGATCAGAGCGTGGGAAGATTCACCTACTCTGTGGTGGGCGAGCGCAGCGGTTTCAGCAGCTCCCTAGCCCAGTATGGCTTCACTTGTGTTGGTTTAGCTGACTCATGTGAGATCGGGTAAATGTGTTGGCTTAGCCCCTCTGATTCTAGGAACTGAATTCTGATGTTCTGCCCTCTTCCCATTGCCCTTTCAGCCACATACCCCTCCCCCCCAACCCCTGCAAACAAGGTTCCTCTTGATTCAGCCACATTAAGTAGATTTACATCCTCCTCCCGCTTCTGCTTTAAGCTGCACGGTTGAGATACCTTTGCCATAGTGACATCAGCTGGAAAAAGTTGGAACTGGCTTAAGTATCACAGAAACTCCCGAATTCCTGTTTTCTTTGCGTTACTTACAAGAACCCCTTGAATAATTACTGCATAAGTACCTTAAAAATAATCGCAGCTGGATTTGAAAAAAGACTTTGCAAATGCCATTAACAATAATAAAAATGATTTTAGACCTGTACACTAATGGCCATGAGAACTGACAAACCAGATGTTTTGGCTCACCCTGCAGAAAATGTACTGGCAATAATGACACGAGAATGGTTCTTAAGTTGGCGTTTTCATTTGCAAAAAGTAGATTTCCAGATAAATTCATTATTCAGATTAGTAGCCAGTTAATACTTAATATTTTTGGATTAAACTTTATTGGAATAGTCATTTATTTGGCAAATATATATTTCAAAATCAGATTTATGTAAAGCACAAAAATTCAAGATGGTTAAGATATTTACACAGATATAAATAAATCTGGTGTTCCCCATCTTCTGAGAATTTGTAACACAGCCACATAAAACCCACTTACAATGTAACTGGATAAAACCCCTAAAATAGGAACTGTGTCAACTGCAATAAAGGAGTGCTCTAAGAATTCTGAGAAAGGAAATTAGCTGGCATTTTAGTTGATATTAGAAGATCAGGTAAGTTTTTTTTATTGATACGAGAGTTTATATTTGGGGGTGTATTTGATATTTTGATACATCAGGTAAGATTTTTTTTATTGATATGAGAGTTTATATTTGGGGGTGTATTTGATATTTTGATACATGTGGGTAATGTATAATAAGATTTTTAATAATGAAAATAAGCAATACTTTATTACTTTTTCTTTCTATAAGCCATCTTAAGTTGTGTTCCGAAACTAAGCTTGACTTTTAAGCTTTGTTAGGTAGAACCAGGGCATTCTTTAGTCTCTAGCATTCTAAATACCTGATGCCTCACAAATTACAAAGTTGTCCTCTCTGGCTAGTGGAAGCACAAATACTTCTGGTCCTGTGTGTGCTCCAAGGATTGTACCCTGCGCTCCTGTTGGATAGTTCTTTCCCCAGCTTGGGACAGTGTCTTCACATACATGTACTGATTAGTTCTGGGGGAAGATCCCAGGGGAACCTTTGGAAGGCCTCCCACACCTAGTCTTTCTGAAGCTTTCTTCTTTGCAAATTCGACTTGTGGCTTTCTGGTGGTCTCTACCCTCTCCCCATGCTGCATCCTGGAATATCATTGTAAGGTGATAAACAAATGAGGCTTACCTCACTTAGTTTTCCCCTCTTAAAATCCCTGTCTCATGCTGCCTCATATTTAAGGTCTGAAAAGGGTTTTAATTTTGTTTTCTGGCTTTACAGTTCCTGAAGGAGGAAAGGTAAATCTAATTCCTGTTATGCCTTCTTATTTTTATATTTATTTATTTGAGACAGACTCTCACTATGTCACCCTTGGTAGAGTGCTGTGACATCACAGCTCACAGCAACCTCAAATTCTCGGGCTTAAGCGATTCTCTTGCCTCAGCCTCCCAAGTAGCTGGGACTACAGGTGCCCGCCACAAGACCCAGCTCTTTTTTTCTTTTTTTTTTGAGACAGAGCCTCAAGCTGTCACCCTGGGTTGTGCTGTGGCATCACAGCTTACAGCAACCTCCAACTGCTGGGCTCAAGCGATTCTCCTGCCTCAGTCTCCCAAGTAGCTGTGACTACAGGCACCCACCACAACACCCGGCTATTTTGGGGTTGCAGCTGTCATTGTTGTTTGGCGGCCTGGGCTGGATTCGAACCCGCCAACTCAGGTGTATGTGGCTGGCGCCTTAGCCGCTTGAGCCACAGGCGCCAAGCCAAGACCCAGCTCTTTTTTGGTGGTGGTGGTGTTGCAGTTGTCATTGTTGTTCAGCTGGCCTGGGCCAGGTTCAGACCTGCCAGCCTTGATGTATGTATAACCACTGTGCTGTTATGCCTTCTTAAATGTTAAGTGTGACTATTGTAATACATTTTCAAATTTGGAATAAACAAATTCTCTTTCTTTGATACCAAACAAATTTGGTATCAAATTTGGAATAAACAAATTCTCTAAAAAGTCATAGTCCTACCACTGAGAGATAGCCAATTTGTGTATTTTAATGAATTGTCCTCCAATTCTTTAAAAGTCACACACAGATATACTCAAATACATATTTACATTCCCAAATACAGTTTAGCTATCTGTGGGAAAAACCATTTCTTAATATTTAGTTAAAATTTCTAAATCTAAAGCTGGGTAGAGTTTCAGTTAATTGCCTCCAAACCCACCTAAATGTATTTGTACTTGTATGCAGAGATTGTGAAGGTGCAGGTAGGGGATATGGAGGGATATATAGACTATAATCAGAGTATTTGTGTCCCCGAAATCTGGTCACCAAGTGGATGGTGTTAGGAGACAAGGCCTGTGGGAGGTGATTCTGTCATGAGGGTAAAGCCTTCATGAATGGGATTAGTGTGCTTATAAAAGAGGACCTAGAGGGCAGCCTTGCCCCTTTAACCATGAGAAGACCCAGTGAGGAATCATCTGTGAACCAGGAGCGGGCCCTCACCAGACACTGCAACTACAGGTGTCCTCACTTTGGACTTGCAGCCTCCAGCACTGTGAGAACTAAATTTCTGTTGTAACCATTGGTTTATGAGATTTTGTTATAACAGCCTGAAAGTTAGACAAATACTACAGCAATGCCAACACCTTAAAATTCCATGTTGAGTATTGGACATCACTCTTGCTGAAGGAGTCTCCCAACTCAGGCTTTACACTTTGCCTAGCTCTCTTCTTCTCCTTTATTTTATGGGTAGATAATAACAACAGAGAAGATAACAAAATCTTATTGTGCAGAACGACTTGTCTCTTCAACCCTATCTTTAAATTTTATCCTAAAGTTTCCTTCACATACTTAAAGTCTTGAAGTTTTTTGAAGAGAGTAAAAAGTCTCTTTAGGAAACAGCATTCACGTTGCTTGAAAGTTAAGTGTGGTCTAAATTTCACCTATACATAACTAGATATAGATGTACGCCTACCTCAAATTGAAATATATTTTAAGACTGTCATAACCTGTTTTCCCCTTAATAAAATGCTTTTTATATGTTATCACTTAATATGCCACATCATTTTTGATAGGTGGAATTTTTATAGGTAGCAAAATAAATAGTATCCTCTTTTTGTTTGTTTGTTTTTATAAGACAAAGTCTTACTTTCTTGCCCTAGGGTACTGTGCCATAGTATCAGCCTAGTTCACAGCAACCTCAAACTCCTGGGTTCAAGCAACTCTTCTTCTTCATCCTCCACGCTAGCTGGGACTACAGGCCCTGGCAACATTCAGTTAATTTTTCTATTTTTAGTAGAGATGGGGTCTCACTCTTACTCAGGCTAGTCTTGATCTCCCGAGCTCAAGCAATCCTTCTCCCTCAGTCTCCCACAGTGCTAGGATTACAGGGGTGAGCCACCATGCCTGGCCAACAGTATCCTCTTGTAAGAAATTTGGGATGTTCGTAACTTTTCACAACAATAAAAAGCACTATGGTAAATGTTTGAAATTAAATAATATGTTTTGAAATAACTCAAAGGTGCAAATAATTAAGGAATAATAAAGGAATTTAGAATATATTTGAACTGACAAAACTTAGCTGGGCATAGTGGCATGAATCTGTAGTCCCAGCTACTCAGGTTGAAATGGGAGGATTGACTGAATACAGGAGGTTGGGGTCACAAAGGGTTATGATTGTGCCTGTGCACTCCAGTCTGAGCAACAGAATGAGAGCCTGTTTCTAAAAAAAAAAAAAAATAAAAATAAGTGTGTATAATCAATGACATAAATTTCCACTTTAAGAAGCCAGAAAGATATGATTATATTAATCCCAATAATAAGGAAAGCAGTAAAGATAAAAGCATACATCAATAAGGAAGAAAAAAAGAGAAAATTAACAAAGCCAAAAATAGTTTCTTTAGACTAATATAACTGATACAGTTCTAACAAGGCAAATCAAGAAAAAACAGAAAAATCCAAATTTCAATATCAACAATAAAAACAAGGTACACTATAGAATCTATAGACAAAGGATAAAAGCAACTTATACCAACAAATTGGACAAATTGGATGAAGTGGAAAAGGAATCAACTTATTCAGAGTGACTTAAGATGAAATAGAAAATCTTAGTTTTCCTATCTCCATTTACCAAATATAATTTGGTATATAAAAAAAGTCTTCTCACAAAGAAAGCTGCAGAGCTAGATGGTTTCACTGGTGAATTCTACAATATTTTTTGACAAAAAATAATGCCAATATTATCTAAAAATTTTCAGAAATTAGAGAAGAAGAAAATATTTTTATTTTAGTTATGGGGTCAGCATAAACCCAATACTCAAACCTGAGAAGGAAAGAAAATTACTTTTGATTCAACCTGTACCAAAACAAAGTATGTAAACAAAACATGTACACCTCCTATTATTTGGAAATAAAAGAAGTAAACATCTAATTGAATGAAAAAGAAAGAAAAAGAAAATTACAGGCCAATATCCCACATCAGAATACAGAAGGATTCATTTGGGAAGACAAGATTGGTTTGACATTAGAAAGTCAATCAATACAATTCACCATATTAAAAGAGGCTCTTTCAGAAATCTAGTTGAGCTCTTTTGGCTTGGACAGGAAGTTAGTTCTGGTGAAGATGAAGAAGAGGGGATAGATTTGCGATCGGTATGTGTGATAGAATATTTACTGGGAGCGACAGGGAGTGGGTATAGAGACCAGATGAAGTGGGTATAGATACAGATGATGCTTCACTGGCCTGCTGCTTACCTCTTGCTGTACAGCCCCAGGCTTGAGAGTTGGAAATCACAGAATTAGGAAAGACAAAGTTCTATTTAGAAGAAAACACTTGAACACAAAGTAATTTCTGCAAAGTCACTTCTAGGTTTGATTTCAAAAGTCATATAAATCAGGTGGATCGCCCGAGCTCAAAAGTTTGAGACCAGACTGAGCAAGAGAGACCCTGTAAAAAAAATTCACAACTTCTAAGACATGGAAGCAACCCAAGTGCCCATCAACCCAGGAATGGATTAATACAGTGTGGCATATGTATACTATGGAATACTATTCAGCCATAACAAGATGGAGACTTTACATCTTTTGTATTTACCTGAATTGAGTTGAAACACATTCTTCTTAGTAAAGTATCATAAGAATGGAAATGCAAGTATCCAATGTACTCAACACTAATATGAATCTAATAGCAAAATAGCTACATGCCTCTCCGAGAAAATAATGCAAGTATATTCAAGTGAGGAAAGGGGGAAGGAAAGAAAGGGCAATTGGTAAGCTCTCATCTGATGGACACACTGTGAGGGTGCACAGCACACCCCCTGGATGAAGGGCTCAGCCCCCTCAACTACAACAAACATGAACTTTACTTTAGAAACACAAACAAGGTAACAATGTAATCATTTGTACCCTCATATGAATCTGAAGTTTTAACAAAAGAGCTATTATCAGGCAAAAAAAACCCCCAAACAAACAAAACAACCAAACAACAACAAAACAACTATAATGTCAAAACAAGATGGGAACCTAGAACAGCTATGAAACCTTTTGACATCTACACTCTGGAAAATACCCAGACAGGGATTGATGAATTTGGCAGGCGAATCCAAGCACAGTCTGAAAGCGGATAATTCTTATGCTTAGGTGTCAAAAGGTAGTTTTCAATAGCCAGAGAGAAATGCTCAGATATAATTCTTACATCTTCCAATTAATTGATTGTCTTTATTATTGCAATTAAAATATAATTCCTCCAAGACAATAAGCTGCTGTCTGCTATGCTCTTATTTTTTTATAACTATAGAATAATTTTCAAAATAAAATTTTGAAACAGATATCCCAATGAATTATAATAAAATAATTATTTGTTTAAAAAAAGAGAAAAATAAAATTCATATAAAAATCAAATATACTATGGCAAAGCATTAAGGAAAAGGCTGCTTTTCCTTTTGCGATGCTTGTTACCAAATATGAACCACTCCATAGAGCATATTCTATACTACCAGAGTGTGCTTCTACTAAAAAAAATTGTCAGAAAGATAAAATATCTTAATATAAATGTATTTTGTAAATAGGTAAGTGGTCATTTCTCTATTGAATGGATAAACACATGTGGTTAATCAGATCCATGATATCTTTAATTGATTTCTTTTTATCCATTTCTCTATATTCTCCTGATGCTCCCAATAATGTGTTTTAGCAGATCCACATTCCAGTGGAAATATATTCTAAGTAACCACAGAAAAAGAATAGTTCTCTAGTACAAACTCTTTGCCTATAAAATAATAAAAGATGGCATCACCATGTATTTTGAGGGCTAATGCCCCAAATATAGTGCTATAAACATTGTGACAGATAGGGTTTTGGTCAGTTACCTGGGCTAGAGTGCAGTGGTGTCTCATCATAGCTCATTGTAGCCTCGAACTCCTAGGCTGGAGTGATCCTTCTGCCCCAGCCTCCAAAGTAACCGGGACTACAGTCATGTGCCACCAGGGCTAATTTTTCTTATTTTTGTGGGGACGGGTCTCACCATGTTAGTCAGGCTGGTCTCAGACTCCTGGCCTCATGGAATCCTCCTGCCTCAGGAGGATTGGAATCCTCCTACCAAATCACTAGGTCTCTAGGATTACAGGTATGAGCCACTTTACCTGGAAAAACACCCAACAACTGGCTTGCAAATTAAGCTTTAAAGCCACATTAAAAAAAAAAAAAAATCAGTCTTAGGAGAACAAATATACCTGTGTCCTAACTGATGATTTTCATCACTTTTAACTAGATAAAATTAGATTACATAATTTTAGAATAATTTGTTTCAAACCAGAGTATCTTATAAGCATGTCAAAGTTTGATCATTACCTGACCTTAAACAAAAGCACAAGTCACATTTTTTCCCCAACCTGTTCTATTCCTCTGTACTCTGTTACTGCTGAAGCATCCTGCTCAGCCTACAAGGAGAAGTGATTTTTTGTTTTTAAAAAAGGGTTTTATTTTGAATTTATAGCTTACTCATCAGCTCACCTTTTGACAAATAGTCTTACCACTTCATCTGAAACAGGTTGGCTTTTTAGATGGAACTTCATTTATTTTTTTAAAGAGACTTACCTCTACTAATTTTAGTTCCGTAGAATCTGTTCTTCCCAAATTGAAAGCTTTTAATTAAAGAAATATATAAGGCACATGTACAATACATCAGCAGTGGACTGTCAGATTTCTATCCAAATATGCTGAGAATTTAAACTTGTTTTCAAAAAAAAAAACTTTAAGTAGCACAGAATCATATTGTATAATAGTTTTATTTTTCTCATTTTACTATTTTTACATTTTATGCACAAATATTTTTTATCTGGGTAAAAATAGAAAATAACTTTTATGTAAAATTACAAAAAAAATAAAAACCACAAAGAAATACATAATTGTTATTATGATAGTATAAGTGTCTTTATTTAAAGAGTAAAAATGTATGCAAAAATCCTCCTCCCTTTTACAAAAGATTGAGAATATTGTTTTCCTGGCAGCAAGTGAAATATTGAAGTATCAATATTTTTACAGCTTTTTTAGATCTGAAGACATTAAGTTAGTCACATGTTTATTTTGCAAATATGAATCTTAAAACATTTTTGTGCTATTTGAAAGATGCACTAGTTTTTTTTTTTAAAGGCAGTAGCATAAAATAATGGATATGGAAAACAGCAGACCTTACCAAAAATATCTGGTATTATCCTTTAAAGAAATACCATATTTGAGTATCACCATTAATCTTGGGAGAAAACAATTTTTTTCTAAATGACATAGGGTGATAGGAAAATAAGTATCAGCTGATTCACATGAAGACCAACCACACACAGCAATTCTTCCTAATCTGATTTTCCAATACCAAGCAAGAAACTTTTCAGAATTCAGGCTAGCAAGGTATATACGAAAGTTGGCTCAATAAAAACCTCTCATGAAAAAAAGTTTGAAAACAAAGTGAACATTGCATTACTTGTCCTTACATGGTACAAAAGATGACCAATACTCTCATAACTTTCTTTCTTTGAATATACTGTAAATTCTCCTATGAAAAATTCATTCATAAATACAGAGCAAAGAACTACTAGCATGAATTACATTTGCTTTCACAATACTTTTTTTCTTTTTTTTTTGAGACAGTCTCGCTCTGTTGTTTGGGCTAGAGTATAATGGCATCATCACAGCTCATTGTAGCCTCCATCTCCTGAGTTCAAATGATCCTCCTATCTCAGCCTACAGCTCAGACTATAGGCATGTGCTACCATGCCTGGCTAATTTTTGAAATTTTCTGTAGAGATGGGGTCTTCCTATTGCCCAGGCTGGTCATGAACTCCTGGCCTCAAAGATCACCCATCTCAGACTTCCAAAGTGCTAGTATTATAGGCATAAGCCACCGCTCCTGGCCACAAGTTATCTTTTACTATAAGAAAAACTACCTGGTTTTCTGCTAACTATAACCTCAATAAGGACAACAGAATATTTTATATGTAAGTTGAAACAAAGAAATGAAAGTTTCTTGAATCAATTGGGGAAATTAGTTACATTATTTTACCTATGTTATGGTGTACAGAACGATGGTGAAAGAGAAGAAGGGAAAAAAAAGCCTGTGGTCACGTATGAGAACTGTGTCTGTTCAAATTAGAATGATGAATAAAATAAGAACTGCCAAAGGAAAAAAAAAGTGAATAAGATGTGATTATCTGCCCAAAAAAGCATCTGGGAAATACTTAAGAGGAGAAGAATAATATTTTTATGTTAAGGATCTAAAAGAAATATGTTTCTTGCCTTAAACACACACACATATATATACTGAAATATAAAGTCTGTGATCTTGGCTAAAATTTTAACATGTCTCCCCCAAAGTATTTTATATTTAAGTCAAGATTCTTAAGCTCTTGATAATTTGCCAGAAGAGATGCTTCATTATTTTTTTAAATTGTAAGAGACTTGTCAGCTCTCTAGGCTACACAAGGATGGTGCAAAACTTTCTAGCTGTTACCTGAAGCTAGACTTTCTGCATATTATTTCACAATGTCATTTTACTCAGATATTCTTGCAGTCATAGCACCCAAATTGTATTATACTAATACATTGTTTGTATGTTCTCTATATGTTTATAAAAAAGTAAAAACGGATGTACTATTAATACTCTTTTTAGATATCTACTGCAGAATCTCTAAGGGGCTTAATAATACAAACGAACTGAGAGAACATTTTGTATTTTGATAGCACTGCTTTTACAATTACAGTATGTAGTTATCAGAAAAGGAGATTTGCGATCCCTCCTTGCTCTTCTGCCTTCCTTGTCCCTAAGATCTCTGCCTTCTATGATTCCTTCCAAACCACTATTTTTAGTATTGGTAGCACAACTGCTAACAATGCTACCTTGCCTGACTACACATTACCACCGCCCTTTTCTAAGTTGTTCAAAAGCTTAACTAAGCTCTTACAAAGCTGTTCTGGGGTTTTGAAATGATGACAGAGAAGATGCATAAAGTAATATTTGAGAATCAACCTTCTGTCATAAGAGGATGATTAAAAGCTATTTGACAGTCTCTCATATCATGATTTGCATTTAATACCTTAAAACAAATAACAAAAATAAAAAAAAAGTAAGGAGAAAAAAAGACAGACATTTCTAGCCACATCTGTTTAGTGTTAGCTTATGTTAAGGAATTTCATATATATAAGATTTAATTTGAATTTTTAAAATGAGCTATTCAATAATCTTCCTTCTGAATATCTTTATATATGTGTGTATATATGTATAAAATGATCAACTGGACATGTACATAGAGTTTTGTATATACATGTATAATATCCAAAAGGAAAAAAATAAAAAGTTTTATTTTAAAGAGAAGATTGCCTATAAAGTCAAATTTTCCTTTTAAGACTATTTGCAAGTAGTCTACTAATGTTTTGAAAGGGAAGTACTGGTGACTGATTTAAAGTCTTCATTTTTTCAGAAACATAGGAATATATAAGCTGCTTTGAATAATAAACCGGCACTATAGGTTAATTAAAAAAAAAATAGAAAAAAAAAAAAAGGAAGCCATACCAAACTAGACCAAACTTTTATTTCCTGGCTGAGGTATACCTTTTCAATTTTTTAAATCTCTGATAGGAAAAACAGAGATCATTTTAGAATATTTGTAATAGCTGGTTTATTAGAACTAAATGCCTCTCTCAAAATAATTTAATTCTTGGTCTGACATTATGGATAATCTATACAGAAAACCCTTATAGTGGCTTGAGTTAAGCCAGATTTAAACCTGGATCTCCTTCTTCAGCACTGCTCTTTTGCCCGTCAACTTTTATCATTCTTTGCTTGCAAATATATAAATTACTTTAATAACCTGATACTCTTAGTTTAGTAATTTATTAATATTATAATTTTATTAGATATGAACATTTTAACTCTGCTTGATTAGATGAAAACAGGCACACATGCTTTAGCTGAGAAATTTTCTGCTTCTATGTATGTAAAGCAACATCTAAAGCAGCAGAGGGGAAACAGTTATATTTTAACAAATAGTTAAACCAGACTGTTTCCTGGAGATACTTCACTTTTCATTTTTAGATGCTACTGGCTATTTTTGGTAGGGCTAGACATTAATACTGACCAGTTTAGCTTTCCTGACTGTTAACAAACTATTCCACAATGAACCTGCCTTCAAGCTGCAGACATTGTGGTGATCCTTTAACATACACGTATTCTAAAATATATGCTCAAAGTAAAAAGATCCAAATTCACAAGAGTATGAAATATTTATAAAAAAATCATGCATCAGATTGTACAGTCTAGAAATAAAAGAAGATTTAAATTTAGTAATAAAGGTAAGAGCCATAATTGCTCTAAATATTTAAGAAAGACCTTGAAGTCCCAGAAGGTCCTGGGGCTCAATTATCCTTTTCTGTTTGCAGAGAAGCAGCAGCCAGGGCTACTGCTGTGACTGGTTGGGCAATCCCATGGAGTTGCATCTTTGCCAGTTTCTTCTGTTCACATTCTGTGACCAATCGGTTCAACTCTGCTGCACTGTATCCAATAAGAGTCTTCAAGTCACAGACAAACTTGTACACAAATCTCTTGCCTTGAACTTTACAAATCATGTCCCCATCATAATAATACCTTTAAAAAGAGCAAAACACATTAGTACTATATAAGAAATCAAAAATCCAGACTTCCTACAATATTTCATAAAGTATTCCACAAACAGAAAGGTAGTAGAGTACAGCATCCACAACAGCAGTTAACAATGAAGTCATGTAGAATGTTTAGTATCGTTCAAGGAAATGCCAAAACATTATTTAAGAAAATTTCAATGTTTCAGTACTTCAAAACGCTATACGCTAAACTTTCAAGTATATTTTCAACAATTGTAGGAAAAAAGCAACTTAAATGTAATTACTTAAAAAAATACAAAACCTTGGGAGTAACAGTAGAACCTAAGAATAAGAGCCTTGGAGTCAGAAAGCCAAGATTCAAAAGCTAGCATTTTTGAGACCACAGGGAAGTCACACTTACACAAAGATTCTATTCCTCATCTATAAAGTGAAGTAAAATACAATGCTTATCTTAATAGACTTGTTGAGGATTAAAAAGGATAATCTTTGTAAACTGCCTGGCAGACAATGACTGGCAGACAGACCTCCATAAAATACAAGGTATGTTAATAATAATCTATATAACAAGAAAATTTTAATATATATATTCTACTGAATGTCTACTTCTTCTCAGTCTTGTATAAAATCCTATATGATGCAGCCATGCCTTCATCTTTATCATTTCACTATGTAAAGACTTTCCAAATTTCAGAGAACTTATCCAATAGGGAGCTTTGAACATAGGAGGGCTAGAATGACACAAGGGTATAAAAAAACATTTAGGGACATCATGAATAAGCAGTGTCTCTTAAGCTTATGTAAGCAGATTTGTGGAAATAAATCATTTTAGATAGAATTCTAGTTTACTGCTGCATTCTATAGAGATGGAAATATAAATATGGGTAAACTTACATTTCTTTTGGAAATTATACTTTATTTATTACTGTGCGCTGCTAATTCCAAAAACAGGAAAAACAAAACAATAAGTCAAGTTCTTTTCTGAGCTAGCAGATTGTGAAGCTCTTACTTCAAAATTGCACTGCCCATTGACAAACAGCTATTACAAAAGAAACTAGTTGTAAAAGTATGGTGACATTAACTATCATATTTAGCACGATTTTATCCTAAAAGTCACTGAGCTTAATCAAGAGTCCATTAATGAAAAGATTATATGCAGGAAATTACATCATCTTTTCCTAATTCCAGAAGAGAAAAAGTAGAAGAGTTATCTTTGATTTCCCAGTAAGATATACAACACGTTGGGCAGTCTTGTGTTTCTTCTTAACTCCATTAATACAGAATTTAAACTCGGCCCACAAACCACCAGTTGTTTGTCATCCAACTTAAAATGTTGTAGGCATTTTTAATTTCTTTTCTTTTTTTTTGAGACAGAGTCTCACTATGCTGCCCTTGGTAGAGTGCTGTGGTATCACAGCTCACAGCAACCTCAAACTCATGGGCTTAAGCGATTCTCTTGCCTCAGCCTCCAAAGTAGCTGGGACTACAGGCGCCTGCCACAAGCCCGGCTAGTTTTTGTTGTAGTTGTCATTGTTGTTTAGCAGGGCAGGCTGGGTTCGAACCCAACAACTCCAGTGTATATGGCTGGAGCCTTAGCTGCTGAGCTATAAGCGCTGAGCCCATTTTTAATTTCTTAAGAAAATTTCTACATTAATATGTGAGGCTATAACAAATATGTACATGGGGGAGGGAAAAGAAAAAAGATTTTATGTTTCTAAGAAGAAAAAGGAGTTGATATAATCTTCATTTCTTGGCAAGAGGGGATAAAAAATAACGCACATAAAAATTTTAACTTATTACTTCCTTCAATCTAGGAAACACATCATCCAATTGTATACAGTAGCAGTCCTCACATTTGTTCCCTCTCTAAAATGAAGAAAGTAAAAAGGTATACAATACCTATATTTTCCTGGATATGATTTCTTCTCTTTCATTAAAAGGTTGTAATTTTTTAAACCCTTTAAAATTATGAAATATATATCTCTTTCTCTCTCTCACACACACACACACAAAGGACACAACAGTGAACAGCTTAGTGATTTATCACAAAGTGAACATTAATCTGTTAAGTATCACCCAGGTCATGAAGCAGAACACTGTCAGCACCTAGAATCCTCTCTATTCCCTCCCCAATCATTCCATTCTGCTCTAAAATGTAAACACAGCCTGTTTCATGGTTCTAATGCCATTGCTTTTCTTTATATTTTTAACACACAAACATGCATCCCTAAATGCTGAAATATACTTTTTCTACGTTTTTGTACACCTATAAGAAGTTTTTCCTATTGGGCAGTGCCTGTGGCTCAAAGGAGTGGGGAGCTGGCCCCATGTGCTGGAGGTTGTGGGTTCAAACCCAGCCCCAGCCAAAAACTACAAAAAAAAAAAAAAGGAAAAGAAAAGAAAAAAGAAAAATAAAAAAAAGAAGCTTTTCCTATTTTTAAAATGTTACTAAATAAATGTATTCATTTAGTCTTTTGGGTCTGGATTCTTTCACTGAACGTTTATGTCTGTGAGGCTCACCCATGCCACTGTAGCAACGAGTTCATTTTCATGAACACCTACAGAATTCTCTTCTATGAATATACCACAACTCATTTCTTCAATCTACTGCTGACAGGTATCCGGGTGGTTTCTGGGTTTGGGATGTTATAAATAAGCTGATATGAGCATGTGTATGGACAAACATGTACTTTTCTGTTTGATGTATACTTAGAAGAGCAACTGCTGGGTTACGGCTTACAATTTACGCTCTTAGTGCTCCTGTGGTGCAATCGGTTAGTGCATGGTACTGATATCATAATAATTTACATTCTTGCTAGAAGTACAGAAGCATTCCTATTGCTCTACATCCTCATCAACATTTGATACTGGCAATCTTTTTTAATTTTAGCCTTTTTGGGGGTACGAGAGGTATTGTATCATTTAATTGTGGTTTGCAATTGCATTAACCTGATTACTTACAAGGCTGTTCACCTTTGCATATATTCATCAGGCATTTGGATAATCTTTTGTCTAAATTATCTATTCCAGTGTCTTGCCCATTTTTAAACATTTTTGCCTATTGATTTCTAACAGTTCTTTACATATTCCAGACATGAGTCTTCTGCCAGGTAGGTATGTGTGGCTTACTTTTCACTCTCTCTTTTGTTGTTGAGACAGAGTCTCACTCTGTCACCCCATTCTTTGGGTGGAGTGCTGTAGTGTCATAGCTCACAGCAAGCTCCAACTCCTGGGTTCAAGTGATCCTCTTGCCTCAACCTCCTGAGTTACTAGGACTACAGGTGCCTACCACAAAACCCAGCTAGTTTTTCTATTTTTTTGTAGAGATGGGGTCTCGCTCTTGCTCAGGCTGGTCTCCAACTCCTGAGCTCAGGCAATCCACCTACCTTGGCCTCCCAAAGTACTAAAATCGCAGGCGTGAGCCACCAAGCCCAGCCAACTTTCACTCTCTTAATGATGGCTTTTACCCAAACACAAATTCGTTCTTTTTCTTTGGGATTAGTCCTTTTGATTCTGCTTCAATCTTTCCCCACTGCTGAAAAATCATAAAAGTATCTCTAGATGTTTTTCTATTACTTTTTTATACTTAGAGCTACAAGCTACATCAAACTGATATTTGGTATGCTATGAGGAAGGGGTCAAGTTTTACTTTATCCCCAGATTGATAGTCAATGATCTCAGCACTGCTGATGGAAAAGTAGGTCTTTTCCTCATGTATTTTTTCCCTTACTTGATTTTTTTAAATCAAATGCTTATATTCTTCAGTTTTTCAGTTTCCTATTTCTATTCCTACATAGTCTATTTATCCTTGAGCAAACAGCATACTGTATTATTACAGCTTTAGTTTGTCTCAATATCCCATGGAACAAGTCTTTCTACTTTGCCAATCTTCTTCAGGTGTCCTCTCATGGTACTTTATATTCCCATACAAATTTTATGATTATCTTGTGAAGTTCTATGAAAAACTACTCAGATTTTGATGGCTGCCACATTAAAACTCAGATCAATCTGGGAACAACTGACATTTTAATCAATTCTAACAATATACCTGTAATGTTGAGGAGACTTAGATGTAACACAATCTGTATCAACTCCCTAAAATGGCAATTTAAATTCTAATTATATATATGAAGAATCTCTAGATAGTTGGCAACATGTTTGAGACTAAACATGCGATAATCACATTGAAAATTAAACATTTTAGTCATCTGTGAACTCTAAAGAAAACAAACGATCACATTCAGGAAAAGAAAAATACTCATGGTAAACTATCTGATAGTATTTACATGATCATAATACTGTAATAATGAATGAATACTCACCTAACAAAAATTTCCACATAATTATACTGGCACACAGGGATGGAAAGGGTGTGTGTGTGAGTATAGCAACAAAAGCTAAATTATAATCTCTCAGTGTGAAACTCGTAGACATTGGTCAAGTGAAACATGAAGAAGCAATAAAAGCATGTTATTTAGAAATACAAAGGTAACTTGCAGAATTACTTTACTATTTTCAGTCTCCAAAGAAATCAGACACAATTCCATGATATCCCTATATCCTTCTTCTCAGATTAAATGTACCTACTGCATTTCCATCACTGTGATAAACATAATTTCTGACAGTAATTTATGGCAAAAAATTTCATACTAGTATGGGAAATTACAATTTTTTTCTTTCTTGAGGCAGAGTTTCACTCTGTTGCGGGACTAGTGATACAGTGATATCATAGTTCACTGAAACCTGAAACTTCTGGGCTCAAGCAAACATCTTGCCTCAGCCTCCTGAGTAGCTGGCACTAGACACATGCTATCGTGTCCGGCTAATTTTTAAATGTTTTGTAGAAATGAGGTCTTGGTATGTAGCCCCAGCTGGTGTTTAACTCCTGGCCTCAAGTGAGCCTTCCACCTTCGCCTCTCAAAAGGCTAGGATCGCAAGCATTATCCACTGCACCAGCCAAATAATTCTATTTTATTCTAATTTTATCAATGTTAAAGGTTGAATGTTAATATTTTCACATTTAGGAAGAGTGCAAATTGAGAAAAAAATACAAAAATAAGTCAGTATTTTCCATCTAATTGTAAAAACAGATGATAATATCTGTTTGTTAAAAATTTATACTCATTCAATTCACCCATGCAAGTGACAGCATCTTCATGTTATGCAAATGATAGCAATCTTAAAGTTAATTAAACAGGATGGTTTTGAATAGAGTATTACATTCTTCCAAATCAGATAAAAAAAATCTTAGAATAATTTTTTAAAAAATATATGTACCTCAAAATTATTAACAACATCTTTTTAAAAGGTTTTTGCTATAACATACATGAAAACTTTAGCTTTTAATGTGAAAATTTTAGTTTTTTTTTTTTTTTTTGTAGAGACAGAGTCTTACTATACTGCCCTCGGATAGAGTGCCGTGGCGTCACACAGCTCACAGCAACCTCTAACTCTTGGGCTTACGCGATTCTCTTGCCTCAGTCTCCCGAGCAGCTGGGACTACAGGCGCCCGGCACAACGCCTGGCTATTTTTTGTTGTTGTTGTTGTTGCATTTTGGCCATGGCTGGGTTTGAACCCGCCACCGTCGGCATATGGGGCCACTGAGCCACAGGCGCATATAGAAAGAAAAAAATCTCATGAAAAAATATTTTAATACCATTACATAACAATGTTTACACCTAGAATAAGAAGTTATTTTTAAAGACTTTGTATTTGGAAAAAAAGTAATGAATACTTGCCTTAATGCACGACTGAGTTTCTCATAGTTCATCGTAGGCTTATTTTTACGTTGTCCCCATTTTTGTGCAACCAGTTCAGGCTGGTTTAACTTAAACTCGCCTTCATCACCAACCCAAGAAATACAGTCTCGAGCATCCTTGTCGGTAAGAAGTTCTAGCAAAAACTGCCATAGTTGGATTTGGCCATTGTTTCCTAAATTGACAAGAAGAATAAGCACTGGCTACAGTGTTCCAGATTAACACAGGGAGGGCAAAGACAACACATTGGTCTCCTGGTTCAAATTTCAGCCATGGCCAAAAGAAATTTCTTTTCTTGTGGTGTAATACTTACACTGTCAGAGGAATAGCATATATTAACATTTTCATACTCTTTATTTCAATGAAATAAAATAGACCTAAACTGACAAATTTTATAAATACAAGATAATACAAAAATACCTGTCCTGTTCCCTGGTGAGCTTCTGTCTTCTCCTGAGATCCTTGGAGCTCTTTGTACTTTAGCTGCCTTTGCACTACTATTTATAACTTTAATGGTACTTGGTGTAGCAGACTGTACTGATGCTGGAATAATTTGCACAGCTAAAAAGACAGACAAGAATTTTATTTTCTTCCAATACAAGCAGTGAAAAAAACAACAAAACACTAAAAAACATTAAATGCAATCGGTTTAACCAATACTTCTTTACCCCACAGAAGGTCCTCATTAGGTTGGGTGTGGTGGCTCACGCCTATAATCCTAACACTTTAGAAGGCTGAAGTGAGAAGATTTCTTGGGGCCAAGAGTTTGAGAAAAGGCCTCATTACAAAAAAGTCTTAGTCCATAATAGTTTTATTTACAAAAAAGTCTTAGTCCACAATAGCTTTAAACAAAATCACAAAAATGATTACAGGATAAAGTACAATGTTTGCATTATGGTTTATGAATCCTAACTTATTGAATAGGAGTTAGTATTCTTATTTTGAAATAACTTAATAGTGCACATGCAAGAGACAACAAGAATATTAAAAAACTTTTTAAAAATGGTTCATCAAATTTTGGAGAAAATGAGGACAAATGAGAGCTCACATGCCACTCGTGTTAAGAGTACAAACTCATAACATCACTTTGAGAAAAACTGTGGCAATACCTAAGAGTAAAAGGTAGAAACCCTATGATACTTAAAGCAGAGAATCTTACACATGTTCTCACAAACAACTCATTCAATGATGTTCATAGCATTTTTACATACTATACAGTGGTAAAAATGAAAGAAATTGAGTTGTAAGTATCAACTTTGGTAAGTTTCTAAATGTTTAACAAATAATAAGTTATAAAGGAATATGTATGATATATCATCATTTCATCCAAAATGTTTAAACATGTGCAAAACAATGCTATAAAGTATTTGTGGTTACATAGTTGGTAAAATATAAAATATGCAGAGTAAAGAACATCAACTTCAGGATAGTCATTTTTCTGGTCTGAGAGGAAAATAGGATCTATAACAGATAAACTTAATATGTAAAGCTTTATTTCTTATGGTGTAGACAGCCATTAATTTACACTTTGTTTATATATCTCAAATTCATCATAAAAATTTTTTTGAAGTTGTTTTCCTTTTTACTACCTTGCAGTATCAAATTAACATTTCTTACTGATAAATGGGAAAATACTAAAGGCACAAATACTCACGTTGATCAATTGTAACTATTTCATTCATCTGTTGTTCCTGGCTTGCCAATACATCTGAAAAACATCCAAAAAATTTTTTTTCCATCAACTAGAAATACAAGTCCCAATCTAGTAAGCAAAATACTAGATGAAACTTACTGGCATAAAAACCTAAAAAATACTTGATATTGACTTTATATATAAGGAAAAGATCTCTTTCACAGAAAAGTAACATAGAGAAAGCTCTAATTTCTTTTTATTGTTCAGAAAAAGTTATTCAGAGAACCTGGTTTTCTGAATATAAATATCTGTATCTAAGACAATTATCTATATAAAACCATGTAAAATTATTTAAACTTTCCAGATTAGATCAAAGAAATATCACATCAAACAAATTATTTAGGTAAACATTCTCTACCATAAAGGTCTACCTCTTACAATCTCTTACAATATCCACCTTTGAATAAAACAGCTTTAAAACTTTATAATGCTTCTACTTAAAGATAGCTGTATTTTCAATAAAATTGTATCAGTTCCAAATGTTATAATTAAACTGGGTAATTTAACATGTATACAAATACAGCTCTCAATATAAAGATTTTATTATAAAAGGTTTTAACATAAGCCTTTAAAGCAGTAATCTTCACCAGTGCGCCCTGAGAAGATCTTAAGGGTGCCGTGAACATTTTTAGAGACAGGCCAGGTGTCATGGTTCACACCTGTAATCTTAGCACTATGGGAAGCCAAGGAGGGTAGATTGAGCTCAGGAGTTAGAGACCAGACTGAGCAAGAGAGCAAAACTCTGTCTCTAAAAATAGCCAGGCCTTGTGGTAGTGCCAATAGTTCAAGCTACTTGGGATGCTGAGGCAAGAGGATCACTTGAGCCCGAGAGTTTGAGGTTCCTGTGAGGTATGATGCCATGAGAGTGACAAAATTAGGCTGTCCTAAAGAAAAAAAAAACTTTTTTTGAAGATCATTAATTATTTTCAGAAGAAGTTCACAGCACAGTATTTTCTTTTTACTCTTTTTAATCAACACAATTTAAGTGTGCCGTGGAAGTGTAACTATAGCTTCAAATGTGCTGTGAGATGAAAAAGGTTGAAAAACATTGCTTTACAGAATCATTCATTACTTACCTGTTGCTCGTCCCTGCTTAAATGTTATTCTTTACCTCTCAAACAAGAACTGCACAACCCAGTGTCTATTACTTCAGCCTACTTTACTTCTCTTAAACTATATCCTTTTCCCTTGAAATTGGAATTGTACCCTCCAGCAATCATTCTGGGTACTGAATGAGTTCTAGGGCCTGGGCCTCAAAGGAGATTCTAGTAAGGGTCCCTTGTCAGCATCCAGTTATAGACACATAGAGTTAAAAAAGGCTTGGGAAGTAAAAAGAGGTTTGATGGGATATTTCTTGGGGGGTCCACAGTTTGGAGGCTTATTTATACAGGAATACCCTCAGATCGACCTGGGTTCAGGTCTTAGCTCTAGGATTATTCAACCTCTCTGAATATTAATTTAAACATTAATTTCTTACTGTTTATATAAGATACCTACACCTACTACTTCATTAGATTATTGTGAAGATTAAAGAAAAACGTTTTTAAGAAGCACAGTGCCTGAAATAGTTAATTTTTCTGTAAACTGAAGATGTTACTATTTTACTCAGACTCTTCTAACACTGTCCCTCTCTTGGAAAAAAAAACAACCAAAAACAAACCCCACAATCCACAATTTTGATTACGGCAGATTCTCCTCAGAATTTTATAAAAGTTCCTCAAAGAGTCAAAGTGCTATTGAATGGAAATTATTCCATTTGTGACTAAATGAACAGAAGTGCCCCAGTTTCAAAAGAGAGCATCTGGGTATATACCTAGTAGAGGAATTACAGGATTGAATGGCAGATCTAGTTTTAGATCTCTAATCACATTATAACAAAGATATTTGTACCAGAATGTTTATTGCAGCCCAATTCATAATTGCTAAGTCATGGAAAAAGACCAAGTGCCCATCGATCCACGAATGGATTAATAAATTGTGGTATATGTACACCATGGAATATTATACAGCCTTAAAGAAAGATGGAGACTTTACCTCTTTCATGTTTACATGGATGGAGCTGGAACATATTCTTCTTAGTAAAGTATCTCAAGAATGGAAGAAAAAGTATCCAATGTACTCAGCTCTACTATGAAACTAATTTATGGCTTTCATATGAAAGCTATAACCCAGTTATAACCTAAGAATATGGGGAAGGGGGAGAGGGAGAGGGAGATGATGGGTGGAGGGAGGGTGATTGGTGGGATTAGACCTGTGGTGCATCTTACAAGGGTACATGTGAAACTTAATAAATGTAGAATATAAATGTCTTAACACAATAACTAAGAAAAGGCCAGGACGGCTATGTTAACCAGTGTGATGAAAATATGTCAAATGGTCTATAAAACCAGTATATGGTGTCCCATGATTACATTAATGTACACAGCTATGATTTAATTTAAAAAAAAAAAAGAGCATCACCATCACATAGCACAGGTGGTGCTGGAGCACTGGAGCTTAGAAGCTCCAGTCAGCTTCTAAGCCCTGACTGGAGTCTGGGCTGTTTCCTGGCAACTCTCACAAACACAAAAAGAGAAGGATTTTTTTTTTTTTTTTTATTTTTTATTTTTGTAGAGACAGAGTCTCATTGTACCGCCCTGGGGTAGAGTGCCGTGGCGTCACACGGCTCACAGCAACCTCTAACTCTTGGGCTTACGCGATTCTCTTGCCTCAGCCTCCCGAGCAGCTGGGACTACAGGCGCCCGCCGCAACGCCCGGCTATTTTCTTTTTTTTTTTTTTTTTTGGTTGCAGTTTGGCCGGGGCTGGGTTTGAACCCGCCACCCTCGGTATATGGGGCCGGCGCCCCACCGACTGAGCCACAGGCGCTTGATCCAAGATGATATGGGCACTCTGGACATCATATTCCTCCTGCTGCCCTGCTCCCCTAATCCTTGCCTTGCACAAAGGATACAGATCACAGAGGCAAAGCCTTGGGGCACCTGAAGTCACTGTATGGAGAAACATCAGACACTAAAGGTATAAAGCAATTCCTTTTCCTAAAGAAAACCCTTGGCAAACAGACCTTTCTTTGACTCTAGTGACAGAAAACAGATATTTATAGCAAGAAGTACACCACGTAACTGACAGCACTGGAACATTTTCTGATTATCCTCTTCATGTATAATAAATAAGACACACAGTTGAGTAAGTTTCAAGGGGAACTCTGGACAGGTGGTGGCTTGGGTGGATAACCCAACACAATTATCTGAAGGAGGAACTCTGCCTCTTTCGTACTGCTTCTCCTTGAGCGATCACTGAGGATGAAGAGGTAATAGATGCTAGGTCAGTAACAGTTCTGTCCCAAGACCAGTACATTTCAGAGATATGCCAGAAACCTCCCTACAGAAGGAACCAGAGCTGGACTGTACTTAAAGGACTCTGTTCTGAGAAGTGAGACTTGTGAATTATAGAAAATCTATATCAGAAATAGCTTTATACATTATCTTGCCAATCCCCACATTCTGAACTGAACATTAAATTCTCAAATCAGATGGAATTTCCTTGCCAGAGCAAAGAATCATAACTGGACTACCAAGGAATTCCAGGAGACACTCCTCTAGGCTGTGGGGCTCAACTGCTTTTGAAAACAAAGCAACAGTTTCAGAGCAGAGCTTTTCTGCAAAGACTGATTCTACTGCACGGAAAGGGAAAAATACAAAAGATGGCTTTGTTTTCTGTACTAAAAGTCTATAAATGAGCTTTGAAGTTTGAGAAGCCATGATTTGAGAAAAGCTGTGAATCAAGGAAAAATGAAACTACAGTCCAAGCACTATCCTTGTTGTACTGAGAATTCCTATAAGAAAAAAGTTTCAATAAACACAATTCATGCTAAGAACTTGAAACAATTCAAAATTTACCTTATTAATCTGAAAAACTCTGCAGAGAAGAAAATCTATGAAACCAAGGACAAACCTTCAACCAGGACACTCATTTATCTAATGAGTGGAAATAAATTGGAAATAAACACTGCAAATGCAATGAATGGATTACAGTCATCTAGTGCACAGATAATTTTAAAAATATTTGTTTAAGAGAATCTGAGATAATTTTAAAAATATTTGTTTAAGAAAACTATAGACATAAAGAATGAAAAGCCTTTCTCCAGAGCCTGTTTCCTGTTCAACAGCAGAGCAGGTATCTTGGATAAAAACTCTAAGCATTAAATAACTATTTTCTACTCTTCTCAGTGCTACCTCTGAGTACAGAAATGCACTCGAATTTTGAGAAGGAGTAAAATGGAGTTAATGGAAACTACAGGAGATATTTTTCAGTTAATTATTTCTTTGCTGACATTTAGGTACTAGATAATACATGAGAAAACTGTGGGACAATAAATAATAAAAGGAACCTGGAGATCCAGCTTATTAGGAAACCAGAGTTCTCCCCTTGTTGGGTACATGGTATAACAAAATGCCACTGGGTATATTTTCATCCACAATTGTTTAAAAAGCATTATCAGAGTTTGTCCTATTCCTGTATTCTGAAAAATACATGGCTCTGGCTAACACTTCTGATATACAAAACTATCAGGGAATGGGTTGCTGCTGCAGTGTTTTAACAGATGCCTTAATAGTCACTGAAATAATTTGCACTTATTTGAGTTCTTCTTTCTTGGATACCAAACAGTTTCTAATTTCTTTATATACAAGGTCTGACAATTGAATTTGTGAACTCATCCTAGAAATGACTCATCCTACATACCTGACTGCTGAATATCACTGCTGAATATGCCTACAGTCACCTTTGAAGTATGCCTGTTGGGAAGCTACACTCCAACACCAATGCTAGTACATACTTCAAAATAATTTGGGATTCTTTTTCTGGAATGACCATCAGAGCTAGTATTGTAGGGCACACAAAATATACAATAATAAATGCCGCTAGGCAAGATATTACCTCATGTCAACACCACACAGCTGTGAGACACTGATATACCAAGATTATGAAACTTTACTGAATTGTTTGTACAGTGCTGCCAATGTAAGCCTATGGTGGCAAGTTCATGAATATAATTGACAGACCTCATACAAGGACAGCTCTGATGGTAATTCAGGAAAGAGCTCCAAAACTGCTTGGTAGCTACGTGCACTCTGAGAGACTGAGGTGGGAGCATTGCTTCAGCGCAGGAGTTTGAGACTAGCCTAAGCAAGAAGCTAACAATAGAAAAATCAGCCAGGTGTGGTACTAGGAACCTGTAGTCCTAGCTTCTGGGGAGGCCTAGGAAGGAGGATCACTTAAACCCAGGAGTTAGAGATTGCTGTGAGCTAGGATGATGCCAGTCTACTCTAACCTGGGCAACAGAATGAGATTGCCTAAAAAACCCAGAATTGCTCTGAAGGGTGGACTAGGCGCTGGCATCAGTGCATAGCTTTCCAAGGGGAGTACTTCAAATATGACCATAGTGATATTCAGCAACGAGGTATATAGCACTTTTTCCAGGATGAGTTGATGAACTTGTCAGATCTCATAGTTAATTACAATAGTATCATTTATGCAGCCACAAGTTATCAGTGGAAATACTTTTAAATAGTGGCTTCCAATTTGAAATGGTAGTTGAACAATTACACTTCTCCTTGCTCTCCTAAGACCCTATTCAATTCATAAAATTTTAGAAGATCTCATTAATAATAAAGACAATGGAAGGGAAGCCACCTGTGAACAAGTGATATTCAATTTCTAGAAGACGAGCAATAAATGGAAGAACTGACTGATGAAACAGAAGTCAACAACTAGAATATATAAAAAGGGCTAAATGTAGGGCACAGTATCTGATTTAAGAACTTGGGACTCTAACATTAGCGTGGGCTGGATCCCAGCTTTGCTACTCACATGCTCTGTAACCTTATAGGTCTCTTACAGCCTCACCCATTTAAAAAATAAGGAAAGTAATGATTTGTGGCATTACTACAGGAATTAAACAACCACAGCCTTATACAGTTAATGTTAATCATTACTGCTTAATAATTATTTGATTAGTAATGAATAATTAAGATAAAACAAAGTTACAAAGAAATAAAATTAAGCTTAAGTTAGAATGTAAATAAGTAATAACTCAAATTTTATACATTTTCGAAGAAGCTCCAGATGACTCCAGAGAATTTCTCCTCGAGGGACCCGCTGAAAAAAATCTTCTTGGCTGAGACTACATAATTCTCTTCCAGAAATGTTGAGTGTGGTGAGGTCTATATCAGTCATGCTGAATTCCTTCATTACCCAAACAACCCAATGCAGGACTTGGTCTGTGGACCACTGTATGGGATCTAGAAAGAAAAATACTATCTTTAGCTTAGATATTATATACTTGTCAACATATACCTTAGATATCATATGAATTTATAGTTAACTTGTCAATATGAACAATACATACAGATTTTTTCCCCAAGTGAAGTAAACTCATTATATGAAGTAAAAACATTTTTATGCTGTATTTTCTCCTTAGCTCCTTTTCAATTTCTTAATCTATATAAATTTCTAATGGAGTCAACATAGTTCTAGCTGAGTTAGTCTAGAGTTTTAGCAAGAAAAACAAAATGCAAAATTGCCCTCCAGTGGACCAAATGAAAGAATAAATATCTGATTATTTTCTGAAGAGAATGAAGTAAACCATCTACATTTTAAAAGTTATTTTGAACCTATATTGAAAAAAAATTATAAAGGAATTCTAGGGTCTAGCCTTTTTCTTCAAAATGTGAACAATGTAGTCTTTCCTCCACTTTCTTTTCAGCAAAAAGCTAGTTGCTCTTGCATTTATCCTTGTGGTGTAACTTCTAATAAATAAAGTAAACGTGCTAATGACCTATTTACGCCTATTTAATCAGGTGCTCCCACATAAGACATTAAGGCATTAAATACAAGAACTGTGTCTTACAAATCATTCTCTTTTCAAAACGTACCACAGTGCCTTGCACACACATTTGTTGAATCTGCAAAAAGTGTATCTAAATACTTTCCTTTTTCCTATCATTTTTTACTATCTAATTGAATTCACAAATGAAAAAGACAGCCAACATGTATAAATATTATGCCAACTTGTATAAATATTATATCATTTTAACACTAGAGAAATTGACTTTGGTAATAGTATTCTTACTTTAAGGAGATGATCTATACAAATAGTATAGTATTAGTTACATACCCAATAAATGAATGCTATTCAATAAAAATATAAGTAGGAAAAAACACCATACAGGTACTTATCAAGGGCCAATTTTCAATGAAAATGAATGTAAGATTATCATCCACAGAATCTTTTTAAAAAATTTTCCCCGAAGAACTTAAGGGAGGAGGATTCTAGGAAAGTGGTGGTAAAGTTTTTAAATTTCTGTGAGCATACACATAAAAACAAAAACAGCAACTAGCGAGCAAAATCAGTAACTCATGGAAGTTTACATACAATGAAACAAATGACAAGACATCCTTGCGGACCCCAAACGTACATGAGTAAAGACACAAACAGTAATAGCTACAAGACTTCTGTGGTTTTAGCATCTGTACAGGAGAAGGCATAGGGACACTCTGAGTACAAGAAAATCTAAATAAAGCCAAGAAGCATGCGCTTAAAGCCCAACAGGCCAAGGTGAAAGCAACAGCTAAAAAGTAAGTTTGCGTAATCCAACAGCAGCTGAGTAAAAGGGTCTATGGTAAGACCTAAAGGGCTGCCACGATGTACCACAGCCCCTGGGAGTTTTCCAAACTGAGCCAAGGATCACTTCAGAAGATAATGGCCCACAGTAAGGAGGAAGTGGCAGAAGTAGAATCAAAGTGACCAGCACAGGGACACCATGGAAAAGCAAAGAGAAGGCCCCCAGAAAAGTCAAGTAAGGGCACAGATAGGAGCTGAGAAAGTAATTTTTAATACTACTATTTAATACTACTTGAAAACAATGGAAGAGGGGATTCTATTAAGTTATAAAAGCTGAATCACAAATCCCTTTAAAAGTCTAAGAAAGCTCACTTTACATAAAAATAAACAGAGACGCATCAAGATCAAAAAGTCAGGGAAAAATATAATTAGTTTGATTTATCTTCTCAAATAATATCAGGCCTCTGGTTTAACGTAACTAATTGGCTGTATATGCTCTTCCTCTTTTCTCTAAGACTCTAGTAAAATGATAGTAATTTTTAAAAGATGTAAATTCACAGGGACATGGATACAAAGTGACAGACATGGAGGAGAGATTTCAACTAATATTCTGGAGACAATAAGCACGGTGGCAATCTATCAGAGTAACGGAAACTACGACCTAAAATGTCTGCCAAGGAGGGACACCAGGAGAGAATGCCTGTCTGCACAACTCTTTACTTGCTCTGGTCATGATGGTTCTAGGTAGCAGGACATGTTTAAAGCTGAAAATGAGGAGATGAATTTACATAGTATATGGGTGTGGTCAGAGCCTCCAGGATCTCTCCTTCATTCCTGGGAGCCAGTTAAGGGGAGCATCCCATACATGGACACCAGGAACTTACATGGAGATATGAAGCAAACACCTGAGAACACTTCCCAGTAATAAAGGTCCACAAAGTAAAGAGTGAGACTCTCTCCACCTCCTCCTGCCCCAGCTTGCTACCCATTTCCAGAATGCAGCCTTCACATGCATATCAATCCCAGAAGCTCATCCCAATCTTCTACTCCTGACAGATGCTTAGCCAATTCTCCAGAGAAACTAAAATAACCCAACAAAGAGATCTATTCATACTGAAACATTTGAAATTTTTTTAATGAAATGGCCAACACCTCATTTTACAATTCCTTTGGAACTTCAACCTAATTAGCAATAAAGTGATTTACTCCATGTGAACAGATGGGCAAGAATAACCAGATAGTTGAGACTAAAAACAAACCCCTAAAAACTCAAAATAAACCCCAAAAAACAGAATCCAGAAGCAGCAGAAATAGTGCAATAACAAAGTTTTTAAAAGGCCGCTATCATCGACATAGAGAGGTAAGAAAGAACACAGTATTTATAATATAAGACCAGAATGCAAAGGAAAGGAAGCCATTATCATATTTGCCAGGTATAAGGCATACTTTTTCACTAACATTTTTCACGGAAAAACAAGGGTGTGCATTATACATAGATAGTAAAACATGGGCGCAGGGGTGGGTCTCCTGGGACTACAGTACCCTCCTGCCTGCTGTATAGGGTTCCAGTCTGGGAGGATTCAGGATCCAATGAGAACAGGATGGAGCAGCTCCACTGGGTGCCACGATCAGAAGAGGAGGTGATGGTAGGGCTGGAGAGATGGGCTATGCAGAGGGGACGAGAAGCCCCACACACACTCCAGGGATCACCTAGTTGCCCAGGGGCTGAGAAGTCTCCAAAGCTCCCACACCACTGGCACAGGCATGGCCATCTTGGCCATGGCCGACAGTGTGGCAGGGAGGAAAGAGTGAAGCACAGCCTTCACAGAAAGGAGAGCTTCAGGAGGGTGGTGTGACATGCATATTTATCAGGGGAATTTTGTCCAAACCAGATGGGTCTCTTTGGCCAAGAGCAGACCATGTTCTCAAGAGGCATTTTCCCAAAAATGTGGGTGTGCATGATACACAACAAAATATAGTATGCCAAAGAGACACCTGCAATTTTATGTTTATTGTAGTATTCACAATTGCAAAGATATGGAATCAATCTAAGTATCTATGCACTCAGGAGTGGACAAAGAAAATGCAGTATAGGCAGTCCTCAGGTTACAAACGAGACAGGTTCTGTAGGTTTATTCTTAAGTTGAATTTGCATGTAAGTCATAAAAGTACATTTCCCTATTACCTATAATAGCCTCTGTTTATAAGTGTGAGTTATACATAAGTTGGATGTTTGTAACTTGGGGACTGCTTATATAATTTGCACCATGGAATACTACTCAGCCACAAAAATGAATGAAATATTTCTTTTGCAGCAATTTGAATGGAACTGGAGGCCATGGTCCTATGTAAAGTAATACAGGAATAGAAAACCAAACACTGTATTAAGCAGGAACTAAAATATAGCTATGTGGAGCATATCAAGTGGTACAATGGACAATGAAGACTCTGAAGGGGTGAGGCTGGGTGGAGTGAGGGAAGAAAACTACTTATCAGGTGCAATGTACTCTATTCAGGTGACAGGCACACTAAAATCCCAGACTTGCCACTGTACAATTCATCCAAGTAACCAAAAACCATGTGTACCTCTAAATCTATCAAAAGGAAAAACAAAAATATTTCAGTGAGAGATTAATTAAAAGAAATAATAAGTATTACCAATACTAAAATAATTATAATACATAAAAGCTGTTCCGAAGACAAGAACAAACAGAGCCACAGGAAAGAATACAGAGGTTGAAAACATGCTCGTGTATATTGAAAGACTGTAATGAGATAACCAGCATTAATAGTATTGAATATACAGACTGCAGGAGTCACCTCCACCCATGGGAAAAGGGTTGGTAACACGGAATAGGATAAATGGAGTTCTTTACATAATATACCTGAATAAATTTAATATTAATTATACACTAAGAAACAGCAATGGAATCTTACACAAATGAAAAAAAAAAAAACAATGGTATGGAAAGAATAAATAAAAATAAAGAACCCTTCCAAATTAAAATTAAAAATCAGATAACTTATATACTATTAATATAAAGACAAGAAAATCTGACAGAAATTAGTTCAAAAAGACAAAGTGATGATAAATGGAAAAGAAAAAAGACACAGAACATCAGCTGAGGAGATTCAATGGAAATTTCAGAAAGAAGAACACAGAAACATAAGACAATTATCAAAATAATTCAAGAAAAATGTCCCAAACTGAAGACTATAATTATCTAGATCAGCACTATCCAATAGAAATACACATAATACAGACTATTACATAATTCTAAATTTTCTCTCAGCTACATTAAAATAGTAAGTTAAATTCATCTTAATAATACATTTCATTTAACTTAAAACATCCAAATGTTATTTCAACATGTTATTAATATAAAAAAATTAAAAATATTTTGCAGTATTGTTTTTAATATTGGGTATTTTACACTTACACCACATCTCAATTATGACAATTATATGTGAGCACTTGAAATGTGTAACATATAATTAGTAGCTACCGTACTGGACAGTGCAGGGGCAGACTGAAATTCTGCACTATAAACCATAAATCTACAATGAATGAAAAAGATCCACAATGTCACTAAGCCAAGATAAAGATCAAAAGAGAAGATCATAAAAGCTTACAGAAAGAAAAATTAAAAAAAAGGATAAACAGGAACTAGAATCAGAAGGCCTCAGAACATCTCACACTGTAACATAATGGAAAAGAACATAGAAAAAATTGTTTTTGAGACAGAATCTCACTCTGTTGCCCCAGGCTGGAGTCTCGGGGGTGAGCCTTGCTCACAGTAACCCTCCTACCTCAGCTTCTCCAGTAGAGCTGGGACTACAGGCATCTACCACAACACTCGGCTAATTTTTTCTATTTTTAGTACAATGGGTCTCACCCTTGCTCAGGCCAGTCTCAAACTCCTGAGCTCAAGCGATCCACCTGCCTAAGCCTCCTAGAGTGCTAGGATTACAGGAGCCATAGCACCTTGCCTGAGACATCAAAATTTTGAGGAAAATGAATTTTTAACCTTAATATTCTATACTTGAACTATCAAACAGCAAAATAAAGACATTTTCAGATACATAAGAAGAAAAAAAAATTTTTCTCAGGTATCCTTTCCAGACAACCTGTAAGAGAGCATGAGAGAATAATGACTAAATAAATTTTTTTTTTTAAATCAAGAAAAAGGAAATAAGAGATCTAGGAAAATGGGGGATTCAGCACTACACAGAAGTAAAGAACAGGATGACTCTGCAGCAGATCTAGAAAAGACCTGGTCCAGACCTACTTGAGCATCTGGGAGAAACTAACAGGTACAAAAAAGATTCATGGAAATGGGCCAAAGCAAACACTCTTCACCCACTAAATTTTCTCACTGTTTATGCATACCAACCACTTCCTAACTGCAATATCCTTCTCTGTCCAATAGTTCCTTGTCTATAATAAACTCTTCGCCATATTTCCCTAGGCCACTATGATCCCTTTGAGATTCAGACAGCATGCTTCTTCTATATCAAAGGTTCTCAACTTGTGGGTCGCGACCCCTTTGGGGGTCTCCTGCATATATTTACATTACGATTCATAACAATAGCAAAATTACAGTTATGAAGAAGCAACAAAAATAAATTTATGGCTGGGGGTCACCACTGCATGAGGAACTATATTAAATGGTCACGGCTTTAGGAAGGTTGAGAACCACTGTTCTATATGAATTATTGACAGCTTAAAAACATGTTACCTTTTATGTCAATTATTTCTTTTCATCCATCCTCTCTTTCTTCAACTATAATGTGAACACCCTAAAATAGATTTTTAAAAAATATCTTTCTATTTCCAGCACTCGAGATAGTAACTATCCATCACATGGACTTATATGTTACAGTTGAAGGGGAGAAGAGAGAAAGAGATAAAGAAAATTAACATTCTTCCTAAAAATTCTGTATTTAACATATAGGCCAGGCACGGTGGTTCATGCCTATAACCCTAGCATTCTCGGATGCTGAGGCAAGAGGAATGATTGAGCCTAGGAGTTCAAGATCAGCCTCAGCAAACTGTGGTTCTACTAAAAATAGAAAAAATTAGCTGGACAAGGTGGCATGCACCTGTAATTCTTGCCATTTAGGAGGCTGAGGCAAGAGGATTGCTTGAGCCCAGGAGTTTGAGGTTGCTGTGAGGTAGGCTGCACTGCACTTTAACCTGGCAACAGAGTAAGACTGTCTCAAAAAATAAAGAAATTGGTTAAAAAATAAAATAAATAAAATAGACTATAACTTCCTCAACCTAGTGTTTGTTGTCTGTTAAGCTTAATTCTTATTCTACCTAACAAATGATTATGTATTTTATTACCATAGGGTATCCCAAGGCGCTCTTGTTCTTTCCTATAACCTTCCAGTGCAGCAGCCCATCTTGTCACTTGTTCTGAGGTTTCATCTGAAATGGTTGTGATGTGTTTTGTCCCATCAAGAGTTATGACTTGAGCTTCCTCAACAAGATGTGCTTCTGATTCAGCATGGTGAGCATCTGGATCAATAACTACTTCAACAGTGTCCGCAGGTTTAACAATTTCAAGGATGTTTAGCTTTGGCTCGATTCCTTAACAGTGGATTAAAAAAATAATAATAATAAATAAATATACACACACACATATATATTCACATATATAAAAATCTAAATAAAAACTATTGAAGGAAAATTTTACTTTAGTTTGTATGTTCCCAAATAGAGGAAAACTAGCTCTTAAGTATTTTTAGTATAGAGAATTTAACAGATCTCTAATTTAAAAGTAAAACACCACAACAGAACTTTTGTAAGAATAGTATTGTGTCAGTATCTATTTCCTGATTTTGATAACTATACTGTGATCAGATAAAAAAATCCTCATTTTTAGGGAAACATATACACTAATATATTTAGGGACAGAAGACGATTATGTCTGCATACTACCCTTAAACAGTTAAAAAAATAATGTGTGTGTAGGGAGACAGAGAATAAAGCAAATGTAAGAAAAGTTAACATTTGGGGAATGTGTGTGAAGGGTATCTAGGAATAATTTTAGCAGTAACTTTTCTACAAGTCTAAAATAATTTTCTTTATTTTTTGCAGTTTTTGGCCGGGGCTGGGTTTGAACGGCACCCTACTCCTTTGAGCCACAGGTGCTGCCCTAAAATACTTTTTTAAATATACCACCCCACAAAACCTATCTGCAAACATCTTTATAAAAAAGTACCAGTTCTTACCCCAATAAAATTTTAAAAATAAATAAAAATTGCCAATATTGAACAGAAAATGAGTAGCCACCCATCCTCAGGATTTTCAAAATCCTTCTAAGTAAATTAATTACTAAGCTTTTTAAAGGACAAAGTACATGTATTAAAAATGATGCCAAGTTTGATAAGCCAAATTCACATCATTAAATTCTGCATTTCATTTTCAACCAAATGAGGGAAAACTCAGGTCCTGAAAATATTCAAACCCTTATACAAAAGTGTTAAGAACTATAATTCCTATAGAAGAAGTAAAGATGAGGTAAATGATGTAGTAATACAGATTTTTTGATGTGTATTCACTCAGAACTAACACACTTTGAACCTGTAACTCAGAATTTATAATTAAGATAAGAAAAATATGCCATAATTTTATTTAGTAATGTCCATACAACTCTCGGGAAGATGCATTCTTTTTTTTTTTTTTTTTTTTTTTTGTAGAGACAGAGTCTCACTGTACCGCCCTGGGTTAGAGTGCTGTGGCGTCACACGGCTCACAGCAACCTCCAACTCTTGGGTTTACGTGATTCTCTTGCCTCAGCCTCCGGAGCAGCTGGGACTACAGGCGCCCGCCACAACGCCCGGCTATTTTTTTGTTGCAGTTTGGCCGGGGGCTGGGTTTGAACCCACCACCCTCGGCATATGGGGCCGGTGCCCTACTCACTGAGCCACAGGCGCCGCCCGGAAGATACATTCTTATCCATCTAATGCAAATAGAATAAACTAGCCAGTCATGAAATAATCTTGTATACTAATGTTAAAAATGACCGCTGTAAGAAACAATGTTATATATAACTACTGATGCTTATTGACTCTGTTATAATCTGTATTAGAATTTAATCAAAGCTTACATATCAAATTCTATACTTTTATGGCTTCAAGTGAACTCTTCTTAAACACACTTGCACTAACAGGCACTAACAGGCACTACGCTTTTAAAAATAAAAACAACAAATTTCTTATCCTATTCCCAACAACAATTAATCCGGGGGAATTATAAAAGGGATGACAAGTAGAAAACCACCATTTTCAGTATCTGAAGAAAACTTTGGTTTATGAAACATAATTAAAAGTAATATAGTAGGTTCAGGATGAAATCATTCTAAAACCTGTGTTTGAAATCCCAACAAGACACAATTTAAAATACTAAAATAAAAATCTACCAAAAATAGTTTCTCCTAATTTTCCTGGACAAGCAGACACAGGACATCCATTTTTTGACTGTATGGATCACTGTAAAGGTTGCATGGTTTCAAGTTGACAGCTATAATGGTAACTTCCAGCTGTGGTGTTTTCCAGTTTACGGCAGGGCAACAGCTTCCTTTGCAGTCTAGTTCTGCAGGGTAGCAGTGGCATTCTTAGGAAGCCAGCTACAATCTGTTCTTCCAGGCCTCTCTGTGATTCTGCTACTACTACATATATTATATCCCTTTAAGATTAAACTAGGTAAGACAGGCTATACTATCTGCTTCCCTCATCAGATACAACTAAACCAAAGCATAAATATTTGACTATAATATCACATTAACTAATTTGGACAATCACCTAAAACACCAAAAATCTATAAAATTGAGAAATCACATCAAAAACCTTGAGCTAAACTTTTAAGTAACTATCAATAAAATTTCTTACCTTGATAGGAAATTACCTGTACACTAAGTTGTACAGTTCCATCTGTCTTTACTCCCTGGTCAAATAAACTTCGTTCTGGATCCAGCTAAACATGGGTAAAATGAAAAAAATTATTTTAGCTCAATCCTTAACGCCCTTACCTCTGGTTTAGTACAAATGGATGAACCAAATAGGACTTAATTACTGAGCATACTATTAAAAGAACAAATTATCCAAGTTGTCGTATCATTTAAATCTTTGCCAAAATTTAAAATATTTTAATCACTGAGGTAGTAATTAAGGACAACATAAAACACTAAATTTATTTCAAGTGCAGTCTCTTCTAGCTCTGAAACCTAATTTGTGATCTTAATGGCAAAAGGCAATTATTCATTCTGTAAATGTATTTAAAGTAGAAGATAATGCCACATCTGTCATGAATAAGCAAGGTTGTTTAATTAGTGGTGACAATTTATTTAAATATATTAACATATTATTATATCACCCTTGTAGCCAATGCTACATACTGAAAATCAGGGTTTACTCTAAATCTCTGATTACAAAGTTCATAAAAATTAAAGGAGTTATGACCATTCTATGTAATTTCAGTATTAGTGCTTTTTTCCTTCATATATCCTTTAAGTAAATAAATTTCACACAATAAAAAATTGATGATGAAAAGTAATTCTGACTTCAAGACACTTTTCTGTCACCTGTTTAAAAATAGCTTCTATAATAATTATCTTGAATAATGTATATCTGTGTATGTTTGCATATCATATAATTGAAGGTACAAAGATCCTCCCACACTCATTCCCAAGAATTCAAATGATACTGTAGTGACGGCACAAACCCATGGCTTAAGTGACTATGCGTCTACTAACTTGAACAAGACAAATTGTGTGACCCTGAAGACAGACTGCTTAAACATGGCAGTTTTACTGCTTACTATAACAGTCTTTGCCTGACATTTTGCTAAAAAATTCTAACATCAAGCCTTTTCTCCCTGTTTAGTAGACACTAATTTTACTAGAAGCTATGGGATGTGTACTGTGAACGTAAGCTCTCAGGTACTGAATATAACTGCTAGTTTACTAAAAGCTAGCTAGCACAAGACAAAACTCAGCCACAGTATTTGATCTTATGTCATATACTTCAAAAAAAGTACAATTTAGCTATTGTTCTACCAGCTTTCAAGTCAGCACACTTTGAAAATAAAAAAGCATTACCACAGCAGCAAGAACTCTGACTCCAAACGGATGTTTGCACTAACCAATATGGAGAACAGAATTTGTAATCCTCATTTTCTTTTTGATTAGAAGAACAGGGAGTAAAAAGCAAAATGCCCTCCAATCCCAAGATAGCTTTAAATGCTATGACACTACGAATTATAAGTATTCCTATTTATGCAACTAATATAAACTGAGAACCTATGACACGTTGGGAACTTTTGTAGGCCGTACTTTCATTTTGGATAGGTCATGTATTACAAAGGGAAGTTATAAATGTATAGGTCACGTATTATAAGAGAAGTTACTAAGAGATCAAGTCCAGATTCCCCTTTATTTTACATATAAGATCAGGTAAAGCCTAGTGACTCTGGGTTATTCATTATAAACTTTTAAAAAATCTGCCTCAAACAAGTGAAGAGAGTTCTAGAGTCATACAGACCTGGTTGAATTCCAGGAACCCTCTGTAGCTACACCTTGGGTAGGTTATTTAACCTCTTTAATCTTTATTTCTATGTCTGCAGAATGTGATTAAGAATATGTTGATTCAAGACCGATGTGAGGATTAAGTAAAATAATTTAGGAGTATTTTACAAGTTTTTTTTTTTTTTATATTCAACATATCCTACCATATAAGCTCTAGTTTGCCAATTTTTTTTTTTTTTTTTTGAGAGAGAGTCTCACTTTATAGCCCTCAGTAGAGTGCTGTGGCATCACAGCTCACAGCAACCTCCAACTCCTGGGCTTAGGCGATTCTCTTGCCTCAGCCTCCCGAGTAGCTGGGACTATAGGCACCCGCCCCAACACCAGGCTATTTTTTGTTGCAGTTTGGCCGGGCTGGTTTGAACCTGCCACCCTCGGTATATGGGGTCAGTGCCCTACTCACTGAGCCACAGGCACCACCACTAGTTTGCCAATTTTTAATGGCTACCTTAAATTCCAACCTATGTAATTTATTTACTTAATCCCCCTTTGGAATATATAAGTTGTTTTCAGTTTTTGCAAAACCATGAATGAACATCCTCATGCAGGGCAAGAGAATTGAAAAGAAACTTCTCCGAAGAAGAAAGAATAGAACATTAGCAAGAATAGAACAGGGATCCCATCGCAGGCTGGGCAAGGGATTTGAACATTAGCAAGAATAGAACAAGGGATCCCATCGCAGGCTGGGCAAGGGATTTGAAGAGAAACTTCTCTGAAGAAGACAGGCGAGCAGCCTTCAGACATATGAAAAAATGCTCATCATCTTTAATCATCAGAGAAATGCAAATCAAAACTACTCTGAGATATCATCTAACTCCAGTGAGACTAGCCTATATCACAAAATCTCAAGACCAGAAATGTTGGCGTGGATGTGGAGAAAAGGGAACACTTTTGCACTGCTGGTGGGAATGCAAACTAATACATTCCTTTTGGAAAGATATATGGAGAACACTTAGAGATCTAAAAATAGATCTGCCATTCAATCCTGTAATCCCTCTGCTGGGCATATACCCAGAAGACCAAAAACCACATCATAACAAAGATATTTGTACCAGAATCTTTATTGCAGCCCTATTCATAATTGCTAAGTCATGGAAGAAACCCAAGTGCCCATCGATCCACGAATGGATTAATAAATTGTGGTATATGTATACCATGGAATACTATGCAGCCTTAAAGAAAGATGGAGACCTCACCTCCTTCATGTTTACATGGATGGAGCTGGAACATATTCTTCTCAGTAAAGTGTCTCAAGCATGGAAGAAAAAACATCCAATGTATTCACCCCTACTATGAAACTAACTTAGGACCTTTACATGAAGCTATAACCAAGTTTCAACCTAAGAACACAGGGAAGGGGGAAAGCGTGGGGAGGGAGGCGGAAGGTGGGTAAAGGGAAGGGGATTGAAAGGATCACACATGTGGTGCATCTTACAAAGGTACATGTGAGCCTTGGCAAATGTGGAATGTAAATGTCTTGTCAAAGTAACTAGGATGATGCCAGGAGGGCTATGTCAACTAATGAGATGAAAATGTGTCAAATATTCTATGAAACAAGTGTATGATGCCCCATGATCATATTGATGTACACAGCTATGATTTAATAAAAAAAAAAAAAAATAATAAAAAAAAAAAAAGAACATCCTCATGCATATACCTCTGTCCACCCAGGTAAGGATTACTATAGAGGTAGAAATGTTAGGCATTTCACATTTACCAGTAATAAATACTAAACATCAGACTGTCTTCCAAAAAAAGTATGCTAATTCATTCTATCACTGTTAAGTAAAGGAAAATCATAAATCCTAAAATTATAGTATTACTAGACCTGCCTACATTATCTAGTTTTAGAAGAGCTCCATTCCTCCACCACTGACAATTACTAGACTTACACTGAAAGGAAATGATTACAGAATGATTAAATGGCAACTAAAATATTGAAAATGAAAATATTTCACCTTATTGTATAATAAAATCCTATTAAAAACAGTTGCAGCAGATGATGACTTGGATTTTCAAAAATCTAAGTCAAGAGTTCTATTATATCAATAATAACCCTCTCATGAGGCAGGTAGGCGGAGGAGTAAAGAATAAAACAAACCAAATAATCCAAAAGATGATACAATATGCATTAGTATTAGTATAAAAAAATATGAAACTATAGTACTTACTCACATGTTTAAGGAAGGTCACAAAAAACTACCTGAGCAATCCTATTTAGGCTACAACCTTTTATACATAAAAATACTACCTTTCTTAAAAGATTACCATAAAATATGAATATACTTTCCAAACATAATACATTTTAATGCTGCCATGAATAAAATCTTATTGCAATAAATTCCAAGAAGTGTCAGTTGATATATAAATTCTTACTCAAAATTTACTGCCAGAAAATAAAGGTGAAAGGGAAATATAAAAATCATTAGTCAAATGATCTCTTTTTAAAGATAAGGAAACTGATGCACAGAAGTTAAAAGCTACCTAGAGATATACTTCTTTAGCTTTTAAAGTCAATGTGTTTCCCACTACTCCATATTTAAACTCATATTCCAATTTATTTAAACTTCTCATTTTATGTTTGTAAAAACAAGACAAAACAAAAAAAGTGTGATTTAGTACTCAATCTTTTAAATATAATTTTAAATGGAGAAAATTTTGCTGAAAGGATTCTTGTATTTCTACATACTTAAATTTTATAGTAATACAGGTCAAATCAATTTACAGAGGTAAAGGCAATAGCTGTAGAAATAAACTGCTAACAAAACATATTCCTATTCAGAATAAAATTCTGAAATACAAATTAAAAAAAAAAAAAATTACCTGGATATCCTGCAGGCAAATTTCATGAGCATCCAAAGAACACTGTAGTCTTGGTTCTAGTAGTTTCTTTAAATTGCCTATTGGTTCATTGATGTCTATGGCCTGGCTGACACATTCAGCTGGGGTGTAGGTTTGTTCTACAATGCTAAAGGTTAAAGGATATGAGGCTTAACAAGTACATATTTATCCTGGATATCCAAGTAACAATTTGCTCAAAATAAAATCCAACATGAAAGCACATTTCTAGTCTTTGAAAACTCACTTCTACAGATTACTGTGAGGTTCATCACCAAATAGTGTTGCTAAACTGAAAGCTGAATTTTATAGAGAAATGCTAGCTTGAAATTTAAAGCAATCTTGAAAATATGCTTCATTACATACAAACATATTAAATATTGCATATACATTTTTTAAGGAGGAATGTTTGTATTTATACCACATTTTCAAGTTATTTTGAAGAATTTAGATGAGAAAGGATATATTGTCTCCTCAAAATATGCATGCTTTCTCTACTAGTCAATTTCCCTTCCCAACATAAATACAATAAATATAAAACAATGACATATGAAGATACAAGTTAAATAAAATACTTTTGATTTAATTTAATCTGAACATAACTGGTTATAATCAGCACAACTTGACATTAAAAAAAAAAAAGTTAGGCATAGTATCTCATGCCTGTAATCCCAGTGACTTGGGAGGCTGAGACAGGAGGATCTTTGGAGCCCAGGAATTCAAGGTCACACTGAGCTACAATTGTACCACTGCATTCCAGCTTGGGTGACACCCAGTCTCTCTTCTTTAAGAAAAAAACAAAACAAAACAAAACAAGATTTATATTCTTCAAAATTCTCTTAGGGTTCATTTATATTGTTATTTCATACTTTGAATTCAAAAAGGTTTAAAACTTTGGTTAGTAGTTCTACACATCTCTTGTGAATCCTTCCAGAGGGCCAAACAGAAGATAGACACTATTTGCTAAATTGGTGAATGGGGAATTAAAATTCACAACATGCGATTCAAAAATTATCTTCTTGGGTGGAGCAAGATGGCAGACCAGAAAGATCATTCAGCTGAATTCTCCTAGAACAAGTGGGAAAAAAGAGAACCCAGACATACCTGGCACAGGGACTTTACCCTCAGTCATAGCTCAGGGAGCATAGCAAGGAAGTAGTGAGCTAAATACATCCTATTATCCCCCAAAGTGTAATTTTGATGAATTAGGGAAGTGATCGCAACCAGCTGGGACTGGCTGCCCCCCTACAGAGGTCCAGGACAGGAGAAAGCCATTCTGGAGTTTTCAGTGGTTGGGGAAGCTATGTTTGAGTGTTCCACTCAAAGCTTTGAAGAGTGGGCAGACTTGAACAGAATACAGCAACCAGATTTGAATGCCAGTTGGAGTGAATTTGCCATAGGTTTGGAGGCTGGCAGTGCAGACATACTGAGACGGACTTGCACTAGGTAGCTGCCATTGTGGGAAGGTCCTGAGAAGATCTTAGCAGGGGCCTAAAGCACAGCCATCTCAATTCCACCTGCCAGGATCAAAACTCCACTCTTGGGACAGGCTGAGGGGCTCCCACACCCCATGGGAACTGGAGTCAGGGGGCACTGTTTGAGACTTGCACCTAAAGGATTCTCCTGAGCTTTAAAATCCCAACCCAGCAGGGTCTGAATGCTGAGGAAACAATCAGGCAATCACTGAAGGCAACTAAATTTGGAATAAGGACCACAGAGGTTCCCGGCTGTGCTGTCTCCTAGAAAAACCACACTGCACCCTGGTGTCCCTGCCACACATTGCAACATATTGTGAACAAGGCTGTTTAAAACAAAGGAGGCAGGGAGAAGTTAATAGGAGGACAAGGAGGTGAACAAGAAAAAAGAACACTTGAGGAGGAACCAATAGAAAAATTCAGGGAACATGAAAAACCAAAACAGAGGAACTCCCCCCAAGGGATGACGAGGCAGCTACTGCAGAAGACTCCACATAAAAAGAATTAATGGATTTGACAGAAAGGGAATTTAAAATACAGATGATAAAGATAATGAAAGGAATGGATGAAAAAATGCAAAGACAGAACCAAAAGTCAGATGAGAGATATGGAGAATATAGAAAAGAATATGGTGGACCTTAAGGAAATGAAGGAGACAATCAAGAAATGTAAAAATGTGGCAGAAAGTATCAAAAATAGGTTAAAACATGGAGAAGAAAGAACATCAGAGCTAGAAGATAAAGTTTTCGAGTTAACCCAAGTTAAAGAGGCAGAAAAGAGGAGAGAGAAAGCAGAACAGACACGTAGAAACTCCATGAAATGTTCAAATATACAAATAATGGGGATTCCTGAAGGGGAAGAAGATTGCCCCAAAGGTATGGAAGCCCTGCTGGAGACTATCATAAATGAAAACTTTCCAGGTTTTACCAAAGACACCAACACATTCCTTTCAGATGGATATCGAACCAGGGGTCATATCTCAACTCAAACAGAGTCTCTCCCAAACAAATTATAATGAACCTGTCCAAAGTCAACATCAAAGAAAAACTTCTGCAAGCAGCCAGGAGTAAACGCCAACTGACCTACAGAGGCAGAGCCATTAGGATGACAGTAGACTTTTCAATTGAAACCTTCCAAGCAGAAGAGCATGGTCATCTGCCTTCAACATTCTTGAACAAAACAATTTTCAGCCCAGAATTCTGTATCCTGCTAGACTAAGCTTCAAAATGGATGGATAAATCAAATCATATCTGTGGATATACAAGCACTGAGGAAATTTGCCACAACAAGACCAACTAACAGGAAATACTTAGACCTATTCTCAACACTGACCACCAAAATAGACCACCAGCAAAGTAAACACCCAGAAGTGAAGGGTCAAAACTTAGCTTCCACAATGGCACAAAGAACAAAACTACACTATTGTGTAGACTTTCACAAAATAAGATGATTAGAACTCCACCACGTTTATCAATTCTCTCAATGGACTGAATTAACCCCTGAAGAGGCACAGGTTGGCTGAATGGATAAAAAAAGCACAAACCATCCATATGCTGTCAACAGGAGACACACCTAAGGTTAAGGGATACAAAACAGTATTTCAAACAAATGGAAATCAGAAGAAAGGAGGAATTGCAATCTTATTTTCAGATACAAGTGGATTTAAAGCAACTGAAGTTAAGAAAGACAAAGATGGACACTTTATACTAGTCAAAGGAATAATACAACAGGGAGACATTTCAATTTTAAATATTTATGCACCCAACTTAAATGCTCCTGGACTTATGTACCTGATGAACCTATGGACCTTGATGGGTCTGAGCAATATGATATCCCATGATCTCATAATTGGGGACTTTAACACCCCTCTGACAGAACTGGAAAGAGCCTCTAAACAGAAACTAAACAAAGATGCAAAGGACTTAAATGTGATCCTAGAACAAATGCGATTAATCAATTAATAGACATACACAGAACACACCATCCCAAAGCTAAGGAAAATACATTTTTATCATCAGCCTATGGTATGTACCCCAAAATCGACCAGGATAGAAATCAAACCTCAGCAAAAATAAAATACAAATTATACCTTGTGTCTTTTCAGACCATAAGTCAATAAAGGTGGAACTCAACTCCAATAAAAACGTTCATCCCCACACAGAGAGTTGGAAATTAAACAACCTTTTGCTAAATGATAGTTGGGTTTAGGAAGAGACAAAAGAGGAAATAGTTAAATTCCTCAAATATAACAATGAAGACACACAGTTACCAAAGCCTGTGGGTTACAGCAAAAGCCATCTTAAGAGGGAAATTTATCACATTAGATGCCTATATTCGAAAAACAGAAAGACAGCACATCAACAAACTCATGAACCATCTTATGGAACTGGAAAAAAGAATAATCCCAAACCCAGCAAAAAAAAAAGAAATAACCAAAATCAAATCACAGATTAATGAAAATGAAAAGAATTATTCAGAAAATTAATGAAATAAAGTTCAGTTTTCAAAAAAAATAAATAAAATCAACAAACCTTTGACCAGAGTAACTACAAACAGAAGGATAAAATCTCTAATAACCTCTATCAGAAATGATAAAGGGGAAATAACAACAGATTGACACAGTTATAAGAGATCATCTCTGAGTACTACAAGAAACTCTATGCCCAGAAATTTGACAATGTGGAGTAAATGAATCAATACCTGGAATCACACTCTCTCCCTAGACTTAATCAAGAAGCAATAGATCTCTTGAACAGACCAATTTTAAAAACTGTGATTGAAGAAACATTAAAAAATCTCCCCCCCCAAAAATGCCCTGGGCCAGATGGCTTCACCTTAGAATTCTATCAAACCTTCAAAGAAGAGCTTATATCCATACTGCAGAAATTTTTCATTACAAAAAATTGAAAAGGAAGGAATCTTCTCCAACACATTCTATGAAGTAAATATCACCTTGATGCCAAAACCGGGAAAAGACGCAATTAAAAAGGAGATTTTCAGATCAATTTCATTAATGAATATAGATGCAGAAATTCTCAATAAAATCTTAGCCAAAAGATTACAGCCACACATTAAAAAAAATCATTTATCATGATCTAGTACAGTGGTTCTCAACCTTCCTAATGCTGCGACCCTTTAATACAGTTCATGCTGTGGGGACCTCTAATCGTAAAATTATTTTCCTTTCTACTTCATAACTGTAACTTTGCTACTTTTATGAATTGTAATGCAAATACCTGATATGCAGGATGGTCTTAGGCAACCCCTGTGAAAGGGTCATTTGACCCTCAAAGTGGTCGCAACCCACAGGTTGAGAACCACTGATCTAGTAGATTTCATCCCAGGGATGCAAGGCTGATTTGACATACATAAGTCCATAAATGTAATTCACCGTATCAACAGAAGCAAAAACAAAGAACATATGATTCTCTTCAATACATGCAGAAAAAAGCATTCAATAAAATTCAGCATTCTTTTCTAATTAGAATACTTAAGAATTTAGGCATTGGTGGCACATTTCTGAATCTGATCGAAGCCATCTATAATAAACCCTCAGCTAATATTGTACTGAAGGGAGTAAAACTGAAAGCTTTTCCACTCAGAACTGGAACCAGACAAGGGTGTCCTCTATCACCATTACTATTCAACATAGTGCTGGAAGTTCTAGCCAATTAAAATCAAGCAAGAGAAGGAAATAAAGGGCTCCAAATGGGTGCAGAAGAGGTCAAACTCTCACTCTTTGACAACGGTATGATATTATACTTAGAGTATCCCAAACACTCAACCACAAGACTCCTGGAAGTGATCAAAAACTACAGCAATGTCTCAGGGTATAAAATCAATGTTCACAAATCACTAGCCTTTGTATATGCCAATAACAGCCAAAATGAGAAGTTAATCAAGAACGCAATTCCCTTCACAGTAGTGTCAAAAAAAGTAAAATACCTATGAATATATCTAACAAAAGAGGTAAAAGACCTCTACAAAGAAATTTACGAAACACTAAGAAAAGAAAAAGAAGATATTAATAAATGAAAGAACATGCCATGGTCATGGGTGAGAAGAATCAATATTGTGAAAATGTCTAGACTACCCAAAGCAATCTACAGATTCAATGCAATCCCCATTACAATACCATCATCATACTCTCAAGATTTGGAAAATATAATTCTTTGTTTTATATGGAACCAGAAGAAACCCCATATAGCCAAGGCGATTCTTAATAATAAAAGCAAAGCCAGGGTATCACTCTACCAGACTTTCAGCTATACTAAAAGACCATAGTGATCAAAACAGCATGGTATTAGCACAATAGAGACACTGACATTTGGAACTATTTCTATTTGAATAGAAAACCATGAGAAGAAACTAACATCTTACAGCCACCTGACCTTTGATAAACCAAACAAGAACATATACTTGGGACAAGAATCCCTATTCAATAAATGGTGTTGGGAGAACTGGATAATCACTGTAAAAGACTAAAACTGGACCCGCATCTCAACGCTTAACAAAAATTGATTCAAGACAGATAAAGGATTTAAATCTAAGACATGAAACAATATAAATCCAAAGAAAGAATGGGGAAAAAACTTGAAGATATTGGCCTGGGGAAAGATTTTATGAAGAAGACTTCCATGGCAATTGCAACAACAACAAAAATAAACAATTGGGACTTAATTATTAACTGGAAAGCTTCTGTACACCTAAGAAACAACAACCAAAGCAAACAGACAATCTGCAGAATGGGAAAAGGTATTTGCATATTATAAATTGGACCAAAGCTTGATAACTAGGATCTACACAGAACTCAAAACAATCAACAAAAAAAGACCCAACAATCCCACATATCACTGTGACAAGAGACATGACTAGAACCTTCTCTAAAGAAGACAGATGGCTAACAAACATGAAAAAATGCTCATCATCCCTAATCACCAGAGAAATGCAAATCAAAACCACCCTGAGATATCACCTAACCCCAGTGAGAAGGGCCCACATTACAAAGTCTCAAAGCTGCAGATGCTGGCATGGATGTAGAGAGAAGGGAATACTTTTACACTGTTGGTGGGACTTCAAACTAATACAACCTTTTTAGGAAGAATCCTCAAAGAACTCAAATTAGACCTCCGGTTTGATCCTACAATGCCATTACCAGGCATCTACCCAGAAGAAAAAAATCCTTTCACCATAAGGAAATTTGCACTAGACTGTTTATCTCAGCTCAATTTACAATGGCCAATATGTAGAAACAGCCTAAATGTCTACCAACACAGGAAAGGATTAACAAGCTGTGGTATATGTATACCATGGAATTCTATTCAACCACTTAAAAAGATGGAGACTTTACATCTTTTGTATTAACCTGGATGGAGGTGGAACACATTCTTCTTAGTAAAGCATCACAAGAATGGAGAAGGAAGAATCCAATGTACTCTAATATAAAAGCAGCAGATGAGCTAATACAAGGGGGGGTGGGGTGAGCAGGTGAATAAGCAAGTGGGAAGAAGGGAGGAGGGAGGATGGGGAGGGTCAGGGGGTATGGCACACTTTTGGAGATGAGACACAATTATAAGAGGGACTTTATCTAACAAATGCAATCAGTGCAACCTAATTCTTTGTACTGTCAATGAATCTCAAACAATAAAAAGGAAAAAAAATGGAAACACATTAAAAACAAACAAACTAAAAAACAAAAATTATCTTCTCAAAGTGAAAAAGAAAAAAATTCACAATATTCTTACTTTAAATATCATTTAAATATCTGCAACTGTCAAAAAACAGTACTATTAAAACTTTTGTCAAGTTCCACTTTCACATAAGTACAAGTATAATGTGATACATACATGATAGTCAATGAATGCATATAACTCAAATTTTTTCAAAAATATTTAAAATTGGTAAAACAGATCACACATGTTTAAAAATAGTCTTATTTTAAAATAATGGTATACTACTGTTAAGGTGAAGAAACTGTGTATTTCAGGTAAGGTAATATCACCAAATTTTTGCTATAGTACAGTAGGCTTATTTTTTTTTTTGAGACTGAGTCTCACTTTGTCACCCTCAGTAGAGTACTGTGGTGTCACAGCTCATAGCAACCTCAAACTCTTGGGCTCAAGTGAACCTCTTGCCTCAGCCTTCAAAGTAACTTGGACTATAGGTGCTGCCACAGTGCCCAGCTATTTTTTTAGAGACGGGGTCTCAATCTTAACTCAGGCTGATTTTGAACTCCTGAGCTCAGGCAATCCACCTGCCTGGATCTTCCAGAGTGTTAGGATTGCAAGTGTTAGCCGCTGCGCCCAGCCAGGCTTTTTTTTTTAAATAACAATGATTCTTAAGATTCAGATGTTGCTTTAAGATAGTTTTTTAAAGACCTATTTTATATTAGCTACCCCGTTTCCCCGAAAATAAGATATCCTCCGAAAATAAGACCTACTTACAGGAAAGATAAGACGTCCCCTGAAAATAAGACCTAGCGCATCTTTGGGAGCACACCTTTTCAGGGAAACAGGGTAAACACGCTTAAAATTTTTGATGCTATCACTTAAACCTTGGAAGAAGTCATACAAAAATCTGGATTACCAATTTTTCTTGAAAAAATATGGATGATTTCACATCACTGGGTCTAAATTCCTTTGCAGCAATAATCTGCTACAGGTGGATACCAACTACTGCCTCTTTCACATGTCAATATAGTAACTACTGACCACTTACCTAAACTATCTGCAAAGGCCCAGACAGTAAATATTTTTGGCTTTGTGGGTCATTTGCACGTGTGTGTGTATAAAAATAAATATACTCATGCTCCAAGAAAGTTCTTGGTGATTTTCCTCATATTCATACCCTTTTATAGTTCTTTCCTACATTATGCCAGGGCTGAACTGTGTGACCATAACACTAGATAAACAAGATACATCAATTCTAAGATTAAGTTATTTTAAAAGACAGTGCTGGCTTTCATGTTGGCACTCTATGTCTCTCAGACCATTTGCTTTAGGAGAAGCCAGCTGCCATGCCACGATCAGCCCCAGAGGAGAGGCCCATGTGATAAAGAACTGTGGCATAGGGCTAACAGTCTCAAAGTGATCATGGAAGCAAATACCCTAGCCCCAGTCAAGTCCTCAGATAACAACAGCCCAAGCTGACAGCTTCACTACAGGTAAGCTTATGAAATACCCTGAGCCAGAACCACCCAGCTAAGCTGCTCCCAGGTTCTTAACTATTTACAATAATAAATGTTGGATATTTTAATCAGCTAAGTTTTGGGGTAATTTGTTTTTTATTTATACATACATACATATACACACACATACACACACATTTTCATATATTCATATAATATGAAAATTAAGAAATGCATGCATTCTTTCCATTCTTTCTTCACTAGAAAGACAGGATAATCACACAAGTTAAAAACTCTAAAAACTTAAGGTTTTAAATTGTAGCTATACTTTCAACATTCAGTATCCTATTTAACTTTATTCAGTCCCACTGTAGTTGTTCTAAATCACTGTTACTTTATAGAGATTATCTATTAATTTTTAGTTCTTTGTACTTTTAGTATATTATCTTATCTCCTGCTTTACAGTGTAAAATAAAGACCTTCCTCAATCTTTTTGCTGATTCCCAAATCTCCATTTCTACCCATGTTCTCTCTTTGGATTCTGAACTCATTACTACTGCTCTTCTTCCAAATAAGGAAGAGTCTATTAGTATTCTAATTAACACCTTTCATTAAACTTAATGCTTAGTACTGTGCAAATAATTACTCATTTACCTGTATGTCTCCTTAAATGTAACCTCTAGAAATGAGTATCTCATTTATTTATATATTCCTGTCAGTTACTAGTTTCTAGCAGCTACTTACAAATATTTGTAAAATTAGTTCAGGTTGATTAAACTTCTTCTGAAAAAAGAATCTAGTGCTCCCCAAGGGAAAGAACTATTGCGATTGATTGCTTGACCATTACCAGTTAAGGTTATTACTACCTGTAGTTTATAATGTCTTTCCCTCTCAGCTATAATAAATCTGTTAAATTAGAAGCAAAAAAGCAATATATTATCCCCTAAAATGCTGAGATCAATTTTTTTCTTCCTTTTTGAGACAGTCTCACTACATTGCCCTTGGCAGAGTGCCATGGTGTCACAGCTCACAGCAATCTCAAACTCTTGGGCTTAAGTGATTCTCTTGCTTCAGCCTCCCAAGTAGCTGGGACTACAGGTGCCTCATTGTTGTTTAGTTGGCCCGGGTTCGAACTCACCAGCCCTAACCACTGAACAAGGGTGCCACGCCCTGAGATCAAATTTTTAAAAGCCCATAAGAATTATGGCTTGATTTTAATTAGGTATACTGATAATATTTTTAAAATGTCCAGACTGAGCAAAATATAATCAAGACCCTGTCTTTACAAAAAATACAAAAATTAGCTGGGTGTAGTGACCCATGCCTGTAGTCTCAGCTACTTGGGATGCTGAGACACAAGGATCACTTGAGCCTAGAAGTCTGAGGTTGTGGTGAGTTACGCTACCACATGCTACCTCAGGCAACAGTAAAACCCTGTCTCAGAAGAAAAAAATTAAAAAAAAAAAAAAATTTTTCAGACAACACTGACCTTTCTTCTGTGCACTCTGGTTTCTCTGTTCCATCAATCTCAATTTCTATAAGCTCTTCTGCTTCTCTTTTAGTCATGGTTGAAGTATTTCAGGAGATCAGTCCTGTAGGAATTAAATTTCAAGAGATTTTAAAATTATCTGCATAAACAAAAATGATACACAAGGAGACTCTCCATTCAAACGAAAGCATAGGGGATGCAGAAGAGGAAGCAGTAATCTTCTCATGTAAAAGGAAACCACAAATGACATTTATAAGCTAGCTTTGGTTTAACTGGTGCTTATTAGCCTGACATGACAATTTCATCATTCTATTGGACTTACTGGACTATTTTTATGCCCTCCTCAGAAAGTTGAATTCAAGTTACTTCAAAATCAACTGAAAACTATTTTAAAGCCACTCTTGTTCTCAATAACAGATCCAAACTGAAGCTTAACATGGAGATGAGCTACAATTGTTCAGCTATAAGCTATATCTTACTACCAGAATTTACTGAAAAGCATTACACTGATATATATATGGTGTGTATGTATATTTATGTATATATATACAGTGAGAAATATATACACATACTATATATGTGTGCATTAATCATAGCTAGGATTTTTGTTATGAATTACATCTCATAAATGCAACTGAAATACTATGAAACAGCAAAATAACGAATAATAGATATGCACATCATTTCCCTCATTACACACACTAAAATTTTTTAATGATTTATTTTTCAGAGGTTTTATTTTAAACAAACCATTACTTCACTTTTTAATTATCTCATGTAAAATTATTACCTGTTGCTTTAAATGTCTGTTAATAGAAAAGCATTATAATTTTGAAGGACTTTACCTAACAAATGCAATCAGTGTAACCTGGTTTCTTGTACTCTCAATGAACCCCCCCCACCCAAAATATATATAATTTTAAAACTGCAAAGTAATGCATAAAATAGCTACATATATTAGTATTTCTTTGTGGCCATTTTCCAAGTGTTAATGTTGTTAAGTCCCAGGTTCAGTTACTAACTACCTCACTGCAGGTCAAGGCATTTTATCTTTGTCCACAGCACCTTCAGAATAATTTTCTGTGTACACTACTACAACTAAAATGGCACATTTTGTAGTTACAGGTAATATTCCACTAAATTCAGTCCTTCCAACATTTGCAAAGGAGTCTGTATTCCCGCTTACATGATTAAACACAATGAACAATTCACATATTCATTCCTATTAATAGCCATTATTTATTGAGCATCAGGCACTGCATTCAAATGCTTTACACAGAGCAATCTTGTTTTGAGCCTACCCTCATATGAACACTACTCAGAAGTCAGTGAGGCTAAATAAAGCACCTGTGGCTCTATGTTACACTCTTAGGTGTATCAACCTAAGAATACATTATTCCACTCAAACTAAGTTGGTGGGACCAAACCAAGGTTTGTTCAAAGACAGGCTCTGCACTGCATATACTAGTACATATATAAGAGCCACCAACTTCTCTTACCTGGAGCACTGTGACAGCCACCTTGCAGGATTCCCCGTACCTGCCCTTGCCCCTCTACAGTCTTTTCTTGGTCAGTGCAACAGCCAGTGTGATCCTTTCTAAAACTGAAGCTAGACTATAGCACTTCTGTGATACACAGTCACAGTAAAAGCCAAAGACTTCACAAAGGCCAATAAGGCCCTAGGTAATCTCCCCCCAGTCTCCACCACATTATCATTAGCTCCCTCTCCCACACTAGCCTGCTTGCTTGTCCTTGTATCTTTCTGCTCAAGGCCTTTGCTCTCACTGTTTAGTCTGCCTGGAACCTAATTCCCCAAAATGTCCTCTTGGCTAAATTCCTTACCTCTTGAAGTCTCTCCTCCTGACCACCTCCAGTGAATTCTGTAACCTCTCTTCCTCACTCCTTTTACTTTTCATAACACTTAGCATACTGCAGTATTAATTTATTTATTGTCTTTCTTCCATTTTTGGATCATTAACAAGGTGCAAAATTGTCCAAAATTGACCAAAGGAACTTAAATTGGTTTGTCTAAATCAAATTTAAGGACTTCCCCTACCTTCTTGAAGTGAGAAGGACCTCAACTTCTCAAGGGGTGGAGGTCTCTGTGGTAGGTAGAATGACCTAGAACTGTGAATAAGGTGCACGGCCAAGGGGAATTAAGGTTACTAACCAACTGACCTTAAAATATAAAGATTTTCCGATTATCAAGTGTGCCAAACAAAATCATAAAAAGGGAAGAAGAGAGAACTGGAAGACAGCCAGGGACTCTGTAAGGACTGGCTTTGAAGATGGAACAAAGGTAGCTTCTCTGTCATAAAAATTAGACAAGGGGCAGATTCTCCCTTTAGAGGCCCTAAATGCAGCCCTGTCAACACCCAGTTTTAGCCCATAGAGACCCATTTCACAATTCTGACAGCTATACTGTAAAATAAAAAGCTGATGTTTTTAAGGGACTAAATTTGCAGCAGCACCATGAAACTAATAGTCTCCCTTTCCACTTCAGAAAAGGCTGTAACTCTCCTTAGGTCCCAACATCTCTAAGAGCTGCATAGCTCATTTTCTGACAACTTAAGTCGATAAATAGCTGGCACCCACATCTAGACTACGTGGCACAAAAAAATTGTCTTATTTTTCCCAATGTTATCAAGATTGTTCTCATACTTGTCCTGTAAGGACCAACAGTAAGAGGGTAAGATTATCCACTGGAATAGACGGTGCAAGTCGAGCAGATCGCCTAGGCTCTAGCAGGTTTCTTTTTGCAATGATGAAAAGATTAATAACCTTTGTTTACTTTTCTTGCTGATGCTAACCTAAGAAGCCCTCCCTTTCCCTAATAAATTCCTTAACTGGTGCTATGTGTAAAATTGTGGAATTCATCTGGAATGCTAAATTAAAGCACAAAACAAGTGGTAGCTCAGTAGGGACTTATCTTGTAGGACAATATAAGCTTCACAAAAGCAGGGATATTTGTTCACAGATATATATGAAGTGCTTTTTAATAGTGCCTACCTTCACCAAGTTATGTGTCGAATAAATGAATGTTATCCACACCATATAAAATGGACTTCAGATGTCATGAAGGCATAAATATAAAAGGTAAAATATAAACCTAATAGAAGAAAATGGTGGCAACTTCCTTGTGGTCTAAAGACATAAAAGTATTTTTTAAATAATATTACAAAACCAGAAACCATAAGGAGAAAAACTGATGAATTACATAAAAATTAAGATTTATGTTCAATACCTACAGAATGGGATATTATTTCCACTACCCCAAAATGACAATGGAGTAATAAATGGAAACTAACAAACTTTATACTGTGTGTATATGGCAAATGTTAGAAAGATAAATGACAAAAGTAGGGACGTTAGGGACATAAGACAGGTCTACATATTCTGGAAAAAATCCAGCAGCTCTCACTCAAATCAATCACGTTTGTAACTATGACCCAAGTATTTTGCCCCTAGATAAGCATTCCAAAGAAATTCAGACTGATTGATAATAGGATGTTCCAGGCAGCTTTGTTGGTTACAGCTGAAACTGGAGCTAATTCCAGTACCCATGGTGAGAAAGTGTCCATAAAATAAAATGTAAAAAAAGTACAAACTGGTATTTTAATACCAGTTAGAAACAAGGAAATAATGTCCACACAAAATAAATAAATTATAAAAGCTATTCTGTATAGAAGAAAGTGAGAACAATAGATTTATAGTAGAATAGCACTTTAAACACCTTCGATTTTCAGGGCTTATAAGGAGATCCATTTCCATCTCCATACCCAGTTTTCTAAAAAAGATTAGAAAACATGTACATGCTCTGAGAAGTCCAGTAAACAGAAAAGCACATAAAGTAGCCAAAGGCTGAGAAATGGCCTTAATAACTTATCAGCAGAGATACCTAGGGCTTCCCTGATATAAGCACTACGATAAAATTGTTAAAAAGGAATTTATGCTATGATTTTCCAAAGTTATAGGTCAGTCCCTAAAAAGTGCCAAATAGAGAAAGCCCACACCCTTCTGGCAAAAAAAACATGCTTTTCATAGTCTCTTAATTGATCTTCCTCTCAGTTCTCTAAACTTGGCCTAGAGATGCAATGCAGATTTGGGAAACAGTCCAAATCTCTCATATCAGTTCTTGGGAGGGTGTTAGCTCTTTTTCTGGAATCAATTCCTGAAGATTCTGTGTCAATACTATTGCTTAGTTTCTCCACCTAAGGGCTGCCTGCCTCTGTCATAAACGCATAGAACATCCCATTCTTTCATAAACATTTTGGTTTTCCCAGATTAAATCTAACCTGGGGTTCAGAACCTTTCACAAGATTGATACAAACTAAACTTAAATTTAATTAGGAATTCTGGGAAATGCTAGTGTTTTTGAAAACACAGAGCTGTTTAACATTCTCTTTGAAGACTTTTCTTCTTCACTGGAATGCATTATTAGTTTACAGACTTTAGGGCACTTTTTCCCAATATAGGATAAATAAGTATTAGTGCAGTCTGGGGTACCTGCATAATCAGCTGTCCATTTTCCCAAGCTAATAAATGCTTTTAAGTACCTTAGGAAATAATGTCAATAGTAAAGAAAAAGTAAAGCACATAAACTGTGTACATGTATGTGCCACATAAAGAGAGAAAAAGCAAATACTGTGAAAGGTTAACTGTGGTGACTGCTAGTGCAAGGTCTAAGTGTTTACTATTGTCCCCCACCCACCCACCCAATTTTCCTGTAGGTTTGAAGTTTTATAAACAGTATAAGAAGACAGGTTAACAGTTTTAATTTAGTACATGGTTTCATAACATGCTTTAATTTAACAACTATGTCCTTACATATTTTGTTATTCCCTGACCATATACCCTTCATGACATGCTCTTTTATATATAATCCAGACAAAAAACGACCAATCGGTCTAGGGTAAGTTTAAAAGTAATTAAGCTTGAAAAGCCTGATCAAACCCTGAGTGAGAGGGTACTCACTTAGAATAGTTGAAGAGCTAATCAGTTTCTTCTCAAGTTAAAGAATACTCAGTGCCTAAGAATGTTATCACTTCAGTCAAGAGAATCCTCCTGAACCTTTGCTCCTCCTAAGGCAGACCTACTAGTATTATCCGTGTAACCCACAATTCACAAAAGTGAATTTTATTTCTAAATGACCCCTCGTCGTCTTGCAATGCAGTGTTAGGCAGTGTCCTCTTTCCTGTCAACCTAACCAAACTTGGATTTTAAAATCCAAAGACACGCACACGGCTTATCTCCTAATACACAAAAAACTTTTGAGTGGATCACCGAGTTGGGCGCTGAGACTGATTTTGCATCTTCCTCTGAAATCCCAGGGGCGTCAGGATCGCATGCAGACTGTGAAGATCAAGGGCAGCCAGGTACTTGGGACAGGCCAGGAGGGGGCAGGGACCGGAGGGAGAGACGGAGGCGACAGGCGCGGCCCCGGCCCGGGGCGCGCGGTCCCCCGGGGCTCCACGCCGCTCGCCCCCCGCCCCTCCCCTTCGCTCCCCGCAGTCTCCCCCGCCCCTCCCCACCCAGCTCCCTCAAGTCTCCACGAACGGAAATGGGAGTCACAGCGCCGGGGACCAGCGGAAACAAAACACAGAGGCGGCCGCGGGGGGGCCGCTGTGGGGGAAAAGGCCCCGGAACGAGGCCAGCCCGCGCGGGCCCGCGCTGCCCTCCTCCCCGCGGCCGCACTCACCGCTCCGGAATCGACCTCGTCGCCCCCGCCCGCGCTCCAGAGCCGCCTGAGAACGGCTGCGGCGCGGGCTCCACGTGCAGCGTCTCTCCGGGTAAGACCTGCAGCTCCCACGACTCCAAGTGTGAGGCCCCGGGGCCCTTCCCGCGGAATCGGCGCTGAGAAACCCCAAGCCCCCTCCCGCCTCCCAGGCACCCCCGGGTCCAGGACTACAACTCCCAGCAGGGTGCGCGAAACAAACGCCCGAGGCAACGGCGGCTCACGCGGTTCAAGGAAGCACAACGCCCCAATCGGCTTTGTTTTACACAGTCTCACTTTTCCCAGTACTTTCGTACACCTCATCAGCTCTAAGGAACAGGACGCTGACTCTGAGGGGAGCTTGAACTAGGGGAAAGGCCGGTCGAGGTGCGCATGCGTACTGAGCACGGTTTCCCAGAGGGAAAAAGAGCGGTTCAAGTTAAGCAGAGGAAAGATGGCGGATGCTTCGCCAGGGGACCCGGAAGCACTTACCCTCCACTTCCTCCTCCTGTTTGGCCTCTGTCTCACCTACAGCCGTCCGCTCGCAGACTACCTCCGGGACGCTTCCTGTCCGGTGAGCGTCGACCGACTGAAACGACGGCCCAGAATGCATAGCGATGGCGGGTGGGGGCGGAGACAGAGCCGGAAGTAGAACGGTGGTGGCGGCGACGGCTTTGGCAGCTCGGGACTGAGTGCAAGGTGACGGGGAGGGTAGTTAGACAAGGGTGGCCTCTGGGGATTTCAGTTCTGGGTGTCCTTACGAGGCCCAGGCTGCCTATCACCTCTGCTCTAGTAGGAAATATAGGCAGTCCAATTTCTCGGGCACCTTCGTGGCCTGGCCCGAGGTCATAGCTGACCTCAGCACTTCCAGGCCTTCAAGTTTGCCAGAGATCCAGTAAATAAAACTGTTAGTATTCTCTCTGAGGACAAGCTGGGGAGGCGCAGGAGGCGGGGAAGCCCGGGGGTTCCGGGCCCTCTGTCTGGCCGGGACAGCCCAAGGTCAGAGGTGCAGGACAGGTCTGCCCACCTGGAACACGTGGGAGGTTCTTCTGAATTATTTAGGCAGGACGTGCACCGTAAGGGGGAGAAGAGTAGTAATAATCTTGAAAATTTGCATTTCACCTAAAAGTAGTGGGGGCTTTTAGGGATATGCACTGAAAAGGCATTGAACCGATTAATCTTAGGCTGGTCAGTCATCACTAAATGGGAGAACCATGATCCCTCCCACGACAAGGTCTCTCCAACTGCTGTACCCTTTTCTTGTTGTTGCCTTCCCCAATCTTTCTGTTAATGTCAAATATTATCATAGGTTCCTGCCACCCGCGAGTAACTTGAATAGAGAATTTATCGGAAGTGGTATTTTGCATTTATTTGTGTAATGACTTGTTTTCTGCGGGACTGTGGACAATTCACACTCTCTAGTGAGTGGGAAATAATGAAAAGGAATAAAGGAGGAGCAACGAGCTTTGATATGAGATTATGTGTTCATTTTTAGATGGCTTTGTCGGATTTGTAAGAGGGATGAGAGTTGAAAATAGTATGTAGGTTTGAGGTACAGAGAAAAGATCAAAATTATGTGATTTAGGAATCATTAGCATTTAGATGATAGATTACTGTAAAAATGAAAATGGGGCCGCGCACTGTGGCTCATGCCTGTAATCCTAGCACCCTGGGAGACCTAGGCGGGCGGACTACTTGAGCTCAGGAGTTGGGGACCAACCTGAACAAGAGCTAGACCCTGTCTCTAAAAGTAGCCCCAGCATTGTGTCCTGCGCCTGTAGTCCCAGCTACTTGGGAGGTTGAGCAAGAAGATTGCTTGAGCCCAAGAGTTTGAGGTTGCTATGAGCTAGGACGTCTCCGCACTGTACTTAGGGCAACAAAGTAAGATGCTGTCTCAAAATAAAAGAAAAAGTGAAAATAGATTTACCTATGTCGCAATAGGAATAAGATCTGTACATTCAGTTAGACTTGAGCAAATTTACTGTGGAACTATGAACAGTTTAGTAACCTTATTTAGACAATAGTTTTACCATCTGTAAAGCAGGGTTAAGACCACCTTCCTCTAACTTTTTAAGGGTAGTGCTGTAAGTAAGTGTACAAGGGGAAAATAGGTCAGAAAACTTAAGTTTGGGAAGTAGCCCTAGAAAAAGTCCTAGGTACCTCTGCTGAATATCGCTTCAGTCACCTTTGCAGTACACCCTTGGGAAGCTATGCACTGACATCAGCACCTAGTCCACCCTTCAAAGCAGTTTTGGAACTCTTTCTGGAATGGCTGTAAGAGCTGTAAATCGTAAGTGGTCTGACAATTAAGTTCACAAACTCATACTATGTTGTTGAATATCATTATGGTCATCAGATGGCCAAGGAGAATACTTAAAAGGTCACGATAGTGATATACAGTGTAAGATATGTAACCCTTTTTAGAGTGAGTTCCTGAACTTAATTATCTGACCTTCTGTAGTACTTTGAACAATATCCAAGCTGAACAAATGTTAAGTGAACTTACTGCTGAATGTTAAGAGTGTCCTTAGATTGTCAAAAGGGAAAATAGGCTGAGTTGTGCACTATTTTTTTGTGTGTAATTTGTGTTCAGTGAGTTCTCCTTTGTTAAATTTGGACCATGTTCTTAACCTCTAAGCCTCAGTTTCTGTGTGTGTGAAAGTGAGAATGATAGTAAGTGGCACCGTACACAGTCATTAATTTGTTTTCATCTTGTCAGGTGAAGTATATGTATATCTTAGTGATTGTAAGATTTCTTCTAGTAGTTTTTAAATGCGATTTCAGGGTTTGTGAACCTTGGCACTGTTGACATTTTGAATCATAATTTTTTGTTGCGGTGGTAGCCATGGTGGTGGAGGCATGCTGTTAATTATTGCTGTTTAAGGACTTTGGGCAGCATCCTTGTCCTCTTTAACTATTAGAAGCCAGGAGCACTCATCCTAGTCAGGACAACCAAAAATGTCTTCAGACGTTGTCAAATGTCTGGGGGCATAAAATCTCCTTTCTCTCCCCCTGCCCCTGTTTGAGAGCCAATCTTCTAGCTACTGCTTCTCAGACCACCCTCCCCCCTCTGACTTTTGTGGATACTTTTGAAGAATACAGCAAAAAAATGAATAACCAGGCTAGGCATGATGGCTCACTCTATAATCTCAGCACTCAGAAACTGAGAAGGGAGGATTACTGGAGACCAGGAGTTCAAGACCAGTCTGAGTATTATAGTGAGATCCCATCTCTACAAAAGAAAAAAATAAAAAATAATAAAAATTTCTGAAAAATGAATCATCGAAAAAGGTAAAAAAACAAATTGAAGTCACACAAAATATAAACTATTTTATTTTTAATTCAACAGGTATAAATGACTCTTTTGAAAAAGTTTTTAAATGCTTATTCCTAATTTGTGCATTTAGACAGTAACACAAATTTGTATCATTCACTAATTTTAACTGTTATAACTTAATGAGTCTGGTGTCAGTGTGAGGATGACGATTATTAAGTAATTTTGGGGAGGGCATGGGAAGCACATTAGCATATCAAGATTTCACTTAAAAGATTCAGAAATTTTACAAAGTTGTGAAGGGTTTGAAGTTTCATCACCATTAATTTTATCACCATTCCGGGCGGCGCCTGTGGCTCAAAGTGGTAGGGCGCCGGTCCCATATGCCGGAGGTGGCAGGTTCAAACCCAGCCCTGGCCAAAACCCACAAAAAAAAAAAAAAAATTAATAAAAAAAAAAAATTTATCACCATTCCAACACAGGGTTTGGCCAATCCTTTGTTTATAGACTGAGTCTTTATTTGAGAGAATTTTCTCTAATTGTTTATGGCTTTCTTATCTATTCCTTTTCTTCTAGAATTCCTGTTTGTTAGAATTTGGAACATCTTTTGCATTTGACCTTTATATCACTAAATCAAATCTCGACAGGGATTGTCCTCTTTTAATTTATCTCCTGAAATTTCTTAGAAAATAATGTATTTTAACTTTAGGAAATCTAAGAACTTGGAAGTCTTTTAAGTCCTTATTTTTATAATTCAGACTTTCATCTTCTTCACAAATTCTGTCTCACTGATAAGGTTGCACTACCTTATTTTTCTTTGCTGCTTCTTTTGGGCTTTGATTTGGTTGTTACAGAATCCTGCGATTGTTAACAGGCAGAACAGTTTCTTCCCCTGTGGGCCTGTGAAATACAGGCAGATAACCTGAAAGTCTTTATCTTTCCTGGCTTAAGCAACTATCTCTAGTCTCCCTCCCTCTCTTTTGGCCTTTTACAGGGTCAGAGAAACCTGGTACATTAGTTTGAGGGACAGTATCCTTCTCATCCTGGGGGTAGGCAGTGTTCTAACAGTCCACCTCTACTATTTCCTCTAGAGTCTAGTTTAAGAATAAGTTCATGAGAAAAGAAACACTCCATTCCAGTTTTTGTGCTTTCTTTCTGCCCTAATCTTAGTGGAACCTCAGGCATGAGTTGTGTTTAACTCCTAGATCCCATGGTCTTTTGATTAAGAACCAAAAAATCTATAGTGGGGAATGAAGCAGAAAAGGAAGCTGTGGTCTGGTATAGACTGACCTGGTTCTGATATGATTTAATTCTACAACAATTAGTAGAATGAGATTCCCGCCACGTATTTTTAGAGGTATTTTATAATAAGTGTGTCATAACATTTCTGATGCTTGTTTTCAGTAACATAGACTCACCATGATTCTTCAGAGGCTCTTCAGGTTCTCCTCTGTCATTCGATCTGCAGTCTCAGTCCATTTTCGGAGAAACATTGGTGTGACAGCAGTGGCATTTAATAAGGAACTTGATCCTTTACAGAAACTCTTCGTGGACAAGATTAGAGAATACAGATCTAAGCGACAGTAAGTGGGTAGATAATCCAACAAAGTGTAAATACAAATATTTAAGGTATGTAAATTTAAAGATGGCAATAAAAAGATCACTTGGTATTTGAAAGTGTAAGATCTTCACTCAACTGATCCCTGACATAGGGGTTCATTGGGTGCCCTCAAAAAAGAAGATAGGAGCTTGATATTCAGAAAGTTCCAAAATCTTGTCTTTTTTATAAGGCTTCCAAGGGAGAATCCTGTATATCTACCACCATTAAAAATGTATCCTTACTGTAATGTCATTTAAACTAAGTCAATTCACAGAAGTACATAAGATCTTGGAAATAATTTAGCAACTATATTTGAAAAAAATAAGTCCCTTAGACATTGATTAGCCTGAGATTATAAAACTAATTAGGAAATATTATCAAAGTATTCTAACTCTTTCAGGAGGAAAGAATGATGTGAACTAAGGCATGAAACTAGAAAGCACAAAATATATTTGAGGGATTGTGTAATTCTTTTTCCCTGGAGTATAGTGAGTAGTCAGGATGGCATGGGGTTAGAATGAGAGATTATGAAAAGCTTTGAGGGCAGCACCTGTGGCTCAAAGGAGTAGGGCACCAGCCCCATATGCCCGGAGGTGGTGGGTTCAAACCCAGCCCCGGCCAAAAACTGTGTAAAAAAAAAAAAAAAAAAAAAGCTTTGATTGTGGATTGGGCAATTAAGATACCACGTGATAAGCATTTGTGAGAAATTAAAGGTTTTTTTAGCAGAATGGTTAGGATGGAACAATTTTATTCTGAATTAGGAAGGTAATTTTAATCAGTTTATTAGAAGGATTGAGATGAGAAGAGAGCAAAGACATACGTGTTAGGAAAATGAAATAATCCAAGCATTAGCTGGTGAGAACCTCAACTTGAGAGCAGTAGGACTATAAAAGTGACAGAGTCAAGACACTGAGGACTGGTCTTAGTGAGCTGGTCATGAGAGAAGAGGAAGCAGTCAAAACAGACTTTTGAGATGAAGTAACTAACAAAAAAGTGTGCTATAACCAAAACTAGGGAGGAGAGATATTGAAGGGATTAGAATAAGATACTGTGTACTTTGCGAAAGTATCACAGCCCTATAGATTTTTCTCCACTTTGGTATGTAAGAAATCCAAAGCTAAAAGTTAGAATTTGCCAAAAATCACGTTATTCAGTGAGGAAGTATACAAGAGTGAATATCTTCTGTCCAACAGTGGTGTTGTATCTTAGTATTTGTGCTGTTTGCATTTTATACTTCAATATATATTCACTAAGAAGTCAGTTCTTAGATGTATATTGAGTCTAAGGAATATTTTGTGGACATTTATTCATTTGTGCAAATAGTGGGAGAGGTATTCTAAGCATGGACCCTGGGCTGGAACCTAGTACTGTCATGTAATAGCTCTGTGACCTTCGGCAGGTTATTTAACCTCTGTACCACAGTTTCTCCTTATGTAAAATGGGGATGGTCATTACAGTAACTTACCCATTTCATAGGATATTGTAAAGATTAAATGATTCCATAAATTATTATATTTTCTAAAATATGATTCCATAAATTATTGTATTTTATTTGCTAAGCAATAAAAAAAATGATAAAATTAGAGTTATACTTTGGGAACATAAGTATTTTCTAAATGAAATAAATATCTCCTGAGTGTCTACTTAGGCGAGAGTGTAGGAAGCTTAATGAACAAGATGGGCATTGAAAAGTACATTCAGTTGAGGAGGTAGTTTGTTTCTGGCCCCGTTTTATATTCACAGATCATACTAAATATATGATAGCATCGCCCATTAGCCCATTAGTAACCAGTGTTAGAGTATTTGATGGAAGGTTATATGTAGAACTGCACTGTCCATTATGATAGCCATTATCCACATGTACTATACAAATTCTAATTAATTACAATTAAGTACAGATAAAAATTTAGTACCTTATTTCTAGTGCTCAATAGCCAGATGTGGATAGCACAGATATAGAGCATTTCCAATATAACAAAAAGGCCTATTACACTGTGCTGATCTAACAGAAAATTGGGTCCTTAACAAGAAATAACAAGTTCTTAAGTTGGAACTGTCTGTAATTGTTGTGGAAAACTTGTTTAGCATAAATAAGACTCATACTTTGATCATAGGTTTTATGTGAAAATATTATTACCCTTGGAGGAATTTTCACTTGCACATTTTTAAAGTTTATAATATTGCCTATTGATAGGCAGCTAATAACATTTATGACAAAAGCAGAGTAGTTTATTCAAAGAATTAGACCTAAATGGCCCCACTGCTGGTTTATGATGCTATATTTATGTTCCCAAATTATAACTCTAATTTTATCTTTTTTTTTTTATTGCTTGGCAAATAAAATACAAACCCCCAGTCTTAACATTCTAGGTCTTTCATGATTTGGGTTCTGCTGGTTTTTCTATCTAGACTGCTTAGTACTTCCCCCACACAGCCACCTCCGTGTCTTTATATTTTTAGAAGGTTTCACAATAAAATGTGGTCCTAAATGCCTGATTTATCTCAAATGCTACCTTTTTAAAATGAAATTTTCCTGGGCGGTACCTGTGGCTCAGTGGGTGGGGCACCAGCCCCATGTTCTCAGGGTGGCAGGTTCAAAACTGGCCCTGGCCAAACTGCAGCAAAAAATAGCCGGGTGTTGTGGCGGGCACCTGTAGTCCCAGCTACTCGGGAGACTGAGGCAAGAGAATCGCCTAAACCCAGGAGTTGGAGGTTGCTGTGAGCTGTGATGCCATGGCACTGTACCAAGGGTGATAAAGTGAGATTCTGTCTCAAAAAATAAATAAATAAATAAATAAAATGAAATTTTCCCTGATTAGTTCAGAAAAATGATCTCTGCTCAACTTGAATAGCTATTTGTTAAACTATGTCTTTGAAGCTCGTTGTATAACTCACAAAACAAATGTTTGTGAGCATATAATTTTTTACTTTTAACTTGCACAATGTCTGAAGGTAGGAAATAATTTCTTTGATATTCCCTGTTCTGAAGACTTAAAGTTCCTAGGATTTTTAAAAGGCATTTAGTGATTGCTGATTTAAAGCAGGTGGCAGTATTAATAGTATTACTATGTATTTAGCACTCAGTATGCCAGTAACCATGCTCACTGATGCATGTCTGTTATCTCTTCAGTACTCTTTAACATCCTTGTTTGGTAGGACCTTCATTTTTAGATGTGGAAACTAAAATTTAAAGTACTTTGTGCCTTGCTCTGGTTTACACAGTTGCCGAATGGTAGGACTGCCTTTGAAATGGAACCAGTCTTTGACACCAAGGTCACAGGCTTAACCATTACACCTTTAATAAGTATCCTTAACACTAACAAACCTGGAATGTTAGAGATTTGTTTGATGTTACCTCATTTATGTTGAAATCTCATTTCAAGTAGAACTACTTGTTTTCTTTCTGAAAAGTTTTTTTTCCTCTACAAAAATACCTTTAAAAGGTCTATTGAAACTTGATGGTGAAAGGTAATTTATTTTCGTAAACTGATGCATGACATAAGTTTTTATTTGCTCATTTATACCACAGGACATCTGGAGGCCCTGTTGATGCTGGCCCAGAGTATCAGCAAGACCTGGATAGGGAGCTTTTTAAGCTTAAGCAAATGTATGGTAAAGCAGACATGAATACTTTCCCTACCTTCAAATTTGAAGGTAAGTCTTGTTAGTTACAGATTCATTCTGGCAGATTATTTAAGTGGAGAATATTTATACTTGCTTGGATTATTTAGGATTAAATGACAATTCCATGTGAATTTATTAGAACCATGATGCATGTATGTGAAGCTCTTGGATAAATGGTTGCTGTTAGTATAGGAGATTACATAAGATTGAAATTAAAAATGGTGAGCATCTGAATTGAAACTGCCTGATCTTGAATCCTGACAGTATCACTTACTAGCTGTACAGTCTTGGATAATTGACTGGTATCTGTTTCCTCAACTGATAATTTGAGGAGAATTGTAGTGTATCTTCCTCGTATAGTAGTTGTAGTTAATTGACATAATACAGGATGGCCGTAAAGTTCATGTGCAGTTTAAAATAGTGTGAAATTGTAAATTACACATGAACTTTATGGACAACCTGTATGTGCAAAGTCAATTAATAGATAGCCTGGTGTATAGGAAGTATTGAATAAATGTTTAGCTATTGTTATAGGTATGTATTTCTGTGTAGATGTTTAAAAATAGTGGATAGTCTCGGGTGGTGCCTGTGGCTCAAAGGAGTAGGGCACTGGCCCCATGTGCTGGAGGTGGCGGGTTCAAACCCAGCCCCTGCCAAAAACTGCAAAAAAAAATAGTGGATAGTTGCTAAAAATATTGTGAAGGTTCATGAGTTAAATCTTGAAGCAGTCTAGATAATGTATTTTATTGCAGTATGGCTGAGTGTGAACCTTTTATTTTCCCCGTCTAGATCCCAAATTTGAAGCCATCGAGAAACCCCAGGCCTGAAGAAATAAAGTAAAATTAATTTGGCAGTTTGCCTGGATTAGTTGTACAACTGATCAGAAGTTTCAGAACAGACATACATTTTACAGCTCTCAAGTGTTCTTTTAATTCTGATTCCAAATAAATTATTGGGTGGTATTGAATGTATTCTTGAGTGTATTGAGTTCTGTATCTTAGGGTTGTTTTTAAATCCTTTCATTTGATTGTAATGAAGTAGTTGGAGACCTTGGCTAAATGAGGCACAATTTGCCCAAACCCTGCCAGACTACTCAGTATGCAGGAGTATTCTTTTAGTGGTGGAGACTTAACTGCTCAAAGTGAGCCACCCTTACCTAAGGGAATATTTATTGTGAAGGGATATTATACCCTCTAAAATACTAAGAAATGGTTTATAAGTCCTTTGGCATAGCTTTCTTAGGAAATCCAAGTAATTTTTAATATGTACAGGAACATCTGTTATATTTTAACTTCCATCTCCTCAAATGTTAATGCATTATCCTATTAGTCCTAGTCCCTCATCTTTGCTTGCAGATGACAGAGTCTATTATAGTTCTACACAGATGGAGGAGGGAAGGGTGGGGACAAAGCAGGAGGAAGGTAATGTAAAGGAACTTACTATAAAAGATTAAACTAGATGATGGTGTTTTGTCCAAGTCATGGAAGATCCAACAGATATGTCCTGGATAAGTGGCATAATGGACACCATCAAAATTTCAATAACTAGGTCCGGGCACAGTAGCTCACACTTATAATCCTAGCACTCTGGGAGGCTGAGATGGGTGGATTGCTTGAGCTCAGGAGTTCCAGACCAGCCTGAGCAAGAGTGAGACCCCATCTCTCTTAAAGATAGAAAAAACTAGCCAGGCATGGTGGCAAGTGCCTTTAGTCCCAGATACTTGGGAGGCTGAGGCAAGGGGATTTCTTGAGCCCAAGAGTTTGAGGTTGTGAACTATGATGCCACTGCACTCTAACTGGGGTGACAGAATAAGACTCTGTCTCAAAAAAAATTAAAAAATTCAATAAATGTAGATGACTCTCATGGAAAGTTATTTTTTTAAAAAAGAAAAACAGCTGTGCCTTTTTATATCTGACAGTATGTCTGGTGTGTTTCAATAAATAACAAGTCTTAATAAACCTTTAAAGAGTTTCTTTAAAAATGTGAAGTAAACAAATAGCTGCCTTTATGAGACACCTCACTTCAAGGGGAACATATTTATACTGTGGCATGCCATAGCTGAAGTTCAACCAGCTGAGAAGTACTTTTTGAAAGATCTACAAATATTTTCTAATGGCATAGATATGATTAAACTAATACGATGTGTAGAGAAGGAATTGGGGAAAGTAAAGTAGTTGAAGCAGCCCAGTTTGCAAATGCAGGTAAGCAATGATACACTAGTTGAACTACTTTTATTTAAATAATGGTTAGGCATTGAAATAGTATCTAATGTTTAATTATGACACTATGCACAGGTAACTAAAATTCTAGTTGCTCAGGGCCTTTCTGTAACCTCCCATGGAACAGCTCTACTCCAGCCATCTGTGGCATTGTGCCACCCTGGGACAACTACAGCTGCTGGTCAGTAGAGAACAGACTGATCTTTTCCCTCTCTCTGCATTTAAAATTTAAATGAATTTTACTTTTTATAATCTTATACCTGTTTATCTCTTACACTTTTTTTTATCTCTCACAACTATATGGAATTTGTTTGAACCCCCCAGTCTCTTAATTGATTATTGAAACAAGATTCTATTTGTGATTACCTGCAAGAAGCATCCCCCACCCCCACACTCTACACTGTAGGGCTGTGCACGTAGCCCTCCCTGTTTTCCAGCTGAGCCTCTCTAGTGGCGCTGTGCATCATGGATCTGCACCAAAGCCTCATCTTACTCAGGGCCCCCTGCTGTTTTTGGAAAGGCTGCTCCAGCTCTGCAAACTCCAGCCTTTGGTACTTAGGCCTGCCAGTACACTCCTCATCCTGCACTTAAACATTCAGGACCATCTTAATGTGTTGACGATAGATGTCCTCCGACTTCTCCCAGGCTTCTTGCTATTTAAAATGGGTTTTTCTTCCCCTTCTTGCCTGGTGTTAGGGACTGAATTGTGTTTCCCAAAAATTCATATATTGAAGCTTAACCCCCAATACCTAACAATGTGACTATTTGGAGACAGGGGTTTTAAAGGTGATTAAGTAAGTTAAAATGAGACCTTTAGGGTGAGCCCTAATCTGATCTGACTGGTGTCCATCTAAGAAGAGGTATGACTCGAGAGTTAGGGAGCACTACTAGAAAGGGACATGGGTCTCTTACTTATCTAGCACTTATCTTTTAATGCGCAAAGAAGGCTTGTGTTGTAGGCAATTCTTGCTTATTTAATACATTTAGTGTAGAGTTTTTTGGTTTGGGCTGTAACTGTTTCTCCGGTGTTACCTCTCGTGTAGGAGTCTTCCCAATGCTAGCTCTAGTAAGGTGCATATATGAGGACGAAGGGGGATCTGGGGAGTGCTTGATTTCCTCAGTTGTATGGACTAGTTGAAACGAGAGGTCCACTCCAACTCCCATCTTTTCCAACCTTCAGCTCCCATTGGAATACTGTACTTCCATAGTCTTATTTCAGTTTAACATTTGCTCTTACAACACTGGCAAGAAAGCTCAAAACCAACTACTTTCAATGGTGCCTACTGGACCCACAAAAAACCCACACATCCTTGACCTATGAAATCTTGGTAAAATGGTGCTTCACCATCTTCCCCTATCTCTGCTTCTTGACATTTTTTTCCAACTCTTTAATCCTGCTCAAATAGCTGCCTTTTCCTTGGCAGGCACCTTTAGTTTTGACAAGTGATTCTCTTTAAAATTCTCTCTACTTGCCTTGGGGTGGGTATTGGGTAATTGTACTCATAACTTTAGACAAACTCACTATCATACAGTTTGCACAATTCATTCTCAGTCTCTGTCTGCTTCTCTTCCTCTCTCTCTGCCCCATACCTCCCACCCCTAATCCATTCAGACATACCTGAGCATATAGGGATAGTGTGGCATAGTAAAGGGGAGTAGTAGACTGGAGTAATTACTCTAAGGTAGCACTATCTCTTCAAGAACAGCAAGGGGGTGTCTATACCCAACGTATTTGTCGTTTCCCTACGGTGTGGCATACTTTGTCTTCAGCCTTTGGGCAACAGAAAAGTCTCAGTTAACATCTGTTACATAAATATATCATGTCTTTAGAATAAAACCTTTAAAATTCTCTTTAATATATGTTATCCTAAAATTTAGAAAAATAATGGCACATACAATGTATCTGAAAAAATATTAGAAAAGTCAGTTTTTTGAACCTACTTTAACGTCACTATAATTCAGTGGTAGTTCAGTATTTGGAAGGAAACTGAGTTTGTGAATGAAAAGCATGTGCAACTTTAGGAATCCAACTACAGATCTTGGAAAATCTTAATTTTTACGCTCTTTTTAGGAAGTCTTAAAAATAGCACATTTAAAGTTGAAAATAAAAAGATCATAAAATAGAGATTTGAAACAGTATAACTGCAATCTCAAAGAATTTAAACAGGTTCTTTGTTGATACATACCATTCATTTGTTTTTAGAGCACTTTTTCAGTAGCATGTATAAAGATATTTTACACACTAGTATGTCCTAATTAGTACGTTTTCCTAAACTTAGTCAAATAAAAATGTGGCCTATACTAAAAAGCAAATATTAGAAAGTGCCAACAGATAGTTTATAGTTTACCTTGAATTTCCTGATGAATTATTATTGCTAAAAGTGTTTTTTTCAACTTATAGAAAAAGAGGGAAAATTAAATTTTAAAATCAGAAAATTGGAAAAATATTTTGAGCTTTTTAGGAAATGCATGAAAATGGGCACCTAATCATTAAAAGCGTAGGATAAGAGAAAAAGAAATCTATCCAGCTTTCATTCATGGAGCAATAATTTGTTTAACTATATAACATAAATGAACTGGATTATAATATAGAATGGTTTATTAATATTCTAACTAAATGTGTGGAGAAATGTTTTCATTAAACATTTCTAAATGTTTAAACTTTTAGAAACTTGCTCTTTCACCAATGCTCCTTTGAGTTTTAAGCATTTATTCATCATTTATTAGATACCAATTACATGTTAAATACTTCGGGGTTTATAAAAGGTGATTTTTTTCAAAGTGCTTCCAAGTTGTTAGGGGTGTCAGATATGTGAATATCTAACTGTATTATAAGATTGAAACCTATTGGTGCTACAACAGGATCAACCAAGTGCTACAGAAATTTAGACAAATAAAGATGTTGATTGCAACAGGGGAAATGAGGCAGTCCTGGAAGGAGAGGACTTTGACCTATCTCTTAAAAAGTAGATAGAATTGACACATCTAGTGATTAAAAGAATTAGCATTCCAGGTGGGGGGAGTAGTAGAAATCTATAAAGGAGGAGGAAAACTGGTTGTTAAGATAAAAAGCACAATAGTTTAGCTTAATGGGCATAAGTCACCAAAAAGGACAGTGGAACACTGCGTTGAACAGATAGGTTGTGACAATATAATGGCATGTGTGTGTAGAGGGAGGGCTTGAATTTGAGGCTGAGGAATTTAGACCTTGGTGATAGGTAAAGAGTGAAAAGTTTTTAGCCAGCAATAAAAGGGTTGACAGTGCTCAATAGAGTAATCAGGCACACCCACGGATGGGATGTGAGGAAGGAGGAACATGAAGGCAAAGGAGCATTTGGAACAGGAGACACTGAAATTGTGACTAAAATAGAGGTGTCTTCTTGGGGGAGGAAGGTTGCAGAAGGTGAAAGGTAAGACAGTAATAAAGTCCAAGACAAAAGGATTAAAGCAGTGCCAAAGAATCAAATAAGCCAAAGACTGATGGAGTTAATGAATAAATGGGAGGTTTAAAGACGGAGAGACTTAGACATGGGAAGAGGGGGATAGGGGTAATAGAATTTGAGATTTGGGCATCAGTGTAGAGTGGACGAGAATAAAATGGCCCACTGTGGTATTTAGACTGGTGTTTAAACTGGTAAGGGAGGGAAGGGAGACAGAAAAATATTACGGCTATGAAACTGGGGAGGCCATAGGTGGGCCAGAGATCACTGAGTATGAAGGGAACATGTGAGAGAGCACAAGAATTTAAAAGGAAGGAATATGGGGAGGGGGAGGTAAGAGAAAAAAAACACCATGTGTGCAATGTCCTGAATCAGAGGGACCTGAATCCACACATACCCTGACTCCTCGAGTTCCTTCATCTGCAGAAGGATGACACTGTTCACTTTATAGCGTTGTTGAGATGAGATTTTATATATCTTTCCCTGCACCCACCCCCACTTCTGACACAGAGTGTTCAATAAATAGTTTTTGCTTTTTATTTTCAGAGCATTTTTTTCATCATTTGAGAAGTTGGCAGTCATCCAAACAGAGATGATGAGATTCTAATCTTAAGCAGCTAAAGAGCTAGCTAGCCTTGTAGCTACAGATGGTAAGAGGGTGTAGTTTCCTGGGTTTTTTGCACAATTGTGGGATGACTCTTCCCCTGTACTGTTAAAAAGGGCTGAAAAGTTTAGCAAATTCATCTATTTTTATTAACATAGAATTTAATCAAACAAAATCACCTGTGGGATGAGGGAAGTTGTTTGTAATGTTATATTAAAAAACAATCAATTGTTCCAGATTTAGTTAGGTTAAACGTCCAAATAAAAGTAAAGTCCAGTTACACAGCAACAATAATTAAAACAAAACTTGCTATCAAAGATTCTAGAGCCCTAATCTTTATAAAACACAATTCACTGCAAGAAAATAAAATGCTCTCAGAAATACAATGAGATTTTACCAAGGGTTTAGTTTTTCAAGTCCCTCAAGTAAAAGCAAATGGAAACACGTCTGGATACCAGTGACCCACAGATAGATATACTTTTAATAATTAGAAAATTAGTGCTCAATATTATGTCCTTTGGGACAAATCATTCTTTACACAATGTTTTTTACTTACTGTATACAATATTTTAAGACAACACATAATATATATTTGACAAACAGTGTTAGATGGATAAAATGAATCTTCTAGCCTTTGATATCTTCAAAAGCTTTTCATCTATTAGCAAAGCTAAGGCACTACATATTTCCCTCCTACCAACGTGGACTAGTGTGGTTTAATTGAAGTTGATCCTGTGTGATGATAGGTATGCTTGAAGAGGCATCTTCAAGAGTCATATAGGAGGTCCATGAAGTTCGTGCACACAAACTTCGTGGAATCTCTTTGGCAATTGCCAATGTAACAGGAACATTCCTCGAACCGAAGCAAATCTATGAAAGCATGGGCAACATTTACCTAATTTCTTACAAGAGCTTGCAGACAGGGTATTTTTTTTCCATCCTTCACCACAATTGGGAAACTATGCCTGTGGGCCAAAATCTGTCTACCCCTGCTATTTTGTAAGTAAAGTTTCATTGGAACAGAGACACGCAATTTCTGTGGCTCCTTTTGTGCTGCAATGGCAGTCCGATAGTTGCAACAGGAATCATACAGCTTAAAACATCTACTGTCTGGCTCTTTACAGAAGGTATTTGCTGACCCATAATTAACGTGGTGGTAATTTGGCCTTTTGGATCAGAGCTGTTACAGAAGCTTGACCTTCAGGAAGGGATCTGGTGAGAAGCCAAGAATGCCACAGTTGAGTCAAAGTGGGGGCAGGCATCTTCCTGGGGACATGGTGTCCAGGCGCATGCGAGGCGCTCAGTGAGTGCTTAGTCCATCTGTTTCTTGAGTGAATGCTAGGGATTTGCCTGTTGGGTAGGAAGTGTGGGGTCCCTCAAAAGCAGCTTAACCATGTTCAGAGTTGCCAAAGGTCATGAGTGGCCTTTTCCTCCAGATTTGTTGAGAAGAGCAGGACTTACCCTGGCCATATTTTGTTTTGATTATAAATTGAATAATCAAAATAAGGTATAAATGACAATGCTTTTTAAACATAGCCTAATTGCTGTTACAATTAAGTGACCATTGGAATGTTTACATTGTATCTCTAGCTGGAGGCTAGAGATTGGTTAATCAGCTGAGAAACCAGATGTTTAGACTTAGTTTTCATTTTAGCCATTTCTTGTGTGCCCTCTGTGTCTCAAGAGGGGTGTCCAGATGTAGGGATGCATGGTGAGCTTTTTCATCTCATTTTACTTGCAGACAACTATTTCCTGCATATACCTGCTTTCCCTAAAGCAGGATTGGCAACCCCTGACCGTAACACAGCAGGAGACGTGGCCCTGCCCAGAATTTCACTGCATAATTTTTAAAGACAGAAAGATGTGAAGTTATTACTCATGCAGGCAAAGGTATCTGCAAGTTTATGTAGGATCTACTGGGAAGTTCTGATGCCATGGTCACTGATCCTCTTCAAAGAAGTCTGAGGAGAAGGAAACAGCAGCAAGTAACTCTGGGGGTGAAATGAGCCACTAGGATTTGTATTTGACCTTCAAAATAATGTTCAATGAAGAAATAGTGACGCAGGTGAATCCTATGGTGTATACCTGTGCGCTCCAGCCATTAGGTATTTCTCTTCATGTTGCTGTTGGTTCGCAAAAGTGAAAGTAAAGACAAAGTGCAAAGAATCCTTGGGCATAAGACTCACCCCAACTCCCTCCTTTCTGTGGATAAATGAGCAGCAGAATAAGGATTATATTACGGTAGAAAAGAGGATTCTGGTAGAAATGAGACCAGAGGTTCCTTCTGCATCTGTCAGAGTATTTTCTGAACCCCCAAATCAGGCTCCTGCACAGCAGGTGTGTGCAGTTTACATTTTTCATGATCTATGGATTAATTTCATAGTCAGTATATTTTAGTAACCTTTTACATAAGTTAGGACACTGTTAACATTTCACAAAGCCCAGATTACAAAATATTTTGATTCTTTTAACTCAGTCCAGAAACAGAAGCCAGACTAGGTTTTAGGTGTTGACAGAATTATTTGTTTAAAATAATTTCAGGTGAATTAGCAGTCACATAAATTATAACGAAATGCCAATTTCATTTCCTCCTTTTTTTTGGAAATGTAACACAAAGCAGAGTTTTGTAATAGTTTAATCACTTGCACAACAACTGTAGTTTTGGCGTATCTCAGAAGTGGAATCTTTTAAATTATGAATGATTTTGTGTGCTTGAAGTCCTAGGAAAAGAAAGAAAGTTTAAGTGTAATGTGTTAACTCATATTTAAAGAAATACATATCTTATGAATGTCGAGCTACATCTACTGTAAGAATCTTACAGGTACAAACCAGCATAGATTTAATTAAATCTATCTTATGGAAAATTAAATAACTAAGTCCTAGAGGATAAGAAACATTGCCCAGAGAGTAAGTAAGTAGGACCGGAATTTTAGAGCAAGAGGAATTCTGTGAGGGAGAATGGTACTGACATGTAATGGGTGCAGGCCAGGGCCACTGCTAACCAGCCTACAATGCACAGCCCCTCAAAAGGAAGAATTACATGGCCCCAAATTCCAATGGTGCTGAGGCTGAGAAACCCTGCTATCTGGCAGAATAGAGTTGGAAAAGACTTTAGCTCTTAGCTAATGAGAGCAACTGAGAGGAAAGTGAAAAAACAGTGAGAGGCTTTTGTCCTTTCCGTTTACCCACAAAGTGCTATTTACTGTTTCGAGGGAGGGGATTTCTTAATTCCACACTCAAGATGCACTTTCAATAAACTATAGGAACAAACACGAAATCATATACTTGCTTGTCCCCCCCATCTAAGAATAGTATGCTTTTAGTATAGTAGACTACAAAATAAGGTGACTTCTATGACGGGCTATTTCTAGAGTACTTAACTTTTAAAAATCTCATTTTAATGGAACAATCTCTGTGCAGCAGTAAGTGGGTGTTAAACACTAGTGTCCATTAGAATCACTTAAGTGTTTAAAATACTGATGTTTATGCCCTACTCCAAGCTCTACTGAAAGGAAATCTAAGAGAATCCCTACCACAGAGTATTAAGGATTTCTAGGAACACAAGCTCCATATCTGAAGACAAGACTTAGGCCTCTACAAACACTGGAAATCCCCCTTCTCCATACTATATTCCTGAAGAAATAATTCAAAAGTTTGAATATCCAAGTGATGATGGTGTTTACTGATTTACTGTAGTGTTTATACATATAAAAGTGCACAGGGTCCAAACATCTAAATTATGTTCCATAAACCATTTGAGTTAGGTAATTATTGCATCTTTCTAAAGATTTCTGCAAAGTCCCTTTCAATAATACCAGAAGATATTCTATGCTCTTGTCTAAATGTTTATGTCCCCTCCCCCCAAATTCATATGTTAAAACCTAATCCCCAGTGCAAGATTATTCTGAGGTGGGGCCTTTAGGAAGTGATTAGGTCATGAGGGCAAAGGCTTTATGAATGGAATTCGTACTCCCACAAAAGAAGCCAGAGAGAGGTTGTTTCCCCATCCAGTAAGTAAAGACACAACAAGAAGGTCCCCTCTATGAGGAACAGGACCTCAGTAGACACTGAATCTACTGGCACCTTATTCTTGAACTTCCCAGCCTCCAGAACTGTGAGAATACATTCCTACTGTTTATGAATTACCCAATATATGGCATTTTTGTTATAGCAGCCCAAAGAGGCTAAGACATTGCATAGACCTAAAATTTTCCAAGCATGTCAAATAACCCAAGGTGAGTTTTGTAACCACAGATCTGATGGAAACAATGTGCTTGGTCAAGCTGCTGGGAAGCAAAAGTTTCCAGTTCCATCACTGTTACTCTCTGTGAATTCGTGTCTTAATTTCCTCATCTACCAAATAGAGCTGATAATGCCAGACCTAGTGATACTAATTATAGAAAGCACCATGAGAAAAAAAATAATGATAGGGGAAAGATCACGTTCTCTAATTTTCTACAAATGCCAGGCATCTTTATCATGCTATCCAGACAGGGAAAGGAAACATTTACTTCATTCCTTCTAAATACCAGCAATAGATGCTAGTGCAAATTATGCTAATTGTGTTTGTAATCCCAGTAGTTGGGGAGGAAAAGGAGTTCAGGATCAATTGAGGCCAGGAGTTCAAGACCAACCTAGGTAACATAAAGAGGCCCTATCTTTACAGAATATATTGTAAAATATTAGCTGAACAAGATGGTGTACACCTGTAGTCCCAGCTGCTTAGAAGATTAAGACAGAAGGATTGCTTAAGCTCAGGAGTTTGAGGCTGCAGTGAGCTACCCTGTTTCTCCGAAAATAAGACATCCTCCGAAAATAAGACCTACTTACAGGAAAGATAAGACGTCCCCTGAAAATAAGACCTAGCGCATCTTTGGGAGCACACCTTAAAATAAGACACTGTCTTATTTTCAGGGAAACAGGGTATGATCATGCCACTGTACCCCAGCCTCAGCAACAAAGCAAGACCATCTCTTAAAAAAAAAAAAGTGTATTAAAAGTAAAAATGAGAGGTACAAAATTACAATTATCAGGGATAAGTTCTAGTATTCCCTAGTACACTAGGCATACTAAAGTTAACAATAATTTATATTATATATTAAGATAGCTAGAATTGTAGTGTTCCCTGCCATATAGGAAAGATAAATGGTGTGATGGGTGAAGAAATATGAAAATTCACAACTTTCGTAAGCAATTGCTTTGTTTACCCACCCTATTCCCTAAAAATATCCATTTTCTAAATATGCACTACAAATACTCACAATTTCAGTCATTGTGGTAGCTTTAGATGTAGAGCTGCTCTTCCTATTTGTGGAATATAAAAGACAATATTTAGTACACTGTCACTTCCAATCCTGAAACATATACCTTCTTTTGGTCATTCTTATCTCATACATTTTCTCAGCAAGAACATAAACAATTATCTTAGCTAGGTAGAAAAAAGCCACCAATCCTTAGCGGATTTCTTACATGTATAGGTAATGCTCACAGAGAAAGTCAGGGAACAAAATATCAGCGTATGAGAGGCCCTGGGCATCTAAACATAGCCTACAGCTAGTATACTAAAGACTTTGGTGGCATATACAAGCCAGAGGATTAACTTTTAACTTAATATATTAATATTTAAAATTTTGAAGGCTTAAATATTATAATCTGAAAATTCACTTTTTTTCCCAGAGAAAGAAAGTTTTACATGGTAATTGGGGTTCTAGTCATCCTTTAATATATTCTGAAGGCCATGAATTCAATAACTATGAAGAACTCCGTCTAGAAATAAAGATAATCCTTGCCAGATTACTACCTGGTTTGATAGAGATATTGATGGAAGGAAGAATAACCTCCTTCACCGCAACAGACAACCTTTCTCCATATGTAAGGTGATACCTCTTCTATGCTCAAAACCCTCCAATTCATTACACTTTACTCAATAAAAGTGGAAGTCCTCTCAATCACCTACAGGCTGGGAGAGACAGGTGGAAAGGTGGAAAGACATGTGAACTACCCTGCTTTTCTGGACTCACCTTCATTGCTGATGTTAGTCCTGATAACTTGAACTTTAACCTGTGCTTATACTGAGTATTATGAGACTGAGAGACCACAGTTGAGGCAGAAGTCTGGGAATAGGAAATCAATGGAGATAAGTTTTCAAAGGACTTAGGAGATGACAAACTATCTGAATCATGGCAGCTGGAGTAGAAAGAAATGCCCACAGACCCAAAGTGGGGTCTGCCATGTCCATACGTACAGGAAGGGCAGTCACAGAACATGTGCACACAAACTGGGGGCTTTAGTGATCTTGTCCAGATCTCATGCACCAGGGACGCCCACATTTCCATGTCCAGTTACTTCCCCAAACTACAGGTTTGCACACTTGTATTCACTTACTGGTTATCTGTACTTGGTATCTAATAAGTATATCAAATATTAAAATGCCAGACTCTCCACCTACCCCTCACCACCACTTACAAATTCTCTCCTCCTAATATTTTACATCCAGGATCCTGTCACCAACACTTTGGTACCACCTGTCATTTTCTCTTGCCCTGGTCACTGTAGTAGGCTCCTCACTGATCTGGCCCTTCATCACCTTGGAGTTTATTCTTCATAGAGCAGCCAGTGTAAGCTGGAAGTATTAAGTACAATGATGCTACTCCTCCACTCAGAGCCCTCTAGTGACTTCCTGTCTCATGCAAAACCAAAGCCAGACCCCTCACAACCTCCCGGAAAGGACTCCATTCAATGTGGTCCCTGCGACGTCTGGGCACTTGTCTCCTCTCTGTTTCCTCTTGATGTCTCGCCAATGCTCTGGATATGCCCAGCTATGAGGTTTTTCCATCTGTTCTCTCTCCTCTGCCTCTACGCTCTTCTCATGGATGTATGAATGACTTGCTTCTTCCTGGTCAGATCTTCCTCAGACATTACCTTGATAGTGAGCTCTTCCCTGACCACCCTATTTAGAATGACAATTTTTCTATTCCTGCCCTCTGTAACCTCTATTCTCTTACCTGCTTTATTTTTTCCTATAATACTTATTACCATCTAACGTACTATCTAGTATGCATCTTTGTTTACTTCCTGCCTTTCTCTACTAGGGGTTCAGCTCTGCAAGACAGGGTTTTGCTAGGTTTTTTGACCTATTTTATTCACTGCTGTATCTCCAGTCCCTAGAAAGGTATTGCGTACAAACTCAGTATTAAGTTAATTAACATAGGAAAGGACTGTTGAGCAAAATTTTACTTGAAAATTTCCCATTAAGCAGATTATAGTAAATATGGTTAAAAGTAGTAATAAGGAACTTAGTGATCTTTTTTCTTCTTTTTTTTTTTTTTTTTTTGAGACAGAGTCTCAAGCTGTGGCCCTGGGTAGAGTGCCGTAGTATCACAGCTCACAGCAACCTCAAACTCTTGGGCTGAAGTAATTCTGTTGCCTCAGCCTCCCAAGTAGCTGGGACTACAGGCGTCCATCAGTATGCCTGGCTATTTTTGTTGTTGTTGTTGTTGTCATTGTTGTTTAGCAGGCCCAGCCTGGGTTCAAACCTGCCAGCTCCAGTTTATGTAGCCAGCGCCCTACGCACTGAGCTACAGGTGCCAAGCCTACTTTTTACTCTTTAAATAGATGATTAATAGACAATTAGTTGGTAGACAGGAAAAGACATGCATTGTAAGAAAGTATACTTACTGGAAGGAGGCTTCTTCTACAAAAGAATTAATACATATCATTAATTCAACACTTAACAAGGTATGATGCAGATTCATATAAAAATGAGTTTTGGCTTAATTTTTTTTTATTAATCTTGACCCACAGTTGCAGCACAAATTTTTTGTAAGTGGCCAGACAACAAATATTTTAAGTTTTGAGGGCTAAGTAGGTACTTATATAACAGGAAACTTGTTTTAGAAAACAAGTTTCTAAAAATTTTTAATGATGAAATTCAAAATTCAATAATAATCAAAATCCTATAAGTCTATTGGTTAGGAGATAGAATTCTTTTGGGAGGAATAACATTTCTCTTAATTGAGGTTCAAAGTTAGTGTTCTTTATCATCAAATAGATGGTAAATTTTCATTTGTAAAATCGATTTTTCTCTCATAAACCATAGAAAAACAGGTGGCAGGGGACTGAATTTGGACCATAGGTCACCATTTGCTGACCCTTACTCTACATGCAAATTCAAGAATATAGTGCTCTTGGGTAGATTTTCTGCCAGATGACGATGAGAATAATATTCTTAGCTGGCAAACTCCTAATATCCAAATATATCCTTTAATTAATTTAGAATTCGAAGAAAAATTTGTTTGTCAACTCCTCATTAAAAATACTCAGACAGATTGTACTTTGCAAATAAAAGATGACAAGCATTTTGAATGAATTATCTTATTTATCTGTACTTCCACTGGTGGCCAGCAGGGGGATACAGTTGGATTCCATTCATAAAAGTATTTTTAAAATATGTTACAATGGACTAAATTGAAGCTCTATACACAAATTCACAGAGCAGTTATTCTTAATTACAGAGAATTTCCTTCAATCTATGCACATGGAAATATTTTATGATACATAATATCAATTTATAGGTTACTCCCTTTACACTTAAATTTCATTTTGTTATAAGATATTTCTTATAAAACTTGCTCATCGCTATAAATATATTTATTGTTCCATTAAAAAAATTCTACTTTATATACTATGGCAAGTGGACCCTATGAAGTTCTGTAGCTTTTTAGCTTTCAGATAATATTAAAGACTGGGACAGAGAAGTATATTAAGAGAATAAAATATTACTCACCTGTTGACATAAAACATACTGTATCATCAAATGGGGGTATCAAGTGATAAGAGGTCGAAATTTGAATACCCAAAAATCTCATATACTAGCAACTCTAATAAATACAAAAGGTTTCCAGTTTTGATTGAACAATCTCTTCTAAATACACCGTATTAAATCAGACAATCAATATTCTGCGCTGATAAAACATTTCACTTTTTTATTTATTTGATTTTTATTTTTTTGAGACAGAGTCTCACTTTGTCACCCTCAGTAGAGGGCCGTGGCGTCATAGCCCACAGCAACCTAAAACTCTTAGGCTGAAGCGATTCTCTTGTCTTAGCCTCCCGAGAATCTGGGACTATAGGTGCCCGCCACAACACCTGGCTATTTTTAGAGATGGTGTCTCCTCTAGCTCAGGCAGGTCTCAAACCTGTGAACTCAGGCAATCCACCCGCTTAGGCCTCCCAGTGTGCTAGGATTACAGGCATGAGCCACTGTGCCTGGCCTTCACTTATTTATTTCAATGAAATTTTTTATACAGCTAGAAGTCAATTTATAAGATATACAACTCCTAACTTAAAATGACCTTAATACACATAAATGTACTATAAATATCCATCTCCATTAAATATCTCTGTCTTATTACACCATGCCACTCCAAGTATGTCTCTCACGTATTCTATGGTGTTCCCTAGAATGTTGCAATGAGCCAGCTCTGCCTTTTCTCCCTAGATTTGCTAAGGTGCTTTGTTACCCACCTGAATATCATCTTGGACATTTTCTACAGCAGAAAATCAATGAAAAGTATTTCCAGAGTTTGTTAGACCTTCTGGGAGAAACGGTGTCTCATAAGAAAACTCTATACCCATAGGAAGTTGTCTATCAAAGAAAGGTAAATTCACTTACTTGAAAAGTAGCCTTTTCTCTGAGCATAGCACACACCAAGGCCACACATGGAAATCACTAAGGCCACAACTACTACGGCTGCTATGATGCCACTTATGTTGAGATCATCTGGAGTGTGAAACAAACCATGCATAAATTTATTTTATTTTTTTCTTTTTCTTTTAAGTTTTATTTCATAAGAAATGTGTTGACAAACTTTTTCACTCCTCCTCTCCCATCTTTTTCTGTGAGGCTTGGAAAACTCAATCTTTGAAAATAAAAGAAGGGATTAAGTGATGCTCAGCAATGCAGAAAAAGAGACAGAAACTCTCTTAGCATCATCCTGAATGGAATTCGTCTTACAATTCAGGCTGGTATCAAGGCATAAATTTATTTAAACAGATGTACATATGCAATCATTAAATGAAAAAGGTTCAAAAAAGCTCCACTTTGCAGTTATACCATGCAGCATAGTTTCACGCTTTTGAAGCTGTTCACCTAAAGCACAGGGCATGGCCCAAATTTGACTAAAAATATTAACAGAACTTAAGTTTGATAAGAATTATCAAATTTTAAAAAGATCCACCAATCAGAAACCAAATGTGAATGGCATTCTCCTGCATTCATTTGGAGATGTGTAAAATTCACAGAGTTAGATATTTGGCTAAAAGGAAATCTTTGAAGTTCATTGAGTTACTTAAAAATCTTCTACATTACCACCTGTGTCAATTTCACAAATAAAAATAATGAAAAACTCAGCCTCAAAGAAAACATGTGCCAGTTATTCTATAAAACTAAGTATCAGGGAGGTGGCGCCTGTGGCTCAGTGAGTAGGGCGCTGGCCCCATATGCCGAGGGTGGCGGGTTCAAACCCAGCCCCTGCCAAACTGCAACAAAAAAATAGCCGGGCGTTGTGGCGGGTGCCTGTAGTCCCAGCTGCTCGGGAGGCTGAGGCAAGAGAATCGCGTAAGCCCAAGAGTTAGAGGTTGCTGTGAGCCGTGTGACGTCATGGCACTCTACCCGAGGGCGGTACAGTGAGACTCTGTCTCTACAAAAAAACAAAACAAAAAAACTAAGTATCAGAAACCCCTTCCTTGTTGAATATATATGGGGGGAATATGTGTGTGTGTGTATATATATATATGTATATATATATATACACATATACAACCACATATACATATGTCACTAAACTGTCATCCCATTGAATTTAAAATGAATTAAACTGTCTGAGGATTTTTCCTGTTACTATTAAGTAATCTGTCCTCTAACTTAATATAACTGTATTTTTCAGACCCAAATTTGGAATGACTACTATGTTACCAGCATTTTTGGAGGTTGAGTCTATCGCCTAATAATTAGACTATTAACCTTCCAAGGTTAACATTACTGCAAATTAAGAATTATATTGAAAATACTCTCATTGGAGTCATTAATAAAATGATGAGCATAAGTTTGTATAGGAAAGAACCATGTAACAGGCTAGTAGTGATAATTCACAAAGAAAATAAGAAAAATGAATTCATGAATTCCTTATGTTTCAAAAGATGTAAATTTCAAACCAAGGCTAGAAACATTTAGTAGAATCAGTGTATGAATGAGCTTTAAGCAAGCTAATTTTAACTTTCACCTGGACTTATACCTAGAAAGAATAGATATATGGAAATCATGTTCAAATTAAAGTGGTCCTACTGGGGAAACAAACTTCAGAATTTTATTTGTCATATACTGATTTATTATGTGCTAGGGAAAAGTAACTAGTACATCAAACCATAATTTCACAGATATTTCTCAAGATAAGACTAAAGCACTTATTTACACTTTTAAGAAGTATGGATTATCAGTGTGTGCAGTATTTAAATTAAACGGGTACATTTAAATGGAAAGAAAAAGAAATAGTGCAAGTGATATAATGCTATAGTAAAAACTATAAGGATACAATGTGAATGAATGAAGTTAGAAAATACTCAATGTATGAATTTTTAAACATGTTCTGATGAAATTTTTAAATAGTAATTTGAGGCCAGGCATGGTGCCTATGCCTGTAATCCTGGCACTCTGGAAGGCCGAGGTGGGAAGAACCTTGAGCTCAGGAGTTCTAGACCAGCCTGAGCAAGAGTAAGACTCCCATCTCTACTAAAAATACAAAAATCAGTCAGGTGTTGTAGTGGGTGTCTGTAGTGCCAGCTACTAGGGAGGCTCAGGCAAGAGGATTGCTTGAGAGCAGGAGTTTTAAGTTGCTGTGAGCTACGATGACACCACAGCACTCTACCCCAGACAACAGATTGAGACTCTGTCTCAAAAATTAATAAATTAATAAATTAATTAATAATTCTAAAACAGCATTCAGAAGGATGCTCACTGATAATTTGAACAACCACTATGTGTGACTATAATGTCAACACCTGGATGAGTTTGATAGATAACATCAATGACACACATCCCTGAATTAAAAAAAAAGACCAGAAATTCAAACTCCTCTATCCTTAGCAATTTATAGACTGCGAGACACTTAAATTTGTTCAAAAGACAGATTACTCAGAAGGACATACTTTAAAAATTATTTAAAAATTTTTTTTAAATTGTGAAATATAATTTTAAATATTTTCGGCTTGTCTGGGAGATGGATTAAAAACAACTTTACTCTTCTACAATGTGTTATATCAAGTGAATTTTAAACTTTCTCTCCTGTTTTTCCTTGAAATCACTCAGACTTTCTCTACCCACTGCCCCTTCTACCTCCAAATATTTGCATGCTCTAATTGCAAACCGTTTGTTCCTCCCAATATCTCATGCTTACCTACTTGCATTCGTTTCCCAGGACATCTGCGATATCCAACAGAATTACGGGCTTCACAGGAATATTCTCCAGAGTCCAGTTTGGAAATAGTGTTAAATTGCTATTTGTGGAAGGAAAAAATATATGTCTTGAAGCAATAAACCTATAAGTAGACCCCTAGAATAACCCGGTACCTTGAATTTTAGCTTTAACTTAGTTTTTCCCTTATAATGTCTTGGGACTTTATATCCTTACTGTGAATTTATTACTAAAAATCTGCCATGACTTTAACGAGTAAATAGTTAGACCTCCTATTTAATTTGACTTAAGAAGAAAGACTTAAGTGTATATAAGAAAGTTTCATTTTTCTTTCTTTCTTTTTTTTTTTTTTTTTGTAGAGACAGAGTCTCACTGTACTGCCCTCGGTAGTGTGCTGTGGCATCACACGGCTCACAGCAACCTCCAGCTCTTGGGCTTATGTGATTCTCTTGCCTCAGCCTCCCGAGCAGCTGGGACTACAGGCGCCCGCCACAACGCCCGGCTGAGAAAGTTTCATTTTTCTTACGATACCAAGAAATGAGTAAGGTTAAAAGGCAGTGGGAACTTGTTAAAGTTTATAGCACATGGTAGTATTATATATCTAGGAAACACCGTTTATAAATGAACTTTCTTAAGTCACAGGCGAGTGCACAGCACCAGGGAACAATGGACTATAAAGAGCCAGAGTTACTACCAGGAAGTAGTGCAGGGCCTCAGAAAATCTTAATCAGTATTGTTTATAGGATTATAAATTCTATCAATTCTAGAATATTTACAAGTTCTGAAAAGATAAAATTTAACTTTTTTGACTTCAACTGAAAGTAATAGAAAGCTAAGACTTTGATACAATAGACTTTTTTTTTTTTTCTTTCCCTTTAGAGATGGTGTCTCCCTCTGTCACCCAGGCTGGAGTGCAGTGGCAAAAATCATACTCCCTTCTGCAGCCTCAAATTCCTGGGCTCAGGTGATCTTCCACCCTCAGCCTCCCTGGTTGCTGGGACTACAGCCATGTGCCACTAGGCCTAATTTTTTTTTTTTTTTTTTCCAGAAACAGGGACTCTCTATATTGCCCAGGCTGGTTTTGAACTCCTGGCTTCAAGCAATCCTCAGAAGGATTTTTATTAAGAGTTTTATCCCCTTGGAGAGTATCTGGAAGGAATGAAGGCAGACAGAATGGGAGGAGAGAAGGAAAAGAGAAAGGAAGGGAAGGAGGGAAAGAAGGGAACCATCCTGGACACCTTGAAGGATCCTGCCAGGACCAGCACAGAGGGTGAGAGGGGTGCTCAGAATTATTCTTTCAGCCTGTGACCCTCCCAGCACGTCCCCAGTACTGCAGTAGTCCCTGCTGACCTCATCCATGAGACTTCCTCTTTCTCCTGGATCCTCCTGATAGTGGAATAGGAAGCTTTTCCTGGCTCCCTATGGAATCATCTTTAACTCCCCCCAAAAGCCACAGAATGCATTTAGGATGTTCACCATGAACTCAGGGCCAACATTACATGTAAATAATAAGTTAGACTAAAACCCAAATGATCTCCAGCACATTATAATCAGTGATTAAGAGGAAGTCATTGGCATCCAGGCACTGGAGTCTCTGTCTGTTGTTCATTTCCCACAGAAGAACCCACCCGGGTTCAACCTAGGTGCATTGGTGCGACATCACAAGGTCATTCAAGGGTTGAGATTAAGTGAGGAAAGAGAACCTGTATCATTTCAGACTTGCCTTGTGGCTTATCACCTGCTCTGAGAAAAAAATAAATTTGAAAAGTAAATATAGCAGAGTGTGATGGCAGGTTTTCTGCCCAGTTGCTCAGTGTAAAGTCACCGGGACCTGCTGACTGTGCCTGCTGACTGCTCAAAAGGCCAAAGCCTGGGCACACTCAGGGAGGAGCCACATCCATGGATAATAGATACGCCTCACCGCAAAGCTGCTTTCTCAACTTACTTTAGTATTTACCAGAAAATCTAGTTTTTAGGAAACACAGTAACTTCCTTTAAAAATTCACTGCAATTATTATTATTACCATGCATATCAGATTTTTTGATAATGGCTCCAGCAGGGATTTTGTATTGCTGGAAGGTAGACATTTAAAACTCATGTGTAGTATGAAAAAAAAAAAAAGCTTCAAACATAATGCCCCCTTTTTCACTTCTGCCTCTAACCTGAAAGAACACAGATGAAAAAGCAAAAATGATTTTTATTTTAAAATGCCATTAACTTTATTTTTATTTACTTATTTATATTTTTTTTATTGAGACATAATCTCACTCTGTCACCCAGGGTAGAGTGCAGCAGTATCATCATAGCTACCTGCAACCTTAAACTCCTGGGCTCAAGTGATCCTCCTGTTTTAGCCTCCCAAGTAGCTGGGACTACAGGCTCCCACCATGATGCCTATATATATATATATATATATATATATATATATATATATATTTTTTTTTTTTTTTAGTAGAGACATGTTCTCGTTCTTGCTCCAGCTGGTCTCAAACTCCTGGATTCAAGCATACCTCCCACCTGGGCCTCCCATATCATTAACTTATAAGAGCATACTTATAAATTTCCATCAGTATTTCTATAAAGGCTTTTCAAACAGAATATTTTAGAGGAGGAAACAATCAGAACATTGGGATAAAATCTAAAGTAACAGATACTCAAGTCACAGAATAAATTGTTGGTAAGCTAAAGTCATAGAAAAGTTTAATGACACAGACTTCCTACCACGATAGACTATGCTCACTATTTTCACGTGGTTGGCAATGGATGGAGTCAGGGTATCCCCAAGCAAGTTCCTGTGCTTTTCTCTGGTGTTGTAAATTGAGACTGCACTTAGTAATTTTCCAGGTAAGGAAAGTAGCTGTAGTGAACTGCCTGCTTCATGACTATGGATGGGTCTTAGCCTGTTTCAGGTCACTGGTACCGACCCTTGCATGCTGAGCTCCCCAGTTCTGTGTCTTGTGTTCTCATCTCATGTTGGCAGGTCTTTCCGTTACTTCTTGGTGCAGGTACTGACATCTTTCCTGCTCCCCCTTCCTCTCTCCACTTAGCAGGCAATAGTATCAGTCCTCATATTGCATATCCCCTTAAGTCCAAATATTTATTTTTATCCACACAGAAGAAGGGTATTGGCTAATACTTGAACTTACCAGAATTCCAGATTTTGCATTCATTATGTACGAGCTGTTGGTGATTTGGGAGCCAAGTTTTGGACTCCCTTGCAAAGGGATCCCATCCTTAAACCATGTGTATTCGGGAGCTGGATTCCCCTCTTTGTCCTGACATCGTAGCTCCACCACAGTTCCACTCAGAGCAGAAGTGGGCACTTCACATGATGGAACTGCTGGGGCCACTGAATAATGGAAGTCAGATGGTTATTTATAAGGCAATCAAGCATTTTATTAGACAGGGAAAGATATACTTCCTAGACGCCTGTGATAGAGACTGGCTTCTTGTTCAACAGACCCATTTCCTTTTTTTCTTCCTGAGTATGCAGCAGACCACATTTGCCAGCCCCCTTGCTATCAGCTGGGGTCTTATGCTTGAATTCCAGGATAGAGTGTGAAGAAAATTTATATATGCCATGTTCAGTCCTGACTCATAAAAACTTTCTATGTGATTCTCTGTTCATTCACTCCCTCCATCTCCTCCGCTATGAAGTAGGCGTCAACACCTTCAGTGACCTTGGTAAGTCATGTACTGAAGATCTCAGATGTACATCAGGCTGAGACTCTAGCAATTGGAAGAAATAGAGCAACATAGGTCCATTATCAACCCTGCCCCAACTATTCAGGCTTTACTTACATGGAAAAGAAGCTTGTATTATGTTAAGCCACACCCTGAGAGTTCAGGACTTATCTGTTATAAGTACTACCTTAGGTAAAGTAACAGCTATACTCCTTTAGATAAACAGTCTCTACTGTTTTCCAATGGTTTCAATGTGTTGATTAATTTTTTTTTTCTTTTTCTTATAAAGGTGTGGGTCTCACTATGTTAATGAGGTTGATTCGAACTCTGGGGCTTAGGAAATCCTCCCACCTTAGCTACCTGAGTAGCTGGGACCACAGATGTGAGCCACCACATCCGACTGTTGTTTTTTTTTTTTTTTTTCTTCATCATGATTCTCCTTTCCTTGCTTTTTGCCTTTTTTTTTTTTTTTTTTTTTTTGCAGTTTCTGGCCAGGGTTGGGTTTGAACCCACCACCTCCAGCATATGGGGCTGGCGCCCTACTCCTTTGAGCCACAGGTGCCACCACATCCGACTGGTTTTAATGTTTATTACCAACTATATTCAAAAGAAATCTAACCTGAGTATAGTTTTCAGTCCCAGTACTCAACCAAAATCCCATTCTGTCTAGAACTAGCCATGTTAGAAAATTCCTGTTCAAGGAATTAGGGTTATTCTGGTCTTTGGGAAGTAAAGCAGACTTTATTATGTGACCTAATACCCAGGAAAACCCAGAACTAGCTATGATAGGCAGAGTTCTAAGATGGCCCTCCAAGATTGCCATCCTTGGGATATATATACTTTTTCTCAGTATTAATTGAACACAAATCTAGATATTTCTGTGAAGGGATTTTGGAAATGTAACTGGGGTCTCAAATCTGTTGTCTTTAAGATAAAGAGATTTCATGGATGGCTTTGACCTCATCACACGAACCTTTAAAAGCAGGGAGTTTTCTCTGAACAGGGACCTACAACCACAATGTATCTACCAACACCAAGAATCATCTTAGAAAAGGACTTTCCCCAGAGCCTCCAGATAAGAATTCAGGCCAGCCAACACCTAGATTTCAGCTGTGTGACACCCTGGGCAGTGGGGGCAGATATCCCACCCTGTTGTTGTTGTTGGACTTATGCTCTACAGAATTAGGACCCAATAAACAACAAATAGGTGTTACTGAAGCTACTAAATGTGTGATAATTTGTTACACAACAATAGAAAACAAATAAACCAGCTGAATATGCTGCAAACTTTCCTGGATTAAATTTCTTCTATACTAGCACATCACTAGCATTTGAGAGGGAACCTGCAAAACATCAGAAAAGGCAGAGGAGCTATTTTATTCTCTTTACTTGCTACCTTATCCTAACACCAGTGAAGGAGAGATCACATTCCTCCACCAACTGCAGCCACAAACCGTTAATATCTATCAGTGATTCCTGTAGTAACTCAATATATTGGCTTTGAAGTTAACCCAATCTGGATCCAAATCTTGGTCCAGACACTTTCTAACTGTATAGTCTTGGGAAAATACTTTAACTTCCATTTCTTAATCTGCAAAAATCAGTTTGTCCATGAAGATTAAGTAAAATTACATATATAATTACATATTAGGTACACAGTAAATATTAATTTTCTTTCTTTACCAAATAAATTTTAACCCTTTCCTGGTCTACTTTCCTTTTTAAAATTTTATTGCTTTTCTGTTGTCTCATGTGATACCTTTTTATATGGTAGGAGAAATAGTATGCATGCTGCAAACAAATGAAAAATGAATACTTGGGGAAGAGTTTCCTATCTACCGTGTAGCATCATTATGAGGCTGAGGCAGGAGGACTGCTTGGGCCCAGGAGTTCAAGTTCAACCTTGGCAACACAGTAAGATCCCGTCTGAAATCAACATGTTGGCTGCACTGAGTTCTCATCTGGAGACTCCAGAGAAAATCTGTTTCTTGGTTCACTCCTGGTACTGGCAGATTTTAGTTCTTGTGGCTATAGGACTGAGGTCCCTGTTCCATGCTATCATCCAGGGGCCACCTCAACTCCTAGAGGCCACCCACATTCCTTGTAACTTGGTCTCCTCCATCTTCAATACAACAAAGTATGTCGAATTATCTCAATTTTAAACAAAGAGATATTTTGTGATAATGAATTAGGTCCTGGGCTGGAGATTGGGATGGGGTTGAAGACAGAAGTCACACACACACATATGCACATCACCTAACACTTCTAGAGTGACTGTATCCTCTTCCAGGTTTTGGCCTTGCTCAGATGGGGCACTAACTTCACAACGATATTTTCCAGCATCATTTCTTGTAACATTTCTGATCCGAATATTGAAATCTATCATCTCAGCTCGATCTTTAAAATCACCTTTTAGAAAAAGAAGATACTGATGTTAGTAATAATGCAAGTAACTTTCCATGTAATACTTTCCTCAACTCACTTTATTTAGTAACCAAAGCATTTTTTTTATTAAAAAAATCAATTTTAAAAGCCTAACAATTATATAAGGATGCTGTTATTTTAAATTTCTTTTTTTAGAAGGCCATTTTTTTAGAATGTTCAGATTTATGTTTCCATATTTTATTTTAAATAATTCAGCTCAAATACCTGCCTCACCTCTTCCTTGTTTCCCTTTAAAAATATCCGTGTTTTTAAAAAACACTGGAGAGCCCAGTTTAATTGGCTACAATAATAACTGTATGGGTGGTGGCCCACAAAATACTGCCACAGAAGAAAAAGTTGGGGGTAGGGGAGCTCTTAAAAGGATTCTTTGGTTAGTTTTTCTATTCTTCTATTTTGAGTAGAGACGGGGTCTCGTTCTTACTTAAGGTGGTCTTGAACTCCTGAGCTCAAGCAGTTCTCTCTCCTCAGCCTTCCAGAGTGCTAGGATTACAGTTATGAGCCACCACGTTTGGTCTTCTTTTAGTTAGTTTTTGATGGCAATGTGTACAGAATTAAAAAATTAAAGTACTGTTTTATGTAATGTGTGGGTGCCAGACTGGCACATGTAGAAAATTTAAGTGAAGATAGTTGTGCTATTAGCAACTAGCAGTTTGTAGTCTTAATCTTGACAGGGGGGATATTTTAAGTTTTCTATAAGCTTTAAATAGTTTTTATTTACTTCTTTAAAATTGAAATAATACATAGTATTTTTAAATAATAACATATTTATTATACTTATAAAATTGTATTTCCAACTCTAAAAATATGTAACAATGGGAAAATTCAAGCATACACAAAATTAGACAGTAAAGTAAAATGAACCTCAATTTACCATCACCCAGTTATGGCAGTAATTGCTGCATGGTCTCTCTTATTTCATCTGTATTCCTAAGCACTGGATTATTTTGAGGCACATAGACATCCTAACATTTTATCCATCATTATCAACATTGTAAATAAGAAGTTCAGCTCTGCGCCCGTAGCACAGTGGTTATGGCACCAGCCACATACACTGGAGCTGGAGGGTTCAAACCCAGCCTGGGCCAGCTAAAACAACAATGACAACTGCAACAAAAGAACAGCCAGGCATTGGTTATAGTCCCAGCTACTTAGGAAGCTGAAGCAAGAGAATCGCTTAAGCCCAGGAGTTTAAGGTTGCTGTGAGCTGTGACGACATGGCACTCTACCGAGGGCAATATAGTGAGACTCTGTCTCAAAAAAAAAAAAGAAGAAGAAGAAGTTTATCACATATTCAACAGCAAGAGTATAGAATAGAAAGAAATATACAACAAATAAAAAGCAAAGAAAAGAGAAAAGAAAGTAAAGAAAGCACTCGATAATGGTCTTTGTATTATAATTACCTGTCCATGTGTAAGTCTTAACTCACTAAACTTACTTATGGCTTAGCTTTCAAGAAGGACTTAAAGAAACAAGGTGAGGGCATTATTACTGACAGCAAGCATTCATCTTAGCCCATGCCATTTTTTCTTCTCTTCCCTCAAGAATGTAATCTACCAGCGAGAGCAATTGCACGCACATCCTCTCCTACTGAGCTAAGAAATGCAAGGTGCTGGAACCCAATGTTGGCTTCTGTTCTCTGACCTCTGTTTTTATGGCTGTGGCATTTTAGGTCGCGGACACTGTTGTTTTCATCTCTCACACTTATAAAAACACATTTTCAGTAATTAGTCCTGTCCTATTCTCATTTATAAATTACAGAGTGCACTCGGCATTCCCTAGCTCTTGTCTCATCCAGCCCACAGCTTCTTACCTTGCAGAGCCTGCTGGTAATAGACAAAGGAGACGCTCCGCCCCAGTTTCTTCCACTCTAATCTGGAGGAAACGGTCTTCTTTGGGGTTTTACAGGCTAAAATAATCTCTAGGAATAACAACAAAAATATTTGTTTTCAAAGTGTCTCTAAAATTTATATTTTACTTAATTAGGTAACAAATTTTTAAACTTCCTTAGATCACTCCTTTATAGTGTTTCATTCATTTATTCATTCATTGATTGATTCATTCATAAATTGTATCAACAGATACCAGGTTGCTTTAACCCAAAGATGATATGGCAGCAATGTAGTTTTTCCACATCATGGTGTGACACAATGCTGCTGCCCCTACTTACCGAGTCTGAGTTTTCATCTATAAAATGAGCTGGGACCTCATAGAGTTGTGATGACTCTTTCAATACACTAACATATGCAAAGCACACAGGCCTGGACATAGTAAGGTCTTAACAAATGGCAGCTATGATAAAGTATTTCTCAGTCTTTTAAGGAGTCTATGGGCTGGTAGAAAAGACAACTAAGAGAGATGATAGCACTTCAGTCCAGTGTTGATAAGTACCAGGAGGAAGGTATGCAGAGGGCACTCTACACCAAGTGCCTAAGAAAGGCACTTAGTCCAGCCCCGTCCGTGCTGGGAAACCCAGAGAAGTTACCCGACAATGTTGCATTTTACACTCAAATAACCACATTGTTTCATATATTTAACTATACGCCACTTGACAGATATGTTGACCCCATCAACAAACACATTAATACAAACCCAATATGGTCTTCTAATAAATTGTTGATTCCTACCCCTCCCCCCCAAAATTGCTTATAACCTCACCTTAATCCAGATAAATTATTACAGACTTAGTCTTGGCATAAAGTTTAACTGCCTCAATGTGGCTAAGTTCCTTTATCACAGGAAATTTATGGTAATTGCGTCATTAAAGAATTCCTGGAACCTCTGGAGGAACCCCTTCTCTTCACTGGCCAAACAAAATGACTAATGGGAAGAAAAACCAGTGCCAGTATGGCAATTGCTTCAAGTTGCCAAAGGGCAACTTACAGATATAAATATTTTTAAAGTATTTTTCAACCAGGCTCTCTAAAATGTTAATTACGTATTTCTGAGACATTTTTCTTCCATGGGCATATGCTTTGACCTTAAAAAAGCACGGTATTTTTGATTAGAAATCCTTTCTGTACCACTGGTATTGGTGTTAAGCAAATGATTTTTTATAGAGGAGTGCAGGATTATGCATGAAACAGCACATTAGAGAGCAATATTTATAATATACACATATTATTTCAGGTTAATTAAAAATAGGCATAGACAAAAAAGGCCTGTAAAAATATGTATGAAAATTATAACCCAGTAGCTATTTCTGTGTGATAGCATAATGATTTTTGTTCATTTTGCTATAGATAGTTTCTAATTTTATTGCTAGAAGTACAGGAATGGAATAAAAGATAATAAAAAATGGAAAGCAGGGCAGCCGAAAGAAAGGCGAAGAAGAAAAGAACCAAAAACTGTTTTTCAAGGATCCTTAAAGATTTTAAAGCAGGTTGTACGTTACACGTATACACCACTTGACAGATGTGTTTACAACCCACTGTGCTACAAAGACAAACGCGTGCTAAGGGACCTGTCTGAGGAAACACAGTTCTGTTCTGTTGATTAAGGAGAATGGGTGGTGACCTTCCGGAGTCTTGAGTTGTAGATAGGCTTCCTTCCCGTATTTTGTGAGTTTCCAACAATTAAATACACACCCACACTCATTTTTAGCCCATTTTCCATGTCTTACTCCTACGTCTCGGGAATAATTTTACACTCAAATAACCACATTATTTCATATATTTAACTAGACACAAACACACTTCTGAGTGAATTCTTCCTAATTTATATTTTCACATGCTGCACTGTGGAACAAACCTCTGTGGAAATTATATTTGGAAAATTTTCCTAAGGCCAATGACCTCCCTCCAGCCTCTCTCCCTGACTATGTAGGACATGGAGAATGGTCTCCCATCAGTCCCCAACCTCTTTGGCACATGGGACCAGTTTCAAGGAAGATAATTTTTCCATGTACCAAAGTGGGTAGGGGAAGAGTTTTGACATGAGTCTGAAAGCTATTGATTTATTATGGTCTCTGTGCAGTCAAACGTCTCTGCCAATGATAAAATCTGTATTTGCAGCAGCTCCCCAGCACTAGCATCACCACCATAACTCCACTTGACATCTTCAGGAATTAGATTCTCATAAGGAGCCCGTAACCTAGGTCTTTCTGTACACAGTTTATAGTGGGTTCATGCTCTTATGAAAATCTAATACCTCTGCTGATCTGACAGGCGGTGGAGGTCAGGTGATGATGTGAGTGAAGTACAGATTTAAGTACAGATGAAGCTTCACTCTCATAGTCCTCACCTCATGCTATGCAGCTGGTTTCCTAACAGTCTGTGGCTAGGGAGTTGAGGACCACACGTCTGTCCAATTCTTCCAAAATATGTTGGGTGCAAACTGTGTGCCTGGCATCGTTCTTGAGCCATATCAATGAATAACATTGATTCATTGTTAAGGATCTTTGCCCTTTGGGATCTTAATCTAGCAGGTGAGGTCAAGGAAATAAGAAACATCCTGGAGTGAATTACAAAGTACAGTAGAAGATGAGGGTTATGGAGACAGAAGGAACACACAGGGGTTGGGAGCGCTGCAGACAGGGCTTCAGTTTAAAAAAAAAAACAGGGTATTCGGAGTTTACCTCATTTAGAAGGTGAAATTTTGATCAAAGATTTCAAAGAGAGAGGGAATTTGCCAGGTGGCTCTTTGAGAAAGAAGGTCCCAAACAAGGGAAGAGCTAGTGCCCACGCCCCAGGCTGCCAACACCTTGATCTTGAATTTCTAGACTCCAGAAACATGAAAAGTTAAATTTCTGTTGTTTTAAGCCATCTAGTTTGCAGTACTTGATTATGGCCACCATAGGAAATAAATGCAGAGAATAAACATACTAGAATCATGGGGTCAATATCTGAGGATAAAGAATCAAGTGAATTTACAAGTTAACTCCCAAGGACTCTCCCCTCTTCAGCAAAAAATTTAGCTCTCGTGGGCAGTATAATTTTCTGTATCAGTTTTCAAGGTTATGGTGTCATAATACAATAGTTTCCGGTATGGATTTGGAGTTAGACCTCTGCCATATGCTAGGTATTTGATATTGAGAAAATGACAAAACTTAAAAAAAAAATCCATATTTGTCAACTGATAAAAATAATAGTATTCATCTCACAAAGTTATTGTAAAGATTAAATGAGATAATGTATGTATCACATGGTGTACATGGTACCCCACCCATAGTACCTGCCCCATAAATGGTCATTATCATTATTTTCACCCATGAGGAACTTCTCTTTAGTTGCAGTCATGAGCATGCCTTGACATGACAGAAATCAATACTCTATAACATCACAAATTTGCCCATAAACTATTCAAATTTGAAATAAAATGATACCACTGCAGGGGACAGCAAAAAAATACTGTATTAGGTATAAATCATATTTTCTCAACTGAAGGCACATTAAAACAGAAAAATGTGCCAAGTTTTTCTATATAAGGTGATTATCTCATTGCCAAAATATCTGTTTCATTTGGATTAAGAAAAGATAATTCTTTGCTCAGAAAAAGCATTAACAACAACATGTGACAAAATAATCAGTTTTAGGAATCATATAAATAGAATCATTATGAATTTTAATTTTCCTAGGATTCTATACTGTGGATTATCTATTTTATTCTCTGATTATTTTTGGTTAAAAGTAATCAAATCTTATATAACACAAAAGAATTGATACTACAAAGTACTTCTGAACTGGCAGAAATTACTTCTGCAGAGGAATGCACATTGTTAAACGCTGATTTACAGCTTTCAGGATTGGATCTCTCTGCAGAAAGCAGCTTATGTAATTTACAAGCCTGGCAGAGCTGCCCTGATTTCAGTTTCATTCTGTCTAGACACCACCATGGGAAGTGATAGAATAACAGTGCTGAAAAGAAGGCACGAAATCATAGTTTCCTGATATCAGAGAAACAAAAGATAATGAATGAATGAATTAGGTGGAGCACCATATGTGTCTACATAAATCATAAAATATTATAGACTTTAAGTAAAATTAAGTTAGTGCATAAAATAGTCTAAAACGAAAACATGGAAGAGTCCGAAATAAATGCATACTTTATGAAGAACCAAGCTGGAATGATTGAGACAACTATAAAATAAGATTAAAAAAATAAGATTAAAATGTTATTCTTAAACTAGTAGAGATGAAATGAGAAAATAGAAAACTTAGAGATTAACATTTGATTGCAATGAATTGTGCAAGGATTTTCTACATTAAAAATAAAACATGCATTAGAAAGTAATGTAAATAGGTACAGGGTTTTGTTTCAGAATAGTGGAAATGTTTCAGAACTAGCCAGAGGCGGTAGTTGCACAATATATGACTCTACTGAACGCCACTGAACTGTTCACTTGAAAATGATGGATTTTATGTTATGTGAATTTCATCTCAATACAGTTTTTTAAAAAGTAATGTAAGCTTAAAGTATATTATTTTGATGTCCTAATTCAGATATCCTGGTAGAGGGCCTGAAAGAACAGTAAGAAGCTCTAGGAAAGTGAGAAGTGAGGACTTCACTTCCTTTGTCCTTCAGGGACATCCTGGTCCATTTTTCCCTCTCCCACCGTGCTCACTCTTGTGGCCTTTTGAGCCTCCTTTTTGGCATCTCTCCCAGACCTGTTTATCCTCCCTGTAAGTGCTCCCTAGTCCCAAATTACTCCCAGTCATTAATTTCCTCTCTATGTCTCTCCATTTAAAACTAACTCACAACAGAGTGTTTTACTAGCTTAATAGTAAATAGCTTTAATAGCTTAATAACTACAGTAGAACCTCCATAGTTGACCACCTCCTAAACTTGACGTAATGTTCATAGACCAGACATGCACCAGATACAGTAGGCCTTATTCCTTATGTTGACCACCTCTGTATGTTGACCAGTTTATTACAGCCCCTTGCGTGGTCAATTTACAGAGGTTCTACTGTAGTTATTTATGCAATTTGTTATCAAGTGATTTGTTATTTTGTAATGATAGTCTGATTCTTATATAACGTATTTTTATTTAATAAGCATATATAATATTTATGTGCTTGGCACTATTGAAAGCACTATACGAATACTAACTCATTTAATTCTCTAGTTTCTTTCTTGAATTTTTTTTTTTTTTTGCACTTTTGGCCGGGGCCTGGCTTGAACCCACCACGCCAGGTATATGGGGCCGGCTCCTTACTCCTTGAGCCACCGGCACTGCCCTTTTTTTTTTTTTTTTTTTTTGAGAAAGTGTCTCACTTTGTTGTTCTTGGCAGAGTGCCAAGGCATCATAGCTCACAGCAACCTCAAACTCTTGGGCTCAAGTGAGACATAGTCTTGTTCTGGCTCAGGCTGGTCACGAACCTGTGAGCTCAGGCAGTCCACTCACTTTGGCCTCCCAAGTGCTAGTATTATAGGCGTGAGCCACCATGCCTGGCCATCCTTTCTTGAATCTTTATTTCTTTCTTTCAAATCTAGCTCTTTCTAACTCCAGGAACCCAAGATATACCTAAAGATGAGGGATCAGACATTTAGAACCTGTTTCTTAAATGTTTACAACCTCCAGCCAAACAAGCATTACAATTAAGAAATAGTACTTCTTCTGGTTGCCTAGGGTTATTGTGTTTTAAACAAAAGATCCTTTCAAAAACTACTAGGTAGTCAATAGTTTAAGTAAACTAATGAAAAGCTCTAATTTCTTTTGTTATTTTTCCTTTTTAAAATTTCTTAACTATGGCAAAATATATATAACATAAAATTTGCCATCTTAACCATTTTTAACTGTACAGTTCAGTATTGTTAAGCATACTGTCATAAATGTAACAATCTCTAGAACTTTTTCATCTTATAAACCTGAAATTTTATACCCATTAATCAACTCCCCCTTATAAAGAGTGTTAAGAAGCTAAAAATACATTTTTAAATGGAATCCAAAAATAGGCTACATTAAAGTCATCTTAAATGCAAAGGGAATTTATTTTTTATATATTTTATTTTACTTTATTTTTTATTTCAGGTTAATAGGAGGGTGCAAACAACTAAGTTACAGTATTTGCATTTGTTAGGTAGAGTCCCTCTTAAAGTTGTGTCCTGCACCCAAAAGGTGTGCCATATACCCTTACACTGTGCCCATTAAGTAGGAGCACACCAATCCCTCTCCCCATGCCCTTGTTCCCCCTTCCCCCAATTGAATGAAATTGAGTTTTTCTCTTATGTGGGCATGTGTTAGATCATCTATTGGATTCATATTAGTATTAAGTACATTGGATATTAGGCTTTCCCACAAAGTGGAATTAAAGAGTTAATTTCCATTTACCATTTCTAGCTGGCTAGAAACTTTTCAAGATCTCCATCTTCCAGTTTCACAAATTAGATTTGCTTTGTTGGAGATAATTTATGTAATAAGTGACCTTCATTGTACATGTAGCCTCATATTGAATGTCCAAAATTGCCACTGAGGAGGTAGAGAAAGAGGTGAAAACAGGATGAAGCAATATTTCAGGCAAAGGAATTCAACATAAGGTGAGGCTGAAGATCCCAACAAACAGAAAGATAATCTTGTGTGTATCATCTTCTTGAGTTCTTTAAACAATCCAGTCTATGAAAATCAGTAAGATACTGTACCTTGGTACTCTATCGCCGTGACTGGTTGGTCTTTTGGGGCAGAGAATCCATAAGCCTTATGATCTGAAAGATCAAAACAGATAGCATAAGTCCATTTTCAAATGTTCAAATGGAATGCAATATTCAAGAAAACCAGCCTTCTGTTTGGTGATAGTTTTACACAATTTCTAACATATAAGTTTTAAAGTATCAAAGCAGGAAAGACAAAACCAAACTATGAAGGTCTCTTTAATTTTCTGTATTGTGGTTTTGGCATTTAAGCATTTCCCAAAGCAGAACCTATGAATCTCTTTACACCCCACCACTAAGAATGTACTCTCACTAACTTAATCATTAAACAAGAACTTGGAGCCTTAGTCCAGCTTACTATGCGATCTAGTAAAAGCTATTTGTTCTTAGAGCCTGATTCAAGGGTATAAACAGCTTTATGAATTTCTCTCTGAACAGTCCTATGTCACATAGAAATGAGTCACTTTACATACTTTTGATGATGAAATGTATAAATGATGTATATAAACTCTCTATAGAATTATGATGACAAATGCAAGCAGAACATTTTTATGTTTTTCCCTAAAAAAACATTTCAATGATTTTCTAGGGTTGGTGTATAGATTAAAACAAATGTTGGACTCAACAGCTACTGTGATCTCATAGTTCTGTGACGCTGCTGCTGCTCCTGCTACTGTTGGCATCGTTATCACTCCCTTAAACTAATACAGAAATGTTCACTTTAAAAAGTACCTTCACATACTTCTTTTTATCTGATAAAATTCAAAATTCAAAAGAACCTGATGAGGTAGGCATTATTAGAAGTTAAACAAGAAAGTAGCAGAACTTAGAATTTAAAACTTTCTTATTCAAGCTTTGGTATATATCACTTCGTGCTATTTCACTTTATGGACGCCATTCGGTAGTCTAGTTTAAGGATCATGTTTAAAAATAATTTACATAATTTCCTTAAGTATACATCTCTAAAACATAAACACTATGAAGGTAAGACTGTTGTCTGTTTTATTCTCTGATAGAGCCCAAACACCTGGAACAGTGCCTGGCATAAACAAGACACAATAAATATTTTTTGAATAAATGAGCCCATTTCTTGTTTCATACAAAGGAGTAAATGGGGTGGGGGCTGAAAGGTGTCAGATCAAAGTGATACTACTGAAGAGTTCCCGAAGGCAAGCAATTCTTTTGGGAAGGTGTTGTAATTATAAAATAGTGAACTGGTGTTGTTTCAAAATCATACATGAAATAATCTCAGACCGATTAAGTCTATTTTGAAATTCTATAAGAAGGTTATTTCTTGAATATATATGTTTTTACAATTTAATAGAAATGTTTTTCCTCTGATCATCTACCAGCTATCCTACTGTTCAATCTACTGGCTCTGTTTCCACCAAGGCAAAAAGGACCTATCTGTTGTCACATCCAATGAGCACTCTTCAGTCTTAATCTTCCCTGACCTCTCTATGAAATGTCACTCTGTTGACGCCCTTGTATTCTGTGACATGATTCTCTCCCTGCCTTTGTCCTTCCTTTCCGATCCTGGGGCTTCATTCTCTCTCTTTTGTGAGTTGTTCTGCCCATGCATTCATCTGTCCGTCCATCCAGAAACTGCCTCTCTGCCTCAACTATCTCCTTTTTTATATCGTCATTTGTACTTTCATTGACTCAACTACCATTTAATACCCCAAATTCCTAAATCCCTATCTCTACGTCTAATCTCTCTCTTGAGATTAACTCCATAAACCCCTTTCTGGTGGACAACTACACAGTAGAGCCTCTGTAAGTTGCCCAACCAAGGAACTGTAACAAACTGGTCAGCATACAAACAGTCAACATGAGAAACTGGGCCCCCATACATTGAGTACATGTGGTGCATGTCTGGTCTATGAAAATTGGGTCAGCTTAAGGTATGGAGGTGGCCAATTATAGAGGTTTCAATGTATGCCCATTTCCTACAAGCACAACAAACTCATGGGCAAAAGAAAACTCACCAGCTTGTCCTCAAATTTCGTTTTATTTCTAAAAATCCCCTCACTGTGAAAGGCATCACAATCCACATGTCACTCATGCCCAAAACTTAAGCCATTGCTTGTGATAAGTGCATGTATCTTCTCATCCATTCACTTGTCAGTTCACATCAACAGACTAAAACGTGTGTCATTCATCACAGCGTTCTGAAATATTGGCTCTTTGCTTTCTTTCTCATCTCATAACTTCATGCAACAAAGTGTTCTTTGCCTCAAGGAGAGGACAACCAAACCAGAGTGGAAAACAGAATGCTTCCTGACTGTCCACATTTAAAAACCCTGACCATTGGGTGGCACCTGTGGCTTAAAAAGTAGGGCGCCAGCCCCATATACCAGGGTTGGCAGGTTCAAGCCCAGCTCCGGCCAAAACTACAAAAAATAATAATAATAATAATAAAATAAACTTTAAAAACCCTGACCTTTAGAAAAATAAAAAAAAAGTTGCAGCTTAGACAACAATTTAAGAGAAACTATAATAAATAAAATATACCTGCTCCACAGATTTAGAGTAGAGAGAAGAAAAGTGAGTTGGAGAACACAAACCCTGGTGATCTCTTGAGAAAGAACAATAATAGCTAATGTTTATTAAGCACTCAGGACTCAGGGAACATGCTTAGTGCTTTATAAGTATGAATTCATCTATCTATCTATCTATCTATCTATCTATCTATCTATCTATCTATCTATCTATCTATCTCAACATGTAAATTACTCTTTTCACTGTGCCAGACTTTACCACTCCTAAGAAACATATGCCATTCTGAAAAACTTTTTTTTCTTTCGTTTTCTTTCCTCTGTCCTTTAGAATCCTGGACAGCAAATCTACTTGAGAAATCAATTATTTGCAAAAGTATAGGGGACTCAAATGTCTAGCTACCCTGTTGAACTATTTAGGCTCTATATATCTCTAAATTACAAACTTCTTCATTAGGGAAACTGGCAAACCTGGTGTCTATGTAAAGAATGGGGCAGTGAACTGAACCTTTTTACTGACAGCTGTAAATACATCCGGATAAAGTAGGGACGTATATGGTATAGTCTAAAGAGAGGTGTCAAGGCCACCAAAGAATAACTTCAAAATAACTCTTCTGCTTATACATTTCAACAACCATCAAAGAGGTCCAAGTAATCCTTTTAAATATTCCCTCTCCCCCACTCTTTCCATACATTTCTATCACCTATCAGCTGTTCTCTCCTTTTTATCCTAAATTCCTCTGAAACCCCCCACATCCCTTTCTCTCCTGGTGTCTCTTTTCCTCCCCCATTTTCTTTTGGTGATTCCAAAGCTAGAGCCTGGATCCTCGGAGAACAGAGGAAGGGACAAGATTAAGGCAATCAAGCCTGAATCCTCCTTGGGGAGCTGGGGAAAACACAGGACCTCATATGCCCTCCTCACGTTACTCCTACATTTAATGACAGAATCTCTGAACACTTTTGCCAGTGATTCCAAATCCAAGTGGTTATTCTGAGAAAATTTCAAAGTATACTTTGAAAATGTCTCCTTTAGCAATGTGTGAATTAGTGCCCTCAAACAAGTTTCAATGGTGATTGACAATTCCTGTAATTTTTGAAGTAGTTTAGTATACTTTTTAGACAAAACAATGAAGATTCTATTATCCTGGAAACCAGTTGAGGAAAAAAATCTGGGCAACGTAGGAAAAGATAATCTTTGTTCCCTCCATATCATCATGTCTTTGAACTTTTCAAACGCCACACTGCCTGCTGAGAATGTTCATTTCCTTCAGTAAGCTCTGCCTTTCTAACATATGAGGTAAATTTTAATATAGTCTGAGATCAGCAGATTTAGAAACTGGGTTTCAGGAATTGTTGGGAAAGGAGATAATTTTTCTTCTTTCTGAATTCCAGTTTTCTATTTGCTAAACCTTCCTTTGAGAAATATTTCTTAAAATTTTAAAAATCATTTTTAAGACTTCTGTGGAAAATTACAGCTGTTAACTTAAGGAATTATATTAATTCCCTTGTAAATTTTATGTATCTATAAATAATTGAACAGAAAAAGGTATCCCAGATGCTAAAAAGAGGATTAGTTGAACTAGCAAAATTATGAAGGAAAAAAATTATAAAGGGGATTAGTTTTAATAAATTAATGATAGACAGTATTTCTTGGTAGCTCAATGTTTATTTTTATGATTTTTAAGTGTCATCTTCCAGCCACCTTACTTCCTCTATTTATTTAAAGTTTGCATGTGAATTAAATAAAAATATTGAAAATTCACTTATGTTGAACTTAATGGAATAGAACATTCTGAATCTTAATAAACATTTATTTGTTATAAGATTTCTACTTTGTTTTAGTTTTTTTAGTCTTGAAATCCACTTTTCAAGAACTTGTACCTAATAAATCTTTTTATGAAAACAAAATGTTGGATTTTATGTCAACATATCACTAACAGATGTTAGGAACAGCCTCGCTGGCTGCTTTCTTGGATTACTTTTTATTTTTTTCTTCACTTTTCCAAAATAAATTAAATAGGAAAATAAACCAAAAAGTTGTCATGTAGGGCCGCTGGTTAAGGTCAACAATTGTTTTAAAGTTAGCTAAAAAACATCTTTAACAGTTGTAGATGTGTTCCAAAAGCACTAGCAAACGCTCAGGTTAGAGATGATTATTTCCAGAACTGTTAGGAACTCCTAGTCAAATAACTCCAAGTCAAATGAAACCTTTTGTGTTTCTTTTCTCCCCAACTTTAAGAATAAAAGTTCTTGTTTTCTATATTAGTTTTCTAAGATAATCTTGTTTAACTAATAAATACTTACTTTACACTTCTCCAATTTAAAAATTACTATAAAAGTGTTAAATTAACACTTTTAATTGAAATTTAAGTGTTAATTTAAGTGTTTATTTAAATTAACACTTTTAATTGAAAATATGATTAGGAAAAATTGAAGTTTTATAGAGGTTTTTCTGTTCACTTTAAAAGTGTAGTATAGTATAGGCCAAATCATGGATAAACACAAATTATAAAAACTGTGAATATAGATCTTTTCATATGTTCTAAAAAACAAAAATTAATATACAGGTAGTTTTGATTATCACTGATAGATAATTACTAACAAATATGCAAAGTTATATATAGTTAGCAGTAAGGAATAAAATAGCACCACCCATAATATTTATTATGGATAGGAAATAACCCAGTGAGGTAGGAATCAGAAGTTTGACAATATGCTCATCTGTCGCGTTATCATTCAGGATACTAGATCTAAGGGGTAGGGGGAAAAGTAAACAAGATAGAGATGACAGAGACAGAAGTGAAATGCTTTGTTCAACGTCACAGTACTTTAGAAAGCAGGTGTGCATCTAGTTAGTCTGCCTCTCTCTCTCTCCCTCTGTCCCTCCCTCAAATCAGTGAGAGATGTTATGAGAATGTGGTATAAAAGTTGATACTGACAGACACTCTGACAATGGCTTCATATCCGTTTTCAAACTTTATAGTTGTAAAGAAATTATTCAGAGAGTATATTACAAATTGCCATTTTAACAGTGTTAACAGATAAATATTAATGGTGAATGAACTCACTTGAATAAACCACGTACATTTAGTATATACTACATGGAAGTTTTATGTCTTCCCTCTTTTCTAATTCTTTAACAACTTGAGTACAAGAGGGACCGCTTCAGAATTTAGTATAAAGTCATTCTCACCTAAATTATGGGCATTAGTAAATTTAGGAAAACTTTTAGGGCATTCCATTGCCCAAACAATTAGATGATTAATTTTTTTTAGATGGTATTGGAAAGACATAAAATATATGTATTAGGTTCTCAAAGTAAAATGAATTCTCAAAAACTTCAAAGAAATGGTCTTTAGCACATCTTCAAACGTTTAATGGTAGCCACTGACGTAGGAAAGCCATCAGGGGCTGAACCTCTCACCAGCTACTCCCTGTCTGGACAGGAAAGAAGCCATTTCAGGAGTCTGCAATGTTTTCCTCATATTCTCAAAGTGACAAGTTTTGCCAGATACAATTTATTCAACTGTGACATTGAGTACAAATTTTTAGTAGATGGCAAAAGTTAACCTAAAAGTTAAGACAGGATGAAAAAATATCATCTTCCAAAATTGATGCTAGTAAGAATAACATACTCACTGGAGGCCATTGGTTGACCATTCTCTATTCTAATTCTGTGGTCCCTAACTTGCAGGCCACAGACCTGGAGGTGGTCCATAGCCAGTTAGGAACTGCCAGCGGAGGTGCGCCATGGGGTACAAATGTATTTACAGCCACTCCCCACTGCTCGTTGTCACACCTGAGCTCTGCCTCCTGTCAGATCAGCTGCAGCATTAGATTCTCATGGGAGCAGGAACCCTACTGTAATCTGCGCATGTGCAGATCTAGGTTGCTCTCCTGTGAGAATCTAATCCTGATGATCTGAGGAAGAGCTCAGGCGGTGATGCTAGTGCTGGGGAGCAGCTGCAAATTCAGATTATCATCAGCAGACAGGTCTGAATGCACAGAGATCATACTAAATCGATTGCTTGCAGACCCCTCTACATATCAAAACCCTGCCAGGGAATGGCAAGTGACAATTAAGCTGCACCTGGTCACAGGCTTTATCTGCAACACCCTTCGGTGACATTGTCTCCTATCACCTCCAGATGTGATTGTCTTAGTAGCAGGAAAACAAGCTCAGGGATCCCACTGATTCTGCATTACGTTGAGCTACATAATTATTTCACTATATAAGACAATGTAATTAATAATAATGGAATAAAGTACACAATAAATGTAATGTGCTTGAAGGATCCTGAAACCGCTCCACTCCTGGTCTGTGGAAAATTTGTCTTCTATGAAACTGGCCCCTGATACCAAAAAGGTTGAGGACCACTGTTCTTATTGGTTCTCCTTAAGATGAAGGTGCTAGGAAACACTGGCCTTAAAACTTTATTAGTATCCAAAGGAAAGTATTAAAGACGTCAGATACAAGATAAACATATGGTGTGATGGCAAAGAGGTGAGGAATCACAAGCTGAGTGTTGCCCTCGTGAATGACACATGCGATCTGGGTCTGCGTCTAGGTGCATCCCTAGTAGAGAGGGTGCTTAAGGCTTCGGAAGCTTTATTGATCTAGGATTATTTACTGCCATTTACCTGAAATTGTAGTTTCCCAACTCCTAGGCCTAGATAAAGTTTTAAAGATTAAAGGTCCAGACACCCTGCCAGTATTTTGTGGTCATATTTCTCAGTAGAAATGAACTTACTAGTAAGATTGTCAAGCAAATCATTTTTGATAACAGGTATTGCAAATCACTTCTCCAGCATCTGATCAGCTCTGGGCAAATGGTTAAAACCAAGTTTCTGAACCTGGGTTCTAAATTCTGGTTCTGAATTATCAATTCTGGTTTTGAAATTTTGTGAGAATCTGGGGATCTCTGCACAAAACACCTTAATCCAGCTAATACACAGATTATTCAAGGGCTGTTTGAGTCAGGGAATGGAGAAATTACTATTCCACAGTTATTTTAGATTTATAAAACCACTTAAACAACATCTATAAGATAGAACACTCTATTATCTACTAAACTATCTCTACCTCCACCCCATATGGATGGTTTGTATTGTTTTAAACTTTGTATTTTTGAAGTTTACTTCTCTGTCTTAATGAGTTAATTTCATAAATCACTGACAAATAGTGAAATGTTTTAAACTTTTAAGAGAAGTTATGAATACAAATTTGCAGGGATTAACACTGTCAAAGGGTTCTCTTATATCAATGTGTTAAATTTATAATCTGCAAATGAGGTTATTTTTGCATATCTCAAAGGAAGTTAACTCTGCTAATGTTTTCAATGGTTTATGAAATAGAATATTCACATAAAACATAATAAATAGGCAAACAGAGAGAAAGAGATTGACCCTGCATTTACTGAGGCTTGAGCTTTGGGGTGCCCTCTGTTCAAGGAGCACTTTTCAAGGCCCAGTGTGTGGACATTTTGTATAATTTCCAAGAATAAGATTTTTTTTGTTTTACTTTTCTTACATCGGGTATTACTAATCTATCTCTGCACACAATTATGGGGTCCCCCTTATTAGTGAGTTTATTTAGCTTTCTAAATTTGACTGTCCACAAAGCTTGGATAAAGAAATTGGTCTCCAGCAGACTATTCTCTGATAGTTCAACCTTTAAAATATTAAGAATTTTATATGCCCAGTGATTTAGCATGCACGCTCTGTCTCTATCAAACTTCAATGCTTCAAATGTGAGAATTGTGTGAACTTTATTTTTCAACTTTCCTGCTGGTTGATGACTCATAAAATCTTAGGCCTTACATTTCATACATGTGTTATTAATTAAATCTATTGTCATAAATGCTTGCAGAAGAAATGTGAAAACTAAGGAAAACCTCCTAGCTTATTGTTGCTTCATGTTTCCTTTGATTAGTCCTCAGGAAGTCAAAGAAACAAGAACCATTTATTTTGAAGTGCAGAACAAGGAAACAACGGTTTGGCATTGCTTAACTGTCCTATTTGCAATTGTCAGGCAAGATTGATCAGAATTGGCTAACTTGATTTCTGAGGTACTGTAAATCCAGAGACTATAATTTCATTTTCCTTTTTTGGGGGGGTGGGGAGGGTAAAGACAGTTCTCTGATTTACTCTTTCATTTCCAAACTTCTCCTAAACATCAACTGCAAGCTAACACGGAAACACACTTTTCAGGGTCAATTAGCGGGACTGATAAAAGACCTGGTTTACTGACTATCTGCATATGTCCTAATCACTGAGATCTTTGGAGCTCCTCCAGGAATGGTCAGGAAAGGAGTCTGTACTATTGAACAAAGGTTGAATTTTTGTAACTCATTCAGATCAAGTATTAAAAGGGGACAAAGGTATTTGTGCTCAGATAACAATATGCAAAGGTCTAATTGTCACAATATAATTTTTGTAGAGTCCACCTTGACACTTCAGGTTTTGATAAAGTGATACCAGAGCAGACTTTACCTTCACTGGGATAAACAAATAGTATTCCACCACCATCCTTTTCAACAGCTTGGCTTTTTGATATAAAAATACATAATACAGATTTATATTCAGATATAAAGCATTGCCTTTTATTTTCAGATTATATATAAATACATATTATAAATAATATAATTTATTAAAAAATATATAGATGTATTATAAATAATATAATTTATTTTTAAAAGTATTGCCTTTATTTTCAGATTATATTTATTTATAATACCTGTATTATATTTATTTTCAGGTTATATATAAATATAATACAGGTATTATAAATAAATATAATCTGAAAATAAAAGGCAATACTTTTTTTAATTTTGAGGCAGAGTCTCACTATGTCACCCTCGGTAAAGTATCGTGGTGTCACAGGTCACAGAAACCTCCAACTCCTGGGCTTAAGCGATTCTCTTGCCTCAGCCTCCCAGGTAGCTGGGATTACAGACACCCGCCACAACACCCAGCTATTTTTTGGTTGTAGTTGTCATTGTTGTTTGTCAGGCCTGAGCTGGGTTTGAACCTGCCAGCTCTGGTGGATATAGCTGGTTCCCTAGCCGCTGAGCTGCAGGTGCCAAGCCATCACACCCTTCTTAACCCACTTTCTACACTTGATGTTCAAGACCGCACACTTTCCTAGTTTTCCATCACATAGCTTATAACCTAGGTCCTCTCTGCTTCTTTATGTCCTTCCTTAATAATATGCTTCAGACTTCTTGCATTAAACACTGCCAGGTGCTAATAACAACTCCAAAATATTTATCTCCATTCTAGACATCTTTGTTGAACTTCAGATCCAAATGCCAGTTTGACTTCACCACCTGATGGTTTAAGAGACATTTCAAACCCTACGTTCAAACCTTGCCTTTCTTTCTAGAACCGCTCTACCTTTTCCACTTCAGAGGATAGGGACTCAATTATTCCAGTTGCTCTGGCTGAATGTCTGGCAGTTGTCCCTAGTAGCTCCACCTACCACAGCTCATAACCAAATCATCAGTAAACCTTGTTTTGACAAAACCTGACAAAACCTGGTTTTGTCTTTAAAATGTGTCCAGAGTTTGACTATGTCTCCTTCCTCTCACAATACCATGCTTGGCCTCAGCACTGGATTATAGTAATTGCCATCTGATCGGTCACCTGCTTCTGTTCTGCCTGTCCAGACTCTAATCTCAACACATTCGCTAAAGTGACCCTTTAAAATGCTAAGTCAGATCATGATACTCTTTTGCTCACAACCTTGAACTAGTTCTTCATTTCCCCAGAGTCAAGGTAAAAGTCATTTTATTGGTCAAAATGTCCTACCCAACCTGGCCTATTGCCTTTGGATTTCCTTTGATCTACACTCCCCACCCCCTGCTCATGTCTCTTATCTCCCTCAGTTTTTCAAGTCTTTGCTCAAAGGACACCTCCCTAATGAGATCTAGTCTGACCATCTTATTATCTCAACTCAACTTCACCCTACCCATCCCCACAGACATTCCTGATTCCCTTGATCCTACTGTGGTTTTCCTCATTCCATGGCACCTATTATCCTCTAACACATTATATCATGCAGTTATGTACTAAAGGCAGGGTCCTTTATTTTCTTTGCCTATAATCCAAAGGGCAAAGAACAATGTTTGTTATATAGTAGATACTCAGTAAATACTTGCTGAATGAACGGAAATGAAGTTAATTATGGAGAAGATGAAATGGAACATGACAGTCCCCCCGAATCTGCAGGGCACACTTTCCAAGACCCCACCCTGACCCCGCCTGGTGGATGCCTGAAGTCGCAGATAGTACTGAACTCTCTATACACTATTTTTCCTACATATGCATACCCATGATCAAGTTTAATTTATAAATCTGGCACAGTAGGAGGTGAACAACAATAACTTATAATTCAATAGAATGATCATAACAATATACTGTAACAGAAGTTATGTGAATATAGTCTCTCAAAATATCTTATTGTACTATGCTTACTTTTCTTGGGATGATGTGAAATGATAACATGCCTAGGTGATGAGATGATGTGAGGTGAATGACACAGGCCCTGTGACTTAGCATTAGGCTAGGACTGGCCTTCTGACAATACAGCAGGAGGAGGATCGTTTGCCTATCCTGGGTCATGGAGCCACAAGGATGCCTAAGAGGTTGGATATCAGGAGCAGACGATGTCTGGACAAAGAGGTAATTCCCATCCCAGGTGAGTTGTTTATTTCTAGAATTTTTCATTTAATATTTGTGGCCCCAAGTGGGCCATAGGTAACTGAAATTGCAAAAAGTTTAACTGAGAATAAAGGGTGAACTACTGCAGTGATTTTTCCTATGTGCTGCAGCACATTGGTGTGCAGTGAGAGGATCTTATGTGTACCGTGAAAATGTTTAAAGATCATTAATTAAATTACTTTCAAAAGAGGGTCAAAGCATGGAAGTATATATATATATTTTTTTACATCATTTAAGTGTGCCCTGAAAGTTTGATTGTAGGTCAAGTGTAAGATAAAAAGGGTTGAAAAACAAAAAACAAACAAAACAAATAAAAAAAAGATTTGAAAAACATTGGTATAAGGAGTATGCACCTTTAATTTTTTTTAGTTAAGGGATGAGCTATATAAGAGTAAACAATGAAAAATTTTGAATCAGCCAATTTTGAAACTGAAAACATTTTAGTTTATTACCTCACTGTGCAGAACAAATTTTCATATTGTGGTACAACAAAAATTAAGTATATATTTGATGCTAAATATAATAGGTGTCAACTCCTAAAATATCTTTCTCAGCAATAACCTAAAATGTGATTTTAAAAGCTATAATTCGGTCATTTTTTAGAAGTATCCTTGTCATTATAAAATCAAAAATAAGCTTAATAAAAAATTCTAAATTTTGGGCGGCACCTGTGGCTCAGTGAGTAGGGCGCCGGCCCCATATGCCGAGGGCGGCGGGTTCAAACACAGCCCCGGCCAAACTGCAACAACAACAACAACAAAAAATAGCCAGGCGTTGTGGTGGGCGCCTGTAGTCCCAGCTGCTCTGGGAGGCTGAGGCAAGAGAATCGCATAAGCCCAAGAGTTAGAGGTTGCTGTGAGCCGTGTGACGCCACGGCACTCTACCCGAGGGCGGTACAGTGAGACTCTGTCTCTACAAAAAAAAAAAAAAAAAATTCTAAATTTCATAATACAAAGTGAGAGGTTGTCTTAAATAAAATCATTTGCTTTATTAAAAGTTGTGATATGGGTAGCACCGGTGGTTCAGAGGACTAAGGCGCTGGCCCCATATACCGGAGGTGGTGGGTTCAAACCCGGCCCCAGCCAAAAACTACAAAAAAAAAAAAAAAGTTGTGATATACAATTGAAAATGACATAGTGATGGTTAATTTTATGTGTCCACTTGGCTAGGGCACAGTGTCCAGATATAGGTATGTCAACTTGGCTGGGCCACGGGATACAGATATATGGTCAAATATTATTCTGGATATTTCTGAGAGGGTGTTTTTGAATGAGATTAACATTTAAATCAGCAAACTAGGTTACCCTTCCCAGCGGAGGTGGGCGTCAGTTAGTTAATTGAAGGCCTAAAGAGAACAAAAGATGACTTCCTTAAGCAAGAGGGAATTCTGCCAGCAGACAGCCTTTGGACTGGAACTGCAGCATTGGCAAATCCTGGGTCTGTAGCCTGCTGACCACTCTCCAGAATTTGGACTTGCCTCTCCATAATCACATGAACCAATTCCTTAAAATAAATCTTGACACACACATACAACCACATCCTGTTGGTTCTATTTCTCTGGAAAATGCTGGTCATAATGAATTACAGTAATAAGTTTGGAGTGTCTTCTTTAAAACAAGTTGCTCTCAGAAAAAGAACAAAAACAAGTTGCTCTCTGTCCTAGGACCCCCTTTGGAGATCTGGTAACAGAGTCATTTAAAAAAAAATTTCCATAGTCAATTTTGTTCTGAGAATGCTGATCTAGACCTACCTTACAGAATCAACAACTCCCCTTTCAACCTTAACAAACACCCTCCTTCATGCCATGTCTATATTCCCAAGGACAAAGGCCATGTTGATTTATTTAGCCTTCCTTTCCTTTCCTTTTTTCTTCTTTTTTTTTTTTGAGACAGTCTCACTATGTCACCCTCTGTAGAGTACGTGGCGTCACAGCTCACAGCAACCTCAAACTCTTGGGCTTAAGCAATTCTCTTGCCTCAGCCTTCCAAGAAGTTAGGACTACAGGTGCCCGCCACAACACCAGGCTATTTGTTGTTGTTGTTGTTGTTGTTGTTGTAGTTGTCATTGTTTAGCAGCCCAGGTGGGTTCGAACCTGCCAGCTCCAGTGCATGTGGCCGGTGCCCTAACCGCTGAGCTGTGGGTGCCAAGCCTCCTTCCCTTTTCACCCTCAGTTGGAGGTGACATGCAGGCAGGGGTGGGAGTTCCTGTCTCCTCTTGGGTAAAATTCTCCACCCTCAAGAACCCTCTTAAGTCTCATCACCTCTAGGGAGCTTGTCTTTGAAAGCTCTAGGTAACATTCCAGGCTATTCAAAGAACTTTCCTCTCCAATTTATGTTGATAAAATTAAATAGCACTTTATGATTTATCACATTTGGTGGCTTTCGTGACACTATTCTCTTCTCTGATCCTCCTTTCCTGTGTCCCCTCCCTCAGACATGCTACAGAGGGATGGGGATTCCACGCTGGTAAAGGTTTGAGAAACATTGGTTAACAGGTTAAATAAAGCTCCCTAATATAGTAGAGCCTTTAACATGCTAAGGAGCTTTGCGACTCTCCAGAGAGGAATATAACTGAGAATGTGGAATCAGAGAAAAAGTCCAAAAGGAAACTATGTAGGAGACTGAGAAGAGGCAAAGAGAAGAAAAGAGAAACTAGGACAGGATAGTATCATGGAAATCAAGGATGGGCAGACTTTCAATGAGGGAGTGTCAACAACATTTGATTTTCCAGAGAGGTCAGGCAAGGTTTTAACTGAAAGCAAGCTGTGGATATAGGAACTAGTAAATTATTGGTGATACAATGGACGCAATTGTAGTGGGCTGAATGGTCAGTAAGAAAATGGAGATAGAAAATATAGATCACCATTTGAAGAGGTTTGGCTGGGGGGAGGGGGGCGCCACATAAAATTGTAGAGACTTGAAAATGTGTATAAGCCTGTGATGAGGAGAGCCAGTAATGAAGATATGCTGAAGATACACGAGAGAGGGGTAACGGCTGAAGCAAAGGACCCAAGGAGACTGGAACAGCAGGATTCATGAATGCAGGTAAGAAATGAGCATTAAAAAAAAGGAATTTGTAGCCAAACTAGGTGGCTCACATCTGTAATCCTAGCACTCTAAGAGGTCCAGGCGGGTTGACTGCTTGAGCTCAGGAGTTTGAGACCAGCCTGAGCAAAGGGAGACCTCATCTCCACTAAAAATAGAAAAATTAGCCAGGTGTGGTGGGCACTTGTAATCTCAGCTACTTGGGAGGCTGAGGCAGGAGGATACTTGGACCCAAGAGTCTGAGGTTGCTGTGAGCTATGCTGATACTATGGCACTCTAGTCTGGGCAACAGTAAGACTGCCTCAACAACAACAATTTGTTTCTTACAGTTATTGATTCTGAGAAGTCCAAAGTTGACTGGCCGCATCTGGTGAGGGACTTCTTGCTGTTAGGTACTCTCTGCAGAGTCCTCAGGCAGCCCAGGGCATCACATGGCAAAGGGGCCTAGCTCCGATCCCTCCTTCTTCTTATAAACCACCAGATACCATTCTGTGATAACCCTTTTATCATGGCTCTGCCCTCATGACCCAATCCCTTCTTAAAGGCCCCTCCTCTCAACACTGCCACATTAGGGATTACATTTCATCATGACTTCTGGAAGGGACAAATCTTCAAACCATAGCACCCTCTTCCTTTGATTCAGGAGGGGAATTGCTAAAGACCAGTATAGATGTGGACAAGATTTCAACACAATTAAAATACAATCTAATCATATTTCACTTCCTTCAGAGGCTCCCCCTGCCTTCAGGATGAATTCTAAATTCCTTCAAATGGTCTTTTGGAATGGGCTCCATCTTTAAAGTCTTCCCTTTGATCTCTGCTCCCTATAAACTCTGTGTTCAAGGCACCCACCGTGGGGATCCCCGTCACTCTAGCTGTTTGCCTTCTCCATTCCGAGAATGGAGTCCATCTCTTCAGACGAGAATCCCTTCCCTCCTACACTCCCCTGCCAAAGGGTGAACTTCTGTGTTATTTAGCACTCCACTCAAATGTCAAGAAAGGTAGTGTTCTCCTACCATCCTCCTGTACACAGTCATGTACACAGTCATCCTTTCTCTGTCTGACATAGTACTCTTTATAAGCCTTTTCATTTTTTTTTAAAGATAGTCTCACTCAGTTCTCTGGGCTAGAGTGCCATGGCTTCAACCTAGCTCACTGTATCCTCAAATTCCTGGGCTCAAGCAATACTCCTGCCTTAGCCTCCCAAGTAGCTGATACTACAGGTGCTTGCCACAATGCCCAGCTAATTTTTCTATTTTTTAAGATAGAGATGGGGTCTTGTTCTTGCTCTGGCTGTCCTCAAACTCCTGACCTCAAGGGATGTTCCTCTGCCTCCCAGAGTGCTAAGATCACAGCCATGAGCCACCAATCCTGGCCATAAGCTTTTTCTTTTCTTTTTACAATCTTTTACATATATAATCTTTCTCTTGGACAGTATGTATAATCTTTCTATTGGATAGTGTTAGGAACATGATGATGTTGGGAACGATTAGATACAGGTTTATACCTATATCATGCTTAACCCTCAATAGGAGATAACTAAATGTTTGTTAAAAGAGGACATGTTTGTTTTCAAATCAAATGCATATACTTTTTTTGCTGTGTTTTAAGAATGGCATAAACCATATTTATATATAATACAAAATAATGTATATTGAAAATATAACATAAGCCATTTATTTTTAATCTATTGCAATACTTGCCCTATCAAACCCACAAATAATACTAATTGAATTAAAATTAAGTATTATGATTTTTATCTATAACTTGACGTTTCTTTGAGAATGTTAAAAGGTTATAGCCTCTTTTCACAAAAAGAAAATCTATAAGTAATTTTGACGCTGAATAATTCAAAACTATCTTCATAGTTAAAGGTAAAAATACTTAAACATAAAAGAGGTAAAAATACTTAAACAGATTTTAGTGAAACACACCCACACATATTCATGGTTATTCTGCAACATGTTCTATAATTATTTTTAACATTTTTCTCTCATTTAATTTTTCTCTTGTATCATCTAAAAATGAACCTTGGAAAGGGAAAAACTGGTTCCCTCAAAATAGAGCATACAACACATTTTCTGTCTTCAATGGCCACAAACCTAAGAATTTAGTTTAGTGATGAAATATATGTCATTTACATTCATTTATTTCAATTCACTGGTTCTTAACATTATCAGAACCTCTTTTATAGGAAATTTTGATTTCTCCTTTATTTCCTGAAACAAAATTGTTAGATAATATAACATTACATATCTATACACACATATAACATGTATATATACAAAAAAACTATATATGTGCTGATTTTGGAAAACATTGTTTTTTTAATATTAAAGAGGAATTGAGGATACCCACTGTGCAGCTCCCAGTCAACAAACATTATTTGTTCAAAAAAGTACATATTTATATATATTTGTAAGTTATACACATTTATCATTCCAACCTTCATTAAATACTATGCACATATATAGAGGAAAAGGCAATTATTACTTACAGTTGTTATTACTTATAGTTTTTGTTGGGTTTTTCCTTTGCAGTTTTTGGCCGGGGCTGGGTTTGAACCCACCACCTCCAGCATATGGGGCCAGCACATCACTCCTTTGAGCCACAGGCGCCGCCCTCACTTATAGATTTTATTACTTATAGTTAAAATCAGAGATATGACTGCAAACAACAATTAAAAGCAAGACTGGAGCAATAAAAGAACTGTAGATTAAGTCTGTTTTTTCACCCCAGATATTAAGGGGATATAAGTGTTTCTGCTACACAGATAACGTTTATTTCTCAAGTCAGGGCTTTTCGGGTGTCCATCACCTGAATAGTGTTCACTGTGCCAGACAGATAGGTTTCCATTCCTCTCTTTCTCCCCTCTTCCCCTTCTTGATTTCCTGTGAAATTTACATCTCTTTGTGCCCAGGTGTGCCCATTGATTAGCTCTCAAATATTAGAGAATACATATGGCATTTGTTTTTCCATTCCCCAGATGCTTCTATTAGAATAATGGTCTCCAGGGCGGCGCCTCTGGCTCAGTGAGTAGGGCGCTGGCCCCATATACTGAGGGTGGCAGGTTCAAACCCGGCCCCAGCCAAACCTCAATAACAACAAAAATATAGCTGGGTGTTGTGGCGGGCACCTGTAGTTCCAGCTACTTGGGAGGCTGAGGCAAGAGAATTGCCTAAGCCCAGGAGTTGGAGGTTGCTGTGAGCTGTGTGACACCACGGCACCTATGGAGGGCGTTAAAGTGAGACTCGGTCTCTACAAAAGAAAAAAAAAAAAGAATAATGGTCTCTAATTCCATCCAAGTTGCCGTAAAAAATATTATTTCATTCTTTTTTTATGGCTGAGTAGCACTCCATGATGTACACAGAGGGTGCCAAAACAATGTATATACATTTTAAGGAAGGAAAAAAACTGTGTTAGAATTGTAATACTCAATACATATTGGTAACAAAAGATGAATACAAGTCACACTGAAAACCGCTTGTAATTGTAAAAGTCAAACATGATGCATTACAAATTTAGTAGGTTTTTTTCTTTCTTAAAATGTGTATACATTTGGCATCCTCTGTATAAACACATTTTGTTAATTCACTTGTGAAGTAACGGACACTTAGGTTGGTTCCACATCTTTGCAATTGTGAATTGTTTTGTAATAAACCTTCCTGGAATGCAGGTGTTTATTTACATTTATAATGCTGATACATGAGTACACGGAAAGACACAATGAAGTCAGATATTACCCTACAGTTATAATGTTAAACTGGATTGAAACAAGATCGGTCCTTGCCTAGTAAATGTACAGCAACCACATCATTGTGGCAATCAAATAGGTCCCCTCAAATTCCACCATAACCCCTTGGGCAGTAACACCCTTTTTGGTGATCAATTCCCTGAACACATTCTAATAGCTAATAGAAACCAGAAAGCCTTGTTTTACACACTGAGAGTTGATTCCACTTACACAGCTAATATAACATGACCGTAAAGTTAATTTTTTTAAAGTAAAGTTATGATGCACATTATGTTCCTTTGCTCATACTTGTTCTTACAACAAAACTATAAAAGATGGATTAGAGAGGACACAGGAATTATTCAAAAGACACAGGATTTATTCAAAACCTGTTTTGAACAAATCAAGGTTTTTCAACTCTGTTGTTTTCTATCTGACCTCTCTAGACTTCTAATCACTCACTGCTCCAAATCTAAGCTCAGTATAATTCTTCCTAGTCACAATGTGTTGTTTTTCAAAGGATCACATTTTCAGCTAAGAAAATGTAACTAATTTTGATGCTTTTAATTAGGATAATTATTGTTTCAAGTCTCCTTATCTGATGAGAAAAGTATGTCTAAAAATACTGAATGTTCTTTTTTCAGGCACATTTTTAAACAATCTTAAAGCTCTTTGATCCACATCTTTAATAAAATCTTTGAAAAGGCAAGCATATCAGGAAATCATAACCCACTTGTCTCCATCTTCAAAGATAAAGCACAGAGACTCACATTAATTAAGCTATAAGTGGCTAAACACTAACTAGAAATCCTAGACTCAACATTTTGAAAGAGTCTCAAATGCTTTCTGATTGATCCTGTTCCCATAGAAACTAAAGTTGGGAAGTAGTAACAGACTAAAGAAATTACAAAATGGTACCAAAGAAACGAACCGAAAATGTTATTCTCTATTTTAAAAGAAAGAAAAAACAACCCTATGTCCTGTCATTAGATAGCACACAGCAATTTAAAAATAACACAAATATCCAATGTAGGGAATGCATGATATAATGTATAATAATATATATCTTTGCTTAAGACAACATTAATATTTTTGTTTTAATATTAACTTTTAGAAAAAAAGGCCAGAAAATTATAGGGACCTTTTTCTATTTTTTTTTTTTCTTCAAGGATCTGTGATGCCATTAGGGTAAATAAATTGGATAATAAATCCTTGCAATAGTGGATGTGGCTCATGTTTAGATATTTTTCTCAGTTTGTTCAATCTACTAATATTTTCTGATCATGAAATATTCATTACGGGCTGATAGCTTACCCTTCAGGTTAATATCACTTTAAATTTGATTTGAGTTGTGGATGTAGAAAGTATTTCTAGCTTAATAGACAGCCACACTGCAATCACACTAAATGTCAAAAAGTATTTTAATGGCACATTGAAATATGCAAACTGTTAACTACATTCTAAACAGAGCCCTCAAATTATTTTCTTATTATAAAAAAATTAGTCATTCTTGCAGTGCCCCTGCAGGACATTCTAAATCTCTCAGTAACAAAACCAAAACTCCCTCTCTCCTCTCTTCATGCCTTTATCTTTTGCCAAAGTGAAAGAGCCAGAAAAGAACACCCTTGTTTCCCCTAGAAGGTTCCATCCTTCTACCTTTGCTTACCCTTTCCAAAGGATTCTTCCTATCTTTGTCTCCCATATAGAAAAGAGCATGAGCTTTGGAGTCATCAGCTATCCTTGAAGTTCTGCTTTAGCACAGTCCTAAAAATATCTTAAGCCTCTGTGTTTCTCATTCATGAAACTGCGATAAAAACACAGATTAAAAAAACGTGGGCATCTCACAGGGATGTTAACATGAGAATCAGGTTAAAAAAATTTTTTTTGCGCAAGTAGTTTGTTGATTGCAAAGTTACATTCAAATGTTAATCTTGTTTTTTCTTTACTTTTTAATCCTTCAGGTTACCCCACACTACACTATGATCTTTTCCCTTCATTCTTCTTGACTTCTAGACAACAATTGACTTTGCAAAATTCCTCCTGGGCTTCTATGACACTGGTTCTATCAGTTGTGTATTTTTCTGGGTACTTTTTCCGTCATTGTCTCTACTCTTTTATATTCTTTGTCTGAGCACATTCTCCAGAGGTCGGTCTTTTGCCCTCTTCTAATCTTTTTTGTGCTTTCTCTCAGAGGGTTTCTACATTTCTGTTTTCACTGACCGCATAAATACCAGAGAAAAAAATGAATGATCTACACCTCATCCACTCTCCAATGGTCTATGGAAACATCTTTACTGGATATTTTGTTGCTTCCTGAAATATGAACAATAATCTTTCCTTCTCAATGAAATACCATAATTTCTCTGGTTCGACAAGTTTACAACCTTGGAATTATTGTTTTGATTTCTTTAATGTTCCCCATATTTAATCATTAAATCTTTCCAATTTCTATTTTCAATGTCTTCTGGATTTAACTTTTTTTGAACAACCCTGACAGCTGTCAGTTTAATTCAGGGCTACGAATTAAGTCTATCCTATAGACTTAACTTTTTCCTCTCAAGTCTATCCTATATGTAATGGTCAAAATGATTGCTTACCTTCACTACTATTTTTTGATATGTTGCTTCATGCTTTAAACCTCTAACAAATTCCTGATACCTATGAATCAAATAAAAACCTTATAGCATAATATACAAGCAACGCCAGGAATATACCAAGACGTTTTTGGAGCCCATTCTTTGCTTCCTTCCAAAACAGACTCTGGCAGTTTAGAATTTCAAAACATTATCCCAACTACATATGAAGTAATTTTATTAATTCAGGCTAACACGTGGTACATATTTTCCTATAAAAAACACAAAATGTTAAATTATAAAAAAATTAATCATCATTACATCAAACCCTCCCATTTTACAAAAAAAGAAAAAGAAGACCCAAATAAAATAAAATACGTTTTTAAAGCTATATGATTACTAAGGGCTGAACTGCTTCAATTTAGTTCTATGGAACCCTGGCTCCGTTTTATTTATATTATAGTTTCTTCCTTTCTGAATAAACCTGACATTTGTGGCTAAGGTATAAGGAGGTTCTTTGAACATCTGGCAGAGACATTTCACATGGACATTTACTTATGAATTCAGTAAAGCACCATTGGCAAATATTTGTACACGAAGTCTGAGAATTAAGTTCATGAATTCATCTTAGAAAAACTGCTACATCTCATTACTAAATATCACTACCATCACCTTCAAAGCAATTTCAGAACTCTTTTTCTGGAAGGGCCATCGGAGCTGTTGCCATAGCATGAAGGTCTGACAATTAAGTTCTCAAAGTCATCCTAGAAAAAGTGCTTTTGAAGTGTGGATCAGGCGCTGGCTGGGTGCATAGTTTCCCAAGGAGAGTCCTTGGAAGGTGACCGTAATGATATTCACCAATGAGGTATGAAGCACTTATTCTAGGATAAGTTTGCGAACTTAATTGTCTGACCTCATATATTAGAAATATGAATTCTTAACATTAATCAATTTTAAAAGTAAAGGTGAGTCTGTTCATCCTCCTATCCACATGAATCCACCTATGACTCATGGGGAGGTGTGACTAATACTCTCTCAGGTAATAGATGGGAGTACATTATCCTCTGAAAAGAAACATTTGTATCAACATACATATTGGTAAGATGACTTGCTCAGGAAAAGAAGTGTTTGAACAGTCCACTTTCAAAATTTCTTGACTTTTTATTTTCTAATATTAGAAAGAAATTTTCTCATGCCGGGCACGGTGGCTCATGCCTGTAACCCTAGCACTCTGGAGGCCAAGGTGAGTGAGCTCAGGAGTTCAAGACCATCCTGACCAAGAGCAAGACCCTATCTCTAAAAATAGCTGGGTGTTGTGGCAGGTGCCTGTAGTCCCAGCTACTCGGGAGGCTGAGGCAGTAGGATCACTTGAGCCCAAGAGTTTGAGGTTGCTGTGAGCTGTGATACCATAGCACTCTACCAGAGTGACTGAGACTGTCTCAAAAACAAAAACAAAAATAGAAATAAATTTTCTCAAACATGTAATGAAAAAGGCTAGTTTGGATTGGTGTCATTATTACTCATCAGATTTTGGTATCTCATGGCTAAACTGCTGAACATATGTAAATGATATGAGAGAGAGAGAGATATGACTATTCAAATAATTAGGCCTCTGAATATATATGCTATTACAGGGCTGTGATGCGATCTTGTTTCACAATAATGCTTAGGGCTCTGAATATATATAGCCATTATACCCAATGAGAAGGCTGTGATGCGATTTTGTTTCACAATAACGCTTAGGGCTCTGAATATATATACCCATTATACCCTATGATAAGGCTGTGATGCGATCTTGTTTCAGGATAATGCTTAGGGCTCTGAATATATATGCTATTACAGGGCTGTGATGCAATCTTGTTTCACAATAATGCTTAGGGCTCTGAATATATATACCCTTTGTACCCTATGAGAAGGCTGTGATGCAATTTTGCTTACACTCTAAAACCAAGAAGCAATGAAGTGGGAGGTGAAGTGAAACTTCTCCTCTATTAACGTCTACATTTCCTTGCTCATGAATTCATAGCATATTTGGGGAAAGTGTTATTCAGCATGTAAATAGCTTCTGATACAAATGACTACAATGACAGTGTGCATATGCTGCGGACACAGGCTCTTGGCTGCTTCTAATTTGGCAGCTAAATGCCTCTTCTTCTTTCATTCTTTTTCCATAATCAGCATCTTCTCTGGAGAATCCTTAGAGATTTGGGATCTTCATCACTAAAGGAACTTTGAAAAATTAAATCATATGTATAAAGAACCCATAGGAAACTTGTCAAGGTATTAATGACACATATTTCAATATTAAATGAATATTTTAGAAAGTAGGGGCAGTGCTGACATATGCTTGAGTTGATAAGTAAAATGTTGGATATGAAGGCTGCAGATATTGTCTTTTGTTGCTTAGAAGAGAGTTGAAAAGAAGGGCTTGGTGGAACCAGTCTCCATTAAACAAATGCAAGGAATTTGATCAACTCTCTTTTTTATATTGCCATCAGTCTATGAAAGTGACATGCACTTATTTGGTAAGTACTTTTACATTTTAGGCAATAAAATATTAAAGTCCCTTTATATGCACTGAAAAGTGTATGCAACATCATGAAAAAAAAATGTCAGTGTTACCCAGCGGATTTACTAAAGGACTTAACTGCATCACCCAGGATCTTCAAGTTCTAATTAATGACAGGGTTGCATTTTTTTTTTCTAAAGGCATTTTATTTTTTTATCTGTTAGTGTGAGATAGACTAAACAGATTTTAAAAGAGGCTATTCAAACACAATTTTGGTTTCTCATCCTGACCACCCAGTTAAGGCGTAGAGTTTAGAAGGACCAATATTTCCGATATTTCAAGTAGACTCACTTTTCACCTATTTATTTTCTCTGTAAACCAGTAGACTCAAAAGTAGTGTCTAAGAAAGCCCAGGGTAGTACAGAAAAATTAGAATTTTAGTATATTTATCACATTCTTCTCTTTTTCTATTTTATGGATTTAAATAGCTTTCTATTGAGAAAAACTTCAAATATACATAAAAATTGAGAGAATAAACAATAAACCTCATACAGTCTTCATCCAGATTCAACAGTTCTAAAGCTTTTGTCGCATTTACTTTATCTATCCTTATTGTCGGTGAGGAATTTTAAATGTTTTAATTTTTAAAAATAATTTTATACATAAATAATTTTATTACTTTAGTTGGCAACACTAAATATTAAAGACATTTAATATTAATATTAAATATTAAATGTAATATTAATATTAAATGTAATATTAATATTAAAGCTACAGCCATTAGAACAATTAACAAAATTAATAATAATCTTTGGTATAATCTAAGATCTAGCTGCAGTTAAATTTCCCCAGTATCGTATTTGAATCATGTCTCAGCATTACAATTGCTTCTTAGGCCTCTGTCTTGTCTTTAATCTAACCCTTTCCTTTCTCTCCTCCTTTTGCAATAACCTGGTCGATTATTCTGTGGAATAACCCACTTTCTGAGTGTGTCTGTGTGCTGCCCGTGGTATCATTTAATTGGTGCATCTACCCTATTACCTCATAAGTGGAAGTTAGCTTACCCAAAGGCTTCATTCAAGTGAAGGTCGTTTTGCAGGGCATGGTGGCTCATGCCTGTAATCCTAGCACTCTGGAAGACCAAGGCAGGGGATCCCTTGAGCTCAGGAGTTTCAGACCAGCCGGAGAAGCGTGAGACCTCCTCCCTGTCTCGACTAAGAATAGAAAAACTAGCTGGCTCAGGGACTTGGGAGGCTGAGGCAAGAGGATTCCTTGAGCCCAAGAGTTTGAGGTTGCTGTGAGCTAAAGGCACCTTACCCAGGGAGTTTATTTTTTCTTTTTTGGAGGAATGGATAAGAACAAAACACAGGGAGTGCCAATGTGCTTCCTATCATATCACAGTGTTCAGTGGTCCCATTTTCAATGATGCTAAGATTAATCGGTGTTTCAAGTGATAATAGATTGATCCTTCCATTATAAAATTCCTATCAACACTTTGTGTAATGTTTTTACCCATTAATTATGATATCCTGAATTAATTACATGTTGCAAGATGATTAGATTCTATTTTTTCCCAGTATGTATTATCTTTGCACATTAATTAGCTTGAATTCTATCAAGAAGAATGTTTATCAATTAAGGCTACATAATAACACATGCATACATATAAGAAGCAGGATAAAGACTTAATTATTTATTTTGATTGCCAAATATCACAGTTAGGGGTGGGTGAACTAGTTAATTCTAGTGGTGACCAAAGAGGTGGTTGATTTTTATTTTATTGATTTTTTTCTCTTTGGGGGGCTTTAAAATTAGTGCACAAAAAAAAGTAAGTCCAACATCTTTTTTATTTTTTAAAGAGATAAACTCTCCTCTGTCACCCAGGCTGGAGTGCAGTGGTCTGATCACAGCTCTCAGCAACCTCAAATTCCTGGGCTGAATTGATCCTCCCACCTCACCTTCCCAAATAACTGTGATTACAGGTGTGAGCCACTGTACCTAATCCTGTTCAACATCTTTAAATCAATTGCAGTCAGAATATTTTTCCAATTTTTATTCTCAAATTGCCTCCAATTTGGTCAAAGGGAGACTTTTTATGTTGATTGCTGTGTCCTTTGGACACATTCTCAGTAGTTTTTGATGGCTAACTTGCTTTCTGAGGCAACAAATAGTCCCAGGCTTCTCTTAGACTTGCTCAACCCTAGAAGTGAATCAGATGTTCCTCCAGAAATCTCAGTTACTGTTAGTGCGTAATGGTATCTAAGCCTCAAATTCTGTATGCTAGATATGCTCATTTTTATGGGGCTGTAGGATAGTTATGTTATTATTGCCAACTCCTAACTCTCCTCTCACTTACACAGTAGTATTGCGAAGGCTTCTTGGCAGGCAGGACGCACTTCTTTACCCCACTTTCAGGTCTGGTTATGACCACAGACTTACATTACGTGAAGTGGAAGCATTAAGGGTCATCACATGGATTAGCTCCGATCTTTGTGTTTTCCCTAGAAAAACTGTCTGTCCTAAACAAGGCCACATGGACATTTCCAATTCAAATATAATGTTATTGGACTTTTATTTAAAACTTTCTACATACATCTCTTTTTTCCTACACTAAAAGTCTTGACTTTAGGGTGGCACCTGTGGCTCAGTGAGCAGGGCACCGGCCCCATATGCTGAGGGTGGCGGGTTCAAACCCAGCCCCGGCCAAACTGCAACAAAAATATAGCCGGGCGTTGTGGCGGGCGCCTGTAGTCCCACCTACTCGGGAGGCTGAGGCAGGAGAATCGCCTAAGCCCAGGAGTTGGAGGTTGCTGTGAGCTGTGTGACGCCACGGCACTCTACCGAGGGCAATAATGTGAAACTCTGTCTCTGCAAAAAAAAAAAAAAAAAAGTCTTGACTTTAATGTACAATTTCTATGCATAATTACTGACTTGCATTCTGCAATATACTAAAGTTTCAAAATACCAAAACCACTATTTTAAATTACTAAAGTTTAAAACGTATTTGCAGGCTCGGCGCCCGTAGCTCAGTGGTTAGGGCACTGGCCACATACACCGATGCAGGCGGGTTTGAACCCAGCCGGGCCTGCTAAACAACAATGAAAACTACAACAACAAAAATAGCCAGGCATTGTGGCAGGCACCTGTAGTGCCTTGGAAGGCACTACAACTACTTGGAAGGCTGAGGCAAGAGAATCATTTAAACCCAAGAGTTTGAGGTTGCTGTGAGCTGTGACGCCAAAATGCTCTACTGAGGGTGACACAGTGTGACTCTGTCTCAAAATAAATAAATAATTAATTAAATAAAATGTATTTGCAGCTATATTTGTCAAGATCCCACAAGAAGATACTATGACTATCAGAAAAGAACACCTAGGAAAACTATCTTTGCTTTGGACATAAAGATCACTTTATCAGGCTCTGCTATTGTTTGAGTGTGGAAATTCATGTTCTAGAAATGTGATTCCCAATGTAATGGTGTTGAAGAGGCGTTGGGACCTTTAAGTGGTGTTTAAGGTGTTTAAGATATTTAACCCCTCTCATGGAACTGGGTTAATTCTCGCTGAGCAAGTCCTTGCTTTCGAGGGATTGAATTTGTTATTGAGAGAAAGCGTATTGTTATTAATATAAAGTGAGTCTGTGATTCATCTCTTTTGCATGTATTTACTTGTTGTTCCCACAGGCACTCCTGCATATGATGCCATCTGCTATGTTCTGAGGGCCTTGCCAGATGCAGCTACCTAATCTTGAACTTCCCAGCCTTCAGAACAGTGAGCTAAAGAAACCTCTTTTCTTTATAAATTACCCAGTCTCAAGTATTTTGTCATTCCAATGGAAACAAACTAAAATAGGCTCTATTATCTCATCTCTCTTAATAAACTTCTGTCCATTATGGGATACGGATTTGCTATGATTCAAAAGAGAGGCAAAGAAATTAGACCAGGAGGGTAAAGTTAGGATTCTGCTCCAGGGGGTGCTTTTACCATTAACATCCTTTGTTCTGTTTTATCTGAGGCAACCTATGAAAGGTGTATATTGTTTGATTCATTTGAGTTTTTGATCAGTGCTTATTAATTCAAGAAAAGCTCATGTGCTTTTAGAATATGAAGAGGCATCAGGAAATCAATACATTTCTGAAAATTCTATAAAGCAGACCAGTCTCTGTATTTCCTTGTAACTGTACCAAAGTTATAGTTAAAAAGAGGAGAAAGTTCTGAGAGCAGAAACATTATATATGCATTCAGGATTATTGATTTTACATGTGTTCTGGAGTTTTTATTATTAAAAAGTTATGCTTTATGTGTTTTTTGTTTGTTTGTTTGTTTGTTTGTTTGAGATAGAGTCTCACTCTGTCACCCTGGGTAGGGTTTTGTGGCATCATCATAGCTCATAGTAACCTCAAACTTCAGGGCTCAAGTGATTCTCCTGCTTCAGCCTTCTGAGTAGGTAGGGCCACAGGTGCCCGCCACCACACCCAGCTATATATTTTTTTTCTATTTTTAGTAGAGACAGAGTCTCATGCTTGCTCAGGCTTAGTTCAAGCAATCTACCCACCTTGGCCTCCCAGAGTGCTAGAATTATAGGCATGAGCACCAGGCCCACCCCAATTATGTAATTTTCCGAAACTACAAAATAAGTAAACAAACACTAAACTCCCGGTTACTTAATTCTATTTAACTAATTGTTTAAATAATACTAAGTGCCAGATAATACTCTAGGTTCTAGGGATACAAATATGTATTGTCTTGCCCCTCGACAAACTCACAATCCAGAGAGGTGTACATGGGAAAATTCTAATGTATAGCCAAGTAAATGCCATAAGAGAACCAGGAATATGCCAAAAGCACTGGAGTATAGTAGACGTCAGCTTTGAGGAATGGATGAGATGGAAAGGCTTAAGAGAAGATATAGAGAATTCTATAGTTAGACCATTAGGGAGAAATTATATTTGGCCACACGGAGAACCTTATAACCATAGCAACAACGATGGAGAAGAATGGAGGTTGAGAGAAGCACTGCATCTAGGTAAAACGGCATAGCCATCCACTTGTGTACACACACATATATACACAGCATAAAAGAACCTGACTCGTTCTGCAACCACAAGCATTACATGGGCCCAACACATGGCTCCAACAGCCTTATGTAAAATTTTAATATATTTATGACCTAGATGATTAGGTTTTTATATCATTGGACAAGTAGACACTTGAGTTCTTGTTTATTCCGTTGTGTCAGTTCTCCTTCTGATTAGAATCCACTCTTATTTGAAACTGCCTCTAGAGCAGTTTTTTTGGAAACACAGACACCATTCTCAGCTATTCACATTTAGCACTTTCCCATTAGTTCTGCATGTTTATTTGTGGTCATTACTTCTTCTTTGGCCTCCTTTAAAAATAGCACCCATTTGCACTTGCCTGTGATCTTAGCTGCTGCTAGCGTCTCTGTCCTTTCTGGGTTTGGCACATATGTTCTTCTCCTTCAGACTCTTTAATTGGATCTGTGTTGGAATTTTTTCCTTTACAGATTTGTTCACTGGTTTGGGAATGTATTTCCCTCTATTTTGCTAATCACGTTGTTTTTTTTTTTTTTTTTTTGGTGATCTTAGTTAGAAGGTAGCTCCCACTGCATTTTGGCACAACAGTTTTAAATGCTTCTATAAGATGTTATCACAAGTACTGCTGTGAGACCTAGCTTGGGGTTGTGGCTTAATTACTAACAAAAATAATTTTCTCGTAGGAAGCCACATAACTCTCTATATAACATGATTTGCTGGAAGGTACAGAATAGTCAGCATAATCTGTTTTGATTTTTACTTTTAAAGAAACTCTGCAGGCAAGCTCATGGAACTATTGCTTTGTGAATTTTCTGGAGCTATATGAAAGAAACTTAAGGGTGGGTTACCTGTGAGGAACAGAATAGGAATCAGAAGAGATGGAAAGGTGACTCACGTTTCATTTTATAAACTTCCTGAGTTATTTGAATTTATTCTATTCACATATTATTTTTAGTTAAACATATAGCAAATGTATATACTAATGACTTATTTTTATTTTTGGTTTTGTCCATAGTAAAGTATTTTGCCAGTTTCACAGTATGAAGAAAGCTCATACTAAAAACAGCAGGGGACTGACAAAAGGAGAGCAGCCAGCAAACTGGAAAATCGTCGCATGAAGGAACAGACCAGGTTAAGTTCTTCTTACAAATATAAAGACAAATCTGTTCCAAGTCGTCCCTGTGGAAAATTTTGGCACTAAAAACAAAACAGAAAATCCAACAAAACAAAACCTTGATGCTAATGACACGAGAGACAGAAAAGCAAGACTGTCTAGAAAAGAATCAAAATTCCTGTTTGTTAAGCTCACAAGGCTCCTTGCTCAGGACTTTTTGAGCCAAGACAGTGAAAAGTTAAGATTGTAGCTCTTGAAATACTTTCCTAGGACTAGGTCCAGTATAATTCTTTGCTTCTCTGCTCATAAAATGTAGAAACAATTCAGACTGGAGAACACTTCCTACTCACTCACTGGCCTATGGATTCAGAGCAGGGACGCATTCATTTAAGCACACACGTGCATACTCTCTCTCCTTTATGCATGCACGCACTTACTGAGGAACATAGAAGGCCACTCTTCTGTCCAAATCAAATCAGATAACTCTCCTAAGGGTGGCAACCCAGGGAAACTCTGGGAACACTTGAAACAGTACTGAAGGATGAGAAACCCAAGAATGAGAAAGAGAATAACATTGATAAAAGATAAATAGTAACCCAAAGAGCTACTGTTTCATGTTTATATATTGAGAACTCAAGAGAAAGTTGCAAACCTAGCAAACAGGGTAAAAAATTTTCCTTAAAAATCAAAGAGCCCTGGTTAGGTTAAATTAACTGCATTTCAATATAGTCATGTACCACATAATGACATTCTAGTCAAGGGTGGTCTCCATATATGATGACGGTCTCATAAGATGATAATGGAGCTGAAGAATTCCTGTTGCTTGGTGATGTCATAGCATAATTACTTAAAAAATGAAAAATAAATAAAAATAAATAATTTAACGTAGCCTAAGTGTGCAGTGTTTATAAAGTCTACGGGTGTGTACAGTGATGCCCTAGGCCTTTGTGTGTACTTACCACTTACTGACTTACCCAGAACAACTTCCAGGCCTGCAAGCCCCATTCATGGTAAGTGCTCTGTAAAGATGCAACTGTTTTAATCTTTTATACTATATGTTTACTGTATCCTTTTAGTTTTTGGATATATTTAGGTACACAAATTCTTACCATTGTGTTATAATTGCCTACAATATTCAGTATAGTCATGCACCATATACTTCTGTAGCCTAGGAACAATAGCTTATTATACCATATAGCTTGGGTGTGTAGGTGGTATGTGTATTTTTCAATAAACCAGGTAAAAGATGTGCTTATACGAGTGATTGGCTGGGCCACCTCGATAGCATTTAACTGGTCTCCCCACTTCAGCTCTCCAGCACCCCAACCCTTCCATTTTCCATATCCAACCAGTATGTTCATTGAAATACAAATCTGACTGATATCCTGGCGATAAAAGCCTTCAGTAGCTTCTCCAGTTTTTTAAGTGTGCTGTACATGTCACAACATTTAATCCTTCCTGAATCTCTATGAGGTGAGCACCAGTACTGGAATTTTCACTATTACAGATGAGTAAACTGACACACACAGAGTGAAGTTAAGTAACTTATACAAAGTTACTTATACAGCCAGTAATAGCCCAGAGTTCAGCAATCTGTGAACTACAGAAATACAAGCCATAAAAAGCAGAGCTTTATATTACCATTAATAATTTGAAGATAAAATTTATCGTTGCTCCATAGGATCTAGAATACTGTGCCTAAAACACTGCGTATACCCTAATTTTTGTTGGCATGGTACACAGAATAATGGCCTCCCGAAGATGTCTACAACCTATTCCCTAGTACCTATAAATATGTTACTTTATGTTGAGAATAGGAATTTAAGTTGTAGATAAGATTAAAGTTGCTCACCAGCTAACCTTGAAATAGGTAGACGACCTTGAATTACCAAAGTGGGCTCAATGGAATTAAAAGGGTTGTAATGGGAGGAAGGAGGGGGCAGAAAAGAGAAATAGAGAGAGGACAGTGTGGCATCACTGGCTTAGGAGCTGGGGGAGTGGAGCCAGGAGTGGGTGGCCTATAGAATCTGGAAAAGGCAGGGAAGCAGATTCTCCCCTGGAACCTTGAGAAGGAATATCCTGATTTTAGCCCAGTGAGACCTATTTCAGACTTCTGACCTCTAGAACTTGAAGATAATAAATTTGTGTTGAATTGTTTGTGGTCATTTATTTCTGTTACAGTAGAAAACTAATACAGTTGGGTTGTTTTTCTGAGTTCTAGTCTTGTTAACAGCAATACCATCCAAGAAGACAGTGTCCAGTTTTAAATTTTCTTTTTCTGCTTTTGCTAAAGGAGGTAGTTGGCTTAGGTTCTGATCCCCTTTTCCAACCTCACACTTGTCTTCCTCAGAAAATCAAGCTGGTAAGAGGGGTATACTGGAGTACTGACTCAGCAGTATTCCACTATATCTCTGTGGCATGGGAAAATGTTATTTCAAATAGTAATAGCCTTTAAAGATTTCTGCTGGTCTGACTTCAGTGAACACAGTAGCTCTTGCCTCCATAGTGCTGACATATTTCCAGCCAAAAAAGCCAGTAATAGGAAACCAATACAACGGCAACCATGGGTACTCCCCCAGGCTCCTCTCATTGAACTGCTTATGTGGAAGGATAAATAAGTGTTCTCAGTCATAGAGAATTCACTGTGCTCATTAGGCTGAAGCTTTTGTTCTTGACTTCATCCTTTTCAATGTCATTTTGGTCACAGTCTTGAAATGGTTATCAAGTGCACCCACCAACCCAATTTGACCTTTCTGTTCATCAGATCATTGAGACCGTGGCAGGATGGAAGTTCTCTCCAGTAAATTGATGGTGATGCTTGGTTCTTAACAATGTTTACAGAGGAAAGAATTTTCCTAGCATTGGTTCCCTGGAGAGCTGTTTTGAGTCAGTTCTGTCATGGAACCAAAATCGCACGACTACCTCTCTCTCCTACTACTGTACTTATCAACTGATGAGAGATTTCAGACTTAGGCCAAGTGCCTGGCCTGGACTCCAGTCCACATCTGATGACCAGCTGTGACCAGCCAGGCAGTGTCTTGGCCAGGCACGGTGGCTCAAATTTGTAAGCTCACACCTAGCACTCTTTGAGGCTGAGGTAGGTGGATAGCCTGAGCTTAAGAGTTTGAGACCAGCCTGAGCATAACCCTCCTTCATCTCTACTGAAAATAAAATAAAAAACGAGCCAGGCATTGTGGTGGGCACTTATAGTCCCAACTACTTGGGAGACTGAGGCAGGAGGATCACTTGAGGCCTAGAGTTTGAGGTTGCTGTGAGCTATGATGCCACCATACTCTACTTAGTGCAACAGAGTAAGACTCTGTCTCAAAAACAAACAATGAGGGCGGTGCCTGTGGCTCAGTGAGTAGGGCGCCGGCCCCATATGCCGAGGGTGGCGGGTTCAAACCCAGCCCCGGACAAACTGCAACAACAACAAAAAAATACCCGGGCATTGTGGCAGGCGCCTGTAGTCCCAGCTACTCGGGAGGCTGAGGCAAGAGAATCGCGTAAGCCCAAGAGTTAGAGGTTGCTGTGAGCTGTGTAATGCCACGGCACTCTACTGAGGGCGGTACAGTGAGACTGTCTCTACAAAAAAATAAAATAATAAAATAAATAAAATAATAAAAAACAAACAAACAATGACAATAATGACAAAATTCAACTCCTTGGCTCTGACAGATCCCCCAAAACAAGCAATGCTCACCTTAACCCAATACTGAACACTTATTCCTGTTATTTTTCAGGATACCAGATTAAACATCACCACAGAGTAATCTATAACCCCATATAGATAATATGCAATTAGGAATGGCAAGCATTAATTTCATTGATACATTTATTTTACCTACTCTACTTATCTTTATCCCATCTGCTATGGTCTGAATGTTTGTGTTTGCCCTTATCCCCCAAATCCTAGCAGAAATCTAATCACCAGTGAGATGGTATCAGAAGATAGTGATGTTAGGAGGTGTGAGGTCATGTGACCAGGGCCCTCAAGATAGGGATTGTGCTCTCACGAAGAGACCCCAGAGACTGCCCTGCCTCTTCCACTGTGTGAGGGCATAGAGAGAAGACACTGTCTGTGAACTGGAAAGTGGACCCTCACAGACAGAATTTGCTGGGACCTTGGTTTTGGACTTCCCAACCTTCAGAATTGTGAGAAATAAATTTCTGTTGTTTATAAATGACCCAGTTTATGGTCTTTTGTTATAGCAACCAGAATGAACTAAGACACCACCTAATCAACAGCATATACTTATACCTACCATTAATTAGGCACTTTGCTTAGCACTGGACATACAGTGGTGAAACCAATAGGTTTCTTCCCTAAAGGAGTGAGAAAGAAAAACATAATTGAACTAAACACAAAAATAAGTGTCCATCCATCCACTGGGACACCAAAATCATAGTTTAAATAACAGAAACAACAAAAAGAAATAGCCATATGATCCAGCAATCCCACTGCTGGGTATATATCCAAAGTTGGGGAATTTTATATATAAAAAAGATACAATAGTGAAGATTTGGAATCCACCTAAGTGTCCACCAATGAATGAATGAATAAAGAAATTGCGGTACATAATTTATCATATAGCCACAAAAAGAATGAAATCCTGCCATTTTCAACAATATAAAATAGAGTTAAATAAGCCAAGCACAGAAAAACAAATCTCACAGCTTCTTACTCATACTTGTATGTGGGAGCTATATATTAATTGATGTCATGGAGACAGATAGTAGAATGATGGTTACCAGATGCTGGGAAAAGTAGCCAAGGTGAGGGAGAGGGATAAGAGGCAGACGCTTAATGGGTGCAAAAATATAGCTAGATAATAAGATAGAATGAACAATATTTGATAGCACACCAAAGTGACTATAGTCAACAATATATTAGGGTATGCTTTAAAATAACTAAAAGAGTAGAACTGGAATATTCCTAACACAAATAAATTATAAATGGTCTGGGTGCAGGGGCTCATGGCTGTAATCCTAGCACTCTGAGAAGCCAAGGAGGATGGATCCCTTGACGTCAGGTGTTTGAGACCAGCCTGAAGAAAAGCATGATCCTGTTTCTATTAAAAACAAAAACATTAACTGGGTGTTGTCGTGGGTGTCTGTAGTCATAGCTCTTTGGGAGACTGAGGCAAGAGGATTGCTTAAACCCAGGAGTTTGAGTTTGAGGTTCTTGGGAGCTAGGCTGATGCCACAGCACTCTAGCCTGGGTAACAGAGTAAGACTCTGTTTCAAAAAAAGAAAGAAAGAAATGATAAATGCTTGAGGTAATAAATATCCTGAATACCTAATTTCATTAATTTACATCATATGCCCATATCAAAACATCACTCGTGCCCTATAAAGATATACAACTATTATGTACTCATGATCAGTAAAAACTTTAAAAAAGCAATTCTCCAGACTACTAAGAAAATATAAAGGGGGCGGAGACAAGATGTCTGACTGAAGCCAGTTTTCCACAGAGGCTCCCGTCTAGAAGGAGAGTTAAAGGACAGAAATTTAGCAAGTAACTGGGTGGATATGAGCTGCACCAAGAGAGAAGGTTGAAGAACGCACATCAACCCTGCTGAAAGCGAGCTAAAACCCCAAGGATACAAACAAAAGGTACAAAATCCATCACCAAGCGGACTGGAGTCCCCTCCCCCATGAGAACGGCTTGGAGTGCCCCAAAAACAAATGAGCAGAGTTCAAAGTTCCTCCCACTACACTCCACGGGAGAGGCCCTCTAAAAAGTGGACCTACTTCCCCTACTAGGGTGCCACAGTACTCTCCTGCCAGGCATATAACCGTATAAAACTTTATATATTCTCTACCTGAGCTTGAGGCACTCTCCTCCACTCTCACTCTGAGGTCTGGAGGCCTGTCCCCCAGGAGTCCAGATTCTTGGGTGATTTCTCGAGGGGTGTGGACAGGGCCTAAACTGGTCAGTTCTGACTCTGGGGAACGTGAGTGAGGAGAGGACAGTCAGCTGAGAGGGAACCACACTGGAGCAGCGGTGCCCCGAGGTGCACAACAGCAGCCGTCTTTTAGCAACGATAGGGCTCACTCCCGGATATTCTGAAGCCACACCCCCTGTCTCCCTGGGCAACCAGAGGAGGCCGGACATCTACTCAGGTGGCAACCACCATGGAACAGATCTGGGATGGAAACGCAGGCCCCGTGAGTAAAGGGTTTGCCTGAGGCGGTACCAGCATGGGTGGAGTGCGAGGACTAGAAATGCACACGCAGAGCCGGGAAGTTCCCAGGGCAGGGCTGATCCAGAGGACCACTTTACTGAGCCTAAGATGCACCCGACCCTCAGGGGATCATCAGCCTATAGACAAAGGAAGACAGGTGGCTAGAACTGATAGGAAACCAAATACAAACCTGCAGGAGCAAAGACGGGGTCTGAGGCACAGGCTCTGGAAACTCAAAACAGCTTCTCTTCTGCAGGGGAATTTAGCAGGGACAGAAACAAATTCCTGCAAAGTTGTTCTGTTCTCTTCTGTCAGTAACATCAATCAGGGGCAGGGCTGGAACTGAGTGAACACCCCCCAGCCTCCATCAAGCGCCCGAAGTTGTCAGGCCTCACATCCCCCCTGCTAGATAGAGGCAGAGCGCAGCGGCCTGGCTGAACAGAAATAGATTTCCTTGTGATTCAGGCAGGTGCAACCCCCTGGAGTATCTATTCACTACAGGCAACTGGGTCAAAGCCCTGCGGGACTATCGTGATTGGGTGTGGCAGAGGTGCAAGGTAGGGAAGGAGGCATCAACCTTCCCAGACTGATCTGTTTGCTGGGTGGCTCCTCCTGACTCTACACAGCACTGGAGCAAGTCATATCAGAGTAGTCACCAGATCCCTGCAATCCGGTTGCCAGAGACCTTTTAAACTCTCCCACCTGAGACAGGTGCTAACTGAGACAATTGATTTGTACCTTTTAAACTGAGCCAATCGCCCGCCCGAGGACTATTCAGGTGGTGCCCTGGGTGTGTGGTTGCAGGGAGGTTTGATTTTCCTTTTCCAATTGTTGCCTGTGGGGGGCGGGGTGACTTAATTGCTGGTATTTCTCCACAGATGAGACTTCAAACCAGAGTAACTGTTTCCGTACGGTCAAACAAAGACAAGCTGAAAACAAGACAGACCACTTAGCCCCACCACACCAAACAGGTCCCCAATTTCTCAGGCCATAGCACTGTACGGGTCCTTGACAAAGCTCCAGGGGAAAAATCAAATGGTGTAAAACAATCATGGGGAGGAATCAGCGGAAAAACTCTGGTAACATGAATAACCAGAATAGATCAACACCCCCAAGGAAAGATATGGCAGATGTAACTGAAGATCCCATTCATAAACAGCTGGCTGAGATGTCAGAAATCGAATTCAGAATTTGGATTGCAAACAAGATTAATAAAATGGAGGAAAATTTGGAATTAGAAATTCGAGCAGCAATTCAAAAGTCGGAATTAGAAATTCGAGGAGAAATTCAAAAGTTGTCTCAAGAATTTAACAAATTTAAAGACAAAACCGCCAAAGATTTTGATGCACTGAAGCAAGAATTTGCAGCCCTCAAAGATCTGAAAAATACAGTAGAATCCCTCAGTAACAGAGTGGAGCAAGGAGAAGAAAGGATTTCTGACATTGAAGACAAACCTTTGAACACTCACAAACTCTCAAAGAGGAAGAGAAATGGAGAGCAAAAACGAATCATTCTCTCAAAGAGCTCTGGGATAATTCGAAGAAGGCTAATATCCACAGCATTGGAATCTCTGAAACTGTTGCAGTGGCCTCGCTAGGCACAGAGGCCCTTCTCTATGACATTATGAAAGAGAATTTTCCAGACATGCCAAGAGATTCTGAAATTCAGATAGCAGACAGTTTCAGAACCCCAGCATGACTCAATCCCAATAAGACATCCCCCAGGCATATCATAATTAACTTCACTAAAGTTAATATGAAGGAGAAAATTCTGAAAGCAGCCAGACGTAAGAAATCCATTACATATAAAGGGAAGAATATTAGAATGACTGCAGATCTCTCTGCTGAAACTTTTCAAGCCAGAAGATGGTGGTCATTGACTTTTGATCTCCTAAAGCAAAATAACTTTCAACCCCAGATCCTGTATCCAGCTAAACTGAGTTTCATTTATGATGGAGAAATTAAATACTTTAATGACATTCATATGTTGAAGAAATTTGTCATAACCAAACCAGCTCTTCAGGATATTCTCAGACCTATCCTCCATAATGATCAGCCCAATCCTCTACCACAAATGTAAACTCACTCAGATACTTTTGATCAAACTCCAATTTCCACAATGGCGAAAAAATTAAAAATGTCCACTGGACTTTCAAAAAACTTGATACCCCAAATTTTACCAGACTTATAAATATTCTCCATTAATGTGAACAGCTTAAACTGTCCTTTAAAGAGGCATAGGTTAGCTGACTGGATACCAAAATTCAGGCAAGATATTTGCTGCATACAAGAGTCACATCTTACCTTAAAAGACAAATATAGACTCAGGGTGAAAGAATGGTCATCCATATTTCAGGCAAATAGTAATCAGAAAAAAGCAGGTGTTCCAATTTTATTTGCAGATACAATAGGCTTTAAACCAACAAAAGTAAGGAAGGATAAGAATGGTCACTTTATATATGTTAAGGGTAATACTCAATACGATGAGATTTCAATTATTAATATCTATACACCCAACCAGAATGCACCTCAATTTATAAGAGAAACTCTAACAAACATGAGCAACTTGATTTCCTCCAGCGCCACAATACTTGGAGATTTCAACACTCCTTTGGCAGTGTTGGATGGATCCTCCAATAAGAAGCTGAGCGAAGAAATTTTAGATTTAAACCTAACCATCCAACATTTGGATTTACCAGACATCTACAGGAACATTGTATCCCAACAAAACTGAATACACATACTTCTCATCAGCCCACGGAACTTACTCCAAAATAGATTACATCTTAGGTCACAAGTCTAACCTCAGTAAATTTAAAGGAATAGAAATTATTCCTTGCATCTTCTCGGACCACCATGGAATAAAAGTTGAGCTCAGTAACAACAGGAATATGCATACGCATACAAAAACATGGAAGTTAAATAACCTTATGCTGAATGATAGCTGGGTCAGAGATGAGATTAAGAAGGAAATTGCCAAATTTTTGGAACAGAACGACAATGAAGACACAAATTATCAGAACCTCTGGTATACTGCAAAGGCAGTCCTAAGAGGGAAATTTATAGCACTGCAAACCTTCCTCAAGAGAACGGAAAGAGAGGAAGTTAACAACTGAATGGGACTTCTCAAGCAACTGGAAAAGGAAGAACATTCCAACCCCAAACCCAGTAGAAGAAAAGGAAAAAACAAAATTAGAGCAGAATTAAATGAAATTGAAAACAAAAGAATTATACAACTGATCAATAAATCAAAAAGTTGGTTTTTTGAAAAGGTCAATAAAATAGATAAACCTTTGGCTAACCTAACCAGGAAAAAAAGAGTAAAATCTCTAATCTCATCAATCAGAAATAACAAAGACGAAATAACAACAGACTCCTCAGAAATTCAAAACATCCTTAATGAATATTACGTGAAACTTTATTCTTAGAAATATGAAAATCTGAAGGAAATTGACCAATGGAAGCATGTCACCTTCCAAGATTTAGCCAGAATCAAGTGGAAATGTTGAACAGGCCTATATCAAGTTCTAGAAATAGAATCAACCATACAAAACCTCCCTAAAAAGAAAGGCCCGGGACCAGATGGCTTCACATCAGAATTCTACCAAAGTTTTAAAGGGGAATTAGTACCTATATTACTCAACCTGTTCCAAAATGTAGAAAAAGAAGGAAGACTACCCAACACATTCAACGAAGCAAACATCACCTTGACCCCCAAACCAGGAAAAGACCCAACAAGAAAAGAAAATTATAGACCAATATCACTAATGAATATAGATGCAAAAATATTCAACAAGATCCTAACAAACAGAATCCAGCAACACGTCAAACAAATTATACATCATGACCAAGTCAGTTTTATCCCAGGGTCTCAAGGCTTGTTCAATACACATAAATCTATAAGTATAATTCAGCACATAAACAAATTAAAAAACAAAGACCATATGATTCTCTTAATTGATGCAGAAAAAGCTTTTGATAATATCCAGCATCCCTTCATGATCAGAACACTTAAGAAAATTAGTATAGAAGGGACATTTCATAAACTGATAGAGGCCATCTACAGCAAACCCACAGTCAATACCGTATTGAATGGAGTTAAATTGAAATCATTTTCACTCAGATCAGGAACCAGACATGGCTGCCCATTGTCTCCACTGCTCTTTAACATTGTAATGGAAGTTTTAGCTATTGTAATCAGGAAAGAAAAGGCCATCAAGGGTATCCATATAGGGTCAGAAGAGATCAAACTTTTGCTCTTTGCAGATGATATGATTGTATATCTGGAAAACACCAGGGATTCTACTACAAAACTCTTAGAAGTGATCAAGGAATACAGCAGCGTCTCAGGTTATAAAATCAACATTCGTAAATCGGTAGCCTTTGTATATACCAACAATAGCCAAGCTGAAAAAACAGTTAAGGACTCTATTCCATTCACAGTACTGCCAAAGAAGATGAAATGTTTGGGAATTTATCTAACAAAGGACGTGAAAGATCTCTATAAAGAAAACTATGAAACTCTAAGAAAAGAAATAGCTGAAAATGTTAACAAATGGAAAAACATACCATGGTCATGGCTGGGAAGAATCAATATTGTTAAAATGTCCATACTACCCAAAGCAATATACAACTTTAATGCAATCCCTATTAAAGCTCCACTGTCATACTTTAAAGAGCTTGAAAAAATAATACTTCGTTTTATATGGAATCAGAAAAAATCTCCACTAGCCAAGACATTACTCAGAAATAAAAACAAAGCAGGAGGAATCACGCTACCAGACCTCAGACTATACTATAAATCAGTAGTGATCACAACAGCATGGTACTGGCACAAAAACAGAGAAGTAGATGTCTGGAACAGAATAGAGAACCAAGAGATGAATCCAGCTACTTACCATTATTTGATCTTTGACAAGCCAATTAAAAACATTCAGTGGGGAAAAGATTCCCTATTTAACAAATGGTGCTAGGTGAACTGGCTGGCAACCTGTACAAGACTGAAACTGGACCCACACCTTTCGCCATTAACTAAGATAGACTCTCACTGGATTAAAGATTTAAACTTCAGACATGAAACTATAAAAAATACTAGAAGAGTGTGCAGGGAAAACCCTTGAAGAAATCGGTCTGGGTGAGTATTTTATGAGGAGGACCCTCCGTGGGCAATTGAAACAGCTTCAAAAATACACTACTGGGACCTGATCAAACTAAAAAGCTTCTGCACAGCCAAGAACACAGTAAGTAAAACAAGCAAACAGCCCTCAGAATGCGAGAAGATATTTGCAGGTTATGTTTCCAACAAAGGTTTAATAACCAGAATTCACAGAGAACTGAAACGTATAAGCAAGAAAAGAACAAGTGATCCCATCACAGGCTGGGCAAGGGACTTGAAGAGAAATTTCTCTGAAGAAGACAAGCACACAGCCTACAGACATAAGAAAAAATGCTCATCATCTTTAATCATCAGAGAAATGCAAATCAAAACTACTTTGAGATATCATCTAACTCCAGTAAGATTAAGCCATATCACAAAATCCCAAGACCTGAGATGTTGGCATGGACGTGGAGAAAAGGGAACACTTCTACACTGCTGGTGGGAATGCAAATTAATATATTCCTTTTGGAAAGATGTTTGGAGAACACTTAGAGATCTAAAAATAGATCTGCCATTCAATCCTATAATTCCCCTACTAGGCATATACCCAGAAGACCAAAAATCACATCATAACAAAGATATTTGTACCAGAATGTTTATTGCAGCCCAATTCATAATTGCTAAGTCATGGAAGAAGCCCAAGTGCCCATCGATCCACGAATGGATTAATAAATTGTGGTATATGTACACCATGGAATATTATGCAGCCTTATAGAAAGATGGAGACTTTACCTCTTTCGTGTTTACATGGATGGAGCTAGAACATATTCTTCTTAGTAAAGTATCTCAAGCATGGAAGAAAAAGTATCCAATGTACTCAGCCCTACTATGAAACTAATTTATGGCTTTCACATGAAAGCTATAACCCAGTTATAGCCTAAGACTTGGGGGAAGGGGGAAAGGGATGGGAAGGAGGGGGGAGGTAGGCGGAGGGAGGGTGATTGGTGGGATTACACCTGCAGTGCATCTTACAAGGGTATATGTGAAACTTAGTAAATGTAGAATGTAAATGTCTTAACACAATAACTAAGAAAGTGCGAGGAAGGCTTGTTAATCAGTGTGATGAAAATGTGTCAAACTGTCTATAAAACTAGTATATGGTGCCCCATGATCGCATTAATGTACACAGCTATGATTTAATAAAAAAAAAAAAAGAATATATAAAAATGTTGGTAAAAAGCAAAAAATAATAGGAAAACATGAAATAAGCATATTTTACATGATAGAATTAGGATAAATGAGTGGATAATTATATTTGGGAGGAATATTGAAAAGATTACTACAAGGCTGGACATGGTGGTTTACTCCGGTAATCCTGACAGTTTGGGAAGCTAAGGCAAGAGGATCACTAGAGGCCGGGTGTTTGAGACCCATGGATCCACACAGTGAGACTCTGTCTCTACAAAAAAAAAAACCAAATTAGTGGGACATAGTGGCGCAAGCCTGTAATCCCAGTTACTCAAGAGTCTGAGGTGGGAGAATTGCTTGAATCTGGAAATTTGAAATTGCAGTCATCTATGATGATACCACCACACTCTAGCCTGGGTAGCAGAGTGAGACCCAGCCTCAAAAACAAAACCAAACAACTTTTTTAAAAGATGAGTATGCAATAATAGCCTAAGAAATACACTAAACCTTTAGTAAATAAGACAATATTGGATTATCATCCAAAATACAAAACAAATATTTCTGAGCCCATACTGATATATGTATGAGCAAATAAATAAGTAAATGGGTGGTGGAGAGACACATCTCCCATACAGAAAGAATAATTTACAAAGATACTCCACTCTTGAAGAGGTAGAGCATAATCCTTCTTTATTATGTGTACCTTAAGCCATATAGTGACTTCCTTCCAAAAATACATAGTGTAGAAATTAAAGAAAAGAAAAAAAAGAATAGGTAACCTGTGGAGAAGCCTGAAAAGGGGTCTCAGCCAGGTGATCAAGATTAACATCAACAATGATAATTCAAGTTTATAGTATGTTCTCTGGGTATAAGGTGATGAAAATGGTACTTTACTTCTAAGATTGTCCTCCAAAAATACCAGATCCTCAGCAAAATTGTGAAAAAAATTCTAAAAAATGAAAATAGAGGGATATTCTATAAAATACTTGGCCAGTACTCCTCAAACCTGTCAAGGTATGAGAAAACAAGGTAAGTCTGAGAAACCACCACAGCCAACATGAGCCTAGGGAGCTGTGACAACCAAATGTAACATATATTCTGGATGGGATCCTGAAACAGAAAAAAAAAAGATATTGGAAAAGAAAAAGAAAAACATTTTAAAAATAAAAATAAGACATTAGGTAAGAATAAGGAAAATCTGAATAAGGTGAATCATACTAGTGTAAGATATTAATAGGGGAAACTGCATGTGAGGTATATGGGCACTCCCTATACTAACTTTGCAATTTTTCTTTAAATTTAAAATGTTCTAAAGTTTTAAAAGTTCATAAAAACAAAGCAAAACAACAAAACACTCTTGCAATCTCCGACTTTTTGGCATTCCAGAAACAGTGCAGAAAAAGTCCCAAACACTCCCAAATAGGAATGGGGGTAGTCAAGCCAACGTGTTATATTAACCTAAAGTTATTCATTTAAGTCTTTCTCAGTCCTTACTCTGCTACAATTTCAAAACCAGAGCGCACTGTTTCTACTGTGATGAGTAAGTAGCAGAGCAAAACAATTTTCTTTGTTTTTAACTGGTAACAATTCTAAGCTAAGTCAGTCTTTTTTATTTGAACTTTAAGATTTCAGTGGAATACACAACTTTCCCAGTAATTTGTTACAATTCCTTCAGACTCCCTCTTTGTTGCCTTTCACCACTGTGGATTTTTTTCTCTTTGGTGTTCAGTATGATAGGAATTGATATTTCAAAATTGTAAAAGGTTTTATTGTGAAACTTTGCCTTCCTAGTTTGATCTTCTATAATGTAGGTCAGCACATGTCCATTCCTTGAAACTATCTGCACCTTCCTTCCCTACAAAGGGACAAAGCTCACATCATTTGAGCTGAGCAAGATCACTTGGGCAGTGAGAGAAAAATATCACTGTTCTGCCGTATTAGACCACATTATTTTGAGTATTATTAGTATTACATTACCAGAACTTGAATAACAACAATAATAACTCGCTTTACAAAAGGAAAGAAAAGGAAAAAGAGAGAGAGAACTAAAAAACAAAGACAAAAAATAAGGGGAGATGGGAATGAAAGAAAAAGAATTTCATTGCTTAAGAACCATTGTAATTCCCTCTATTTTCCTAAAAAGTAAATGCGAAGGAAACAAAAGGAAACGTTCCCAGGATTTTAAATCCCATGAGCCAAGAATCTGTGAAAATCCTGTTGAAAATCATCCCGTGACATTGGCTTTGGGACTTCTCCCCAGCTACCGGATCCTTGGGCTTGGCATCTTTCTAATAATCGTCCTGTGGGACGTCTCCTGAGGACACCGCAGCCTGCTGGAGTCTCCAGACCAGACCCCTCTAACTGAATGTAGATGTGCAGGTGGAGGGGATTACAGTAATTCTGGCTCGGCAGCCACGCACTCCCCCAGTCATCGCCCCGCAAGAGCCTTGCCGATCACCCGCACAGCAGGGCGCTGAGAAGCCTCCACCCCGCCGCCGACGCGGCCCCCTGCTCGGGTACTTAGAGCGCGGCCGGCCGCCGCCTCCGCGCGATCTTCCATGGATCTTAGCGTCTCATGAGCAGTTAGTGAGTTTTGCTTTCTAATCACGTCCCCAGGTCTTTGAAAACTTACCCCAACTTTGTAAGAAGATGAGAACCGGCGAGTGAGGGCTCTTAGTTTTCCCTAAGCAGAACTGAGAACATTAGAGGCTACTGACGAGAAACCCCGGACCCCCGGCTCCCGCCCCGCGTCTGCCCGCGCCCGGGTCCCGGGCTGGCCGGGTTCGGAGCCGGCGGCCGCCCGCAGCCCCGCAGCCCACCCCGGACACGCGGTCGCGAGCGCCGCGTCCAGGGGCCAGGGGTTTGGGGGAGGCTGGTCCCAGGGGGAGCGTGTGGCGGGGTAGAGGTATCTGAGCAACTTACAGCCCAGGGCGACCACCAGGTAGCGCAGCAGCAGCAGGAGGAGGCGGTGGCGGCTCCTCCTCGCCATCTTCCCGGGGCCCGAGCAAGCTGCTCCGCCGAGGTCGAGGGTCCCCGCGGCCGGAGCGCCGGAGGCCGGGAGGGGGCCAGTGAACTTCGAGGCGGGAGCACAGGACACAGTCAGGGAGCCAATGGGGGGGTCTCGGTGCGATGTCAGTCTCTCCCTTCCAGGGGCGCAGGTCTTCTCGCCCTGGGACAGGGGATCCCGGCTTCTCTTTTTGGGTGGGGGTGGGGGTAAGAAGGGGAGGGCGTGAAAGCCAGACGAGGTGTCCGCGGGGTCCTAGTGAGGGGGCGGCGGCCCGCGGGCAGCTGCAGGGCGCGCCCCGGCGGTTCGTCCCCCGCCCCCGGGCGGCCGGGATTGATCGGCTTTGTGTCTGGTCCAGCGCGGGGCGGCCAGCTGTCCCCAGCGCGAGGAGCCGGGGGCGGGAGCGCAGTAGGGCTGGGAGCGCAGGAGAGCTGGGGAGGGCGCAAGGGGGACGACTGTGGTGTGTAGGAGTCGAGAAACTCCTGCCTCGTCCCAACTCCTGTCTCTCCCTCCCTGGCTCGAAACTTCTTTTTAACTTTTCAGCTTGGGGACGGAGGTTTTTTAGAAAATTTCTGCCCAACAGGCAAAGCTGAAGGGAAGGCGCTCCCCTCCCAGGAGACGGGATTCGCGGGCTCCGCCTTGTACCCAAGGGGAAAAGAAAAGCAACCAGGACGCGTGCTGGAAGTCAGGTCTCAGATTTTAGCTTTCTGCTCTTCTCCATTTAAGCTTTTTGCTCTTTGGAGATTTAAGGTGTATTTTTCCGGTCTTTGCTTTTTTCAAGTGTCAGAGTTGGAAGTTCATCTAACGGTGTGAAATATTTATCATGTTTCTTTCCAGTTACATAACTGCTGCCTGTGGAGTTTTCCACATGTTAAAACTATACAGCTGCCCTTTGTCAGGTTTATTTTTGGTCCACTGTGCTTTTAAAAGGGAAATCCATTATGAATGCTCTGTTGTGTACTTTAAAATTGACCCGCACGTCCAAAGGCTAAAGTGGCAAATTTTGTATTTGCTCCTAGGGACCGTATTGGAGAGGGATGCCCGGCCTGACAAAAAGACATTCCCGAGAGAAGAAATTGTTATACATCCATTTTTTTTTAGGGTAGAAAAATGGTTAAAGTTCTGTATAGATCCTTGATTTAGTAAAATACATGTAAAGAATTTAGCTAGTTCAGTGGACAAAGGCGACTCGAGTTTAGCTATGCAGCTGGGAGGAATGAGACATCCTTGCTGTTACCTAGGTGACAGTGATGAAAGCTAAGTACCCGTTGGGGGGAGGGGCAGAGGACCCAGGGGGCCCAGAAAGGAGAGCCAAAATAGCAAAATGTTAGAGCTCGCACGCCACTCATGCAAGACGAAGGGGCACAGATTTAACAACAGGCTTATGCTGGTTTTTCTGGGCAGTAACAGGAAACATCTGATGCTTAAAAAGAAAAGTTGATGGCATCCTCTTTTTTCTCATTCTTGCTGCAGGTATATGTCTCTTTTACTCCTCTCTAAAGATTTACACAAAAAGGGGCTTGCTTAAAAAATTGTGACATCCTATGCGAGTAATTGACTCATTTATTTACCAGCCAGCCAAGGCATTTGTCAAATGATGTGCCAGATGCTTCAGGACAATGATGAACAATGCTGCTAACAAGTTCACAGTCTTAAGGAGAGTCTCCTCTGGAAAGATCTCTAGTACCTGGGGATAAATGTTACAGAAGGACAGAGAATAATAGTGGTTTTATTGTGTGCTTTCTCCTAGGGGAAGTCTAAGTAATGCAATAATCTCCCAACAATTCTGTAAAAGAAATGTTATCATTCCCACTTCACAGATTAGAAAACTGGACTGAGAGATGCTAAATGGTTTGTCCCAGTCAGTGATAAGGGGATGTTCCTTCTATTGGCAGTGAGCACAGGGCTTTCTTTATTAGGCCTTGAAAAAATTGGGTTAAATATTGAAAGGAAGGAATTGAAGGAAGGGCAGTCTAGAATATAGAAAAGAGCAGTTATCAGAAGCTGGGAAGATTTAAAAACTATTGCTTCTTTAGGAAAAGCAAGATTCTATAGCACTAGGGTACTTGTGCAAGAGGGATGGGAGTGGTTGCGGTAGAAACTGAAAAGAAAGTTGGATTATGGTGGTCACTGGTTGTTATACTACTGACTCCAGAGTCTAGACTTTATCCACTGGTAATGAGATTTTTGAAAGCAATGGGTTAGGATATGAAAAGACCCATATTTTAGATCCATGCTGTTCAATATGGTAGGCTGTAGATTTGAGTGGCTCTATCACTTTGAATTCAATTCCATTTTAAATTCAGTTCTCCACTACACACTGACCACTTGAAGTTCTCAATAGCCAGATGGAGGTAAATGCCACCACATTGGACTATGCACATACAGAGCATTTCTGTCATGACAGAAACTTCTATGAGACAGCACTTCCCTAGAATGATGATCCATATGGAAGTAATAGAAGATGGATTACAGATAAGAGAATTGGAATGTTAGACAAGTCTAAATATTCTGAGAAAGAGATGAAGGTGTGAAGTAAATGGTCATAGTGCAATCAGTGAAAAACCAGGCCGATTCAGATGACATTTCACAAACTTGTTCAGCTGGATTATGTCATCAATAGATGTAGGAGTGAGAAAGGAGAAAAGTTACCTGTCACAGATGTCTCGCCTGAGTGGCTGTATGTGGTGAGTATAAATAGTGTCAGAAGAAACATGGGGAGGGGCCAGGTGGGGTGGCTCGTGCCTATAATCCTGGCACTCTAGGAGGCTGAGGTGGCCAATTGCTTGAGGTCACCAGTTTGAGACCACCCTGAGCCAAAGCAAGACCTCATCTCTAAAAATAGCTGGGCTTTGTGGCAGGTGCCTGTAGTCCCAGCTACTTGGGAAGCTGAGACAAGAGAATCACTTGAGCCCAAGAGTTTGAGTTTGCTATGAGCTGTGATGCTATAGCACTCTACCCTGGGTGACAAAGTGAGACTCTTTTTCAAAAAAAAAAAAGGGGAGGGGGCTTGGCACCTGTGGCTCAAACAGCTAAGGTGCCAGCCACATACACCTGAGCTGGCGGGTTCAAATCCAGCCTGGGCCCGCCAAACAACGATAATGGCTGCAACCAAAAAAAAAAAAAAAAAAACAGTCAGGTGTTGTGGCAGGCACCTGTAGTCCCAGCTACTCGGGAGGCGGAGGCAGGAGAATCACTTGAGCCCAGGAGTTGGAGGTTGCTGTGTGCTGTGATGCCATGGTACTCTACCCAGGGCGACAGCTTGAGGCTCTGTCTCAAACAAACAAACAAACAAAAAAAAATTGGGAGCGGGTTTGAGATGAGTTGACTGAGGACTATATAGCTAAGTGACCAGCAGTCTGTTAGAATGGGTGGTCTAGAGCTGAGGAAAGCCTCAGGATTAACTAAAGAAATAAAAGTAAATATCAGCAGTATCTCCTAGAACGGGATCACCTATCTTCTCCTTGGAATCCTTTGAAGAGTCTTAAATGTTGATTTTCTCCTTAAAATTATGTTAAAATCTGGAGTCCCAGGAATTTTAATCTCAGTGACCCCTGAGAAGCTGTATTTTTAACAAGTGTCCTGATTGACTCTGATGCAATTAGTCCACGGACTGGTGTTTAAAAGCTATTCTAGAAGCCAAGAGTAGCCCTGAGAATGAAAGAGATCAATCAGATAAAAAAGTGAACACCTAGCTACAGATAAGTCTAAGGAAAAGACTGAAATAACATGTAGGAGGAAGATCCAGAGGAAGAACATGAGAAAAGAGCAGTCAAAAAGTATGAGAGGATCTGGGAGAGAATCAGGAGCCAAAGCTGGAGATAGTTATAGTGTCACATGCTAAAAAGAGGATTGTGAATTGCCTCCCATACTTAGTAATTATGAAGGCGTTGCTCTCTTGGATAATTCAGAAACCAAGCCTCCAAAAATCATGGGGAACGCTGTTGCAGACTTATGCTCAATAAAGACGTGTACTTACTAAGGTATCTAAAGCATATAATATATTTAAAAAATTATTAATGACATTCGTTATACATGGAAGGCAGACTTTATTAAAAGTGGGTGGCTGTGGTGATAGGTTTATGGACCACCACAACAGGGTCTTGCAGTAGGGGAAAGAAATTGGATTCTCCAATCCCAGCAAGGACAAGTGGGGATTTACAATTAAGGAGCAGGGTTGGGGTGGGGGGCGGGGTCAGTAGATGGAAAATTATTAATAGGAAACATCAGGGATAAGGGGTTTCAAATTCAAATAACTTGACAGGATTCAGGCCAGGGTGATGAGGTATCCAGGGTGGTCAGATAGCAAAGGTGAGGGATTTCTGATAAACTGACTTAGCAGGATTCTTGCTTAAACTAGATTCTACGGGATAGGGAGGGAAGCCCAAGGTTGGGCCTCGTCAACAAAAGGACTCAGAAGAAACTGATTTAAATTTTGATGAAAGGAAAGAGCGTTTGTTAGACAAAAACAAATAATGAAATTTCAAGTTAAAAAAGAAAACAAATGAAATTTCAAGTTAAAGAACATCAGGAATGGGATGCTGAAAGGAAGAGCGATGGTCAATTCATGTACTGCTTCCTTAAGGAGGGGTTGGATCCCTGCACCAGGGAGCATGGGACAACTTGTAGGAGGACAGGGGATGAAAGACATGGAAGTCTCTTGAAACTGTTCTCCTTCCCGTGATCGTACGACTCTTTCTGCAGCACCTGTCATAACTACTTGACTCTACACGCAGTTTTTATCAGTTAAACAAAAATGTGGGTTTGGTGTTGTAGGGCATCTTACCAATTTTTTTTAATTCTTCCCCCCCCATTCTAATTCTGAATTCAAATTTATGTTGAGGAAGAGTTGAGGCACATTTCCTACAACAAGCAATGAAAAAAAGGGCTGGGTTTAAATTGAGTGACTTCTCACAACATCTCAGATTGGGTATTTCTGTGTTAGATTGGTTATTTTTCCTCATGGGTGTGGAGAAGGTGCTGGAAAGTGTGCCCACACTCTACAATTTAAACAGAAAAAAAAAGTCTCCTATTTCCAGAACCATATAAATCCCCAAATATCTCTTATACAAATTTTAAACTCCTATGGATAGAAATGGAAGATTTTAATTAATGGGTTCCCCATTACCTAATTCCTTTTACTCCTCACCATTGTCTCCTCAGATCATTTTCTGATAAAAGCTTGATTTCAGGGTGGCGCCTGTGGCTTAAGGAGTAGGGCGCCCGTCTCATATGCTGGAGATGGCGGGTTCAAACCCAGCCCTGGCCAAAAAAAAAAAAAAAAGCTTGATTTCAATCCTCCATCCTGATGTTCCCACAAGCACACTCATGCTGTGCCCTTCCCACCCTCCTTTCCAGCCAAATAAACCTATTCAGAAAAGCCCAGGTTGTCTCCAGCTTCCAGCATATGGTTACTGTTCCAAAGTGACACCTTTCTTTAGGGACCTTATAATAATACAGTACTCAAAACTCACTTCCAAGAAAAATTAACATCTCACTAGTCCCATCTGGTTCTAATTACTACAAACAGGAACGTTCTTTCAGTTTTCTGCTTCTAAATAAGTTTTTTTTTTTTTAATTGCAGTTTGGCCAGGGCTGGGTTTGAACCTGCCACCCTCGGTATATAGGGCTGGTGCCCTACTCTCTGAGCCACATGCACCACCCCAATTTTCTGCTTCTAAATTACTTAACATCACTTAGTTTTACCTGCCATTTAAGTAAAGGTCAGCAGCAATCAGTAAATTAGTTTATTAGTGCTTGCTTGCTTTTTTAAAGCATATTTATTATCAACTCCACAGTTGGCATCTTTAATGGTAATTAGCAATTTCATGAGAAATTTAGGTTATTATGAATTTTTTATTTCTTTTTTTAGACACAGAGTCATCTTACTGGATAAGCCTGAATAAGCTGTTTCATCACTTTGGGCTAACGTGCAGTGATGTCATTAGCTCACTGCAACCTCAAACTCCTCCACTAAGAGATCCTCCTGCCTCAGCCTCCCAAGCAGCTGAGACTATGGGGGTGGTTGTTTTTTTTAATGGAATTTTCTTCAGTGAGGGACTGACTTTTAACAAACATTTGCCAGGGCCAAACAAAGCATAGACATGCATCAATTAGTCTACAGGTACGAAAACATAACAACTAAAACTTGGGGAGAATTTAGAGATAATTTCTAACTCCACCCCCTTCCCATCATTCCCCCTTCTTCATTTTATAGTTAAGAAAAGAGAAGCCCAAACTAGTGAAATGGCTTATTCAAGTTCATACAACGAGAAGAGAAAAGGCCATGCCTGTAATGAATGCTAGCAATGTCTCCTGCGCTGTGCTCAAGTCAGCATAGGCCCCTCTACATGTGCTGGGAAAGGATTTGCCTTTCTACATGTAATTTGACCCAAGTTATAGTTTATTTTCCCCCTAGAAAGTCCTTGCTCAGGACAGCTTTCCTTAATATACAGCTTTAATTAGTGAATAAGGAGGATAGAAATTCTCCATTATATTGCAGGAAGCTATGTGGGCTTACTCAAAATCTTGTATCTTGGGTGATATTATCCAGAAGAGAAGATGTTGAAAGGATTTGGGATAGTGATCTTCCATTTGGACCCTGCTCTCTAGAGCATTCTTAAAGATAATGATGATAATGTTAATTGTTAACATTTATTAAATGCTGTATGCCTGGCACTGTGCAAAATACTTTATAGACATTATCAAATAACTTTGTGAGGAGGTACTATTACTGTTTTCATTTTATAGATTAGTAAACAAAGGCTTAGAGAAGTTAAATCTCTGACCCAGGATGAGGAATAATTGAGCCAGATTTAAACTCAGGTTTGTCTGTCTGAAAGACCCATGTTCTTTATCATTTGCTATGATCTGAATGTTTGTGTTCCCCCAAAATCCATATGCTAAAACTTAACCCCCAAGATAATGGTATTAAGAAGTAGGACCTTTGGGAGGTGATTAGTTCATGAAGGTAGTTCATGTTAGGGCACTTGCCCTAACAAATGAGATTAGTGTACTTATAAAACAGGCTTGACAAATCTTTGCTCTTTCCATCATGTGAATATGTAGCAAGAAGGTGACATTTTTGAAACAAAGAGCAATCCCTCACCAGACATCAAATCAGCTATCACCTTGCTCTTGGACTTCCTAGCCTCCAGAACTGTGAACAATAAATTACTGTTGTTTGTAGGGGATATTGGTTTTTTTTTCTTATAAATATATAACTTTATATATTATATATTCACATATTTACAACATACACAATGTAGAAATATTTTTAAAGGTAATACTATGAGTAGTCTTGAAAATGAGGTGTTTTCAAAACAAAAGATGGGTACTTATCCATGGTGGGTTCCTGATTCATCTACAACCCAATTCTGGACAATGCCCCAGGCCCAGATTTCTACGGAATTCAAAGAGAAAGGAAGGGCTGCTGGAACACGGATTCTAATACCCTCCCCCTTCCCAAGCACCCTGACCTTCTACTGGTACCAGCTAACATGATGCAATGTGAACCCCCCAAATGGCCAACCCCCAGGGCCTGGCCATAGTGCCTGGCCCACAGTTGGTACTGAGAGGTCTGAGGAATGCATAGAAATGAGCGGTTTTAATCACCATCTCCCAGGCAGCATTTCTACAATCTGGAACATTCAATCACAGAGCAAAGGTTGGTCTAGAGGCAAATCCTTTAAGTGTTTCCACTTTATAAAACTATCTACACACCCAGGTGCTAAATAAATAAATAGACACAAAGTGCCTTTTCTTCTTTGTGCTTTGGAATCTGGAAGCCACTGGTCACAACACCACTTATCTTCCAAAAGTTTCTTCACATTCTACTAGCTCATCTATTGTGCACAGCAAATCTTCAAAGGAAGGCCTTCCTTCTGGTTTCTCATGCCACTATCTCAGCATCACTTCATATACATATGTGGGTACCAGCTTCGGCTGGTAGAGTAACCATGGTTACCACTTTATAATTGGTGTATTTTTCAAAGGGCATCCTGCCTTCCACAAATATTTCCCACATTAAAACACCAAATGACCAGATGTCTGATTTGCTGCTAAAGTGGCTGTCCACTTCAGGTGGACACCACTTCACAGGAAATTTAGCACCAGAAGAACTTGTGTACTGGTCATCCAGAACATACCTGGCCATTCCAAAATCAGATAATTTCACAACTCCTGCATCATTTACTAGACAATTTCTGGCAGCCAGATCTCTGTGGATGAAGCTGTTTCTCTCCAGGTACTCCATCCCCTCATGTACGTCCTGACACATGCTCAGCAGCAAGTCCCTACTGAGATGACCTTGTTTCTGGCAGAGGAAATTCAGAAGGCAGCCCTTCCCCATGAACTCAGTGACAGTATAGATTGGTTTCTCCTGGGTGCACATGCCATAAAGCTGAACTAATTTTGGGTGTGTCAGCTTCATCATCACTTTAGCTTCTTCTATAAAGTCCTCGCACATGGTGCCTTCCCTGATTGCTTTGATGGCGACTTTGTACTGGGCTCGCCACTTGCCCAGCCTCACCACTCCGAACAGTCCACTTCCCAATTCCCTCATAAAGGTCAGCTCAGAAGGGTTAATCTCCCGTTTCTCCTAGCTGAATCCTGCAGTGGTTGGGGCATTCTTCCCCTTGGTACTAACTGGGTACTGCAGCCTCGTGACAAGTCCTGCTGCGTTGTGCTCGTGATACTCAATAAACTCAGGAATTGACCCTAAAGCATGTTTTTCTGTTAGGTAGTACTTCTTTGGAGATGTTGTCGTTTCCTTTATGTGATAATGCCTGAAACCTGATGAACCATCTCCTCCAAATTTTGTGTAACGGGAGACTGTGTACAAGCCCGGTTGACGAGAGTCCCTTACCATAAAACCACCTCCTTTATCTTCATTCCTGAGGAGCTGCTCTGCCTTGCTCCTGTACATATTTCTGCAGTACCATTCATATTGATCTAAGTTGTTTGATTTCTTTCCTGTTACATAGTTACTTGGGATATATCCTTCACTCCCATATTTATCTCATGCTCTCCACCAATGAACATCATTCTTTTCTAAAATGATATGCTCTTGGCCTCTCTCTAACCTGAGGTCATGTGCTTCTGTCACTTGGAAATCGTACATCGCCACAACTATTTCTTCACTATTATCTTCTTCTGGTGGAATTGGTGGGGGAGGTCTTTGCTTCTTTATTTCTGGTGCTGGAGATAGTGCTTTCTTAATACTACTCTCAAAAATATTATATTTTTTATATCCAGGTGCTAATTTTTCAGTTTGTCTGCAACACTGATAACTTCCATCTGTCCAGAATTTAGCATGATATTGAATCATAATATTATTGTTGTTCTTTATTTCTTCTTTTAATTTCTTCACCCACTGCTCTCTGCTTTGTCCACTAGGTGCAAAAATGTAAAGTGCATTAGCATCATGAACAACCTGAAGTGGGTATTTGTTTTGACAGGGAATAACACCGTCATCGTTCTTCACTATTTCCACACACTTGATCTTTGAAATATCAATAAATCCCTTTCGGTATTTTTTCTCTGCTTGACCCTCAGAGTAGGTTAACACAGACTTTGTAAGGACAAAAAGTCTCTCTTTGTAGTTTAAGGGTAAGGTCTTCTCTTTCTGCTGGACCTTTTCATGAGAATCTCGTCTATAATAATGTTAAAATTCATCTCGGTCTTCTAATTCCTCCTTCTCCTGCCATTGAAGATCCTAGTATTCTGACGCTGCGTGTCTACACTCCTCGTAGCTCAGAAGGGAGAAATCCTTACCCATTCCTCGAGGGTCAGTTTCTGGACATGTAGAAACCGCTTTGCCGTGCTCACCCCCATCCTGAGCCTTCCCTGCCAACAGCCCGCAGTCCCTAGGCTGTCCCCGCAGGTGCACTTACCTCTGTAGGGGATATTGTTAAAGCAGCCTGAAAGGCTTCTTTTTTTCTTCCAGGAAGAAGAAAATGCCATTGTGGTGGCTCACATCTGTAATCCTTACACTCTGGGAGGCTGAGGCAGGTGGATTGCCTAAACTCAGGAGTTTGAGACCAGCCTGAGCAAGAGTGAGACCCCATTTCCAAAAAATAGTGGGGTGCTATGGTGGGCACCTATAGTCCCAGCTACTAGGGAGGCTGAGACAAGAGGATTGCTTGAGCCCAAGAGTTTGAGGTTGCTGTAAGCTATGATGATGCCAGGGCACTCTACTGACAGTGACAGAGACTCTGTCTTTAAAAAAAAAAAAAGAAAGGGCGGTGTCTGTGGCTCAGCGGGTAGGGCGCCGGTCCCATATGCCGGAGGTGGCAGGTTCAAACCCAGCCCCGGCCAAAAAAAAAAAAAAAAAAAAAAAAGTTAAAAAGAAAATAAAAGAAAATGCCATCCTGAATGTTGTCACTTAATCTCTGGAATGACAATGTCATCTTTATGTGTTTGACACTATATTTTAAAAGTTCACGTGCGTTTTTCTCTTTGAAGTTCTGCAACAATCCAATGAAAGAGCTGGGAAAGGTATAATTATGCATATTTTAATAGCCCTATCTATTACTGATCAATATCACCAAGTACTGAATAAGCTCCAGTGACTCATTTCTGTATGATCAATATTCAAGGTGCTGTAAGGGACCAACTTCACTATGAGGTAGTTTGGAGATAAGGGATCAGCTTAGATATGAGGTAGTTTGGGGATATGGGAAACTCAGATTAGGTCCTGTCTCTACGGGGTTTTCCTTTAGAAAATTTAGAGACTTAGCAATCTAACTGTATTTGTAGTAATCCCAAATCTTCTGTCTCCAAAAACCCTGCTGTTCACTTGCTTTGGTAATGTCCTATTTTCTAATGACGCCTTTTGTTCTGGCTCAACCCTTTCTCATGAGCTCCACATCAGTTTTCCTAGTTTCTACCTGAATATGCCACTGAAACTCAACGTCTAAAATTGAGCTTACCTCATTCTCTCACACCTACCTCATTTCCCCCCACTTCTTTCTTTCCCTCTTTCTCAGCCACTATGCTAATGGGGGAGGACGCAATTATATCTAAGAACAGACGTTTCTTCTTAAGGAGATGTAGGTGGAGGAGATGGATATGAGTCAGGCAAAGTAAGACTGGGGGAGTCTTAAAAGCGACTTTACCGTCAGGGAGGTCAGGGAAGGCTTCCCTGAGGAGCAGCACCAGGATGAAATCTGAAGGAAATGGAAAGGACAGGGAGAAAGAATAGTTTATAAAATGGGACAGCTTGTGCAAAGACCTTGTAGCAAGCACTGGAGAAAAAGAGTTGCACAAAGGTTGAGAGGAGGACGGTGGGAACCATGGAGAGCCCCCCTGCTTAAAATCCTCTGTGGCTTCCAGTGGCTCATAGGAAAAAAATGGAATGTACAGCAGAGCTTCATCTGCGTTCCCTCTTCAAGCTCCCACAGAGCCTTTGCATGTGCTGCTCCCTGTTTGCAACTGAGTTGATTCTTTCTTTTTTTTACCCTTCAGTGTATCCGGCATTTATCAAATATTTGCTATGTGCTAGGCACAATGCTAAGATTTTCTTCATATTATCTAATTTAATCTTCATAATAATCATGTACATAAGAAAAACTATCATTTCCATTTTATAAGTGAGGTAATCGGGACAGAGAGATTGAACAACAGATCCAGACTCATAATAGTTTCTGAGTGGTTGTTATGGATTGAATGTTTGTGACCCTCCAAAATTCCTGTGTTGAAATCTTAACCATCCATGTGATGATAGTAGATGGTGGGGCCGGAACTGACCAGGACAGTAGGGGAGCCAGGTTTGGAAGCACACCTGGCTGATTCCAGACTCAATGTGCTTGCCCGTTATGTCCACTGCTCCTCCTTTATATTCATCTCATCTGGTCAAGGCCTCTCATCTAGAGGCCTCCATTCAACTGCCATTTCCTTTGGAAACTTCCCTGTCTTTCCTAGTTGGATTAACCCCTCTACCTCGAACACTCAATAGCCCCTTCATCATTTGCATCAGAGCTGGAATTTTACACTTAATTGATCACAATCAGTCATAGGCAGGACTCTGTGAAGGGTTCCATGTAGGCGGTGTCTGTGTAATTACTGCCTCACTATTGTAACTTCTTTGCCTAACTTAGTGTTGTCAGTAAGTGCTCCATAAATATTTGCCTAATGGATGAATATGTACGTCTACATATCTTTTTTATAAGTTTGTATTGTAAGTTTTTTTTTACACTTAATATCTTTTTTTAAGGTAATGTTACATTTTTTTTTTTGGAGACAGAGCTTCAAGCTGTCGACGTGGGTAGAGTGCTGTTGCGTCACAGCTCACAGCAACCTCCAGCTCCTGGGCTTAAGCAATTCTCTTGCCTCAGCCTTCCAAGTAACTGGGACTACAGGCGCCCACCACAGCACCCAGCTATTTTTTGGTTGCAGCCGTTATTGTTGTTTGGCGGGCTGGATTTGAACCCACCAGCTCAGGTGTACGTGTCTGGCACCTTAGCTGCTTGAGCCACAGGCGCTGAGCCTGCAATGTTACTTTTAAGCTGCAATATTTCTATTTGCCAGTGTCATTGCTAAGTGTTGCATTTTCATTATCACATTTGAGTCTATGCACAAGGGAACTGAAGGTTGGAGTGAGACCCAATAAATTGCTTGGGTCACCCAGCTGGCCAGTGCAGAACATGGATATGATTCCAGGTTTATTTGTATCTGAACACTGTGCTCTTTCAACTGTGCCATATTACTTTAATTCTTATAATCATCTTCCCAAGTCAACCAGTTTATAATCTTGGTCCTAATGGCATGTTGTATTGATTGTAGATGTGTAATAACTTCTTTAGCAGACCCTTTAAAAAACTTACTTGTAGGTGTTTTGATATTTCAACATTATAAAGAAAGCTGGAAGCATGTTCTTATATATTTATCTAATTATTCCCTCAGAGTGTTTGTTGAGTAAAAAATTTAGGTGTTTTGAAAGTTTTTGATTTATATGGCTAAACTGGCAACAATAATACTTGAGATTTTAGTAGTTGATTCTGTTACTCAGCCTATCTGCCAACAGACTATTTCTGCTATTGCGCCAACAAAGAAAAACACAACTTTAAAACAGTTCTTTGAATTGTTAATTTGTCTTGGAGTACAGAAAAAAAAAGACCAAATAGACTGTGTCCCTTTTTCTTTAGACTTAGACTCCAAGGCATCAATTTTTTGTTTGTTTTATTTTGTTTTTTTCAGACACAGTCTCCCTAGGTAGAGTGCCCTGGGTTCATTCTATCTCACAGCAACCTCAAACTCCAAGCTTCAAGCTATCTTCTTGCCTCAGCCTCCCGAGCAACTGGGACTACAGGCACCTACCACGATGCCCAGTTATTTTTTTTTTAATTATTATTTTTAGTAGAGACAGGCTCTTGCTCTTGCTCAGGTTAGTCCCAAAGTCCTGAACTTAAGCAATCCACCTGCCTCAGCCTCCCAGAGGGCTAGGATTACAGGTGTGAGCCACTGTACCTGGCCCAAGGTACATTTTGAAGTACAGAATTTAGTATGTCCTCCAACTTAAGGCAGAAAAATAGGAGGGCATATAGCAAAAACACACTGCTTATGATTTGTTTGGTGTTTACTCTGTATCCTAAACACATTTTTCTCTGATATAGTTATATAAATGTTTGTATATATTTACAAAATCAAATAAAAAAATTTTGAGACAGAGTCTCACTCTGTTGCCCAAGCTAGAGGGCCATGGTGTCAGCCTAGCTTACAGCGACCTCAGACTCCTGGGTTCAATCCTCCTACCTCAGCCTCTTGAGTAGCTGGTACTGCAGGTGCCTGCCACAACACCTGGCTAACTTTTCTGTTTTTAGCAGAGACAGGGTCTTGTTCTTACTTAGGCTGGTCTTGAATTCCTGAGCTCAAGGGATCCTCCTGCCTCAGCCTACCAAACTGCTAGGATTATAGGCATGAGCCACAACACCCACTGTATTTTTGCATAATCTTTTTTTTTTTTTGAGACAATCTTACTATATCGCCCTTGGTAGAGTGCTGTGGCGTCACAGCTCACAGCAACCTTAAACTCTTGTACTTAAGCAATTCTCTTGCCTCAGCCTCCCAAGTATATGGGACTACAGGCACCCACCACAATGCCCAACTATTTTTTGTTGCAGTTGTCATTGTTATTTAGCTGGCCCTGGCAGAGTTCGAACCCGCCAGCCTCTGTGTATGTGGCTGGTGCTGTAACCACTGTGGTGGCTGGTGCCGTAACCACTGTGCTATGAGCACCACCCATAATCAAATTCTTAATGATGATGAAATTCTATACCTAAAATAATTTGCTTACCAGCATCTGTAGTGCACTCTCTTGTCTCTAGAAATTCTTGAGAATGGGTCAGAGAACATGGATAAACTTAATCTACTTTGCTATAGCAAAAACTGGATGCAATGGACAAGGAACAGAATGATAACTTTCCACTCCCAAAGATTCAGGAATTACACTGTGTACTTGGATCTGTCCCCTTTAAACCAGGTGGATGGTTTTAAAATGAATAATCAGGCTGGCTTTATGCTTTATAAATGTGAGTGCTCCTGGGAACGGGACCAGTTTTCAAAAATATTTCTTTTCCTGGAAGCATAACATTATAAAGAAGGCCAGGCTGTTAATTCCCTGACGTGCTAGGAATCATCACAGAGACAGAAGTTCAAATGCTTCTCTGCTGGCTTGGAGCCAGTGCACACAAGGGTGGGGAACAATGGAGGCTTTGAAAATGCACTTGGGGTGATGCTGTTTAACAAGCAGGATGCAGGGTTAGAGCCTGTGGCGGAAGTGCCATCCTTGTCATTCCTTCCTAGGATGAGGAGTCCACATCCTGGAGTACTGAAAATCAAAGGTGGAGATACACTGGCCATTCCAGAAGCAATGAAGTTGTTTTTTTTCTTAGACACAGTCTCAGATAAGCCACCTAATACCTCTGAAACTTTAGGTCCTCATCTATGGAAAAGCAGACTGAGAGATGTGATTTTAAAGGCATTTTCAACTGTAAAACTAGACTGCTCTTATATTTGAGTCTTCACATTCAGGAAAAAAGAAGATTAAGCATTCTTTTAATAATATTACTGTTAGAAAGTTGTTAACACACGTGATCTGTACTTAACTACTATAGATTTTTTTCTCCCGCCCCCAGTCACCGAATCTCAATGTCTCTCTCTGTTGAAAAGTAGACTTTATTTTATCCTAGTGAGCTGAGAATGTTAGAACAGAAAGAGATCTAGGGAGACAGAAGAAAGAGATGAGATGATTGTGGCATATGATCTAGGTTTATAAGATCATCTTTTCCTTTTATTCTCTCTTCTTAGCCTGCTCTTACCATCACTTTTTTCTATACTTCTTTCCCTCTTTCTTCATTCACAACCTCCAACACATTGACTGAGATTCTTAATTAAGAAAAAGCTACTGGTATTTAGCCAAATCTTTTCACAGCATTTTTCAGTGAGGAGTATAAAGTCTATTGATCCATGAACATGGCACATCTTTCCATTTATCAAAGTCTTTCAACAATGTTTTGTAGTTTTCAGTGTATAAGTCTTGTACTTATTTTGCTAAATTTATAGCTAAGTAATTTATTATTTTTGATGGTATTATAAGTGGAATTATTTTGTTAATTTTATTTTCAGATTTTTCCTCGCTTTTACCTATAGAAATACAATTGATTAGCCGGGCGTTGTGGCGGGCGCCTGTAGTCCCAGCTACTTGGGAGGCTGAGTCAAGAGAATCGCCTAAACCCAAGGATTTGGAGGTTGCTGTGGAGCTGTGTGACGCCACGGCACTCTACCGAGGGTGATAAGGTGAGACTCTGTCTCTACAAAAAAAAAAAAAAAGAAATACAATTTATTTATTTATTTTTTTTGCAGTTTTTGGCCGGGACTGGGTTTGAACCCGCCACCTCAAGCATATGGGGCAGGTGCCCTACTCCTTTGAGCCACAGGTGCCACCTACAATTGATTTTTTTTTTCTATAGATTTTCTATCCTGCAACCTTGCTGTACTCTTTTATTCTAATGGTGGATTCCTTAGGACTTTTTTTTTTTTTTTTGAGACAGAGCCTCAAGCTGTCACCCTGGGTAGAGTGCTATGACATCACAGCTCACAGCAACCTCCAACTCCTGGGCTCAAGCGATTCTCCTGCCTCTGCCTCCCAAGTAGCTGGGACCACAGGCGCCCACCACAAAACCCAGCTATTTTTTGGTTGCAGCCATCATTGTTGTTTGGCAGGCCTGGGCTGGATTCGAACCCACCAGTTCAGGTGTATGCGGCTGGCACCTTAGCTGCTTGAGCCACAGGTGCCGAGCCAGGATTTTTTATATATAAGATCAAGTACAGATAATCTTACTTTTTCCTTTCCAATCTAGATGGACTTGTCAAATTTTCCTGAACACCACCTCTAGTGAAATGTTAAATAGAAATGGGAAGAATGAACATCTTTTTCTTTCTCGTTCTTGATTTAGGGGAAAGTATTTAGTCTTTCACTATTGAATGTGATGTTAGATGTTTTCATATATGTCCTTTATCAGGTTGAGAAAATTTCCTTTTATTTCTAGTTTGTTGATTGTTTTTATCATGAAAGGGTGTGGGTTGTCTACCAGCAAGATGTTTAAAAAGGAAAAAAGAGAAAAGAAAAGGTGTTGGATTTTGTCAAGTATCTTTTCTGTATTTGTTGAGATGATCGTGTATTTTTTTCTTTATTATACAGTGTATTACACATTGATTATATTCATATATTAAACTGTACTTTCATTCTTGGGATAAATCCCATTTGGTCAGGGGATAATCTTTTTATATGCTCCAGGATTCAGTTTATTAGTATTTGTTGAGCAATTTTTGCCTTTATGTTCCTAAGGGATATTGGTCTATAGTTTTTTAAAAATTCTTTTCTTGTGATGTCTTTGTTGGGTTTTGGTAATGTCAGCATAATTCTGGTACCATAAAATGAATTGGAAAGTGTTTTGTACCCTTTTATCTTTTGGAAGAGTTTGTAAAGAATTGCTATTCATTTCTGTACAATTAAGGACACAACAATCAAAGCAAATAGACAACCTTCAGAATGGGAAAAGATATTTGCATATTACACATCTGACAAAGGCTTGATAACTAGGATCTATAGAGAACTCAAATTAATCAACAAAAGAAGAGTGAACAATCCCATCTATTACTAGGCAAGAGACAAGAATAGAACATTCTCTGATGAAGAGAGACAAATGGCTAACAAACATGGAAAAATGCTCATCAATCCTAATGATCAGAGAAATGCAAATCAAATCTACTCTGAGATATCATCTAATCCCAGTAGCCTATGTCACAAAATCCCGAACTTGCAAACGTTGGCATGGATGTGAAGAGAGGGGAATACTTTACACTCCGGGTAGGACTGTAAACCAATACAGCCTCTTTGAGAAGAAGTATAGAGAACCCTCAAAGAACTCAAATTAGACCTCCCATTTGACCCCATAACCCCATTACTAAGCATCTACCCAGATGAAAAAAAAAATCCTTTTTATCATAAGTACATATGCACTAGATTATTTATCACAGCTCAATTTACAATTGCCAAGATGTGGAAACAACGTAAATGCCCATCAACCCAGAAATGGATTAACAAACTGTGGTATATGCATGCCATGGAATAGTATGCAGTCATAAAAAGATGGTGACTTCCCATCTTTTGTATTAACCTGGATGGAGTTGAAACACATTCTTCTCAGGAAAGTATCACAAGAATAGAAAAGCAAATATCCAATGTACTCAATACTAAATGAAGCCAGTAGATGATCAAATTCTTACCCACAGAGAAGAAAAACTTTTTTCAATTCAAGTTTAGGGCAGGGGAAATGGGGGAGGGGGGGTTGAGGTGCTACCACTGAATGGGCACAATGTGAGGGTATAGGGCACACCTTTTGGGTGCAGTACATAACTACAAGAGGGGTTCTACCCAACACATTCAAATATTGTGACTTGGTTGTTTGTACTCTCACATGAACCTGAAATTAAAAAAAAAAGAATTTCTATTCATTCTCCTCTGAATGCTTGGCAGACTTCACCAGTAAAGCCATCTGGACCTGGCTTTTAAGTTGGGGAAATTTAAAAATTATTAATTTGAGCTTTTTACTTGTTATAGACTTCTTCAGATTTGCTATTTCTTCTTGAGTCAGTTTTGGTAGTTGTGTCTTTCTAGGAATTTACCCATTTCTTCTAAGTTATCTAATTTGTTGGTACACATAGGCAGTTGTTCATAGTATAATTGTTTTTATTTCTTTAAGGTTAATAATGTACCATCTTCCATTTCTGGTTTTAGTAATTTGTATTTTCCCTTTTCTTTGTCGGTCTAGCTAAAGGTTTGCCAGTTTTGTTTTTATTTCAAACAATCAATTTTTAGCTTTATAGATTTTCTGTATTGTTTTTCTAGTGCCTATTTCATTTGTTTTTACATGAATCTTTATCAGATCCTTCTTACTGCTAACTTTGGGTTTAGTTTACTGTTCTTATTCTAATTCCTTAAGGCATAATTGTAGATATTAATCTGAAGTCTTTTAAAATGTAAGCATTTATAGCTGTAAATTTAAGGAGAAATGGGGATTTGTTAAAAGAAGATTTAATAGTCTGATAGGTTTGAGAGAAACCTACTAGTATGACTCAATAATTTTACTTAGATGTTTTTCTTACCTTCAGATTCTATTGCAGAGTAGCATCCTAAATGCACAAGTAAAAATGTAAATGCCAGTAGAGCTTTTAATAGTGACAATTATTCAGTGTTCACATAATTTTTAATTTTGAAGGATGTCATCAATTATTTGATGACAACTGCACAACATTCTCAAACCTGTCACGTGTAGCAATTCTGCAGTCTGAGAAATTGCTCCTGGCATTTGCAAGCATGGCAGAAATTTAATAAACTGTCGCCAAACCATTTGCTTGTTTGAATGCCAAGGTTTCCTTCCCCACATCACATGCAGTGTCCTGCTGCCAACAGTTATCAAAATACTCCCACAGTTGTCACAGAGAGGATTGTTCAGGGAGTTAATATTTCTTTAGTCTTATTGTCCTTATATTTCATTGCCTTGCCACTTTTGGGGGATTTATTTAAGCAGCCTGAATAACATCAGTATGAAGCAGTTAGATATTAAATAATGGATTAAAAATAATTTTTGACATACAGATACAGCTATATAGGTAGAGAGTACAGCAAGATCGAGAAGGAAGGTATTCATGTTTTACTCTGTATGTTCCTAATGTTTGAATTTTTATAGGAAGAGTATGTGCAATGTGAAACAACAGGAAAGTTAAGAGAGAAAAGGAAAGTTAAAACAGGAAAGTATTAAGAAAAGTCCAGCTAACTCATTTTTATTAAAAGTATGCAGTTGTATGGTAGAAAAAGTAATAGTAGGATTTAGAGATAAAATAAAGCTCTTTGGATGAGAGATGGAAAAGAAATTGCAGTTGTTAGCTCTGAGTTTGTATTTTCTGTGTGACCCCAATAGGTAAGTGCCAGGCAATGTTTGAATAACTCTTGAATGTGAAACAGGAATGGTGGAAGATTGAAGGGAGTGACCCTGGACCTCAGTCACAAATTCAAAGATGTGTGAAATATAGTAAGATAATATTCACAGCTATCATCTGAAATAAACAAATCTCTGCTATGTCTTGTATGTTGATGGCTTTGACAGGCACTTTGGCAGTCCTTATCAAAATCTCAAATGCATATACTCTTGACAAGCATTTTCACTGCTAGGAATTTCTCCTGAAGAAATATACCAGTACACAGATACTACATACACAGATGCTCAAAGCAGCAAAATAGATTAAATAGTCTAAGTGTATATTAAAGAGAGAGTATGGTTAAGTAAATTACAGTCCAGCTTGCCTGAGATCATAGGGCGGAGAAGTGGAGAGCTGGGATCTAACTTTGGCTTTTATCCTTTACTGTACTACACATTTCATGAGTTAGTTCCTGCAGGTGGCTTTCAGGTGATCAGGCCCCATCTGTGTGTTATTCTAGGATAAGTAGAGAGGAGAGGAGAGAGGGCAGGCAAGGGACAAGGAATAAGGCAAAAGGCAGGCCTGGTTTGGAATTTAAAGCAGCAATAAAAAATAGAAAAACAAAAAGAGATACATATAATTAATGGAAAGGGGTTCCTGAGGAAAGTATCTTGTTTTACCAAAAGAACATTACCTTAACCATTTCTCACCCTACTCCCCAGGAGCCATGAACCCCAATTCTAAAAGACTTTAATGAGTATGTAGTTAGTCTCATAGGCTTTTTTTTTTTTGCTCTGAAATAGAGTGGGAGACTGAAGGAAGAGCTTTCTTCTGGAGAATCTATTTGTTTCTTTTCATCAAAGAAAATCCATATTAACATATGTTTGGGGGCTTAGGACATCTTTGAATTTCTAAACAAATGGGAAGAGAATTCTTGTAGTGTTCCCTAACTATGAAATGAGGTGTGGCTGCTGCAGTGTGGGTGGGATGCTTCAGAGCATTTTAAGTACCACATACCAGTTTTAGGAGTCCTGGCATTTTCTGCATGCCCTGGTGTTTCCACCGTTCCCAGATGCTATGCTAGCATTCCGTATGACCTTGAGCCAAGGACTAGCCTTTCTGTGATTCATTTTCTCTAGCTACTAAACGAGGTGGGTGGTGGAATAAGTGGTCTGTACTATGCCTTCAACTTGTGATTTAATTTATATTTTCAACACTTGCTGGATCATCAGAATTTTAAATACGATTTGGTATTTATCAATGAGGATTAGAAACATAAAAAATTACTTCCTTAACACAATTCATATACACATACATATATACTATTATTATTATTGATAAAATGAAACAGAAAATGTTATTTACAAGAAACCTTGGTGATCTGTATCCTCAGTTCTCTCTTTGCTATTAGGAAAGAACTGGTAAGATTTTCTTACCTTGTAAGGATGAAGGTAAAGTCTTGAATTCCTGAGCTCAAACAATCCTCCTGCCTCAGCCTCCCAGAGTGCTAGGATTACAGGCATGAGTCACTGCACCCTAACCACTGTGCTCATTCCTCAAACTTTTTATTTAAAAAAATTTCAGAATAGGGCGGTGCCTGTGGCTCAAAGGAGAGGGGTGCCAGCCCCATATGCTGGAGGTGGTGGGTTCAGACCCGGCCCAGGCCAAAAACTGCAAAAAAAAAATTCAGAATATAGTTGAAGGAGTAGTCCAATTAACACCCTTACTTAGATTCACCAATTATTAACATCTTGTCACATTTGCTGGATTTTTTTGCTCCTTCTCTCAATGTAGATCCCCTATTTTTGCTGAACCTTTTGAAAGTTTAGTTACAAGCATAATGATAACTTTACTCTTAAATATTTTAATATATATCCTAGAAACAAGAATTCTCTCCTATATGACTATGATACTATTGCCATACCTAAGAAATATTATTGATACAATATAATTTATATTTAAATTTCTCTGACACAATGGTATCCTTTGTAAATTATTTTTCCTTCTAATCCAAGATCCAAGTGAGGATCATACAGTTAGCTGTGTGTCTCTTAATTCTCCAATTTATAACAGTGGCCTCTATTGGTCCACCTTTCATGAAACATATTTTTGAAGAGTTCCAGTCAGTTTTATAAAATATATTACTTTTTGGATGTGTCTGATTTCCTCATAATTCTTTAAATACAGGTTAAATATTTTTATTAGGAATACTACATAGATATATTTTATAACACAAATGGAAACCACACATAACGTTAGATTATCCCTTTTTGAATAAGGATGAATTTGACCATTTTGTTAAAGGGATATCCATCAGATTTTCCCATTGCAAAGGTTCATTTATTCCTTTGTTTAGATAGTAAAGTGTGAGGAGATACTTAAAGACTGTGTAAATATCTCAATCCCTGGGGCAGTGCCTGTGGCTCAGCGGGTAGGGCACTGGTCCCATATGCCGGAGGTGGTGGGTTCAAACCCAGCCCTGGCACAAAAAAAAACCAAAAAACTACAAACAATATCTTAATCCCCAATAAACCTTTTCTGTTGATTTTAGCATTCATCAACAAACCCTTCCTGTACCAATTACTACATTGGTAGTTACAGAATGATAATTTCCCCCATTCCATTATTCTTACTTCATTTAATATTAGGCATTCTTCTATAAATAGAACTTTTCATCCACTTTCTGCCATGATTTATTTTGAGCAGCACTATGGATTCATGGGTTTTTAACATATATGTTTTTTTTTTAACATATATGTTATAATCTTTTATCATTATTCTATTCTGTGAATATTTCCTTATTTCTGGCACAATAATGATTCAAGCTTATCTTAGATATTTACTGTCACTGAACTAATTCTTTCTATTTGGCAGAGAGATTGGCAGAGTGAGATTAAGATTTGAGATGATTGATAAAGAAGACAAGAGATAAGACTTAAAGTAGGGAAAAATTTGAGGGGTTGGAATTCTTGGGCAAAGATTACCTTGAGTATATCTTTTAAGTTCTCCAAACCAAATTTCCTTTCCTGGAAAATGAAGATTATCATGCCTATTACTCAGGTAGATTGTGAAAATTAATAAACTCAGCTCGATTACTGGCACATATTCAATAGTTGTTGGCTATTATCACTAGGGACGACCTTCCAACCAGGTTAATTTCTGTGATACTAGTGAGTTCCAATTACCTGACTCCAATGCGTGTACGATTAAACTTCCTTAAGTTTATGTTCAGAGGCTTTGCTTAATATCGCTGTAAAACGTTCTAAGGGCAACTATACTGTTTCTAGCTGGGTAAGTCTCGAAGGCTGGTGAAACAACAAGCTTTTAAGAAAATCATTTTGGGGTGGCGCCTGTGGCTCAGTGAGTAGGGCGCCGGCCCCATATACCGAGGGTGGCAGGTTCAAACCCAGCCCCGGCCAAACTGCAACCAAAAAATAGCCGGGCGTTGTGGCGGGCGCCTGTAGTCCCAGCTGCTCGGGAGGCTGAGGCAAGAGAATCGCCTAAGCCCAGGAGTTGGAGGTTGCTGTGAGCCGCGTGACGCCACGGCACTCTACCGAGGGCAATAAAGTGAAAACTCTGTCTCTACAAAAAAAAAAAAAGAAAGAAAATCATTTTGTGCAAATTTAAAGAGGAAGCAGAAGACACTCCTCCATATGTGCATATATGTACATTTCGTGGTTTAAAATAGAGTCTTAAATGGGAGATAGTCTGATAAAATATAGACTGATTTCAATCCAAGCTTAACTACATTTTTCATTTTAAAAAGTGAAGATGCTTACACTTTCCCTGCGCAGTTACTGGGAAGGTAGAATCTGGGTAATGTATCCTGGCAGGAGTCTTACCAGACCCTTGTACCTTAGGTGGCACTTCCATCTGGTGGCGAAGTAACCAGTTGCAAGCCAAAGCACAGAATTGGGAGAAAAAGCGGTGGGATGAATTTGCCACCTATACCCCTTAAGCAAAGCCACAGCATTAAACAACTTTGAATAAAAACCTATGGAATGCTTACTTTGAATAACAATAACGGCCTGGTACGACCAAAGGATTGGTTGCTCTGGAATTTCTTTTTTCTTTGCAGGGACATTGATTCATTCAACAAATACCTATTGAGGGCCTCTGCGTGGCAGGCATTGTTCTGGGCACTTGGGAAACATAAGCGGACAAGAGACAAAAATTCCAGCCCGGGATGCCTTTTCCTATACTCTCAATACTCTCCAGACACTATGAACAAAGGTAGATCATGAGTAAAGAGCTCTATGGATTATAAAGTTCCTTCCAGGGTCAACAGGACGTGTTTCGAGGCCTACATTTTTTTTTTTTTTAATCTATTAGCCGTTTAATTAGGTTCTCTTTAAGAAATTTAAAACACCATTTTATGAGGGTAAGCTCCATTTGTCAGGGCAAACACGCATCGCAGGTAGCCCTGGAGCTGAGGAATAGCCTTGATCTTCGGTAAAATTTGCGAGTCCACAGCTTTTTGATCAACCTTGCGCTGTTCTGTTCTCTCATATTTCTCTTTTTCTGCGGTGAAGATCTCACCTTCCTGGTGTCTGGGCTTCCGGAGCTGCTGCTTCTTGAAATAAGCATCAGTAAGATGCTCCGGGATTTTAACATTACTGATGTCGATTTTTGTGGTGGTGGCGATGACAAATTTCTGGTGTGTCCTTTGTAGAGGAACTCTATTGAGGGACAGAGGTACAGTCACAAGTAGCAAGCCACTGCCCTGTTGCTTTAGGAAAAGCACTCTCTTGCCTCTGTGGCGTCCAGTGAGGATAATTAGAATGGTCCCGGGTGTGATGCTAGATCGCAGTTTTCTCACATGCTGACTGACTGTTTTTTTGCCATGACTCAATAGCTTTCGAGGCACATCTTCAGTGGGATAGTATCTAGGCATTTTGCGAAGTTTAACAACCCGAGTACCACCATTCTTGTCCCCACCAACTGGTTTTGTAACAGTGGCAAGGACCTTCGCCTTCTTTTTCTTTTCAATCTTGGATTTAGCTGCTGAGTATTTCCTCTTATACATAGCCTTTCTCTAATATATGGCAGATCGGGAATATCTGCCTATTCCTCTGACAAGAACAGGATTTCTGCTGCAGTGGGGCTTCCCCTTCTTGGCCTTAGGCCTCTTCTCTTTTTTAATAGGTTTCTTCTCTTTAGAAACCGGCTTCTCAACTTTTTCACCCGCCATCTTGCAAGACGGGAAAGAGCTCGAGGCCTACATTAACAAGGCCATTAAATGGGGAACCCTGGCGCAGACCCACGCCAGCCCACCTCCGGACCCACACTGCAAAACTGAAAGCTCAGCCCCAAACTAGCGGATGTCATCGGCTGACCGCCAAAGCAAGGGTAAGTAAAAGCCGTCTCTCCCCAGTTTTTCTCTCCGGAAATAGGTATATCCTTTCTGGGACGCAAGGGCCTAGCTCAGCCGGCCGGGGCTCGAACCCTTGGACCGTGGAGGGCAATGCGTCTATGGGATTCTCTTCCCGCAAAGGAGACACTTGATTTCCCGCGGAGCCACGAGGTAGTCGGCCTACTGTCCCGGGGGCCCAGCACCTCTGCGCAGCCACCGCGCGGGGACCACGCGCCCCTGCTCCGGGACGCCGGACCTCAGCCAATTAATTCTCAGAGAGGCGCGAAGGCGTCCCCTAGTGGCCGCGCGCAGCCCGAGCGCCGGGCCCGGAACAGAACTGTGCTACGGAACCCCGGGTGAGCGCTCAGTTTCCGGGGAAGGAGGGCAGAGACGGACCTGCGCGTCCTGGTCTCCACGGCGGCGATGGAGGCTATGGCTACCGGAGCCCGGGGGCTGCGGCTATGGCGGGTCGCTGGCGGCGGGGCGGGTTGCAGTGAGTTTCAAAGGCGTGAAGACTGCGAGCGAGGGTTTGGGGAGGGCAGCGGCAGCGGCCGGGCAGCGAGGGGAGCTTAGGATACCTCTGGAAAGGAGCCCACGTCCCGTGCAAACACGTCTTTGTCTTCTCATGGGAATACTTGTTACTTTTCAAGTCTCTTGATTTTGGAGTCTGGGGACTCCAGCATTTCTCGTCCTGGAGGTTGATAGTTTTGGCGTAGGAAGTTTTGTGTCTTGAAGTCTCCGTGTCCTTCGGACCTTTCAAATCGACCACGTTGCTCACTCTCTTAGTAAATACTTTGGCATATTTTGATTTTGCTTCCTGGTTACTTTCTGACCCTTAATATAAAGCGCAAATTAGAATACAGCAGAAGAAATTGATGGGAAATAGAGATCTGACGTGAAAGAGCAAAGTTAAAGTACAGGCGCGGATATGAGCCAGCTGCGTTTCTTCCATTGGCATTTTAATATTAACATTAGAAAGCGATTTAAGTTGATCTGTGAGTGCATTTTTTGCCAGTGAAGTTTAAAAATCTGTTGCCTCTTTCTTTCATTATTTTGGGATGATGGTGAGGCAGCAGTGGTGCTGGTTTTGCACCGGCAGTATGTTATTCATTTTTTCAGTTTTCCTATTTGTTGTAACTTCTCCACAGGATTTATAGCAACATCACCAGCTTCTCACCTGTCACCGACAGAATTGACAGAAATGCGGAATGATCTCTTTAATAAAGAGAAAAAAAGGCAATTATCATTAACTCCCCGAACTGAGAAGATAGAAGTTAAACATGTTGGAAAAACTGACCCTGGCACTATCTTCGTGATGAATAAAAACATTTCAACTCCTTATAGTTGTGCCATGCGTAAGTAACAGAATTGGGATACAGTTTTGGTCATTTTACTTGAGCTGTGCAGCTGGTGCAGGAGAAAAGATACTGTCATTGTTGTCTGAACTTCCCAGAAGTTCTCCTTTATTTGACACATTATTGTCTATTCACCACCTCTGTAGCTCTCAAGGGTATGTGGGTTTTGCTAGGTTGGCACTGTGTTGTACAGGTTGTCTTGGGACTTGCTTGAATCCGGCTACGTTTAGAGTACTAAATATTTTCTGGCAGAATGCTGTGAGACCTGAATACCGTTGTTATTCAGTGTGCCTACCTCTTTTAAAGAGGACCTGATGTAGTAGGAGCAGGTACCATGAAGGGGTGGATGGATTTTGGGATAGGGATTGTTGTGATATTTTATATGCTTACCACTTACCTCTGCTGTGTGTTGTGTTTTTGTAAATATGTGAGTGGAAATGTGTATGGGATGAAAATATTTGTTTTGTTCAGATCTTAAGGAAGAACATTGTGCTCCGTGTGTGATTTAATGTGAAATTGAAAGGAACAGGGCCGCTATTTGATTTGTTGATCAAACTATTTGGATAGTTGCTTTGATAGAAACTGGTAATATTTAAATATAGAAAGCCCCCGCCCCCAAATACACAGATATACTATCAGGCATGACTAGCTGCATTGTTTAACTTTTGGAAAACTCAATAATGATTCCATATTAGAAATTAATAACTTTAGTTATCAGCTTAAGCTAGCTTAAGGAGGGTATATACTCTGTCTATTCTTTTACTCTGGCATTTGCGTTAGTACTTATGATAATTATTTACTCATTTGGTTTTCAAGTATTTCTTGAAGTTCTGCTATATGACAGGCATTAGAATTATAGAGAAGGATAAGACAAAACACAGATTCTTAAAGAGCTTTATACAAACCACTTGTAGAGATGAAGCTTCTGAACCATCTTCAACGTGACCCCTACCTTGAGACTTTCTTGATGTTCATACCTTTAGTCATTTGGCAGACTTACTAAGCATCTGCTATATTCCTGGCCAGTTGCTAGACTCTGCATTTATTTATGAGTAAGCAAAAACACATGATCCTTACCTTTATGGAACTTATGTAGTGGTTGATAATTTAGACTCTGTAGTTTGATCACTTTTGTGAGTAGCTATGTAATTGCAAAACATCTAATCAGGTATAAAGTTGCATTCTGGGGTCATAGAACAGACCAGAACTGATCGGCTTATATGTGTACCTTTGTGGAACTTACATTGTGGTTGATAATTGGTGGTTATGTGGTGTTTACATATTAATAATTAAAAGTGGTAACTACACTGTTTAAGAGTTTGTGTCATGGAAGTAAGAGATGGATTAGGAGTCAGACCAAAAACCAGTCTAGAACAGATTTATGGGGTGCATGCTAATATAGTTTTCCTTTTCTAAGTTGTATGTGCATCTATCCAAATATGTCCATGATATTGTTCTCTAAATATTTAGCCCTTAGAAAATTCTTTTATTAATAATTCTTTTATTATAATTTAATTAATAATTTTAAACTAGACTTAACCTTAATCATTTTTATAAATGGTTTGGGTAATTTTATAAATAACAAAAAATTGAGTGTGTTGGGTATTTTTATTTTATTGGTTATAGATGTAATATTTAATACTTTTCTTCCAAAAGAGACAATCTACAGAATCTTACCTTTCCATTGTTTTACTTCTTAGTGAAGCACTTAAACATGTAAGTTTTCACTTTGATTTTTCTAGCTTTAGATCATCAATTTATTTTTAATTTTAGATTTAAGTGAGTGGTACTGCAAGAAGTCTATTTTGGCTCTGGTGGATGGAGAGCCTTGGGACATGTATAAGCCTTTGACCAAGTCCTGTGAAATTAAATTTCTTACTTTCAAAGATCGTGATCCAAGTGAAGTAAATAAGGTATTTCTGTCTCTACATTTTTTTTCTCTCTGGTTTTTCCTTCTCCTTTTTATTAAAACTTATGTTCTGTGGAGTTTAAAATGTAAAAATATAACCAAGTTTAAATGTTGTACGGTGTAGTCAATGTTTCTCTGTATTTTGGATTGAGAAAACTATATGACATGTTTTTAACATTCACATCTTTGTTTAACTCATGTTTATTAATCACCTCTTATATTATGGGTGGCTCCATTTCTACTGCTACTGTTTGAATTCAGCCTTTGACTATATTTTTGGGATTTCAATAACTCTTAAACTTTCACCCCCCTTCCTTTTTTTAGTACTTGAGTCTTCTTTCACAGTCCTGTAAGAGTTTTATTGAGTGACATGACTAAGGATCATGTCACTTACCCCTAAGAACTTCTCTGTCTTAGAACATTCACCTAACTCTCCAGACTCTGCATAATCCACCCCCAGCCTGCCTTCCCAGCTATGCCTCCCACTGTATCCACTTCCTCTTTGTTCCAGCCTCCTTAGAATGAGAATGCCTGGTCACTAATGGTTTGTACTATGTTATCCTCCTTGCTTTTTTTGATGCTCCTTCTTTGAGCTCAACATTTTCTTTCTTCCTTGGTAAAATCCTATTAATCATTTATAATTCAATTAAAATGCCCTCTGCTCTGTGGAACCTTCTACGTTTCTGCTTTTCAAAATTCTGCTTTTCTCTAGGGTCTTACAACACTTGGCTTGTCTCTAGATACTATAATTTTGTCATGTAATAAACTGTAAAATGCATTACAGTCTTGGCTCTGTGAAGACAGGGCTTATGGCCTATATTTAACCTAGTCCTTGACTTTCATACAGTAGGTGTTTAATAAATATTTGTTGAGACAAAATACTTAAGAAAATGATAGAAATGATAATAGTAGTTGAATATATGTTATGTATCAGGTGCTGTTCTAGGTGATTTATAGATAATAACTTACAAACTAGGAAGTTATTCATACAAACTACGAAGTAGGTACTCTTCTCCCCATTTCCTGGTGAGTAGACTGGGACAAGGAAAGGTTCAGCACTTGACTGATGTTGCTAGTTTAGGAAGAGGTGGAGCCTGGATTTGAACCTGGGCATCCTGACCGGAGTTCAAAAGACATTTAAGAATATTTAAGTAGTGTGGATAAAGTATGTTTTGCTATTTGCCTTCAAGGCCTGGATTTGTATTTACTTTTAGTGTAATATGGTTTCATAGGACACATAGTGGAACAATCTGCCACACATAACCAAGTGACCTCCCTCTTAAGGGGACTAACACGGGCACATATGGTGCAGGACGCATGTTGCTCCTTGTGACTCTGATAAGGTCACTACGGGGATGTTTATATCAGGCATGTTCATGAATCAAAATATACTGGTAAAATGAAAGCCCAGTTAGTGGTGAGGCTGCTCTGTTATGAACATGATAACTTGAGTAATGTGTTGTGATGTTAGGTATAGTGAATCGTAAAAGTTGAGTTTTTCTCTCTATATTTGTAAGTGATATAAACAGTTACATATTAACATATTTATTTTACTTTAGCACTAGTTTAACAAGTTTGTCCTGGACTAGAAATAAATGCTGTCAGATAGTAAAACTATCTGTTGGTTGATAACCATTTATAGTGTCTCATATCTTATAAACATTAATAGCAGGCAGTCAGTGCTTCATTCTTTCCTGGTTTTTGCTTGGTAGAGGTAATATCATGACTTAATGTTAACTATTTCTACTTGCTAAGAACAGACAGATATATCAAAAATATTTCCTAAGTCAAAAGTTGACTTAAATTTTAATATTGTAGAAATTTTAGTGAATCTTACTGTGTATATGTTTGTATTTTTTCCCCCTAGGCTTATTGGCGTTCTTGTGCCATGATGATGGGCTGTGTAATAGAGAGGGCATTCAAAGACGAATATGTGGTCAGTTTGGTTAGAGCTCCAGAAGTTCCTGGTAATGTACACATAGGAAAGTAGACCCTTTTCGTAATCCTTGAATATTTTCGGTTTTTTTTTCAGACAAGGTCTTATTTTGTTGCCCTGGGTAGAGTGCAGTGGTGTCATCATAGCTCACTCCTGGACTCAAGCAATCCTCTTACCTCAGCCTCCCGAGTAGCTAGGACTACCGGCATCTGCCACCATGACCAGCTAATTTTTTCAATTTTTTTGTAGAGCGGGGTCTTGCACAGACTGGTCTTGAATTCCTGACCTCAAGCAGTCCTCCTGCCTTAGCCTCCAGAGTACTAGAATTATAGGGGTGAGCCACTATGCCCAGCCTTGGTACCTATTTTTGATGATTTATAGAGTTTATTCTATTTTTATCTAATATAAATAAACATTGTCCATGGGCTTCCTTTATTGTGGGTAACAAAATCCATCCTATTATGATTAAATATGAATCTTTAGGGATCAGTAATTAACATGATAGGCTGGGCATGATGGCTCACGCCTGTAATCCTAGCACTTTGGGAGGCCAAGGCAGGTAGATTGCCTGAGCTCAGAAGTTTGAGAACAGCCTGAGCAACAGCAAGACCCCATCTCTAAAAAATAGCTGGGCATTGTGGTGGGCATCTGTAGTCCCAGCTATTTGGAAGACTGAGGCAAGAGGATCACTTGAGCCCAGGAATTTGAGATTGGTGTGAGTTTTGATAACGTGGTACTCTACTGAGGGCAACAAGGTAAGACTCTGTCTCAAAAAAAAAAAAAAAAAAAATGAGCCTGATAGAGTTAGTGGAAAGTATTTTTCTCTTGAATATGAATTTTATGGAATCACATTGTCTCAGTGTTTATTGCCTACCACTTTAATCATTTGTTTCCAAATTAAGGGAGGAAGAATTGGGAATGTAAGTAGAGTGCTAGAAAGAGCTATGCTTAGGTGATACTGTGAAATGAGCATGAGTCTGGAGAGGGGCAGCAAGGTGGTGAGGTAGAATGGTCCTTTGTAATTTTGCTAAAATCATCACTTTGCAGCAGTGTATATAGTAGGATCACATGTATATTTTTAAGAAGTATGTACACCAGAAATATTTAAAAGAAGCTCAAGAAATGATTCTAACATAAGCAAAAGAACAAAAATTAAGATATGGAGGGGATATAAAAGAAATTCAGTGTTGCATTTCTATTTAGTCATTTATCTGCTTACTCAATATCTTATTCCTTTGGAATTGTTGTATCTACTAACTCTTTAAAAACTGTGGTGAAGAAAACGTTAATGCTCAAAATATTGGTGGTTTTGGGTTAACAAAAGGTGAGTTAATTTTTCTGGTGGGGGAAATTTGGTATAGCTCTGGCAAGCAGCTCGATAATGCCAAGTGTTTATAATTTGTAGACTTTGGTGAGATTGCTAACCCTTTATTTTATGGTCTGAATAGTTGTTGCAAATTTAACTTTCTGTTAGGGCAGATTTAAACTTTGCTGTATTTTGATTGGATTTACAGTGATTGCTGGTGCTTTCTGCTATGATGTAGTTTTGGATAAGAGACTTGATGAGTGGATGCCGACAAAAGTAAGTATGCTCTTTGGAGTGTTGGTTTTAGAGGCTGTGCCTTCCTCTGTTAGAATGATTCCTGTGTTAGTATCGTTGAGTGGTATTGCACATTGAGGACATTAAAAAAAATCTATCCTTGTTGCTTTTTTCAGTATATTTAAGACAGAGGCTTATGAATGAGAATCTTCATAGTACCACCCACAGCCAGTTGTCTTGAAGCTGTATGTCTTGAAGGTGTATGTCTTGCTTGACCTTTTATTGACATGCCTTCTGTTCCTTAAAGTAGTGGTTTTCAAGATGCACAAAGTAAAACATAGAAACTTAACTATCTTGGTTGATGTGTAGTGGAAGGCTGGGAGCTATATCTATTTGGCTTCCCAGAGCACAGTTTGAAAACCACTGCCCTAAACCATTTTAGCTTGTTGTATATGATTAAATCTGTGTATACAAAGGGTTACATTAACAGCTGGGGTGAATTAAAGAATTAGACCTTGACAAAATAACCTAAACAGCAACAAACTAAACTTTGTGAATGGTCTACTTTTGTAATGAGTGTAGTCTTCGTTGTTCTAGACTCGAGTAGCAATAGGGCCTAACAAGGGTGGTCTAGACTTAAGAGGTAAGGGGCTGAAGTATTTCAAAGGTCAAACCTGGTGACTTAGTTATGATGGGGGAGAATAGGCAAATGCCTAATTCTTAATTAAGCAAAATTGTGTGTTCTACATATTAGGAGTCTGGAGATAGGAAAAGGGGAGGCAGTGTAGCATACCGTGTTATCAATTCCACTGTGTACATTCTTTTTACATTTGGATATCTCTGAAAATACACCGGCCTTACAGTAGATAGCATACAGAAAAACACTATAGTTCTTTAAAAAATGGTTTTGGAGTCAGGGTAGATCCACCTTTAAATTTGGTCTTAAAAGTTACTTCTTGTGTAATCCTGCCCATATTATTTGCAATAATATCAAGAGAGAGAAGAGGGAAGCAGGAAGGAGGAGTGAGAGAAAGGAAGAGGGAAGAGAGGTAGAAGGGTTGGTGGGGAAGGGATTAGAGAAGGACTAGAAATGTTTCTTCGTGATCTTTGGGCTCTTGTCAGTGTAGCTTCTTCCTTTTCAAATGTGTCCACAAGTGTAAGATTAGGTTGTTCTTTATTGAGGGGAGTCAGGTAAAAATTAATGAGATTAAGATTCAACTCTCAATATCTAAGAAAAATTGCTCAAGCTAGCCTCAAATTCCTAGGTTCAAACAATCTTCCCAGCTCAGCCTGCTAAGCAGCTGGGACCACAGGTGCTCACTGCTGTGCCTGGCTTTTACTTTTTTTTTTTCTTTTTAAGAATAAATGTACTGGGCGGCGCCTGTGGCTCAGCGGGTAGGGCGCCGGTCCCATATGCCGGAGGTGGCGGGTTCAAACCCAGCCCCGGCCAAATTAAAAAAAAAAAAAAAAAAAAAAAAAAAGAATAAATGTACTAGCTGATGGCAGTCTCTAAGAAGTTCAATGGATGGCTTAAAGAAAGTAAGATAGAATTACATTGAGAAATAGTTCTATCAAACCATAAACATAGATTTCTTTTTTTTTTTTTAATGTAGTAAATTACTCCTTTCATGAGAAGAGGCTGGGGCTGGTGGGTCATACCTATAATCCTAGCACTTTGGGAGGTGAAGGAAGGAGGATTTCTTGCACTCAGTCTGAGTAACATAGTGAGACCTCATCTCTACCAAAAATAGAAAAATTAGTCAGGTGGTATGCTCCTGTAGTCACAGCTGCTTGGGAGGCTGAGGCAGGAGGATCATTTGAGCCCAGGAAGTTGTATAAGCTGTTAGGTACCACTGCACGCTAGCCAGGGTGACAGTGGGTGACCCTGTGAGACTATGTCTCAAAAAAAAAAAAGAAATGAGAAGAGTCATTTCATGCAAAAAAGTCTAATAGGATTTTTATGGAGGGAATTTTATTATAAAAATTATTTGGGTAATGGTGCTTGACCTTTTCTGTATTAGTAAGGATTTAGAGTATGAAAATTCAATTAGAGTTTTTATTAAAATTCTCATAAACATTGTTACTATGTATCATATTAATCATTTTAATTGTGTAAAATTGACATTTTCATTAAACAAATTTGTAATATGACTATATGTAATATTTTGTACAGGGTCAGTGATGACATACATTTCTAGTGAACCTTTCTGAATTATAAAAACAATAAATTTTCCCCCAAGCATTTAGTAAACTTTGTTTTATTTATCTGGTAAACACAGTTTTATGACTTGTTGTTTATTGGCATTTTTCTTTCTTGCAGTATAGTTTTAATAAACATATCTAAAGCTGAATATTTGGATGAAATGTCTATTAAAATTTTTTTGTAGGCTTATCCTTAATCATTACTTTTTAAAAGATTGGATTTTTTTTTCTTTTTTTTTTTTTGAGACAAGAGTCTCATTCTGTTGCCCCAGTCTAGAGTGCCCTAGTGTCAACCTAGTTCACAGCAACCTCTAATCCCTGGGCTCAAATGATCCTCCTGCCTCAGCCTCCCCAGTAGCTGGGACTATAGGCACCCAACACAACTCCACATAATGCCTGGCTAATTTTTTTCTATTTTTAGTAAAGACGGGGTCTCACTAATGCTGAGGCTGGTCTCAAACTCTTGAGCTTATGTGATCCTTCCACCTTGGCCTCCTGGAGTGTTAGGATTATGGGTGTGAGAAACCTCACCTGGCCAGGTTATCATTAATGATTGTTATTGATGCAGGCTGATGTGTTAATTATAGGTAAATAATAAGTTTTATAGTTTGTGAAGTTGGGCCAATGTTGTGGTTCAAACATTCAATTGTTGCAAGTTAATAGCTTTTCCTCCTAGCAAATTTGAGTGTGGTTTTTATTTTAGTTGAATTCATAGTACTAGGCATACATTTTGTCTTACCCAGCTTATGGAGAAATGCTTTTAAGTAAATTTTTACTAAAGGATATTACTTTTATTCTGAAGGAGAACCTACGTTCCTTCACAAAAGATGCTTGTACCTTAATTTATAAAGATCTTCCATTTGAAACCCTGGACGTTGAAGCAAAAGTGGCATTAGAAATATTTCAACACAACAAGTAAGTGTTGGCATCCTTTAAAGCAAGGTTATACCTCTCAGAATTATAAGTAATGAAGAAAATTCAAGTCTTAAGAATTTTATATTTGATGTTCATATTATTCTGCTTTATTTCCCACTCTAAGATCTTTTTCTATATCAGGCTAATTACTTTTGTTCATCTCATTATTTTACTGAGAAAATTGTTCTCCAGGTCCTTTAATAATTTTCTCACTTTATTTTATTTCTCTGTTTCTTAGGCTAGCTCTTCTCTTTTTATTACCATACTGGTATGTTTCCTCTTTTTCTATTGGGAAGAGATAACATACATTAAATAACCATATTATTTTGTGCACTTGGCAGTCTTCCCTTACCATTCTTCTTCCACTCTTTAAATGAAAAGGGTAAGGTTGAAAATGTAAGCAGTTGAAGAACTCAAATGTAACTTGAGACTTTTTTTTTTTTTAGACATTGAGTCTCACTTTATCACCCTCAGTAGAGAGCTGTGGCGTCACAGCTCACAGGAACCTCTAGCTCTCTAGCTCTTGGGCTTAGGCGATTCTCTTGCCTCAGCCTCCCGAGTGGCTGGGACTACAGGCACCTGCCATAAGGCCCAGCTGTTTTTTTGTTGCACTTTGGCCAGGGCTGCCACCCTCAGTATATGGGGCCAGCGCCCTACTCACTGAGCCACAGGTACCGCCTAACAACTTGAGACTCTTAACAAATGCAAGCAATGTAACCTAATTATATGTACCCTTATAGTAATTCAAAATTAAAAAAAAAATGTCAGTTTGGAAGGCAGCTAATAGCTGAAATATAATGGTATAATGTTTACACCTCCAGGTCTTAATGGATGTGTTTCGCATGTGAATTAATTCATTTAGTGGCTTTTCTTTGTCAACATTTGAAATTGTTTCTGGTTTCTCAATTCACTTTCTCACTCAGAAAACATCCAGTTTACTTTCTACTATTTGTTATAAGAACACAAGCTAAATTTTAATATTAATATAATATGAAATTAGAACTAATTAGAAAGGGAAATCTGCACTGCCAAAAAATAGCATAAATAGTCTAAGCCAAGATATTTTATATTACTCCCTCTCAGTCTTCAGAATCTGGTATGTAGTTTATATTTAAGGCACATTTTTTTTTTTTTTTTTTTTTTTTTTTTGTAGAGACAGAGTCTCACTTTATGGCCCTCGGTAGAGTGCTGTGGCGTCACACAGCTCACAGCAACCTCCAACTACTGGGCTTAGGCGATTCTCTTGCCTCAGCCTCCCGAGCAGCTGGGACTACAGGCGCCCGCCGCAATGCCCGGCTATTTTTTGGTTGCAGTTTGGCCAGGGCCGGGTTTGAACCCGCCACCCTCTGGTATATGGGGCCGGCGCCTTACCGACTGAGCCACAGGTGCCGCCCTTAAGGCACATTTTAATTAGGACTGGTCCACGTGTAAGTGCTCCACAGCTGTATTACTAGACATTTTATTTTGGGACAAGTTTGAGATAGAGAATATTGGATCACTGAAGGTAGGTCAGTGATTGGGCTTTTCTGTTCCAGGGGGAAAGGTAGGAAATTTTTGTGGCTTTGGCTCATAGGGGACAGGAGCATCTTAGAGATGGGTCAAGAGGTAAGTATTTAAGGGAAGTGGCCCCATCAGTAATGCATGCCACCCATGTGTTGACTATGGCCATCAGTAGATGTTTTTGCATAAGCAAGCCAATGCTCCCTCCTATGTCATTGCCTGAGCATGTGTGCATACATATCATTTAGCACCTTGGGTTAAATAGACAAAGTTCTTAATAGTAAGTGGTAAAGTCATGGTTTTAACTTAAGCTGTGTATTTCCATCTGTGCTTTTATCTATACTGACAGAATTGGGTAGATATGAGAAACATTTGGGCAATAGAATTGACAGGACTTGATAATGAATTGGATGTAGAGGGTATGGTGGGTGAAGAAGGAATGAAAGAAATCTGGGCTTTCACTTGGACCGGTTGGTGGTGTTGTGCTTACATGGGAAATTTAGGAGGAAGTTAAAGTTTGGATGGGAAAAGAGGTGGTAATGTTTTCAAGTTGGAGATTTGGAGAACATCCTAGTGGGTGTCTAGGTGATTCTCCGATACATAGTTTAGTTTAGAAGTATATGCATAAGTAGTAACTAATGCTTGCAGCTTACAGAGCTAGCATATGGAGCATGCTTAGAGTGAAAAATGGGTATGGGATGGAATCCTTAAAGGGTAGAAAAAAACAAGAAGGGCCAGAGAGGAAAAATAACAAGCAGGAGGGAATGCCACTGAAACCAATGGAAAGAGCACTTCAAAAAATGGAGGTGAGCAGTGGCGTTAAGAAAAAGGGACTGAGGGATTACACCTGCGGTGCATCTTACAAGGGTATATGTGAAACTTAGTAAATGTAGAATATAAATGTCTTAACACAATAACTAAGAAAATGCCAGGAAGGCTGTGTTAACCAGTGTGATGAAAATGTGTTAAATGGTCTATAAAACCAGTGTATGGTGCCCCATGATCGCATTAATGTACACAGCTATAATTTAATAAAAAAAAAAATTAAAAAAAACAACAAAGAAAATGGGACTGAGAAATGTCCATTAGCCTGACGCCTAGGTGGGAACCTGTGACTTTGCTGAGAACGGTTTGGTGGAGTCATGAAACCAGATTAAAGGCAGGTGAGGGTCCAAGTGTAAACTACTCAAAAAGTATGGCAGAAGAGGAAGGAAGGTCTTTAAATATCCTTTTGTATATTTAGGGTTGAAAATATTTTTTTTCTTTGCTACTTTAAGGTACAAAATAGATTTCATAGAAGAGAAAGCATCTCAGAACCCTGAGAGAATAGTTAAGCTACACAGGTAAGTAAAAGTCTAAAAATTGGTTCCTATGTTAATTTAGAGTAAGACTTAGCTTTATTGTTATTTGAATGAAGAGTCTGCAATAGATGAATTTGTACCTTATTTTGGTATTACCTTATTTTCTATTGCTTTGTTTATTGTTGGATATGGTAGTTAAGTGGAAGCTTTAAATATTCTTCAGGAAGAGTTGGGGTTTCTGTTCTCACTTTATTGTTTGCCATTTTTTATTTCATTTCAAAAATTGAAAACTGCTGTTTGATATGTAATTTCTAGGAGTTAATTTTGGACTTGGGTAACATAGTCATTCTTATGAATTGAACATGATATTTCATGTATGTACCCAAATATGAATGCTAACCAGTTATTACTTACATTATATGTATGTAAGTTAAACCAGAATATGCTTTCTGATGCATGGTTAAGAAAGGTCCGCTGCTTGTATTGACATTCCTTTATGGAAGCCAGTTCCAAGGCAACACATTGTGTAGAAATGACTTCATGGCCTGGTTCTGTTTTCTCAACCTCCTGCTTCCATGATTTGGACTCATCCTTTTTAGTCTAGACACTGCTTTTGGTTTCTGAACAGTTTGTCCCACTGGATTCTAAACTCTGTTCTGTAGGTTATTGTAAGGTTGTAGGTTATCTTTTTTGTTTGTTGTTTTGTTTTTTTGAGACAGAGCCTAAAGCTGTCACCCTGGGTAGAGTGCTGTGGCATCACAGCAACCTCCAACTCCTGGGCTTAAGCGATTCTCTTGCCTGAGCCACCCAAGTAGCTGGGACTACAGGCACCCACCACAATGCCTGGCTATTTTTTGGTTGTAATTGTCATTGTTGTTTTGCAGGTCGGGGCTGGATTTGAACCCTCCAGCTGTGTTGTATGTGGCTGGCGCCTTAGCCCCTTGAGCTATAGGCGCCGAGCCAGGTTATCAGTTTTAAGTTATCAGTCAGATCTGATTGATGGTGTGTGTGTTTTATAAATCATAAAACCTTTAAATTTATATGTGTTAATTAAAAAAAAGAATTTGATCCATAATATTTTGAAAATTTTTAGCCTCATTTCTTAAGACCATTATTTCAGGGGTCATTAAACTGAATTGAGCCTTATTGAATGTTCTTGGTTAGAGATATAGCAGCTAAGGGAATGAGTGGATTTTATTTTCAAACTGATATAAATGATTTGACATTGAGGTTTTGTTTATTTTTAAAATCATATCAGAATTGGTGACTTCGTTGATGTGAGTGAGGGCCCTCTTATTCCAAGAACAAGTATTTGTTTCCAGTATGAAATATCAGCAGTTCACAATCTTCAGCCCACCCCTCCAAGTCTTCTGCGAAGATTCCAGGGTCTCTCTTTACCTGTTCACTTGAGAGTAAGTAAAGTTTAACGTTCCATGTCTTCCAGTTTGGGTATACATGCAGTTCTGGACTTGATTTTTTTTTTTTTTTTTTTATCCATTTGAAGGATATAAATTTTCATTTTTCTTAAGTTGTTTTACACTAGTATTTTGTAAACTTGGATTTATGATTAAAAATAAGTTAGCTCAGGGTATAAACATATAATTATAGAGGAAACATTAGTTGAAACAGTTAAACTAAATTGAGATAGTATTTTAAGTAAAAGGCGAAAGACTTTATGATCTGAACAGAAACCAGAGTATGAGGTAATGTTTTTAATTTTTCAGATTACCATGGGTGAGGATGCATTGATGAGGAGGTATTGGACTGTGTAATGGGAAGAGCTTTCTGGAGTACCTTTGGCCTTACATTTGGGACGTTCTTGTGTCTAGTCCTAATGATCTATTCATATCCTAATGATCTGTTCATGTCCCAAAGCCTATCATTTTCCACATTGTTCCCATCCCTTGCTGGTTTTTTTTCTTTGATTTAAATTTTTCATTTTGAGATAATTACAGTTAGAAGAAATGATACAGAGAGATCCCATGTACCTTTACCCAGCTTTCTCAGTGGTGGCATCCTGTAAAACTAAAATGCAGTGTCACAACCAGGATACAGACACTGCAGGGAACTCTCAGGTTGCCCTTTTATAGCCATATCCATTTATATCCCCTTCCTTTCCATGTTCCCCATGTCCCTGTCTCCTTACCCTTGGCAACTACTACTATGCTTTCCAGTTCTATAATTTTGTCATGTCAGGACTGTTACATGAATGTGATCAAATAGTTTGTAATTTAGGGGGTTGGCATTTTTTACTTAGCATGGTACTCTGGAGATTCATTCAAGTCATGAGTAGTTTCTTTTTTCTTGTTGAGCAATTTTCCTTGGTGTGGTTATACCACAGTTTGTTTAACCAGTTACCCATCAAAGACTATCTGGGTTTCTGGTTTGGGGCTGTTATGAATAAAACTGAAATTTGTGTACAGGTTTCTGTGAATATACATTATCATTTCTGTCCTGGAATAAATGGCCAGGAGTGTAATTGCTGGGTCATACGGAAACGTGTGTATTTAGTTCTTTAAGAAACTCCCAAACTGTGTATCAGAGTAGTGATACCATCTTACATTTTCACCAGCAATGTATGAATGAGCAGCTTTTCTTTGTCCTCACCAGCTTTTGATGCTGTCACTATTTTTTATTTCAGCCATTCTATTAGGTTTGTAGCGATTTCTCATTGTAGTTTTAATTTGCATTTCTCCATTGGTGTTGAATATCTTTTTATGTGCTTATTTGCCATCTGTATATGTTCATTGATGAAGTGTCTGCTCATATTTTTTTCTTGTGTTCTAATTGAATTGTTTACTTTTTACAGTTGAGTTTTGAGCATTCTTTATATGTCGTAGATATTAGTTGTCCTTTGTTACATGTGTATATGTAGTTAACAAATTTCTGTTTCTTTTTGTTTGTAGCCTGTGTTCTTTTCATCCCAATAGCCTTTTTTCACAGCAGAAGTTTTTAATTTTGATGAAGCCAGTTTATCAGTTTTCCTTTTTTTTTTTTTTGAGACAGAGCCTCAAGCTCTTGCCCTGGGTAGAGTGCTGTGGCATCACAGCTCACAGCAACCTCCAACTCCTGGGCTCAAGCGATTCTCCTGCCTCCGCCTCCCAAGTAGCTGGGACTACAGGCGCCTGCCACAATGCCCAGCTATTTTTTGGTTGTAGCCGTCATTGTTGTTGGGTGGGCCCCAGGATGGATTCGAACCTGCTAGCTAATATGTATGTGGCTGGCGCCTTAGCCTCTTGAGCCACAGTCACCAAGCCCGTTTTCCTTTTTAATGATCATGTTTTGGTGGTGTCAGTTCTAAGAACTTTTTGCCTAGCCCTAAATCCCTAAGATTTTTTCCTGTTTCTTTTTCTTTTTTTTTTTTCTACAGGTTTTATAGTTTTACATTTAAGTCTATGGTCCAATTTGAGTTAATTTTTTTATAAGGTATGAGATTTAAATTGTGGCTCATTTTTTCTTTTTCTTTCTTCTTTTTTTTTTTTTTGCTTACAGATGTAAAATTGCTCTAGCACCATTGGTTGAGAAAGCTTTCCTTACTCCACTGAATTACTTTTGCATCTTTTTAAAAAAACAGCTGGGCATATTTGGGTGTCTGTCTTTGGGTTCTCTGTTCTGTTCCATTGATCACATATGTCTATCCCTTCACCAATACCACACAGTCTTGATTACTGTAGCTATAAATAGGTTGTGAAATCAGGTAGACTAATACCTGCACTAGTGTTCTTTATCCAAACTGTTTTAACTATCTAGAATCTTTTGCCTTTTCGTTTATTTTTAGGACACTCTTTTCTATGTCAGTCTTGCAGGGATTCTGGTGCTAATTTCATTAAACCTGGATAGCAATTTGAGGAGAATTGTCAGTAGTCAAATGCTAATCATTGTAGCTATCCTATAAAGAATTCAATCTTCAGTGTGTTGTCTTCTAATCTATGAACTACCTCTGACTTTTTGTTTGTATAGATCTTCTTTCATCTCACTTATTTTGTAATTTTTACTACACATCCTTTACATATTTGATTTTTCTGCATAATCTGCTTCCTTTACTAGCTTTCTCCATTTCAGTAAATGATCCCATCATCTAGTTATTTGAAGCAATCCTTAATTTCTCTCTTTCTTTTTTAGCTATGCCCCAGCCCATCTATCAGCAAGTTCTTCCACTTTTAACTATAAAACATTCTGAATCTGTCCACTGCGTCTCATCTACTATTTCTTCCCTTATCCAAGTCCCTCTTTATCGTCATTCCCTTTCCTTGGTTTTACCCTGGCCCTCCACAGTACATTCTCTATGTAGTAGCCAAAATGGTCTTTTTAATACACAATCTATTATGTAATTTTTTTGTCCCAAAATTTCTAATGGCTTCCGTTGAACAGATCCTAACCTTTTACCCAGTCTCAAAGCTTTGCAGTCTCTGGCCCCTGCCTGCCTCTCTGACTGCGTCTCACAGCACTCTCCTCACCCACTGTAATTCCAGCTGCACCTTAGGATCTTTGCACCAGCTGTTTATTCTACCTGAGTCAGACATGGCTTTCCTTTTAAATGTGCCATGCTGCTCTTTCTCCAGAAGGGTTGACATGTTGATATTTAGTAATTTATCATAGATTTTCTTTTTTTGAGACACAGTCTTACAATGTTGCCCTCGGTGGAGTGCTGTGGCATCACAGCTCACAGCAACCTCCAACTCTTGGGCTTAAGTGATTCTCTTGCCTCAGCCTCCCAAATAGCTGGGACTACAGGCGCCAACCACAATGCCCGGCTATTTTGTTGTTGTACTTGTCGTTGTTTGGCAGGCCTGGGGCTGAGTTGGAACCTGCCACCTCCAGTGTATGTGTCTGGCGCCCTAGCCAATGAGCTACAGGTGCCAAGCCTTTATCATAGATTTTATGAGCTCATTTAGTGTGAAGTAGTCACTGGCTCACTCATGTTCCTTAGTATCACCTTCATTTAACTTAATAAAATTGATATCATCATTATGCACTTTGCACCATTGTCCTTAAAGCATTCTGCTGTTATATAAGATTGTTAAGGATGAAGGAAATTGGCTCTATAATCTTAGGGTTTTCCTTGTTGTGTTTTACTTGTTCTTCAGGGTAATTTTCTAAATTTTCTGGTTCTGCCATTTCAATGTGAAAATGTCACAGTTGGTTCTTAATGACCATCTTCTTGTGATTACTTATGATTTGAAGAATGACTTCTAGCATGTTGAAATTGGCTATTTAAGAAAAGAACCACAATGTGTGGGAAAGTGGGGAAGATGTTTACTTCCCATTAGAACAGCGGTATTAAACTGTATTAAAGGGCTGCGGCATTAGGAAGGTTGAGAACCACTGCATTAGAAGGAATGTTTTCTGTAATGGAAATGATTAAGAGAGAAAAAAGGAGGAAAAATGGAATATTCACTCTTTCAATTTAGTCTTTTTTTCTTAAGTGCTAAACAAAGTAGCTGTTCTGTATGGTGCTCTTCCCTACGCTGGTCTTTCCCACCATTTAGCTACATTAGTACTGCCTAGCTTTTTATTTATTTATATTTTACTTTTAGAAGCTATATAAGGACTCAGTCCTTTTTACTTTGGCTTTACAGCTATACTTAAATAGCAAATTTTTTCTCTTCAAGGCACATTTTACAATATGGGATAAGCTATTGGAAAGATCTCGGAAAATGGTAAGTGTTTTTGACAGCTGATGAGTAATTTTCTATGAAGAGATTTTCATCATAATTAAGCAAAAAAGGGAGAAACTAAGAAAAAGACAAAAGAATAAAAAGTTTTATAAACTTTATAAACATTTAAAGGATTAAAATTTGTCAAATATACTTTAAAATTGCCTTAGCTACTGACAGTAAAAGAGCAAATATTCTGAAAAGCCACATTTGAATGTTTGTGTTTTTGTAGTTTATTCTGTTATTAGCACTTATATTTCATAAGTAGGAGTGGTTATGTTTCTTGACCACACCATCCCTATTCACTATTTTGTAGGCTGAGTGTTGCTCTTTTACTTTGAGGCCTCATTGGCCTCCTCCGGACCCTGACTTCCCACTGCTCTGCGGACTCTGTAGTCAGGCTTGCAGGCACGCAGGGCAGCACACTCCAGACTCACTTTCAAGTCTGTCTGTTTCTTCATGACAGTTCTTCTGTCTGGCCTCTGTTTCCTCCCATCTGTCTACATCATACTCATTCTTTAGTACTTTGCCTGAGTCACACATTCTCCATGGAATAGTCTCAGGATAACCTCCTAGCACATAATTATTCATTCATAAATTTTATACCTGATTGTATACCTCCTCATCTTGTTTTTGATTGTTTTCTTTGCTGGTACATTTATATTCAGCCTTTTAACCCATAAGTTTTGAACATAAAACTCATAAGTTTTGAACATAAAACATATAAGCCCAAATTTTGAACATAAAACACATGGCAGGGGGGTGGTTACCCAAGAAGTGTTTATTGACTTTTTCATAATGACATATATGCCTAGTCTTCATTAATGAATTTACATTAGAAATGATTGTTCAGGGACTTAACCATAGTGTCTGTGTAAAGGCTATGTACTTCTTTTCTCATGAGAAGAATGTATATTTGAATGTATTGAAAATTTGGTCTTTGGTTGGTTTTTAGTTTAAGATCATTTTAATTTAAGATCATTTTAGTTTAAGAAACTCTCGAAGAAATGAATATCTAAGAAGAAACTCAAGAAGTAATAATAACTGAATATTTTAAAGCAAAGAAAAATGTAGAAAAATGGTAGGGATAGTAATTCACCTAGAATATCTACTGAAGTCAGTCAATAGATGTTTTTGAAATATTTATTCTGGTTTAGTTGCTTTTTCTTCCACTCTCCCTTTTGCTTGTCCAAAGGGAGTGGATTAAATGCACGTTCACTGATTGAACTAACACAGACTTACTGAGTGTTTATTGTGTGCCAAGCACTGTATGTGCTGGAGGTACAAAATTGTATACTAAATGGCTGCTGCCGAAAGGAAGTCACTTCAATGGAATCACTGGACTTACAACCAGACAGTTTAATTCAATGTAAGGGGCTCTGGCATAAAGAAGGGAAGGACCCAAACTAAGCTGGGGGGTTGGTTAAGGAACGTTCAAAGGAATTAGATTCTGTTAAGCTGGTTTTAAAGGATGAGTGAAAATGGGCCAGGGAGATAATTTGTTGGGTCATGGGTTGGAGGTTATCTCAAGGAAGCCGCTTGTCTAGAGGCCTGGAGGAATGGAGAACATAGTGAATGTAAGATGAATTTGAACGTACATGTCAGCCACTTGCTGGCGATAGCATAGAGGGGCTTGTCTTCCATGTTGTGGACCCCTAAAGTGACGGAGGGTGACAGTGAATTTTGAGTAGGGAAGTGACATAACCATCAGCTATTTCTCTTTAAAAGTTTATTCTGAGGACAGCATGGAATAGAGCTGCAGCTTAAGCCAAGGATTCTAATAAGGGGATAGACGAGGATGAAGTCCTGAAAGTACAGCTATGGGAGCAAGAAGGAGAATTACTTAGGCCAAATTAGTAAGACTGTTGGTGGAATGTACAGGTGAAAAGGGAGTGGATTCTTGAATGCTGGGTTTAGGCAGCTGGGTAGAGCATTTTATTGAGATAGATAACGTAGGAGGCAGGGCAAATTGTGGGGTGTTGAGGAATTCAGCCCTGTTTGTTTGATGAGGCTGAGTGACACAGAATAGAAATATAATAAATAGATATTAGTCTAGACTAAATCTGTAATATGTTTATTCTAAATATAATTATACCTCAAAAGAAAATATATTGATTTAAGATACCTTTTTGCAGCATTACAGGTGTTTTTTGTTATAGTAAATGATTTAATCAATGAAAATTAAAACAACAAACTTGAGAAGCCTAGTTAGGCATTTTTACTAACATGCCTCAGATTACATCATTGAATGGAATTATTATACTTTATATGATGATAACTTATATTGGTAAGTTGGCCTTTATGTCTTTCTCTCTTATATCAGTGATAATTATTAGCGAAGGAGAAAGACAGAGAGTCATTATAGAAAAAGTACTGTGGAATGACATACTGCAAATGGTGGGTGAAGGGTAAAACTGTTTATTAGGAAAGTAAAGCTATTTGTGTTTTTACAGGTAACTGAAGATCAAACTAAACCAACTGAAGAAAGTGCATCTACCTAACAACTTTATAAAATTTAAATATGTATAGTTAATTAAAATGAAATTTTAAAGATAATGTTTGTGTGTATACACTTTTTCCTCCCTAGGATTGACAGTGATTTTTTTCTTTCTTAGTCTGAAGGATGTTAACACCTTACGTTACTCATAGTAAAAACTCCACACAAAAGCAATTCCCTCTCCTGCATGGATGCAGCACTTTGCCACGTTCCCATACCATGTGTACACGTATAAACAGATATGTACAAATACCGATGTAATTTTTAAAAAAACATAAATTGGATTATACTATTTTACATTTTTTGCTATTTTAAATGTGGTGCAGTAAACACTCTGGTACAAAATGGCAAGAGTGTTGATAGGTAATGATATTAACTGTTTACTGTGTGTTGGGCCTGTGCTAAACCCTGCACCTGGAACCTTTTGTTTATTCCTCACAACAACCTGTTGAGAAGGTGTTTCTATTTTTAAAATGAAACAGACAGAACATAGAGTTTGAAAGTGGCAAGGCTGAAATTTGAACCTGGGCAGTTTCAGTCACATGCTCTACACTGCTGCGGAATAGATTTCTGGCAGTAGAGTTATTAAAGGAGCTGGCCTCCCCCAAATTTTGCCAGATGATACTCCAACAACACTGTTTGAGAGCCTGTTTCCCCTTACCAGGAGCAGGCCTTGGTTATCAAATCTTTTAAAAATATTTTGCTAAAAAATTTCTTCCTCCTCTAGTCTGAGCAGGTTTCCTGGGTTTGGTGCACAGGCTTCCTCTGAAGGCCCTATTTTTTTCCTGGATGGGATCTGTTTTCTCCTAAAGTCCTTATCTTCCTGTTTCTTGATTAACTGTCCCATTTTGCTAGACTTTGTCTTAAGTTTCTTCCTAAGAACCAGAATATAACAGGTGAGCCCTTGTATGTCTAAAGCAGCTTAATTTTGCATTTATATTTGATAAGCTATTTGACTAGAGAATTCTAGATTGAAAAAAATTCTATCAAAAAATTGAAAGCAGCTTTCTTTTAGCTTCTGATATTGCTAATAAGAAGTCTGAGGCCAGCCTGATTTTCTGATTTTCCTTTTTTTTTTTTTTTTGAGATAGAGTCTCAAGCTGTTGTCCTGGGTAGAGTGCTGTGGCATCATAGCTCACAGGAACCTCCAACTCTTGGGCTCAAGCAATCCTCTTGCCTCAGTTTTTCTATTTTTAGTAGAGGGGGGGCCTCACTTTTGCTCAAGCTGGTCTCAAACTCATGAGCTCAAACAATCTGCCCCCCTCAACTTCCCAGAGTGCTATGATTTACAGGCATGAGCTACTGGCATCTGGCCCAGCCTGATTTTCCTTTTTAAGACTGTATGACCTGTTCTCTGTATACCCTTCCACCAACACACTCTGAACCCTGGACCTTATATATAGTACCTTCCTTATTCTTAATGTTGTAAAATTCTTTATCTGTATCTAGGTCTTCAATTAATTACTCTGCTGGTACTTAGGAAGTTCTTTCAATTTTTGACATTTCTTTTTAAGTCTAGGAAATTTTTTTTCTTTTTTTTTTGGATAGTCTCAGTCTGTTGCTCTTCGTGGAAGGAATACAGTGGCATCATTTTAGCTTACTGCAACCTCAAACTTTGGGATCAAGCAATCCACTTACCTCAGCCCACCCAGTACCTGGGACTACAAGGGCGTAACACAACTCCTGGCTAATTTTTTATTTTTGGTAGAGTTGGGGTCTTGTTCTTGCTTAGGCTGATCTCCAACTCCTGAGTTCAAGCAATTCCCCTGCATTTTCCTCCCAGAGTGCTAAGATTACAGGCGTGAGTCACTGCGCCTGCCTGGGAATTTTATTTTTCCATTATTCCTCTTTCTTTTTTTTCTGTTTTTTATTTCTCTAACATTTTTTAATTGTATTTAACTCTACTGGTTATGTGTATTTATTTCTTCTCTCATTTTTTCTTGCATTTATATTTTAATCTTTCTTTTTTTTTTATTTTTTTTATTTTTTATTTTTTTATTTTTTTTGTGGTTTTTGGCCAGGGCTGGGTTTGAACCCGCCACCTCTGGCATATGGGACCGGCACCCTACTCCTTGAGCCACAGGCGCCACCCTATTTTAATCTTTCTAATTAAACATTATGTCAAGCATGTTTAATTCCTGAAAGTTCTCACGTGGGCTCCTTGTTCGTAGAATCCTGTTCATGTTTAACATATGCGGTATATTTTTGTGAATCTCTCTGAAGATACTGGAGTTATTTATTCCTTCATTTTCCAGTACCTGAATTATCATCCTTTCTCTGGTGACAGATTTTTTTTCTTAGTCTTTTGTGTTTCAGGCCTTTTTCCTTGTTGGCCGTCAGTTTATGGTTGAAAATGTGGCTGTAAGGAGGGTGAGTGGTGGTTCTGTGGTTTGAGCAAGGCTTGGTTTCTTACAGGCATCTCTAAAGCTGAGTAGAAGCAGCAGGCTATTAGGAAGGGGGGTTTCTAAATGGTAGAATGAAGCATCTTCAGTCTTGGCTACTGATTTTCATACTGACTGTCCTGGTTTTCTCTAGACTGTTCTTTCACGTATTTGGGTGGCAGTGCTTGGATTTAGGCCCTTCTGTATTTGGCAGTGGGATAGAGGTCAACTAGTTTGTATGCCCTTTAATTAATCCCTTTCTTTTTCATTAGTTTAGATTTAATTAATCCTCCTACTGTCTTCTGCTATCTCTGATCTGAGACCCAGCTGGGCAGGTCCACATATATATTCTAGGTAGTGACATTCTCTGGTGCTTTGTAAGTCTTTTCACTCTCTGTCTCTTAGAAATGGGTTGAAATCTACTTTGCTACTGATTTTTTCTCCCATTCCTATTTGTGGATTTATATTAACATTTTTCTTTTAAAAAGTTGTGAGATATTTTTGAGCATACAAAAAATACAAGGAATAATTCAACAGACTCCTGTTTGGACATTTTTCATAGTTTTTGGGCAGCACTGACCACTCAGTTTGGCAAATTCTCACCCTATGGATCTTAACAAATAGAAGAGTGAAGCTTAATTTCCTACCCTTCCTTACAGTTAGAGCTCAGATAGGTAACCTAGGTCACCTGTTAGACATACCTATGTGTAATTTGGAAGTGAGCCCTGTGAAGATAGAAAGGTATGGGATACATTTTTCTGAGAGGAACAGTGACATGTGGCTTTCCAGGCAGCAGTGGAGAGGTCCCATGGAATGGTACATACAAGGTGTGGGGGGTGTGCTCAGCAGTCCCCCTGCAGTTGCTTCTCTTCCAAGTAGAGCCACTGTCTGGTTCTATCTTGTTTGTACCTATCCTTACTCTTCATGATTTCATATTTTTACTATAGTGTATGGTATTGTCTGTGTTTTGAGCTAAACATAATTGGTTTTATGTTTTAAAGCCAATTGCAATTTGCTTTGATTGCTCAGCCTTATGTTTTCATGTATGCCGTGTTGAAACATGTAAAGAATTAGTACATTCATTTCAACTATTACATAGTAATTTTTTTAAATGATGACTATCGAGGGCGGCACCTGTGGCTCAGTGAGTAGGGCGCCGGCCCCATATGCCAAGGGTGGTGGGTTCAAACCCAACCCCGGCCAAACTGCAACAACAAAAAAATAGCCGGGCGTTGTGGCGGGCGCCTGTGGTCCCAGCTGCTCGGGAGGCTGAGGCAAGAGAATCACATAAGCCCAAGAGCTGGAGGTTGCTGTGAGCTGTGTGACACCACGGCACTCTACCGAGGGCAGGAAAGTGAGACTCTGTCTCTACCAAAAAAAAAAAAAAAATGACCATCGACTGTTTGAATATTACAAACAGTACTGCAGAACATACACTTGAGCATGTTTCTTTGTGTGTGCATTTGACAGTAGTCTCCCCAGGGTCATGCATCTTCAGCTTTACTAAATGTTATTACTTGGACATCATGATAGTTGTACCAGTTTACTCTGTCAGTGGTGTGAGAGTTCACATTCCCTCTACTCCCATCAACATCATTCTCAGACATTCAAATTTTTTGTTGGTGGTATATGCAATCCTATCTCGTCTAATTTAATTTGTTTAATACTGAGCATATAGCACCAAAAAGCATCTCTTTTTTTGTTCTCTAGTAAGGTTTTCTCTTCTATGAGTTACCGGTTTACAACCTTTGCCCATTTTTTATACTGAATTTTTGTCCCTCTCACATTAACAGTTCTTTATATATTTAGAAAGTTAAAACTTTGTCCTGGCAAGTATCTTCTCTGATCTGGCTTCTCTTTTAAACTAACTTTATGCTGTTTTTAATTTTAATATGGCCAAAATTATTCATCTTTTCCTTTATGATTTACACTTAAAAAATTTTAAGAATCGGGCGGCGCCTGTGGCTCAGTGAGTAGGGCGCCAGCCCCATATGCCGAGGGTGGCGGGTTCAAACCCAGCCCCGGCCAAACTGTAACAAAAAAATAGCCGGGCGTTGTGGCGGGCGCCTGTAGTCCCAGCTACTCGGGAGGCTGAGGCAAGAGAATCGCTAAGCCCAAGAGTTAGAGGTTGCTGTGAGCCGTGTGACGCCACGGCACTCTACCCGAGGGCGGTACAGTGAGACTCTGTCTCTACAAAAAAAAAAAAAATTTTTTTAAGAATCTTTTCCTAACTTGTGATTGTAAGGCTGCCTATTGTAGTTTTCATTTTAAAGTCTTGCCTTTCACGTTTAATTGTATAATTTGTTTGAAGTTTATTTTTGCATAAGGAGTGGGGAAAGGGATCACGTGGATAGTCATTTACTCTGGACTGTTGATTTCCTGTCTACGCTCAGTGGCTATGCTGCTCTGACACAGATCAGGTTCCTTTAAATGCCTGGGTTGGCTTCACTGATCCATTTGTGCGTCCTGTCCCACCGTCACACACTTTTAATGACTGGTTTTTATAACACATTTGCTATCTGGTATGGTGAATCTTCTTTCCCTATTTTTCAAAATAGTCATGGTTATTTTAGGATCATTGTCAATTTCTGAGTTGTCTTAAAATCTGTTTTATCTGATACTGAATTTCTACTTCAGGTTTCCGTAAGTTATGGTAAATATTTTCAATTCCTTTCATCTTTTCCATATTATGTTTTAGATTTTCTCTTAAAAAGAGCATATAAGAATCTTTTTATTAAATCCATTCTCCTAAAATAATTGTGGACTTGACGACTTCTCCTTGTGCTTAAATCAGTACTTGCTTGAGATTATTTTGTGAGCACTGTATATTCTGGTTGGAGATTTTTATAATGTGCTGGTACATTTTTTTTTAAATCATTAAATAATTCTCTCTATCCCATTAATAATGATTTATTCCCCTTAATCTGGTTTTCTTAACTGATTTTAAAAAGCTGGTTGTAAACAACACAGAACTGTTATTTTCTTTTTAAATCCAGACTTGGAATTACTGCCTTTTAATAGATAAATTTTAAATCATATATTATTGCAATTATCATTTCTTTCCATTCTTTATCTCCCTGCCATATATTGTTGATTCAGTTTTCTTTATTTTCTCTTCTTTTTTTCTGTCCATTTTAGAAGTTAGTGTTCAGTTTATAGGTGCACCATTATTTAATCTATTTCCAATTGGTGTATGATTTTTAACTTTTGCTACTAAAATGCTTCAGTTAGTAACTTTGTAAACATACGATTCTGCATACACATTCTGGTAGATCTGTAAAATAAATTCTTATATGTGATTCCAGGTCAAATAAATCCTTAGTAATGTATTTTGAATTTTGATAAATCTGGTTAAAATTCCTTTAGAACTAAATTTATCCAATAAGCAAGTTTTATATTTCATATATGGGTAAATATTGAAGAAAGGGGAAAATATTTAATTTTAGGGGAGATTACTACTCCAATGTTATTTTTAAGGCATCTTAAAGTTGAGTATTATGTCAAGATTATCTGTAGAGATAAAAATACTGAGGACACAATTTCACTTATATACTTTAACAATGGAATTTTCTTAAAGTAATATGAATACTGCCTTCCTGATCTGCAGCATTTAGGCAGAAACCAAATTGATGCTTGTGCTGTCTGTAATAAATCCATACAAGTCAATTTCAAAAAACAGATCCTCAGACTGGGAGATACATATGCCAGATACAAATAGTCTCTAACATCAGAACAAGTTGAATTTCCAACATCACTGGAGGCTTGGAAACATTTTCCCATTCAATTTAAGCAACTGAGTAAGGTTCTGAGCTGGGTGAAACATGGAAGAGCTAATAATGATTCTCATTTTCTACAGGAGCTCAATCTGGAAGAGAGGATAATACACAAATAACAAACCAAACATGGGTGCAATGGGAAGCACTTTTTTTTTTTGCCGTTTTTAGCTGGGGCTGGGTTTGAACCCGCCACCTCTGGTATATGGGGCTGGTGCCCTACTCAAAAAAGACACAGGCACCACCCAATGGGAAGCACTTTTATAGGGAAGCTGCAAGCTGTGCTTTGGAAGGGCAGACGAGAAAGCACTTTGGGCTATAGACCTTTTCAGAGTTCTTTTACTATGTGCTTCAGTTAGTAACTTTGTACACATACGATTCTGCACACAGGCTGGTAGATCTGTAAAATAAATTCTTATATGTGATTCCAGGTCAAATACATCTTTATAGGTGTACTTTGAATTTTGATAAATATGGGTACTATTCTTTAGAGCTAAATTTACCTCATAAGCAAGTTTTATATTTCATATATGGGTGAAGGGGTCAGAACTTGCTGAGCTGTTGGCATTTGGGAAAGGGCAGGACTTTCTGACGTGGAGACTGGGTATGATTTTTGGAGACTTGACAGCACAGGGAAGAGGGTGGGATGGGACAGCAGTGATATTTGTGATGTTGCATTAGTCAGTGCACTCCTGCAAGGCAGGAACTAGCCTGTCTGCTCTATCACACTAAACACCAGCTGATGGCCCGGGGTCAGTCAGTACCTTGCCATTGGCTGGTTGTAGCTGGTGGTGGTGGAGCATAGGGCCGCTGGTTTCACTGGGGCAGACTTTGAAGTCAGGTGGATTTTACTGAGGTGGTTAGGATGGTTTTGGTGGGGAGGAATGATGAGACTTGGAATTTAATTGCTGCTCATCTCAGAGGTCAACCACAGGACATCTCTTATCCCTCAGCCCATGTTGTAGACTTTCTGATTACACAGAATGAACAATGTGTAAATAGACATGAGATCTGGTTGCTGCAGGATTTCTGGTGAGCACCACATCAACAGTAGCATTGGGTATAAACTGCTGTTTCTCAGAGTTGAGTTAGGAACCACCTGCATCTGGATCACCCGGCCCAACCTGGTAAAAATGTGGTGCCCTCATCTCCATTACAGAATCAGAATCTCTGGGGCTGAGGGCCTGGGAGCCTACAGAACTGCCCAAGCAACCATCACTGCCTTCACTTTTTAGTTATGTTTAGAACTTTTCAGTTAATTGTTTGCTCTAAGAAACTTTTATTTACCAAAGATCACTTGTTTCAGCTTAGGGATACAGTGAAAGTGAAGTGTTCACTCATTTAAACTAATTTGTTTTTAGAGTTGGACTTGGTATCATAATGGTGTGATCAAACTAGTAACATTTGAGAGGGATGTGTATGTGCAGGTGGTTTGTCATTCAAGAGTGTCACTTCAAAACCATTCACACCTGAATACAAATTAGGATACACTTCAGCACTGCAGAAAAGGGTGAAGAGTGGTGGAAGGCAGAGGAGACACCATTGTGATGAAACACATTTGAGCAACCCACCTCAAAAAATGCAGTAGTGGTGTGTTAGGTGGGTAAAGACTAATATTGGAGCACTTACCTTTATCAAAATACAACAGTAACAGACAAAAACAAAAAACCCTTACATGAACATTATTTCTCTTATCCTTATTGCTATGGGAGAATTTGAAACCCAAAATGGAAAGCCAAACTTTAAGGCATTATTAATAGAGAACCACATACTTGGTCAGCTTTTTTTTTTTTTTTTTTTTGCATGTTTCCCATTTATGGCCTCTTTTTTTTTTTTACTTTTCTTCAAGGTGCTGGCTATCTTTAGAAAGTTTCTAGTAGTTTATTTCTGTGTGTGTTTACCAATCCCCTGACTTCCCTTTTTTTCCTTCTTATTGTTCTATTCCCCTCCCCTTTAATTTTCTAGCTACTGGGTCCATCTAACTGCTGACAGTAAATAGGAAAGGCCTGGTCTCTAATTCAGTGTATCTTGGGGGAAGTAGGTCAGAGCCCAGATAATCCTCTTTAACATCTTGCATTTTTTTTCAAAAAGAAACCATGTCCTGCATAATTCAGTGTTTCATTCAGTTTTGTCTTCTGATCCCGTTACCTTCCCCGTGCCCTAGAGAACCTCCTTTCACTTAAATGACCCTTAGTCTGTCACCACACACACTTCCTTGTTACCGACCCCTTCCTCCAAACCAAACACACACCTAGTCTTACTCATGCTTTAAGAATTTTTGGAATGACTAGATATACTGGTCAGGAGGAATCCATCTATGACCAGGATGCCTAGGAGGGTTGGGCATCAGAGAAAACCAGTGAACCTGGCCGTATCTAGGTTCTTTGGGTTGTCACCCAAAGAAACACCCTCAAAGGTGATGTATCTCCATGGGAGCTCCATGGAGCCACAAGTTCATCCCAAGGGTTAAGAGAAAAAAATTATCTTGGCAGGACACAAAACTTGAACAGAAAGGGAGGCAAGGCCAACGGGGTGCTCTTATACGAGAATACTACTGTGTCCTAGCAGACAGGAACAGTTCCCCTTAGTATCTTCTGATACTACAATTTGTACCCTGCAAGAGAAAAGGGACCATTGGAGTTATTTTAAAATAACTAAGAACTCATGAGTTTTATTTGCATATAGTGAGTAACTTTGACAAAATGTTGAGAAGTATTGCTAAAGCAAGTATACATAAAATAGGCTAACAATTACAATTTGCTACATATTTGTAAGTGATATATTAGTAGAAAAATTGCATAGAAAGTTAAGACTTAAAAATCCTGTAAACCAACTCATAGCTTTTTTCTAACAAACTAGGGGGACTAGTTCTTAGATTAATTTTACTGCAACATTAATGTAGCACTTGAATATCTTACAAAATAATCCCCTATCTCATGTAAGCCTCACAACAACTTTGTAAAGTATTATCTCAGTTCTGTGCATGAAGAAAAAGAGAAAAAAACTGGATCCTCTGTTTCCACAGCATTATGTGGCTAAGCTACATAATGAGCTTCAACCTAGATTTGGGCCTTCAAATGTGAAATTTTTTGAGTAAATCTTTGTTTTGTGTAGGGGAAAAAATAGGTAGTTAGCTCTCAGAAATATTGTTGACAATATTGTAATTTCCTCTTAAGATTCAAGTAAAAATATTGATATTTATTTATTTATTTGTGTATTTATTGTGGGAGACAAAGTCTCACTCTGTTGCCTAGGCTAGAGTGTCATGGTGTCGGCCTAGCTCACAGCAACTTCAAACTCCTGGGGCTCAAAGGATCCTCCTGCTTTAGCCTCCCCAGTAGCTGAGACTACAGGCACCTGCCCTGACCCCCAGCTATTTTTTTTCTATTTTTAGTAGAGACAAGATCTCATTCTTGCTCAGGCTGGTCTTTAATTCCTGAGCTCAAGGGATTCCCCCTGCCTGAGACTCCCAGAGTGCTAGGATTACAGGTGTAAGCCACCACTCCTGTTCAAAAGTATTAGTTTTAAACTGGAGATGCTTAAATAGAAAATTGTTACATGAAGGAAAATATCAATTTCTAAAATTTTTAGAAAGTATTGCCAGGCAATCTGTGATGTAACTGGAGTATAGCAGTCCTTCTAATTTTTAAGTACTAAGATGTTATAGAAATTTGTTTAAGAATTTTGTTATAGAATGTATTTCGCCCATATTTCTTCCAGCTGAATCATCAAAGGTGTTTATGAAAAGTTATGATGAATAAACCACAGTTTCACTTGAATCTTCAAGCCTACATCTTTGTAGTTACGATGAAGTTATGATGAATAACCACAGTTTCACTTGAATCTTCAAGCCTACATCTTTGTTTTTATCATCAGTAGAAAATGTATTAATAGAAACCTTTAATCAAACTGTCTGCATTCAGGACACTGCTGATAAATCTTTTAAATAACCATAAGTTTAAAACCTAATTTAAAGTGGAACTTCCCAGGGCTCAGATTTTGGTAACAAATGGAAACACGACGAAGACTGAAGTCTAAGTTTATCCAGCAGAGTGACTCATGCTTCTTTGTCATCCTCCCACGGCAGCGGTTTGTTCCATGTGAATGCTAGTAACAGGCATCATACCCTGTTAATGCTAACATGTAGGAGTCAGTCAGAAGTAAAAACCCCTATCACGATTAGCATTAACAGCATACAGCCTACAGTAAGCCTCCAGCATTCAGAGGATGAGGCATAAAGAATTGAAACCACAGATTTCCCCTTCCTGGGTTGCGCCACCTGCAAGAAAGACAGAAATGGTTGTGTATGCACATGCCGTTATAAGGCTGGAGTGACAAGATACATCTGAAAGCAAAACAGATTATTTTCTTTTGAAAGGAAGGTGCTTATTAAGTTCTAGGAAGTCAGTTGTTTAAAAAGGTAGAGAAATTGGCAATTAAAATACGATATTGTCACCTTTAAGCATATTTTGAGACTTTTTCAAAATTGTGATTTAAATTCAGTTCCCTAGTTCTGAATAAGGTACATATGTGTATCATCTTCTTTAAAACAAAAACAAAGTCACTCTTCAAAGTTTACAAATGATAAAATAAAATGCAAAGAGGGGAGCTTAAGTCCTGACACAGTACTATCTTTTTTGATTTATAACTCACTTGGCAGGTAGACAATTAAAGTAAAAGCCTGAAATATTCAAAATAGTACTTTCTGATTTATGAAAATGAAAACCTAATTGATCTATTTCACAAAGGAAGGGCTCAAGCTAGATTTTTATTCTGTAAAGTTTAATTGGGTTTTTGCCTTTAATTTTTCAGGAACTATGATATAGGCAATGAACGTCTTGCCTACAAATGAATCCAGTTGAAAATGTCCCCATCTGCTATTTAGACATTCCTATGGGGAAAACACTATCTAGTGGTTTTGGTTTTGATCTACGTAAAGGAAGTATGACTTCAACTGTATTTCAAACTACTTGTCTTTAGCAAAGAGTTGATTAAAAAAGGAAAAAGATGAATTTGCTACTTCCTGTTAGAGTCTGATTTTACTCTCTCAGATAAAGTGACATTTCTCCCACAAGTTTCTGGTTTCAGTGTTACTATAGCAGAACCTAGAAGTTAGAGGATCATTCAAGTATGTGGTGTCCTTCGGTAAAAAAGGGGAATCACCTTCTCTTTTATTTAATAATGAAACTAGCTAGATGTTAAAATGTGATTAAGTTCAAAAGAAATGTATAAAGTTAAAAATTCCCCAGTGAATATATTTTGACAGGGCAGAATATCGTGGTTTGGAAATTTCCAAACCAAGGAAATAAATCATAATTACTGATAGTATTTTTTTAACCTTGCTGGTTTCTGAGATGAATAAGTTTGATGATGAAAAACTTCAAATTAAATGGTGTCAGTTCAGGATTTTAGTTCATTTAACAGGATTTCAGTTAATAAAGATTGTAAAAACAAGGACTTTTTCTCCCTTCACAGTGCCTTGAACACAGTAAATACTCAATAAACACGTATTAATATTCCAGTGCTAATGCCTCTCCAACCAGCATAATTCAACCTTCTCTTAAAGAGATGTGTTTAATTTGTTTTTAAGGTGAATTCCTTGAATGCCATTCTGCCCATTAATTTTATTGCTGTTCTTTAAAGGTAACACATGAGCACAGGTATTAAATAATATAATAATTGGATTTTTTTCTCTTTTCTCTTTTGAAACATACATATAAATTGCTTTATTAGAGCACTCAGAAAAGTGACAAGTGTTTTTGATAATGTGCTATACTATATTAAATATTCTAATAGAAGTTTTAAAAATTGGTTCAAACCCTAAAGGTATATTGAAATAAAAAACCTCACACAGGTCTCTTTTTCTTCTCACCAACTTTTTCATATAGGTCTGATGAATCTCTAAAATGGCAGAGAAATGAGAAGTTTGTCTAAATATACTATATAACCTTAAGTTATATTTAAAACACAGTGATAGGTGAAAAACATTAATTCCAATAAACAGAATAAAGGAAAAAATTCCAGAATATTTTCAAAAAATAAATTCAGTAGACTTTTGGCCTTTCTAATGACCAGATGGTCATTCATCCATCAGTGTGGAAGCTGTGCCCACTTCCTGTGTTTCTGACTGGGCTAAGCAACCAACCACAGAATTGCCACAGGCCTGAGTGGGGATTAGGGCTCACAGACAACAAAGGCCTGTTAGCCAAGGCACTGTGAAGAGGATGACATCATGAGGAAATAAGGAAAGAAGTAGTTCTTGCTGGAGTCAGTACAGCCACTAAGCTGGGAGGTACAGGAAGAATCATACATCATTATAGACCTGCAATCAATAGTGATAGTGCTGATCAAGTGATGAGCATGTGCCCATCATAATTTGCAATATAGCTCTCTAAGAGAAATGTGTGTGAATTATACAATATCAACTAGATTGGACTCAGGACTAGACATACTTCAAAACTCCTCACTCCATGACACTTTTTAGGCCAAACACATGAAGTAGCCTCTGTCAGTATAAACTTTACTCTATATAAAGCACATTGTTTTAAGTAATTGAGACATGTTATGGGTTAAATCTAGTACTTGACAGAATTACTACTCACTGGATACCAAAACCATTCCTTCTTACCTTAGATAAAAATCTACCAAGATGAAGCACTATATATAACAGATAAATGATAATTACAAATACTTTTCCTTATCCGGAAGGCTACTCTTCCTCTGGTCATGAGGATTAAACTGAAGGCTGCACTTGGAAAATTTTTTCCTGAAATCATACCTTTCTAAAGGATGATTTTTGGGAGGAGGGTGTGGACAGAGGATTGCAAAATATCTTTTTACTCTTATTGTATTGATTTGCCAGAAAATAACATCAACTATATATTTAAAGCATAATATGTCATAAGTTTGTCATTAAGGATTTTTCTCTTTATCAAATTTATTGTGATATATTAACATAACAAAATTTAACATCTTAAACTATTTTTAAGTATATAGTTCAGTGGTATTAAATATATTCATAATGTTCTGTAACCATCACCATCATATATCTCAAACTCCTTTCATTTTGTAAGGATTTCTTTTTATATATGAATCATATGTTACATCTTTCCACAATTATATACATTTATGTATTTTCTCATTATGCCTCTTATTCTTAGCACCAACCATTTAATATTTGCATACCAAAGCAACTGCATGTCATAAAGTTTTCTTTAAAAAAGTCATAATGGTTGAATTTTATGAAGCTATCATGGCATAGCTCTAACTTTATTCACCCTAAAATATATAAATATGTGAAAACTATTCATTTGTTGTTACTAAGCTAATGTATTTCTATTTTTTTTTTACTGAAGGGCATGATCCTATATTGAGATAGCAGCACAAATTCTACCTCCAAAGCCACTTTGATAGGGTGAAAAGTAATGTAATCATGTTTTTGAAAAATGAAATGATTGAATCTAATTTATTTTAAATATTTTCCCACTTTTATTTAATTTTCTTGTGTACCAGTCAAAAACATAGCCTTTAAAATGGAATTCAATGATTCCATTTGGACCCATTCACAAAAAGTAATTAGCATAAATTGCAGATGTGGAAGCAGTATCTGGCTTTCCCACCAGAATTTACTCTGATTCTCTACATTCTGAAGCTGTTTGTTTTGCTTTAGGTCATAGAAGGAAGCAGTGATTAATGCAGAAATGTAGAAATCAAGATCCTGAGACATTCTGAACTTGTCATAGATAATCTCTGCAATCACAACCATTTCTTGGTTACTTTTTGCCGTAGGATCAAGAGATGAAGGTGGTTGAAAACATGATGGCCCAAGGATCTGCCCCTCTAAAAATTCCGCATCTATCATCTGCTTCCCTTCCCTTCTACTGAGTCTGAATTTCTTACCATTAGAATCATCTCCTTTGCATGGGAGAACCAAGGACCTAGGTAAAGTCTCAAGTAGGCTCAGACAAGTTGTTTATGGAAGGAGAGGTAGGGTGGGTTTGAAATTGACACATCAGCTTAGTCTTGTTCTTTAGATTAGTCAGCTAGTCATATTTCAGAGATCAAGGACTTGAGGAGAGAAGTCCCAGGGAAAGTAGGTTTTAATGGGAATAAAGAGTGATTTAGAGGAAAGATAAGAATATACCCCAAATAGTTCAAGAGCTCATTCTTTTCATATTCAGCATAAAGGGCCACAAATTAAATATTTAAATAGTATCATCTGAGTTTCAGTTGTTCTCTGTATTTCAATCTCGCTATTTAAAACTTTATATGAAATGTTTTAATTTCTCAGTAATTCTTCATAACGACCTTCAATATTCTCTGACAAAAAGAAAATTCAGATGATTGGCTTTCTAAAGTGTGTTTATATAAAGTTTATCACATGTTTTTGGTAGAATATTATTGTTCTGTGTTAAATTTCAGTAACTAAGAATTGGTCAACTTTTGTGCTATTAAGAAATGGATCTTGAATTCACATGAGTGCCATCATTAGAAAGAGATTAATGGTGTAACTTGCTAGTGATTGAGATGGTAACCAACTGTGTCTTCTGAAGCACACAAATGCACCATCAAAAGTAAATTGGATTGTTCCATAGTAATAACCTGAAGTCTTGGTGAATGATAAGATTATTTTTCATATTATTAATTTTGCATTTAAGAAAAATTTCCTGAATAAGCCATTGCTAGGGGAGAAAAATCATACTACATTTTCTTTCATTTCCTTCCATAAAAAACCTAACATCTCTTCTCTTGATATTTCTGATTAAGAGATTTTTCCTGAAAATAGAAGTTTGCGCACAAAACAGCATTATAATACAACATTCTTTTCTATATTTTGAGAATTAAGAAAATAAGTTTATAAAGATACATGCCAATAATCATATTTAAAACTATAAAGTGTGATATATTTTTGAACTGTCTCAGAGGATAATGAGTGAGGACATTGCAGGATCATTACAGAAATGTCATATTGAGTAACCACTGAATTGAAAATGTACACAAGAGAAAGACTGTCAGCCTTAGAGAATTATTCTGCCTTCCCAATTCTAAAACTAGGAAGTTTTTACTAAAATGACTTGTGGAACTTATTTACAAGCTAAGTAACCTTCCCAGAGGTTTTATTATGGATAGTGATTAATACTTTCACTTTTCAGATAAGGATGTGGAAAAAAACAGGTTCGGAATTTCCTCTTCCAGAGTCATTCTGTGGAGCAAGGGGAGGAGAGCCAGCCCAAGTCCAGCTCCCTCCCCAGGACCAGTGTGCCCCAGGGAGGGACTGACTTCCTCAATACCCTGACCTCACACTGGCTCAGCAGCAGGCCCAACACTCTGCTAAAATGTTATAAAACAATGTGGGTAAGAGTTAGAGGTGGGAAGCCGAGAGCTTTGTGAGACAGATGCACTCTATTACTTGATGGCTGTTCTTATTATGTACACAAAAGGTTTTCATGTGCCTAAAAAACCTTTTAGTATCATACTTCCATAAGAGAATTTTAATAGTTTTTTAAAATTTATTATTTGATTCTGATAGCCTTCCTCTTCACCATCTGGGAAAAGCAAACGGGATGATGATTTTCACCTCTGGAGTGTCTGTTGCCCTGCCATGGGCCTCCTCTGTGTACCCAAGTTCTCTGTTTATTCTCAACACTGAATTTCAATAAACCACCTTCTTTGGGATTTAGTACATGCTGCCTGTTTATTATTTATATCCATATGTCTGCATCATAGGATAAATTTGCTTTTCTGTTTCTGTAAGCCATAGTTCATACTATTCTACTCCCACATACCATAACAGCCCAAGCAAGGAACAGTTTGTGTACTGAGAACTATGTTAGAAAATCTGAGCACATTCTGTGTACGAGAGGTTTGGTTTTGCCTTTTAAAAATTAGTTGTCTTATATGCCTGGGATACCCTGTGTTACAAGGCAAAGGTTGTTTACTTTCTCTACCTCCCTAATATTTGACCCAGTGTTTTGACATGCCAAGCGGAGGTTATGTTGGATGATGTGTAAATGTCAACCCAATGCATCCTTTCAAACACATACTTAGATACCAGACACACCTACTTCAGATTGCTCAAGTATGGACTTGCCCACCTTGCCTGCCTTCTCTTGCTGGCTCAAATAGCGCACCCCTGGAGGCTGAGTTCTCTTCACTGCTTAGAGTGTCCCTGGCTAGTCCTCTCATTCATCACATTGCATGGCAACTACTTCACATGTCTCCTCCACTGTGCGTAACTGAGTGCAGAGACTCGGTCTTACCTCAGTGCTGGACACACAGCCGTCAGTAAATAATCTGAATAAATGCTTGACACTCTCCAATGGTGTTTCTATCTGCACAACAGGTTTGAATTTGGCACTAGCGCATTTCAGTAGGATTGAACTAAGATGCAGATTCTCGTAGAATTAGTGTAATAGAAGCTCATAAATGTAGTAATTTTTTTGTGTTCCAGAGAGTTGAAGTTGAGACCTTTAAGAAGATACCAGTCGTAGATCTCAGTCCACCAAGTATCAGAAGCTGGAGAATGCCAGAGGCGATAATCATTGGTGGATTTGTGGGTAAAAGTTAGCTTTTATCCCTGTTTTTAGAAATCACACTTAGATGATATGTTCATTGTATAGAACCATGTGCTTGATTTTAGCAGATACGTGCTGAAATGTGCAGAGGTTACATGCCAGATCTGCACATAGAAAATAGAAAGAAAGATGGATAGGGAAAGACAGAGATACAGCACGTGTGGCAAATGTTAACAGTTAGTGAATCTAGGGGTATTCATTGTTCTGTTTCCTTGCTTCCTTCTTTTTCTTTCTTTCTTTGGAGACAGGGTCTCAGTCTGTTGCCTGGGCTAGAATGAAGTGGTGTCATTGTACCTCACTATAACTTCAAACTCCTGGGCTCAAGTGATCCTCCTGCCTCAGGAGGATCCCTGAGAAGTTGGGATTACAGGTGCACCCCATCACACCTAGCTACTTTTTGTAGAGACGGGGTCTCTCTATGTTGTTCAGGTTGGTCTCAACCTCCTAGCCTCAAATGATTCTCCTGCCTCAGCCTCTTGCTGGGATTACAGGCATGAGTCACCACGCCTGGCCAGTTGTTCTGTTGTTTTTCCTTCACCTGGGTCCCGTTCCAGATCTCACTGATGTTACTAGCTGTGTGATATTTGGCAAGTTAATTAACTTCTTCAATTTGCTTCTCTAAAAATTGATAGAACCTACTGGAAAAGTCCTTGTGAAGATGAAGTAACAAGGTAAAGTACTTAGGGTTATAATCAGGGCTTAAGGGATGTTAGCCACAATACTAAAGACATCAGTCATTAATACTTGCTGAGTACCTTGAAAGTACCTGTACATGTCTATCACGTTAACTTGCCATTTTCGAAGTTCAAGTCCACATACATTAACCACTGTATAATTGAATCTGTATATTATCAGAGGTTATCTAAAAGCACATATAAGCCAAATCATGTCATGAAGTAACTGCTAAAACCTTTTAGCAGGTAGACCTAAATGTTTACTTGGAAATAATTTGAAGTGTTTTATTAGTATTTCTTTCAGTTAAAGAGAAAAGAATGCCTTCTGAAAGTTAAAAACAGTAAAACCAAAGAACTTTCTTACTGTCAAGAATTTTGGGAGACCACATTGTACCTTTATACTGATCTTTCTCAGACTGTATTTGTACCCTACTTTCCAGGCACCTGACTGTTGGATGTGTCCTAATTTGCTTCTTCCTCATCACAGCCTCATGAATGGGTATCAGCTCCTTCCCCATTTACACATGGCTCAAGGCACAGGCAGGTGAAATAAGTTTCCCAACATTAAACAGTGGGTAAAGAAGGGCACTGCTGGGGTACACACCTGGGCAATGTGGACCCTGTGCTCATGCTTGGACTCACTACATTCACTTACCTGACAGTGAGTGAGCATATAAAGAACTACAGCACTTTGTAAAGCCAGTCAGGAACCTACATTGTGTGTAGAATACTCTGATATATAGAGAAAGGGCCCAGGCATCGTCAGGTCAGTCACTGTTTCGCCTTACCCAACCATCAGCCTCGCAATTACATTCAATCAGTCATTGATATTCTTCCCTCATCTTTCCTTCTCAACCACACATGGCTATTGTTTTCTCAGAACTAACACAGATATCCACAATCTGGGTTAAATGATAGCCACCTGGCCTTACTTTGTGGTGAGAGTGTCACTGGGAGGAAGGGTGGCAATTTTAGGGATCCAGTGTTCTTCCACATTGCCGTGAGCCCTCGAGTTGTGAGTAAAGATGTGCAACTGCTCCGACCCAGAAGATGCTTATTTGAGCATAAATGTGCTTTGGAGGGGGTTTTGCTTGGGGTCCTAAATATTTTAAATCCAGGCACTGATTAATGGTCAAAGCTTAAGGGTTTCATGGCAGGTGAGACTTGCACAACGGTAATCAAATTAAAAGTGTTGCTTCCCTTAAGAATCTGACATAAAGGGAATATATATATATATATATATAAGAAAATTGTAGTCAGTGAAAAGGTAAGACAAAAGGTCCTTTTACAATTGTATTATTTTCCCTTGAAAAATAGTGTATCACAATTTTTTACTTTCCTTTCAGGAAACGTGATAATTTTGAAGGAAGATCAGTGAAAGATGAAAATACATCTATAGTGAAATATGGAGGTGCTTACTCTGACCTTCTGTAGACACAAAGGATGTGAATTCACTAAGACCAGCCCTGTCTCAGGAGACACATGAAAGTGACTTTCGTAGTCACACTGGAATCATAGAATTTCATCAATTTAAGGGATTTTGGAAACAATTCAGTCCCAGCCACCCATTTTAGATATAAGGAAAATAAGGCACAGGAATGTGCACACAGCTGGTTCTAGAAACATGTCTTGTGTTCTCTTTCCACAATACCAAGTTTCTCCTCAGTGCAACATTAAAACAATAAAGTGGCTGGCTGCTGTGGCTCATACCTGTAATCATCCTAGCACTTTGGGAGGCTGAGGTAGGAAGATCACATGAACCCAGGAGTTTGGGACAAGTGTGATCAACATAGTAAGACCTTATCTCTATAAAAAATTTTAAAAATTAGCTAGGTGTGGTGATGTATGCCTGTAATCCCAGCTGCTGGGGAGGCTGAGGCAGAAGAATCACTTGAACCCTGGAGATTGAGGCTGCTGTGAGCTATGATTGCGCCACTGCACTCCAGCCTGGGCTACAGAGTGAGATGCTGTCTCTAAACAAACAAACAAAACCCCAATAAGGCTATTAAATCCATAGCTTCAGCAAAGCAATAACCAATGACTAAGTAGTGAAAGTCAGAAGCTTCAGTCCAAGTGAAGGCAAAGGGTCTACATATCTTGTTCAATCTATTCAGTCCTACTAGTCTTAGAAAAAGGATTATGACATTGGACCCTGAAGAGGGGTACAGCTGAGATTCAAGGAAGCCTCGAGTCTATAGACACTAAATGCAAAATGTGGGTGAGGTTGTGCCTCTAAAAACAAAATTCTGAGGAAAGCATACGTAACTTCCATTAGATCCCCAAGAATGTGGGAATAAAGGGCTTTAAAAATCATTACTCTGAAAAAACTCCTTACTCCTTACTTTTCAAAAGTTGAAACGTTGGGCTTTTTTTAGGTGGATGTTTTTGATTCACAGAAGACAGGTTTGATGACAGATGAACAAAGATGAAGGTTCTGAATTGTCCATGTTTGCACTGTTTAGTGCATGTATTTTTGTGACCATAATTGAAGTGATAACAAATTGCCCAGCAATGTCCTGTTAGCCTTTCCTCCAAGTTTTTAGGTTTGTGAGAATAGGGTTGCACCTGTCTGCTTCACTGTCATCTCTCCAGACTATGGTGTCTGGCACAGGCAGAATGTGGTGACGGCCTTCCCAGAGAGAGAACATGGGACACAGGGATTTTTTAATAAAGACCCATGAGTTATACTTTTTACACATAATTAAGTTAAAGCAAGAGTAAATGTTTGTGCAACACCACTGTTCTCCCTTGAAGTGGTTGTAGATCTCAACCAGTGCTAAAGTTTCTCTTTCTTAATATGTGTGGTTAGGAAGCAGGGTCCTGTGGCCAGGGCGAGCTGACCCACTGTGTGAGGGAACTTGCTTGTTACAGCCCATCAAGGAATATTCCTTGTGGCAGAAGTCATTAACTACATGTGCTTTGGTCCTTTGACAGAAATCAGGGAAGCTGCAAGGAGTCATGGAGACAAACCCAAGCCCAGGGTCAAAAGCCCACAGTCTCACCATCTAACCCGTCACCCCCCACCCCCCCAATACATCCCACATCCGAGTCTAAAGGCAGGCTTTGCACTAAGGACCTAATGACCTTACCAAAGGAAACATAAATTTTCTGAGCCACAAAGTCCTCATGGGCAAAATGGGGATACCAGCAGCTACCCTGCCAATTTCCTATCATTGTCACTTTCAAATTAGACAACAGGTAGGAAATTTCTTTGAAAACTTTATAGCTTGTATTATTGTTCACATAGATAAGCAATTAAATATGTTCACATACCCATTTTTAAAAGATCGGTCCTAAGATTATTAAAATTTTGGCTGCCCTAGTTTACTATGCATTATGTTAAACCCATATAGAAGAGGCAGTACTTTGGAGAGATGACTGGAGATAGTAATCGTTGACTTTGGCTTTGAAAATAATGTCTGTTTGACCTCACCTATTTAACACAAATGTAAACTAAATTATGAGCATCCTTAGATACCTTTGGTCTTTTTCAAATTGGGTCCTGTGCTGTGTGCTGCTGGAGAAGAACCTGCAGCTTCACCTCTCTGGGCCTCGGTTCCCTAATTTTTTACACATGTTTTGGATTCTTATACCTTTCTCAGCTGTCAACTTGAGTATTTCCAGGTTAAATTGTATTCGTGCTCATCCCAGTATGCCTGTGTTACAGGATGTATATGAACTGGAGAAGACCTGGTCCACTGTTGAGCGCTGTAAACCGTGGACGATGGACACCTACTTTGGTTTTGTGAGAATGAAGGGAGACAGCTGATGTGCTGGCAGAAACGCGCCCTGGCACTACGGGAGCCAATAAATACAGTTCAACTGAATGTCTGCTCGGTCTTAACTTCTATTAAATGAAGACATTCGTATCTAAATGTTACGAGTCTCACTTTGAAACATTAAGAAATTAGTCCTTAGTTATTTTCCCAAAAGAAAAGACATGTTTTGAAGGCAGTCTCCTTTGATCCACCCTGCCGCTCAAGTGTTCTGCACACTTCTCCGGCGGCTCCAAAGGCTTAGCTCATCCAGAGCCACATCTCAGGTACTTCCCTCTACCATCTACGCAAACTTTGCCAAGAAGCTCAAGCAATAGCTTTTTTTTTTTTTTGTAATAATTCTTTTTTTATTATTGGGGATTCATTGAGGGTACAATAAGCCAGTTTACACTGATTGCATTTGTTAGGTAAAGTCCCTCTTGCAATCATGTCTTGCCCCCAGAAGGTGTGGCACGCACCACCCTTCCTTCCCTCTCCTTCCCCCACAAGGAATGCATCCCGAGAGACCTCTGGACCCGGGGAGGCTACACCCCTCTGTGCCCGGCGGGCACCCGCAGCCACGTGCGCGCAGCCCCCGCCCCGCGCGTCTGGCCGGTGGGGACCGTCGCCCCGCGGCCGGCGGCGTTCCTGCCTCGGTAAAGAAGAGGGCGAGCGGCAGGGCAAGAGCAAAGGAGGCGTACCTGCCGGGCCGGGAGCGGTTTCCTTCCTGTCCTCGGGCGTCGTCTGTTGGGGACTCCGGGCTCCGCGGGCCGGTCCCTTGCTCAAACTGGAGGCTGCCCCGCGGTGGCCGGCGGCGCTGCGCCCGGGCTGGGCTGCGCACAGGAAGCCCGCGCTTGCGAACGTGCGACCCTTTTATAGCCCACTTGTGACTCATAGCCGACCAGGCGTCTTTTCTGTAAAACCCCCCGCTTTGCCCCCCTCCTGCCGATTCTTGGAACCTACGACTTGAAAAACTTTTTTTTCTTTTTAAAGGAAAAGTCGAAAAAGCCCAGCGCCCCGGGGATTGGTGTTTTCCCCTTTCCCTTTCTCGTGGGTCGCTTGGTGTGTTTTTTTCTCTTGACACATTCCGTGTACTTTCCTACCCCCGCGCCGCGAGGCTTGGGCTCCAACCTTTGTTGGTAAAGAAAAGGAAACGCATTCAAATGAACGGCTCAGACGTCGCCCAAGCTTTCAGTACGCCGGGGGGAAGCTGTGACTTCTTACAGCTGGGTGGCGGGGAGTCTGCAGCTCTCCCTGCCGAGGAGATGGAAGAAGGAGCCCAATAGGAGCGAATGGGAGGTTTTTCTCCCCTGATTCAATCAGCTGGAGGCGAGCGGGTCCCTAAGAGAGAAATCATCTAAGTTCTCTGAGCCACGACTCGCTCCCTCCCTTCCCTGCGGGAGTCAGCGTTGGGTGTGCAACCTGAGAACGTTCGAATCTTGCTGGATACTTGCGTTACGCTTCGGAACTTCGGATACCAGGATGTAGGACTTGAATCTTCCTTAATTTTGGCCCCACCAACATTCCCTCTCCGTCCTGCACTCTCACCCTCAGTACATATTCCTGGAGTATATAGGACTTCAGCCGTTTTACATTTTCCTTTCATTACCTTACTCTTCTCCCCAGCCTACCAAGCAGCCTACCATTTTCCTGGAGCGGCCATTTGATACTTCGGTTGGAAAGGAACAAATAGCTGCAAAGTCCGGCGAGTTTGCGCTGCAAGCCTAGCTGAGTAGCTCACTCATGCACCTCCGGGCAGGTATCCTATGCCTGGACTCTCCATCCCGGGGGCGCCGGGAACATTTGAGCAGAGTTTGTAATAAACTGATGTCGGAAAATCAGTTTCCAGCATCCCAGAATTCATGTCACAGCTGCAAATCACATAGTTTTTAACTAAAAGATGGCCCAATTTGGGTAAGGAACTTGGGAGCATTTATAAAACTCTCTAACAAATAAACCCCCCCTTCCCACCCACACACACCTATATTATTATTATTTTTAAAGACACAGTCTCACTTTGTCGCTCTTGGTGGAGTGCCCTGGCATTCCATTACAGCAACCTCAAATTCTTGGGCTTAAGTGAGTCTCTTCCCTCAGCCTCCCAAGTAGCTGGGACTACAGGCTCCCACCACAACACCCAGCTATTTTGTTGTTTGTCATTGGTATTTGGCAGGCATGGGTCGGGTTTGAACCCACAAGCCCCTGTGCTGGTGGCCAGTGCCCTAACCACTGAGTTACGGGCGCCGAGCCCCGGCACCTCTATTCTTAAGGTAGCTATTTTTCCTTTTCCTTATAGTTCAAAAAACTAATAACCACGCTGATAACTAGCATCTGTAAAGCTCTTAACATGTGCTAGGCAGAGGCCTAAAACTCCTTGCACGTGTTAACTCTTTCATGCAAGATGAGTGTGCAACATATCAGGGGGGTTGAGAACATTTGGGAAGGGGGAAGGGCCATGCAATGGGTGGTGGGGTAACCAGGCAAGGAAACACGACCCTCACCCAGGTGAGCCATGCCCTTCTGCTGGTTATAGACACCTGCAAGGCTTTTCTGAATTTCTGTTTTCTCATTATAGGTTGAAGTCTAGGAAATTGCCCATCTTTGACCTTTCACACCACAATTGACAAGTTTGTATAAATTGATGTAATAGAAGCAGGTTTCTGTCTCTCAGCCCTCCCCTCTCCCAGTGATGGAAGTAACTGCAGGTCATCATGCAGACTTCCCTGTTTTGGGTCCTACTTTGGGATACCCACCGTAGTGGACCAAGAAATGGGCTTTTTGGAATTAAAGCTACTTGCATATTACACTAATTCTAGCTGTGGAACCTATGGGTCAACCTTCCTATGCCTCAATTTCCCATAAAATGAGAAAATAATGTTTCCCATTAAGGATTGCTATGGACTGAATTGAGTCTTCCTAAATTTTTTTTCATTTTTTAAAATTTTCTCTCTATATATACATGTGTTTATTTGGTTTCCACTTTTTGCCTTCACAAAATTAAAAAGACTTAAAATTTAATAACAATAACAATGTTTAAGATAAGGACTAGAAACAAAAACTTTGTAAAGAACGAACGAAGATAAATACATTCAGAAAAGAAATCAGACAATTGCTTCAATGAAGTATTGAGCAATAATAATAATAATGCAAAAAAAATAACATTCACCTTGTCAGATAAAAGTATGTCTATCATAGAATGCTTTGACTCTGAGGTTCAGTATGGAGTCGTCAGTTAACTTTTTTTTTCTTCCAAAGTCTCAAAAAATAGGCAACTAATATTGATAAATCAAAATAGAAGATAATTTCAAAAAAAAAGATTATGCCAAATCTTATAGACAACAGAAAAAGAAGAAATACTTCAAAATCATTCTAATTCATCTGGATATACCTGATATTAAAATTGGAAAAAAATTACTATAAAGGGAAATTACAAACATATTTCACTTATAAATGAGCATGCAATACCTTAATCAACATATTAACAAGTTGAATGAAAAATTATTGTTCAAATAATGTACTTTGGTCAAAATTAAATCCAATTTATGTGAGAATTAGTCACTATTTTCTTTTCTTTTCCTTTCCCTCACTCCCTCCCTCCTCTCTGTCTGCTCTCCCCTGTCTGTTCATTAATTGTCTTCATACCAAAGTTGAATACATAGGGTACTTCTCCATTCCTGTGATGCTTCACTAAGAATAATGCATTCCACCTCCATCCAGGTTAATAAAAATGCTGCAAAATGTCTATTTTTTTAATGGCTGAATAGCATTCCATGGTATACATATACCACAGCTTGTCAATCCATTCCTGGGTTGAGGGGCATTTAGGCTGTTTCCACATTTTAGCGATTGTAAATTGAGCTGTGATAAACATTCTAGTACAAGTGTCTTTATAATAAAAGGTTTTTTTTCCTTCTAAATAGATGCCCAGTTATAGGATTGCAGGATGAAATAGGAAGTCTAGGTTGAGTTCTTTGAGGTTTCTCCATACTTCCTTCCAAAAAAGGTTGTTATTAGTTTGCAGTCCCACCAGCAGTGTAAAAGTGTTCCTTTCTGGAACAGAGGGAGGGGGGTGGGGCCTTGGTGTGTGCCACACCTTTTGGGGGCAAGACACGATTGTAAGAGGGACTTTACCTAACAAATGCTATCAGTGTAACCTGGTTTCTTGTACCCTCAATGAATCCCCAACAATAAAAAAATAAATAAATTTTTTAAAAAAGTGTTCCTTTCTCTTCATATCCCAAACAGCACCTGCAGTTTTGAGATTTTGTGAGCTGAGCCATTCTCTTTGGGGTTAGATGATATCTCAGGGTGGTTTTAATTTGCATTTCTCAAATAATTAGGAATAATGAGCATTTTTTCATATGTTTCCTAGCCATTCGTCTGTCTTCTTTAGAGAAGGTTCTATTCATCTGTCTTGCCCGTTGACATACGGGATTGTTGGTTTTTATCATGTGGATTAATTTGAGTTCTCTATAGATGCTAGTTATTAAGCTTTTGTCTGATTTAAAATATGCAAATATCCTTTCCCATTGGGTAGGTTGTCTATTTTCTTTGGTTGTTGTCTCCTTAGCTGTACAGAAGCTTTTCAGTTTAATTAAAACCCATTTGTTTATTTTTGTTGTTGTTGCAATTGCCGTGGCAGTCTTCTTCTTAAAGTCTTTCCCCAGGTAGATATCGTCCAGTGTTTTTTGTATTCTTTCTTCGAGAATTTTTATCATATCATGCCTTAAATTTAAGTTCTTTATCCATCTTGAATTAATTTTTGTGAGTGGAGAAAGGTGCAGGTCCAGTTTCAGTCTTTTACTTGGGGATATCCAGTTCTCTCAGCACCATTTATTGAATAGGGAGTCTTTCCCCAGTGTATGTTCTTGTTTGGTTTATCGAAGATTAGGTGGTTGTAAGTTGTTGGTTTCATTTCCTGGTTTTCTATTCGATTCCAAATGTCTATGTCTCTATTTTTGTGTACCATGCTGTCTTGACCACTGTGGCCTCGTAGTACAGCCTAAAATCTGGTATGGTGATGCCCCTGGCTTTGTTTTTATTACTAAAAACTGCCCACAGCTATGCCTTAGCTGTTCTGGTTCCATACAAAATGCAGAATCATTTTTTCCAAGTCTTGAAAACAGGATGTTGGTATTTTAATAGGGATGGCATTGAATCAGTAGATTGCTCAGGGAAGTATGGACATTTAACAATGTTGATTCTTCCCAGCCACTAGCATGGTATGTTCTTCCATTTGTTAAAGTCCTCTGATATTTCCTTTCTTAGGGTTTCATTATTTTCTTTATAGAGTTCCTTCACCTCTTTTGTTTGGTATATTCCAAAGTACTTCATTTTCTTTATAGAGGTCCTTCACCTCTTTTGTTAGGTATATTCCTAGGTATTTCATTTTCTTTGGGGTTATGGTGAAGAGAGTTGTGTCTTTTTTTTTTTAATTAATTTACTTTTTTAAATTAAATCATAGCTGTGTACATAGATATGATCATGGGGCATCATACACTAGCTTCATAGACTGTTTGACATATTTTCATCACAATGGTTAACATAGCCTTCCTGGCATTTTCTTAGTTATTGTGCTAAGACATTTACATTCCACATTTAATAAGTTTCACATATACCCTTGTAAGATGCACCGCAGATGTAATCCCACCAATCCCCCTTCTTCTACCCCTTCCCCCCTCCCTCCCCTCCCTTTCCCCTTTCCCCTATTCTTAGGTTGTAACTGGGTTATAGCTTTCATGGAGCTGGAACATATTCTTCTTAGTAAAGTATCTCAAGAATGGAAGAAAATGTACCCAATGTACTCAGCCCTACTATGAGAGTTGTGTCTTTAATTAGGCTCTCATCTTGGCTTTTGTTGGTGTATACAAAGGCAACTGACTTGTGGACATTGATTTTATATCCTGAGACATTACTATATTTTTTGATGACTTCCAAGAGTCTTGTGTTTGAGTCTTTGTGGTTCTCTAAGTATAAGATCGTGTCATCAGCAAGGAGGAAGAATTTGACCTCCTCTGCTTCCATTTCGATGCCCTTTATTTTCTTGTCTTGCCTAATTGTATTGGCTAGAACTTCCAGCACTATGTTGAATAGTAATGGTGACGAATCTTTCTAAAATTTATATGTTCAAGCCCTAACCCCAGTGTGGCTGTATTTGAAGATAGAGCCTGTGAAGAGGTGATAAAGGTTAAATGAGGTCATAAGGGTAGGGCCCTAATCCAATAAGGGCTTGTGCCCTTATAAAAAAAGGAAGAGACACCAGATTCCTTTTCTCACAGAGATCAGTTAGAGAAGGGGTCCTCTAAGTACACAGTGAGATGGTGGTTGCCATCAGCTGCGAAGAGAGTCCTCACTAGGAACCAAACCATGTTGGATCTTGATCTTGAACTTTCTTTTTTTTTTTTAATTATTAAATCATAGCTGTGTATATTAATGCAATGATGGGGAACTGTACACTAGTTTTATAGACCGTTTGACACGTTTTCATCACACTGGTTAACATAGACTTCCTGGCATTTTCTTAGTTATTGTCCTAAGACATTTATATTCTACATTTACTAAGTTTCACATGTACCCTTGTAAGATGCACCGCAGGTGTAATCCCACCAATCACCCTCCCTCCGCCCATCCTCCCCACTTCCCTCCCCTCCCTCTACCCTTTCCCCATATCCTTAGGTTATAACTGGGTTATAACTTTCATGTGAAAGTCATAAATTAGTTTCATAGTAGGACTGAGTACATTGGATACTTTTTCTTCCATGCTTGAGATACTTTACTAAGAAGAATATGTTCCGGCTCCATCCATGTAAACACGAAAGAGGTAAAGTCTCCATCTTTCTATAAGGCTGCATAATATTCCATGATGTACATATACCATAATTTATTAATCCATTCATGGATCGAAGGGCACTTGGGCTTTTTCATGACTTAGCAATTATGAATTGGGTTGCAATAAACATTCTGGTACAAATATCTTTGTTATAATGTGATTTTTGGTCTTCTGGGTATATGCCTAGTAGAGGAATTATAGGATTGAATGGCAGATCTATTTTTAGATCTCTAAGTGTTCTCCAAACATCTTTCCAAAAGGAATGTATTAATTTGCAATCCCACCTTTGCAGTGTAGAAGTGTTCCCTTTTCTCCACATCCATGCCAACATCTCTGGTCTTGAGATTTTTTATTTATTTATTTATTTATTTTTATTAAATCATAGCTGTGTACATTAGTTTGATCATGGGGCACCATACACTTGGTTCATAGACCGTTTGACACATTTTCATCACACTAGTCAACATAGCCTTCCTGGCATTTTCTTAGTTATTTTGCTAAGACCTTTACATTCCACATTTACTAAGATTCACATATACCCTTGTAAGATGCACCGCAGGTGTAATCCCATTAATACCCCTCCCTCCACCTACCTTCCCCCTCCCTCCCCTCCCTTTCCCCCTTCTCCCTATTCTTAGGTTGTAACTGGGTTATAGCTTTCATGTGAAGGTCCTAAATTAGTTTCATAATAAGGGTGAGTACATTGGGTATTTTTTCTTCCATTCTTGAGACACTTCACTAAGAAGAATATGTTCCAGCTCCATCCATGTAAATATGAAAGAGGTAAAGTCTCCATCTTTCTTTAAGGCTGCATAATATTCCATGGTGTACATATACCACAATTTATTAATCCATTTGTGGATCGATGGGCACTTGGGCTTTTTCCATGACTTAGCAATTATGAATAGGGATGCAATAAATATTCTGATACAAATATCTTTGTTACGATGTGATTTTTGGTCTTCTGGGTATATGCCCAGTAGGTGGATTACAGGATTGAATGCCAGATCTATTTTTAGATCTCTAAGTGTTCTCCATATCTCTTTCCAAAAGGAATGTATTAATTTGCATTCCCACCAGCCGTGTAAAAGTGTTCCCTTTTCTCCATGCCAACATCTCTGGTCTTGAGATTTTGTGATATGGGCTAATCTTACTGGAGTTAGATGATATCTCAAAGTAGTTTTGATTTGCATTTCTCTGATGATTAAAGATGATGAGCATTTTTTCATATGTCTGTAGGTCATGTGCCTGTCTTCTTCAGAGAAGTTTCTCTTCAAGTCCATTACCCAGCCTGTGATGGGATCACTTGTTCTTTTCTTGCTTATACGTTTGAGTTCTCTGTAGATTCTGGTTATTGAACCTTTGTCGGAGACATAACCTGCAAATATCTTCTCCCATTCTGAGGGCTGTTTGCTTGCTTTACTTACTGTGTTCTTGGCTGTGCAGAAGCTTTTTAGTTTGATCAGGTCCCAGTAGTGTATTTTTGAGGCTGCTTCAATTGCCCGGGGTGTCCTCCTCATAAAATACTTGCCCAGACCAATTTCTTCAATGGTTTTCCCTGCCCTCTCTTCTAGTATTTTTATAAGTTTCTTATCTTAAGTTTAAACCTTTAATCCAGTGAGAGTCTATCTTAGTTAATGCTGAAAGGTGTGGGACTAGTTTCAGTCTTCTACAGGGTGCCAGCCAGTTTACCCAGCACCATTTGTTAAATAGGGAATCTTTTCCCCACTGAATGTTTTTAATTGCCTTGTCAAAAATAAAATAACAGTAAGTAGCTGGATTCATCTCTTGTTTCTCTATTCTGTTCCAGACATCTACTTCTCTGTTTTTTGTGCCAGTACCATGCTGTTTTGATCACTATCAATTTATAGTATAGTCTGAGGTCTGGTAGCATGATTCCTCTTGCTTTGCTTTTATTTCTGAGTAATATCTTGGCTATTCGAGGTTTTTTATGATTCCATATAAAATGAATTATTTTATAATTTAAAGTTGACCTTGAACTTTCTAGCCACCAGAAATATGAGGAAATTTCTTTTGTTATTTCAACCACCTAGTCTATGGCATTTGGTTATGGCAACCCTAGCAAAGTAGGAGAGGAATATGGTGATAAAGTAGGTGAGGAATGCAAAGTACCTGTTGCACATGATAACCTGAGAAATTAAGGGCCACTGCTGCGGCATGTGTTATCCCATACATGTTATTGTGGGCTGAATTGTGTCCTCTTCTCCCCATATTCATATATTGAAATCCAAACACACAGCACTTGAGAATATGACCTTGTTGGAAATAGGGTCCTTGTGGAAGTAGTTGAGATGAGGTCATACTAAGTAGGATGGGCTCCTAATTCAATATGCCTGGTGTCCTTATAAAAAGAGCATGATATGTAGAGAAAGAGACATGTAGAAGGAAGACAAGATGAAGATAAACAAGAAGATAGCCTGAAACAGATCCTTCTATCACAGCCCTCAGAAGGAACCAATTCTGTTGAAACCTTGATCTTGGACTTCTGGCCTCCAGAACTATAAGGCAATGAATTCCCATTGTTTAAGCCACCCAGTTTGTGGTACTCTGTTACAGCAACTCTAGTAAAGTAACACAAATATGTCTCCAGAGCTGATTTGGCTTGTGGTCTTATTCCACCTCCTAACTTCTCCTTCCTACCAGAGTCATTGTTCACATCAATGACTTCCCAGATAAGAATGGTACATCTTGATGTAACTTATTATTGATAATGATGAAAGGATTGTGGCAACTGGCAGAACTACATACCAATGAAGTCTTGCTAAAAACACCGTAAGTTCATGAAGTTTGCAGAAACCACAATAATCATAGGAAATGTTTAGGAATCAGACTGCAATCTCTCTCCTTAAAATAAGTAGTGGAAAAAAAATTAAAAATAATTTCTAGAGATTTATTATTAAACTCATCTTGACGCTCAACCCTTTGAAAGAATGTGTGAGAGGGACATTTCTCAGAGTGTATAATGCTTTCTGGATGGTTAGTGAAGAAATAGACCTACATTTCAGGCTTGACAAGCTTATTTAATGCACCCCAATGTTCCAGTTTGTTGTTTACTATGTTGTATAATAAAATGGAGATAATTAATTACTCTGTGAACTTGTCTCTGTCCCTCAGGATGAAGCGGGTTGAATCTGCTTCTCTCCACCAGTGGTGCAACTATAATTAATGCCCAAGGCTAAAAAATGTGGCCTTCATAAGATGTTCAGACTTAATAGTGTTTGTTTTTATTTTTCATAAACAAAGCATCAGAGGGTTTTTTCCTATCATAATTTAATTTTTATTCCTTTCACTGTTCATAACATTTTAGAAGCCCAATTCTGGTCTATGTTTTTTTCACCCACATTTTCTCTGTCAATGGGTTACTGGTTTAGTGTTATATGACACTCAGATGCTGGGATGTCTTTCCCCTCACAGGATAAAGCAGTGTCCCTTTTTTGCTCTCTCTCCATCAAATAGATTAAATTTATAAATTAGGGAGAATTAACTTTTCAATCTTAACTTTTCCATTCACCTCTTTGTAAAGAACAGTGGAATTAAGTGAGACCTCTGCATGGAAGATGAGACTAGAATTTTTTGTAGTCAATTACAGACTCTGATTCCTTACACCCTAATTATTTAATCATTTATACCTATCAAATGGCAGTTAAGAATCCTTTTGTCTGTATACACACTGCTTTATAGATAACTTTTTCATCTTTTTTTTTTTTTTTTTAACAAAGACTTTTTGCTCTTGGCCCATTTCTTCTTTTGTATGTTTTAGGAAGCCAGGTTGTCACAGTCTTGGAAAATTTTACATAATGAAAGAAAATTAGGCTGTAGGGGACTGGACTGAGATTCTCAAAACATTTTGGTTTGTGAACGATGTTGGCAGGGAACTGTTCTGCTTCCATGTCTATCATCATAACGGATAGAGAAAATTCTTCTGCCAGCCCCCGTCCCCCGCCCCCAATACCACTCACTTCCCTCAGTATCTGACCTCAGCCATGTTCTTATCTCAACTGACCTGGCCCAGTGTGTTCAGCTTCAGTTGGTGAATTGATGAGTCACTTGTAGTAAATCACTCTCCACTGTCTTTTTTTCCTCCTTCCTCCCTGAAGTAACTGGGGAGACTTCTCTGAACACCAGCAATGTGTTTCTGTTTCTGCCTGGAAAGTGAAATATATAAACCTGGCACCTGGAACTCTCCCGAGAACTCAGAGATACTCTGATATTGCTCTTCTGGGCTCTTCATAACATAATACGGTGGCCTGAATAGCTTAACAATAGAAACTTATTTCTCCCAGTTCTGGTTACTAGAGTGCAAGATCAAGGTGCTGACTGACTTGGTTCCTGCTGAGCATTCTCTTCCCAGCTTGCAGAGGACCACCTTCTTGCTGTCCTCACATGGCCTTTTCTTGGTGTATGCATGTGGAGAGATGCACATGTATCCTTCTCTTTTCTTATTCTTATAATGCCACCAATCCTGTCGGATTAGGACCATATCATCTGACCTCATTAATTATCTCCTAAAAGCCCTATCTTCAAATATAATTATGTTAGGGCTTAGGACTTCAACATGTAAATTTTGGGGCAACACAGTTCAATCCATACTATTTTACCCTGCCCCCCCAAAAAATTTGTGTCCCTCTCACTTGCTAAATATATAGGTTTTATCCCAACAGCCTCCAAAGTCTGAACACATTCAAACATCAACTCTAAATTCCAAAGTCTCATCTAAATGTCATCTAAATTAGATATAGATAAGACTCCAGGTATGATTCATTCTGAGGCAAAATTCCTTTCTAGCTGTGAACCTGTGAAATCAAACAAGTTATGTGCTTCCAAAATATAATGGTGGGATAGGCCTAGGATATGCATTTGTATTTTCAAAGGGGAGAAATAGGAAAGAAGGAAGGGTGGTGGGTCTCAAGCAAGTTCAAAAGTCTAGAAAGGCAAATCCATTAGGTCTAAGGTTTCAGGAATAATTTTCTTTGGTTTGATGCTCTGCCCTTCAGACCCCCTGGCATGGCAGCATCACCCCCATGGCTCCTGCTCCCCAAACTGGATGGTGGCCAGCTGATCTTTGGAAACCAAGGTGTTGATGTCTGAATTACCTGCAGAGTCACTTTTCCTCTTTCTTGAAAAATAGCATATGTTTGCAGATCAATAGTTCTATTGTCCTGTCAACGCCCAGAAGTCCAGTAGCTTTCCTTCATTTTCTGCTCTCTCTCTTACCTTCAATTCAAACTCTAGCCAGTGATAATCCAGCCACATCCCAGTGTTCTCTTCAGAACATACTTTCTTGTTTTTTGCAATATGTACAGGCTGAGGATTTTTCAAGTCTCCCAAGTTCTGATTCCTTTTTCCTTAACAATTCCTCTTTTAATATTTCTCTTTCCTTTTACATTTTACTATAACAGTCAGGAGAAACCACGCTATTCCTATAACACTTCACTTGAAAAATTCTCAGCTAAATATCCAATTTCATCTCTCTCAAGTTCTACCTTCTGTAAAACATTGGAACACAAGCACAATTCAGCCAAGTTCTTTGCCACTTTATAACAAAGATAGCTTTTCCTCCCGTTTCCAATAACATGTTCCTCATTTCCATGAGAGACCTCAGCAGAATAGCTTTTCACATACATATTTCTGCCAACATTCTCTTCATGATTATTTATATTTTCACTAAGAAGATCGAAGCTTTCTCTCCAGTTGTCTTGATTTTCAGACAAGACCTCACCAGAATAATCTTTAATATCTGTTTTAGAGAACGTACCTTAAAACTCTTCCAGCATCTATGCATTACTCAGTCCAAGCTGCTTCCACATTTTTAGGTATTTGTTTCGGAAGCACCCCACTTCTTGGCACCAAAATCTGTATTCATCTGTTAGGGTTTCCATAACAAAATACCACAGACTACGTGGTTAAAATGATAGAAATTTATTTCTCATAGTTCTGGAGGCTGGAAAATCTCAGCTCAAGGTGCTGGTTGACTAGATGTCTGGTGAGTGCTTCTCTTCCTGGCTTGAGGATGGCCACCCTCTTACTGTGTCCTCTTGTGGCATTTCCTCGGTGTGTACACATACAGAGGGATCTCTTTTTCTTTTTAATTTCAGGTAATTGTGAGGGTACAACCAACCAAATCACAATATTTGAATTTGTTAGGTAGATTCCCTCTTGTAGCTATGTTCTGCACCCAAAAGGTGTGCCATATACCCCTACATTGTGCCCATTCAGTGGGAGCACACCAAACTGCCCCTCCCATCTCCCCCTCTTGCATTCCCCCCCAACCTGAATTGAAATGAGTTTTTCTCCTACGTGGGCGTGAATCAGATTGTCTACTGGTTCATATTAGTATTGAGTACATTGGATATTGCTTTTCCATTCTTGGGATACTTTCCTGAATGTGTTTCAATTCCACCCAGTTTTATACAAAAGATGTGAAGTCACCATCTTTTTTATGGCTAAATCTTTCTCTTTCTCTTGAACCTCACCCTTAAGACCTCATTTGAGTTTAAATACCTCCTGAAAGTCCCATCTCCACATGCAATCACATTGGGCTTAGGGCTTTTATATACGAATTCTAGAAGGGAGCAAAATTCAGACTGTCACACTTGATCAGAGCAGAGGAGGTCAACTCTCCCTCTTTGCTGATGATATGATCTTATACTTAGAGAACCACAAAGACTCAACCACAAGACTCTTGGAAGTCTTTTTGTATTTTTTTTGTAGGTTTTTAAAAAGGCTTTATTGGGGAAACAAATAGAGATGGGATGTTCTTGGAGGCCTCAGGACTCTATCCTCCATGTTGCTGGGCACTTGTAGTTCTCCAGGGCCCCTGCTTGAAGCAACTCACTGGTCTCTGTGGGGGCCTTGTCCTGGAGGGGTGTTCTTATATGTAAATAAAATAATCCCAGTTTTTTCTTCACAGAGCTTTTTTTTTTTTTTTTTTTGTAGAGACAGAGTCTCACTGTACCGCCCTTGGGTAGAGTGCTGTGGCGTCACACGGCTCACAGCAACCTCTAACTCTCGGGCTTACGCGATTCTCTTGCCTCAGCCTCCCAAGCAGCTGGGACTACAGGCGCCCACCACAACACCCGGCTATTTTTTGTTGCAGTTTGGCCAGGGCTGGGCTTGAACCCGCCACCCTCGGCATATGGGGCCAGTGCCCCACTCACTGAGCCACAGGCGCCGCCCCATAGAGCTTTATTTTTAAATTATTCAAGTATCCCTATGATTCTTTTTAGCCCTCTTTTGTATCTCCAGGCCTGTTTTAAGAAAAGCATTCTAATTTCATTCTGTTGAATGTAATTTAAAAATGACCTCAGTGCTGGGTTTAGGATGTGAGAAAAACGTGATCCAAGGGAGTAGCATGAACAGTGATGGTAAACTGTGAAAACTGGAGCTAGTCTTGAGCTCCAAGGTTATCACTGGTATAAACCAGGGGTAGAGAGTCTGGGGCCTCATGCCACATGTAGCTCTCTCCACATCCCCCAAAGCAGCCCCTTGACCGAAGGATGAAAAGTGCATAAATTCAGTGATTACGTAAACAGGGGGAAAGGATAATAACTAACAAAATGATCTTAGCCTGAATGGCATAAGGAGACTAAAGAATTATTCTTTGTCTTTTATGTATCCTACTCAGACAGCAAGTTTCATTTTGCCTCACCTTATGCATTTTTAATTCTCCAGCACCTGTTAACTTTGCACCGTTTTGTTGCTTCTCATCATGATCCTTTCTTGTTTTAAGTCAAACAATAAGAACTACATCAGGGAGTACTAAAATTCTTAATGATTATAATGTATTATTGTTTGCTTTGTTCACTTTAAAACAGTGCATTGGTCACTGCCATTGAGGCAGGAGATTAGGATAGGGAACACAGGTGGTACAAAATAATAGGAACAAAATTAGGGTTGCAAATCAATGAAAACAAAAGCCATGGTCAAGCTGCAATTGTACTCATTGTAGACACACCTTGCTTGCTCTACTTGGGGAAAGTCCCTCTTGGAGGTGCTGGTGCAGATGGAGGGCAAGAGTGTACTCAAATGACTCTGACTTCATTACACCAGCATTACCATAAATTAGCATTGCAGGTTGTCCTGCTTCAACCCCCTACACCCAGTGGATTTTAGGAGTCTTGACACATCCGGATCTGAACAAATAAATTAAAAAACTCTCTTGCCCAATGAATGGGAGGAGATAACATTCTCGTTCAGGGGGAAAACAATGCAGAAAAGAGGAAAGAAAAGGAGAAACCCAGTGAGACCTGCAGGGCCTTCTGGAGTATTGTATCACTTGCTAATTTTTCTTACACACCCCTTTCATGTCTGGAAGCGTACCTACTTAATAAATGCCTTTCACTTTGCTTTACTGCTTTGGTTTAGGACAATCCTTGGCTGGTAAGACAATAACTACTTTTAATTGGCAACTTGACTGGGCTGTGGAGTGCCCAGATATTTGATTAAACATTATTCCTGAGTATGTTTGTGAAGATGTATCTGGATGAGATTAGCATTTGAATTTATAGACTGAATAAAGCAGCTGCCCTCCTCAATGTGGGGCCAGTCTTTTGAGGGTCTGAGTAGAACAAAAGGTGGAGGAAGAGAAAATTTTCTCTCTACCTGTCTGCTTGATCTATCTCCTCCTGTCCTCAGATTGAGACTTACACTGTGGACTCTCCTGGTTATCTTGGTTCTTTGTAATCTGGATTTGACAGTCTTCGATCCTGAACTCCATTGTTGTCTTCTTGTACCCCTAACCATTAAATGAATCATTTTTGCTAAATTTGTGTTCTGTCTTTACCATCATACTTGAAAACTGAATCCACAAATTATCCTAATTGAGAAATGGTATGAAAGAATTCAAGAATTTCTGTTCCCATTTGGTCCATTTGTAGAAAAACCAAATGGGAAGAACCATATGAAGAACCAAACTCATATGCAGAAAAGGTACATATGGGTTAGTGTCTAAACAACTTTGGTCTCCTAGGAGGATTTAAAAAACAAACAAGCATGTGCAGACACAAATATAGTATTGCAGGGAGTTGAATATCCTGGGACCATGCATCTAATGGGTGACTTTCCAAAGATGAATGAGGGAATCCAGGACAGGTTGCACATTCTTCAATTTAAAGAATCAGTTATGCAACAGGCAAATTTGGCTCTAGAAATAGCTACCTGTGTAACTAATTCTGGGGTAAGAGAAGCCCAGGTACTGCTATCAGGGTAGTAACATAACTTTTTGTCTCACCCCAGTGAGCACAGCTGCATGTGCCCTGTTCTTGCTGCTGCCTATCACATATTACATATTCAGCTTTACTGCTCCTTCCACTCTCTGGGTTTTGTGAGTACAGGTTTTGTATACATACAGTGTGTTTTTTTCTGTTGCTGTTGTTGTATTCTTTGCTGTCATTGCATTACTGTCTTCATTATACAACTTCTAATTTGTTGGACTGTTAAGTGCTTTCATTTGCCCTCATCAAATGAATCTAATAGAACAGGGTCCAAGCATTGCTGTTGGCCATGATTGACTGCTTTAAGCACTAAACAATGGTTGGCTTCCATAGAGCAAATAATAACACCAAACTTACTGGATCAGTGTTCACTGGGGAAAATTGATGGGCACAAAGGCAATAGGAGGTATGAAGTCTTTCTTGCTATTGTGATTCACACTCTGGTGCAGGTCACAGCAACCTGACAGGACAAGATGTTAGATTCTGAGAGAGGGATGACTTGACTCTAGACTGTGAGTCTTTCAAGCACCATGATTAAGGAAGTATCTGCCATTCTCCTGAAGTGATTTGGAACCAGAGTCCCAGCTTAATGGTTGCAGCCACATGATGTGACAAGACAAACTAGTGACAGAATTCACCACATTAGCCTGCATAATTGAAGACACAGAAACTTCTCTCCTGGCGTGTTATTATTATTATTTTTTTCCTCCTGGCATGTTCGAAGTGGGTAGTTTTGAAGGTAGAATAGTGGCTCCCTAACAGATGTCCACTTTCTTTCTTTTTTTTTTTTGAGACAGAGTCTTACTATATCACCCTTGGTAGAGTGCCCTGGCATCACAGCTCACAGCACCCTCAAACACCTGGGCTCAAGTGATTCTCTTGCCTCAGCCTCCCCAGTAGCTGGCACTACAGGTGCCTGCCACAATGCCCAGATATTTTTTTGTTATAGTTGTCATTGTTGTTTAGCAGGCCTGAGCTGGGTTTGAACCCGCCAGCTCCGGTGTATATGGCTGACTGCCTAACCATGAGCTATGGGCACCGAGCCCAGATGTCCACTTTCTAATGCCTAGATCATGGGAATATGTTATGTGATATGACAAGTGGGGATTAAGGCTATAGATGAGATTATGTTTGCTAGCCAGCTGACTTGAAAATTATGAGATTATCCTTCATTATTTGGGCGAGCTCCAGGTGATCACAAGGGTCATTAAATGGGGAGGAGAAAGCAAAAGAGTTTGTCAGAGTAATGAGATATGGCCACCAGAAATCAAACTAAGGGAGATAAAGAACTGAGAAACATCTATTCTTTAAAAATAGCTAGAATTTCAGTAAAAGCACTGAGGGTGTAGCCTTTTTGACTGTGACTACCCCCATATCTTCCTCCCCTATTTGTTGGCAAGAATGATAGTTTTGTCAACATAGGGATGATCTTGAAAACCAACAGAGGGGATGAACTAAGTTTGGTTGTAGGATAAAAATGCTTTGCTTTTTCATTTAAAAGATATAGACATGTTGGGCGGCATCTGAGGCTCAGTGAGTAGGGCACTGCCCCGTATACCAAGGGTGGCTGGTTTGAACCGGACCCTGGTCAAATTGCACCAAAAAAATAGCCAGGCATTATGGAGGGTGCCTGTAGTCCCAGCTACTCTGGACACTAAGGCAAGAGAATCGCCTAAGCCCAAGAGCTGGAGGTTGCTGTGAGTTGTGATGCCATGGCACACTACTGAGGGCAACAAAGTGAGATTCTGTCTCTAACCAAACCAAACCAAATCAAAACAAACAAACAAAAAGATATAGACGTGTCATGTTTAGGAACAAATGGGGAAAATCTATAACTTTATAAAACTGGCAGTGTGATCCTTGCTTGACACTAGAAATTTAATGGCAAGATCTTAAAAATGAAAGATCCATAAAAAGTTTGAGATAATCTCTTCACACATACTCAGATGACTAGAAGACTATAAATACATGGGGATCCTGAGAGACTGGTAAGTTGTGAAAGCCACGGAGACTTGAGAACTTTTAATACATTTTTAAACAACACAATACAGCCCTACAGAAATGAGGTATTTGGGTTCAACCTCTGCCCTCATTATTGTCTTACCACTAAGTTATGCACATAAGGGAAATATTTAGGAAAATAGCCTAGAAAACAAAAATAATGATTGAACAACTGAGTAGAGATATTAGTAAGTTCACAGTTTAAATTCAATTAAGTTATTAAAAAGAGTTATTAAAAATACAATCCTAAGCAAAGTAAAACAGAACCTGGAGTTGCTACAATGCATTTCCTAAAAATGTTTATTAAAAAAAAATGGTTACTAGACATGCAAAGAGAGGAAAATATAATTCATACTTAGTAAATAAAAGAAGTAAGCAGTTCCAGTAGAAACTGCTCTAAGTGAACCCAGATAGTGTGGGTTACAGACAAAGACTTCAAAGCCATTATTATAAATGTTTCCAAGCACTCAAAGAAAATTATGTTCAAACAGTGAAGGGAAAGTATGATGATAATGACTTAACATACAGGAAATATTAATAGGGAAGTCAAAAGTACACAAAAGAACCAAATGTAAACTCTAGAGCTAAAAAATACAATAAATGAAATTAAAAATTTACTAGACAGGCCCAACACCCAATTTTACATGGCAGAAAAGAAATTAAGAAAACTTGAAGACCAACAGAAACAATCAAATCTGAAAAATGTACAGAAAAAAGATTGAAGAAAAAGGAAACTTTAAGACAACATAAAATATACCAATAATGGATGTCTCAGAAAAGACAAAGAATAGAAAAAATGTATTTGAAAAATAATGGCTCCCAAACTTCCCAATGTTAAAATATATTTTCTAAACTCAATACATTTTAAGTAGTATAAACATAAAGCAAACCAGTGAGACATGTCACAGCCAAAATTAAAGAGAAATCATCAAATCAGTAAGAGAAAAGCATCTCATCACATATAGAGGATTAATAATACATGGTATACAGCTCACTTGTCATCAGAAACAAACTAAGTTGAAAGGCAGTGAAATGACACAATCCAAGTATCAAAATATGTGCTCACTGAGAGTTCCACAGTGAACAAAGCTATTCTTTATAAATGAAAATTGAATAAAGATATTCTCAGATACATGAAAGTTGAAAGAATTTGTTGCTAATAGTTTTTCACTATAAGAAATGTTAAAGGAAGCAAGAAGCTCTACAAAAGAGAGAAAATAACATGAGATGGTAGCTCAGATACACAGGAAAGAATAGAAAATGTTAAATATATAGGTACTTATAAAAAATTGCATATATATTTCCCCCTCTTTTCTTAATTTCCTTAAAATACAGCCATTTAAAACACTTAAGTGGAGGAGAGAAGGGCAAAATGGACGACTGGAGCCAGCTTTCGACAGAAGCTCCCATTCAGAGGGAAGGATAATGACCAGAAAGTACCTATAACAACTTCTGAAATAGCATCAACTATAAGAAAGCTCCCCCAAAAGAAAAGCCTGGGACCAGATGGCTTCACATCAAAATTCTACCAAACCTTTAAAGAGGAACAAGGACCTATATTACTTAACCTTTTTCAAAGAAGGAATACTTCTCAACACATTCTATGAAGCAAATATCATCCTGATTCCCAAACCAGGAAAAGACCCAACAAGAAAAGAAAATTATATACATCATGACCAGGTGGGTTTCATCCCAGGGTCCCAAAGATGGTTCACTATACATAAATCCATAAATATAATGCAGCATATAAACAAATTAAAAAACAAAGATCATATGATTCTCTCAATTGATGCAGAAAAAGCTTTTGATAATATCCAGCATCCTTTCTTGATCAGAATACTTAAGAAAATAGGTATAGAAGGAACATTTATTAAACTGATAAACAATTATGGACTCTATTCCCTTTACAATAGTGCTAAAGAAGATGAAATATCTGGGAGTGTATCTAACTAAGGACGTGAAAGATCTCTATAGAGAACTATGAAACTCTGAGAAAAGAAATAGCTGAAGATGTTAACAAATGGAAAAATATACCATGCTCATGACTGGGTAGAACCAACATTGTTAAATGTTAAAATGTCTATACTACCTAAAGCAATCTACAGATTTAATGCAATCTCTATTAAAGTATCTCTGTCATATTTTAAAGATCTGGAAAAATCAATACTCTGTTTTATATGGAAACAGAAAAAACCTTGAATAGCCAAGACATTACTCAGAAATAAAAACAAAGCAGTAGGAATCATGCTTCCAGACTTTAGACTATACTATAAATTGATAGTGATCGAAACAGCATGGTACTGACACAAAAATAGAGAGGTAGATGTATGGAACAAAATTGAAGACCAAGAGGTGAGCCCAGACACTTATCATCATTTGATCTTTGATAAGCCTATCAAAAATATAAATTTGGGGAAAGATTCCCTATTTAACAAATAGTGCTGGGTGAACTGGCTGGTGACCTGTAGAAGACTGAAAGTGGACCCACACCTTTCTCCTCTAACAAAAATTGACTCTCAATGGCTAAAGGACTTAAACTTAAGACACACAACTATAAACATTCTTGGAGAGAGTGCAGGAGAAACACTTGAAAAAACTGGCCTGGGAGAATACTTTTTGAGGAAGATACCCCAGGCAATCGAAGCACCATCAAAAATACATTACTGGGACCTGATCAAATTAAAAAGCTTTTGCCCTGCCAAGAACACACTAAGTAAAGCAAATAGACAGCCCTCAGAATGGGAGGGGATTTTTGCAGGTTATATTTCTGACAAAGGTCTAATAACCAGAATCCACAGAAAACTCAAACTTACTAATAAGAAAAAAAAAGTGATCCCATTTCATTATGTGTAAGAGACACGAACAGAAGCTTCTCTGAAGAAGACAGGCACATGGTCTACAGACATATGAAAAATGCTCATCATTAATCATCAGAGAAATGCAAACAAAAACCACTTTGAGATACCATCTGACTCCAGTAATTGTAGCCCACATCATAAAACCCCAAAAGTACAGATGTTGGTGTGGATATGGAGAAAAGGGAATACTTCTGCACTGCTGGTGGGAATGCAAACTAGTACATTCCTTTTGGAAGGAAGTTTGGAGAACACTCAGGGATCTAAATATACACCTAGAAGAAGAATTGCTATTTGATCTTGCAATTCCTCTTCTAGGTGTATATCCAAAAGACCAAAAATCATTTGGAAACAAAGATATTTGTACCAGATTGTTCATTGCAGCTCAATTCATTATTGCCAAGTCATGGAAGAAGCCCAAATGCCCATCAACCCATGAATGGATTAATAAATTATGGTATGTGTATACCATGGAATACCATGCAGCATTAAAAAAAGATGGAGACTTTACCTCTTTTATGTTTACATGGATGGAGCTGGAAAATATTCTTAGTAAAGTATCTCAGGAATGGAAAAAATATATACAATAATTGGGTCGATAGAGGGAGGATTAATGGTGGGACCACACCTATGGAGCATATTGCAAGTACAAGTTGGATCTGTCAGGTGTAGAACACAAATGTCTTAACACTGTAATTGGGTAAATGAGGTGAAAGCTATGTTAATTAGTAGGATGTAAGCACTCCAATTTGTACAAATAATCAACATATTGAATCCCACAATGCCATAAATATATTCATTATTTATGTACAAATGTCTTAATAAAAAAAAAAACTTGTTTTTCCAGATGATTTCAAGCAGTGATTTCAACCACATTTATAAATTATATAGTCATTTTGTCAGATTTAGAAATTTTACCTCACATGCACCAAGATCTTTCTCTTTTTTTCTTTGCTTACTATGGTTCTATCATCACTTCTGATTTCTGTATCAGTTTCCATTGTATCCTTTTATTACTTAGGACTTTGAAGTCATACCTCACTTGGTAAGAAGAAGATATTACAAAGACAAAGAGAGCTTGCCTTTCAGGTCTCCTCCCCACTTGGTATTTTGACTTCTTTTATTTGCATTGTTACTTTTATACTGTAACAACTGATGGCATCAGCTTCCTGTTTTGCAACCGTGATTAGATCTTTTGTGTTTGCTTATACATGATAAAAAGAGTTGAGAGTACAGTCAGTATTTACATTATTTGTGTATATAATATGAGATGATAGAGTTCTTTCCTTGAACAGTAATTAATGACTCTGCCATAGCCTTGGTTCTTCCTTGCCCCAAACTCTTCATCACATTCTCTATTCTGCCAAGCTTTATGTTTAATAGAAAACCTTTCCTCTATCATACCAATGGAGCAGGTGCCCCTGCCTCCCTGCACAGTCATTCTCCTACCATGTTTTCTCACTATTTTCCTAGATTAGAGATTATTTTCTGAATCACATGTCTTTTCCTTTCCTGTTTTAAGCCTTCACATTGTGTATTCCATTTTCTAATAACTTCCTAAGAGTACAGGTTGGATTAATTTATTAGTTCTCAAAAGCTTGTAAATTTATCTTATCTTTTAAGTGTGTGTATGATGGCTTGGAAGGATATAGGAATCTAGGCTGAGAAAAAAAAATTTTTTTTTGAGATGCTGTCTCATTCAGTTGCTGCAGGCTAGAGTGTGAGGACATCAGCCTAGCTCACAGCAACTTCAAACCCCTCAGTTCAAGCAATCCTCCTTCCTCATCTTCCCGAGTAGCTGAGAGTATAGGTGCCTGTCATAATGCCTGGCTATGTTTTCTATTTTTAGTAGAGATGGTGTCTCGCTCTTGCTCAGGCTAGTCTTAAACTCTTGAGTTTGAGTTCAAGTGATCCTCCCATCTCAGCCTCCCAGAGTGTTGGGATTATAGGAATGAGGCACTGAGCCTGGTGGAGAATAATTTTCCTTATGAGGAGAAGTCAGTAAACTTCTATAGAGGGCCATATAGTAAGTGTTTAAGACTTTGCATGCCATGTGGCCTTTTCTTTTCTTTTTTTTACTATTTAACTCTACCTTTGTAGCATGAAAGAAGTCACAAACTGTAGGTAAATTAGTTTAGTAAGTGTAGCTGTGTTGTAATAAACTTTAATTTTCTTCCTTCCTTTCTTTTTTTTTTTGTTACAGTTTGGCCGGGGTTAGGTTCGAACCCACCACTCTTGGTATATGGGGCTGGCACCCTACTCACTGAGCCACAGGCACCGACCTAAACTTTCATTTTCAAAAGAAGCCACAGGCTGAATTTGGCTGTGGTTTGTAGTTTGCCAATGCCTGTTTTAGAACATTGAAGGCACCCATGTTCTTGCTTGCACTCTAGAGTCTAGTGCTGCTCAGGAGCAGTCTCATGCTAGACTGATTCATATTGTATTCCATGTGACCTTTTTCTTTAGAATAGTCTCTTTCTTACTTACATTCTAAAATTTCACAATAATATGTACAGGTGTGGGTCTTTACTCATTTTTTTTTTTTTTTTTTTGCACATGGAGGGATATTTTAGTCTGATAATCTGAGTCTGCTGCTCAGTATTACTTTCCATTCTGTTGTCTGTGACCTTTTTCCTGAAACCTTGTTGGTCTTACGATGGGCCACTTTGTGTTTAACCTTATCTCTCATTTACTTTGTAAGGGAATTTGTCTTATTCTTTGAGAAGTTTCTTTGAAGTATGTCTTTCAGAACTTTTATTGGTATATATTTTTTCCAGTTAAATATTTGAAGAGCTCTTTCTTGCTCTCCCTTTTTTTCTGAAGTACAGTTTTTTTATTGACCAAAAGATTTTTTAATTTGCTTATTTAAAATTATGACATGAACATTGCAACCACTGTATACCCAACAGTTATGAAGCATGTTAATATTTAATTATAATTGTATCAGACCTTACAGATGCAGTTGAAATGCTCATGTATACTTCTATCTGAGAATATTTATTTATATTTTTTATTGTTTGGGATTCATTGAGGGTACAAATAATTAGGTTACACTGATTGCATTTGTTAGGTAAAGTCCCTTTTATAACTTTGTCCTGCCCCTAAGAGATGTGCCATACACTGTGACCCCCTCAGCCCACTCCCACCTCCCCTGTACCTGCTCCCTCCTTTCCCTACCCCCCATCTTGTATTAGCTCACTTACTGCCTTCATATTAGAAGTAAGAACATTGGATTCTTGCTTCTTCATTCTTGTGATGCTTTACTAAGAAGAATGTGTTCCACCTCCATCCAGGTTAATACAAAAGACATAAGTGTCCATATTTTTAATGGCTGCATAGTATTCCATGGTATACATACACCACAGCTTGTTAATCCATTCCTGGGTTGGTGGACATTTAGGATATTTCCACATCTTGGCAATTGTAAATTGAGCTGCAGTATACATTCTAGTGCAAATGTCCTTATGATAAAAGGATTTTTTTTCTTCTGGGTAGATGCCTAGTAATGGGATTGCAGGATCAAAAGGGAGGTCTGTTTTGAGTTCTCTGAGGATTCTCCATACTTCCTTCCAAAAGGTTGTATTAATTTGCAGTCCCACCAGCAGGGTAAAAGTATTCTCTTCTCTACACATTCACACCAGCATCTACACCTTTGAGACTTGGTGAGGTGGGCTTATTCTTACTGGGTATAGGTGATATCTCAGGGTGGTTTTGATTTGCATTTCTCCGATGATCAGGGAAGATGAGCATTTTTTTCAAGTGTTTGTTAGCCATTCATCTGTCTTCATCAGAGAAGGCTCTGTTCCAGTGGTAGATGGGATTGTTTACTCTTTTTTTTTTGGTTGATTATTTTGAATTCTCTGTAGATTGTAGTTATCAACCCTTTGTCAGATTCATAACCTGCGAATATCTTTTCCCATTTTGAAGGTTGTCTTTTTGCCTACCTATTGTGTCCTTAGCTGTGCAGAAGCTTTTCAGCTTAATTAAGTCCCATTTGTTATTTGTTGCCATTGTTGTGATGGCTGTTGAAGCCTTGTCATAAAATCTTTCCCCAGTCCTATATTGTCAAGAGTTTTCCCATACATTCCTCTATGATTTTTATTGTTATCCATCTTGAGTCAACTTTTGTAAATGGTAAAAGGTGTGGGTTGAGTTTCAGTCTTTTACATGTGGTTATCCAGTTCTCCCAGCACTATTTGTTGAATAGGGATTCTTTTCCCCACTGTATCTTTTTGTTAGGTTTATCAAAGATCAGATGGCAAGCAGAGACTGGTTTCAATTCTTGATTTTCTATTATGTCTATGTCTCTATTTTTGTGCCAATACCATGCTGTTTTGATTACTGTGGACTTGTAATATAGCCTGAAGTCTAATAGGGTGATGCCTCCAGCTTTGTTTTTATTACTAAGAATAGCCTTAGCTATCTGTTTTTTTTAGTTTAGAAAACTAAGTACTATATTTCTCCAGTTCTTCAATATATGATGTTGATTAGGCACAGTGGCTGAAACCTTTAATCCTAGCACTCTGGGAGGCTGAGGCAGGTAGATTGCCTGAGCTCACAGGTTCAAGACCAGCCTGAGCTAGAAAGAGACCCCCACCTCTAAAAATAGGCAGGTATTGGCTAGTGCCTGGTGGCAGGCATGTGTAGTCCCAGATACTTGGGTGGCTGAGGCAAGATAATCACTTGAGTCCAAGAGATTGAGGTTGCTGTAAGCTATGACATCATGACACTCTACCAAGGTGGCAAAGTGAGACTGTCTCAAAAAAAAAAATATATATATGTATATAATATATATACCTAATGAAATATATATATCTATATATTTACATATAATATATAAATAGTACTTTAATGGGGATTGCATTTTGTTTGAATCTGTAGATTGTTTTGGGTAGGATAGACATTTTGACAATGTTGATTATTCCTAGCCAAGAGCATGGTATGTTTTCCAATGTGTATTCTGCAATTTCTTTCCTTAGGATGAAGTAGATTTACCGTGAAGTGAATGACCCCATACTTGAATAGAAGAAATTGTTGGAAATTGTAGAAGTTCTAAGTGGGAAGGTAAAGACAGGTTAAAACTGGGGTGGAGGCAAGATGGCTGACTGGAGCCAACTTTCCAGAGGCTCCCATCCAGAAGGAGAGTTAAAGGACAGAAGTTTAGCAAGTAAGTGGATGGTTTGGAGCTGAGCCAAGAGAGAAGGTTGAAGAACACACATCAACCCTGCTGAGGTGAGCTGCAACCCCAAGAAGACAAACAATAGGTACAAAATCCATGGCCAAACAAACAGGAGTCCCCTCCCACATTAGAACAGCTCACAGTATACTTTCTACAAACAAGCAAGCATAGTTCAGATCCCCTCCTATTTTATCTCATGGGAGAGAACATCTAAAAGCTGGAACTCCTTCCCTAGTGTGCCATGGCACTCTCCTGCCAGGCCTAAAACTGTACAAAACTGTATATATTCTCTACCTGCAGTTCTGAACTCCCAGCACTCCTCTCCACTTTCACCCTGAGGTCTGATAACCTGTCCCCCATGGAGTCCAGAGTCTTGGGCATTTTCTTGAGTGGTATGGACAAGGCATGGGCTGTTGCAGGTCTGTGCTGATTCTGTGAAAGGAGAAGATGGTGGACTGAGGGAACCATATGGGAGAGGGAGAGGCAGTGCCCTGTGGCACAGAGCATCAGCAGCAGTGGTGGGAACAATAGGGCTCACACCCCTAGGGATATTTTGGAAAGACACTTTCTGCCTCTCTGGGCAACCAGAGAAAGCTGGGCATCTTCTCTAGTGGCAGCCACTGGTGGAACAGATCTGGGACAGAAACACAGGCCCCATGAGTAAAGGGTATGCCTGAGGTGGTACCTGCCTGGGCAGGGTGTGGCAGGGATGGAGATTGGAATACGCATGTGCAAAGATGGCATACTCCCAGGGTGGGGCAGAATCAGAAGGACTGCTTTAGTGAGCCTAAGAAGTACCTGGAGCCCAGGGGATCATAGCTGAGACAAAAGCAGGCAGGAACTGAGAGCTGACTGTGAGCTCTAACTGCACCCACCCCAACACAGAGTCCAATGGAGACAGGGAAGCCAGCTCAGGGCAGTGGCACAGACCAGGGCTGAGTCACAGTTTCTGTGAACTCTTAACAGAGCCCTGGTCCACAGGGGAATATAGCTGGTACAGAAACACAAATTCTGCAAAAATAGGAGAGTCAGCAACATCAATCAGGGGTGGGGCTGGAACTGAGTGAACTACCCCAGCTTCCATTAAGCACCTAAGGTTATCAGGCCTCTGCTTCCACTGCCGGATGGTGGCAGAGTGTGGTGGCCTGGCCAAGGAGACATAGCTCTTCCTGTGACTCAGGCAGGCACAAGCCCCTGGTGCATCTGCTCATTGGAAGGAACTGGGTCACAGTCCTGCAGAGTTACCAGTGACTGTGTGTGACAGAGGTGCAAGGTGGGGAAGGAGGCATAAAACTTCCCAGACTAATTCATTTGCTGGGTGGGTTCTTCTCACTCCATGTAGCACTGGAGTGAGTCATGCTTGAGCTGCCAGTAGACCCCTGCTATCTAGTTGCCGGAGACCTTTTGAACTCTCCCACCTGAGACCAGGTGCTGACTGGGAAAATTGATTTGGATCTTTTGACATGGGCCAATCACCTGAGAATCATCCAAAGTGGTTTCCTGGTTGTGTGGTTGTGGGAAGGTTTGCTTTTCCTTTTCCAGTTGTTACTGGTGGGGGGTGGGGTGACTTAATTGCTAGTATTTCTCCACAGCTGAGACTTCAACCAAGAGTAACTGATTCACTAGGAGAGGACAGAAACCAGCTGAAAACCAGACAGAGCCACTTAGCCCCACCACACCAAGCAGGCCCCCAGTGTCTTAGGCAGCAGCACTGTACAGGTCCTTTGCAAAGCTCTAGGAGAAAAGGTACAGACACCAGTCCCAACTCTTGGGAAAAGAGCTGGTTAGTCAGTACTCCTGGTGCCCCCAACCCAACTTCACCTTATCTGCTCATCTAGCCAAACAGTGTAAAATAATCATGGGGTAGAATCAGCAGAAAAACTCCAGTAACATGAATAACCAAATTGGATCTACTCTGCCCACCCCCCAAGGAACAACAAGGCAGACACAACAGAACATCCCATTCATAAACAAATGGCTGATATGTCAGAAATTGAATTCAGAATTTGGATTGCAAATAAGATTAATAGAATAGAGGTAAAGTGGAACTTAGAAATTCAAGGAGCATTTCAAAAGTTGTCTCAAGAATTCAATGAATTCAAAGACAAAATCACCAAAGATTTTGACACATTGAGACAAGCACTTGCAGCCCTCAAATATCTGAGAAATACAGTAGAATCTCTCAGTAACAGAATGGAGCGGGCAGAAGAAAGGATTTCTGACATTGAAGACAAGGCTTTTCAATGCTCTGAAATGCTCGGGGAGGAAGATAAGTGGAGAGCAAAAATGGATAATTCTCTCAGAGACCTCTGGGATAATTCAAAGAAAACTAATATTTGCCTTATAGGAATACCTGAAGGCAACGAGGTTGCTTCAAAAAGCACAGATGCTCTACTTCATGAGATAATGAAGGAGAACTTCCCACACATGACTAGAGATTCTAAAATTCAGATAGCAGACAGTTTTAGAACCCCAAATATCTATCTTCTAGGCACATTATAATCAACTTCGCAAGCAGACAGCCCCAGAATGGGAGAAGATATTTGCAGGTTACATCTCAGACAAAGGTAATAACCAGAATCCACTGAGAACTCAAACGTATTAGCAAGCAAAGAATGAGTGATCCCATCTCAGGTTGGGCCAGGGACTTGAAGAGAAACTTCTCTGAAAAAGACAAGTGCACAGCATACAGACATATGAAAAATGCTCATCATCCTTAATCATCAGAGAAACGCAAATCAAAACTACTTTGAGATATCATCTAACTCCAGTAAGATTAGCCCATATCACAAAATCCCCAAACCAGAGATGTTGGACTGAATGTGGAGAAAAAGGAACACTTCTACACTGCTGGTGGGAATGCAAACTAATATGTTCCTTTTGGAAAGATGTTTGGAGAACACATAGGGATCTAAAAATAGACCCGCCATTTGATTCTACAATTCCTCTATGACATATATATCTAGAAGACCAAAAATTACATTATAACAAAGATATTTGTACCAAATGTTTATTGCAGCCCAATTTATAATTGCTAAGTCACGTAAAAAGCCCAAGTGCCCATTGACTCACGAATGGATTAATAAATTGTGGTATATATACACTATGGAATATTATGCAGCCTTAAAAAAGATAGAGACTTTACCTCTTTCATGTTTAAATGGATAGAGCTGGAATGTATTCTTCTTAGCAAAGTATTTTAAGAATGGAAGAAAAAGTCTCCAATGTACTCAGCCCTACTCTGAAACTAATTTATATCTTTCATATGAAAGCTATAACTCAATTATAGCCCAAGAAGGGAAAGAGAAAGGGAGGGAAGGGGAAGGGGGAAGATGAGTGGAGGGAGAGTAATTGGTGGGATCACAGCTATGGTGCATCTTACAAGGGTACATGTGAAATTTGCTAAGTGTAGAATATACGTGTCTCAACACAATAACTAAGAAAATGCCAGGAAGGCTATGTTAACCACTTTGATGAAAATATTTCAAATTGCATATAAAACCAGTATATTGTACCCTATGCTTGCATTAATGTACACAGCTATGATTTAATTTAAAAAAATAGGTTAAAACCAAGGAAGCATTTCTATGAATGGTTTCTGGCTAAATAGATCTCAGAACAAAGGGACTGGAATTTCTAAGATTCCTGTAAATTACATTGTTACATTATTAATTTATAAATACTCATTTTTGAATCTTATTTTATATTATTGATTTCGTATTTTTAGAAGAACTCCAGGTTTTTCTTTTTCTTCCTTCCTTCTTTTTTTTTTGACAGAATCTCACTCTGTTGCTCTGAGTGAAGATGTCATGGCATCATCATAGCTCACAGCAACCTAAAACTCTTAGGCTTAGCCTCCCAAACAGTTGTGTCTACAAATATAGCTACAAATCCTCTCTCCTCAGCCTCCTAAGTAGTTGGGTCTATAGGCTCCTGCCACAATGCTTGGCTAATTTTTGTGATTTTAGTAGAGATAAGATCTCACTCTTGTTCAGGCTGATCTTGAACTGCTGAGCTCAAGCAGTCCACATGCTTCAGCCTCCCACAGTACCAGGATTACAGCTACAGCTTTAACTAAGCTTTAGGAAACACAAAGTCTAGATATTTCTTTTGTTTAATTATTTATTAAATCATAACTATACATTAATTCATTTATGAGGCACAATGTGCTGATTTGATATGCAATGTAGAATGTTTACATCTAATTGATTAGCATAACCATCTCCTCGCTCATTTATTGTGGTAAGACATTTATACTCTATTATTAATAGTTTTGATATGTATCATTACATTATGCACATTAGGTGAGGTCCCTCCAAATATCCTCCCTCCTGCTAGCCTCCCCCCTCCCTTTCCCTCTCCCTCTTCTTTCCTCCTTCTTTCTGGACTATAGTTATGTTTCATTTTTTTTTTTGTTTTTTTTTGTAGAGACAGAGTCTCACTGTACCACCCTTGGGTAGAGTGCCGTGGCGTCACACGGCTCACAGCAACCTCTAACTCTTGGGCTTACGCGATTCTCTTGCCTCAGCCTCCCGAGCAGCTGAGACTACAGGTGCCTGCCACAATGCCTGGCTATTTTTTGGTTGCAATTTGGCTGGGGCCGGGTTTGAACCCACCACCCTCAGCATATGGGGCCGGTGCCCTACTCACTGAGCCACAGGCACCGCCCAGCCTCCCGAGCAGCTGAGACTATAGGTGCCTGCCACAATGCCTGGCTATTTTTTGGTTGCAATTTGGCCGGGGCCGGGTTTGAACCCACCACCCTCAGCATATGGGGCCGGTGCCCTACTCACTGAGCCACAGGCACTGCCCATTATGTTTCATTTTATTTTAATTTCTCTAAGGGTAATTTTTTTTGAGTTTATCTGTTCCTTAAGGTAGTTTTTTGGTTACTGCATTTTGTCCCCCATAACTGTTTAGTGATCCTTGATTTTCCATTCATGTTTAAAAGTGAGAAAATAGGAAAGCTGACTATGAGGTCTGTGAACATGTGTGTTATATTGGCCAGCGTTTGGGTTGTCCAAATTGAGGCCTGTGGGCTGCATACAGATTATGCAAGGACTTTTGCTTATCTGTGATGGTGGATATCATGAAAATTATGCACAGACTTTATTTTTTTGCTCATCAATCAGCTTTAGTTAGTGTTTGTGTATTTAATGTGTGGCCCAAGACAATGCTTCATCTTCTAATGTGGTGCAGAGAAGCAAAAAGTTTGGACACCCCTGCTAGATAGGATTATCTGTGTATTCCACTCAAGCATTTATTTACTGATTGTGAGAATTGGCTCAAGAAGTTCCATTACTGGCCATCGTCAAGCTAAAGTGTCAGAAAAACCAGTACTATAATTCAGTCTGAGTCTGACAGCCTGAGAACTTGAGGGGCTGCTGGTGTAAGTCTAGGAATCGGAAAGCCTGAGTGCCTGGAGCTTCTGTATCTAAGTCAGGAGAAGAAGAATGTCCCAGATAAAAAAGAAAGAGGGCAAATTTATTCTTCCCCGGCCTTTTTGCTTGATTTAGGCCCTCAACAGATTGAATGATGCCCATTGCTGAAGGTAGATCTTTACTCAGTCTATCAAGTCAAATGCAAATCTCTTCTAGGACTAGCCTTAGGGTACGTCCAGAAATAATGTTTTACCATCTATTTTGGGAACCTCTAGCTCAGACAAGTTGACACAGAAAAGTAACCATCAAGATGGGAGTGGTTAACATACATTTTCATTTAGGGAGCCTGTAGAGGGAGTTTTTAAGGTGCTGACTCAGACTAGCTGCCAGAGTGTTTGCTCAGTTTTATTTTAGAAAGGAACTCATTTTTTCTTCCTTCAGGATAAACTTCTGGCTGTAAGGAGAACATTGGCTATTTCTTCTTCATCCTCTTGGTTTGGCCTTGCACCTCATTTCTGCTGTCTACCAAACCAAGTCTACTATTTCCAAGTCTTACCAGTGGATGAGGTAGGTCCTGTTCATTATTATAGCCTCTCTTAATGTGCTTCAGGCTGTACCTTTCTCTGGTAATGTACCATCCATACCTACTTCTCTTTTCGTCTCCTAAAGAAACTTACTGAAATTCCTTATTTTCTAATAGCCACCTCCTGTTCTCTTCAGTGGTGGGTTTACTGTCCTACAATAGGGCCTCAATAGATGGGGAAGACTAGAGTGTATTCAACTGCATCTAAATAAAGTGAGATTTATTCAGAAACTATAGAAGGTCTACTCCACAGAGGAGAGGCAAGTTCTCCCTGGAGAAGAGAACCAGCTTAATTGCATCTTAAACTCTACTGTCAGAGCCTGCTGTGGGCAGCCCGTCGCAGCTGGGATTATGGATTGAAGGTACAAATGCCTGGAAGAGGGGGACTTCCCATATTCTGGGGAGAGCCCTGAGCAACCCCTTCCATGGCCTTTTATTGAAGCATTATACAACAGGTGTGGGGGCCCCCACACAAGAGCTACATGCTTAATGATCACTATATGCTCTTTCTCCCTGGGCTTGACTCCCACCCTGCTGCACCATGAATGTCCAATGTATAACACCTGCTTGCTAATAAGTGACCGATATTAACTCACTAACACATGCAGCTGCTTGAGGGCAGCCAAATATCTCCATTCCAGCTAGGAGATTGTCCCGCTTCCAGCACCTCCCTCGAGACCCAGTGGCCATTTCTATAAGCCTAGTGCATGGTCTCCTACACTCTATGGTGCTTTAATTTCCTCACCAACTAATACTAACTCATAGTCTAATAGATTGTTCAGTTTCTGCTGCCTATGCTGTTAAGGGTTTTCTAAGACTTTTCTGGAAAAACTCACTTTTGGAGTGAAACTCTCATTTGTGTATACATTTTTTTTGAGGAGATGCAGTTCTTAAGTTTCAGCATCCATTTTATCTTCTATACATTTTTTATTTTTTTCAAATTTAAAGAATATAAGTTTTTTAATATTAAATCATAGCTGTGTACATTAATGCAATCATGGGGCACCATACACTGGTTTTATATACAATTTGACATATTTTCATCACGCTGGTTAACATAGCCTTCCTGGCATTTTCTTATTTATTGTGTTAAGACATTTATATTCTACATTTAGTAAGTTTCACATGTAATTACCCTCCCTCCACCCATCCTCCCTCCTCCCCTCCGCTCCCTTTCCCATTTCCCCATATTCTTAAGTTATAATTGGTTTATAGCTTTCATATGAAAGCTATAAATTAGTTTCATAGTAGGGATGAGTACATTGAATACTTTTTCTTTCATTCTTGAGATACTTTGCTAAGAAGAATATATCTTTAAGAAATTCCCCTTGGTAACTTGTAGAAGACTGAAACTGGACCCACACCTTTCTCCTCTAACAAAAATTAACTCTCACTGGTTAAAGGACTTAAACTTAAGACATGAAACTATAAAAATTCTTGGAGAGAGTGCAGGGGAAACACTTGAAAAAATTGGCCTGGGAGAATACTTTATGAGGAGGACCCCTCCCCCCCAGGCAATTGAAGCAACATCTAAAATACATTACTGGGATCTGATCAGTAAGTAAAGCAAGTAGACAGCCCTCAGAATGGGAGAGGATTTTTGCAGGTTATATTTCTGACACAGGTTTAATAACCAGAATCAACAGAGAACTCAAACTTATTATAAGAAAAGAACAAATGATCCGATTTCATTGCAGGCAAGAGACATGAACAGAAGCTTCTCTGAAGAAGACAGGCACACAGTCTACAGACACATAAAAAAATGCTCATTATCTTTAATCATCAGAGAAATGCAAACCAAAACCACTTTGAGATATCATCTAACTCCGGTAAGAGTAGCCCACATCATAAAATCCCAAAACTACAGATGTTGGCATGGATGTGGAGAAAAGGGAACACTTCTGCACTGCTGGTGGGAATGCAAGCTGGTATGTTCCTTCTGGAAAGAAGTTTGGAGAACACTCAGAGATCTAAATGTAGACCTGCTATTTGATGCTACAATTTCTCTACTAGGTGTGTATCCAAAAGACCAAAAATTAATTGGCAACAAAGATATAATCACCAGATTGTTCATTGCAGCTCAATTCATATTTTCCAAGTCTTAGAAGAAGCCCAAGTGCCCATCAATCCATGAATGGATCAACAAATTGTGGTATATGTATATGATGGAATACTATACAGCATTAAAAAAGACATAGACTTTACCTCTTTTATGTTTACATGGATGGAACTGGAAAATATTCTTCTTAGTAAAGTATCTCAGGAATGGAAAAAAAATATCCAATGTACTCAGTACTACTATAAAACCAATTTATAATCACTCACACTTTCCTATGAGAGATGAACCACAACTATAGCCCAGGTTAGATAGAGGGAGCATTAATGGTGGGACTATATCCATGGAGCATATTGCAAGGGTACAAGTCAAATCTATCAAGTATTGAACACAAATGTCTTAATATTGTGATTAAGTAAATGAGGTGAAAGCTATGTTAATTAGTAGGATGTAAGCGTTCCAATTTGTACAAATGATCAACACATTGAATCCCACAAAGGCATAAATATATGCATGATCTATGTATATATGAATTAATACAAAAAAAATGAAAAGAAAAAAAAGAAATTCCCCATTGGTTTTCTTCAAGCCTTCCTGGATTTTCTGCATTGCCATATTTATGTATTTATATGCTGTCATTTCAAAAGGATTTGTGGTGGGGAGAAAAGGAAATGTGTATGCTTAGTTAACAATCTGCAACAAGAATTTGGAGTTTTCAAATTCTCAAATGATATACTATGTAATTCAATGAACTTTTCTCTTGTAATAAAATTCTCATAACTGGGAGGAGCAAGATGGTGGCCGAATAGCAGCTTCCCTGCAACTGGGCATGGTGAGACTGGGGAGAGAGGACTTCAGGCATCTCTGGCTGATGGGATCTGCCCAGAAACATCCCTTTGGGGACACAGGAAGTCAGCAAGAGACTTCTGGACCCCATGAGGAGGACAAAAGCAGTGGAGAACTTGGCAAGTGGTTACCTGTGTTCATTCGGTCCAATCCTGCTGGCAGCTGACTCATCAAAACCCTAAGCCAAAGGCACAGCAACTTAAAGAGCAAGAGGAAGTGAAAGAAAAATTAGGGCAAGGAAAGAGATAAAAGAAAATACTTATGAGGAATAATCAGCAGAAAAATCCTGGCAACATGAAAAACCAGTCCAGAGCAACCCCCACCAAGGGACTGTGAGGTAGCTACTGCAGAAGATTCAATCTATAAAGAAATGTGAAAAATGATAGAAAGGGAATTTAGAATACAGATGATGAAAACAATGAAGGAAATGATGGAAACAATGAAGGAAACTGCTGATAAAGTGGAAAATAACCAAAAGGAAATCTAAAAACAGAATCAAATAAGAGATGAATAATATGAAGAATATAGAAAGGATATAGCAGAGCTGAAGGAACTGAAGCAGTCAATTAGGGAACTTAAATAGAAAGTATCAACAACAGTTTAGATCATGCAGAAGAAAGAATCTCAGAGGTAGAGGACAAAGTTCTTGAGATAACTCAGATAGTTAAAGAGGCAGAACAGAAGAGAGAGAAAGAAGAACATTCACTGACAGAATTATAGGGCTTTATGAAGCATTCAAACAAATGAGTTATAGGTATCTCAGAAGGGGAAGAAGAATGCCCCAGAAGAATGGAAGCCATACTGGAGAATATTACAAATGAAAATTTCTCAAGTATCACCAAAGATTCTGACACTCTCCTTTCAGAGGGATATTGGACCCCAGGTCATCTGAACTCTAACTGAGCTTCTCCAAGACACATTGTGATGAACCTGTCCAAAGTCAAGACAAAAGAAAAGATTCTTCAAGCTGCCAGGAGTAAGCACTAGTTGGCCTACAGGGGCAAATCCATCAGGATGACTGCAGACTTCTCTAATGAAACTTTTCAAGCAAGAAGACAATGGTCATCTACCTTTATTCTACTTAAACAGAACAATTTCCAGCCCAGAATTTTATATCCTGCCAAGCAAAGCTTTAAAATTGACAGAGAAATCAAATCATTTACTGATATGCAAATATAAAGGAAATTTGCCACAACAAGACCAGCTCTACAGGAAATACTTCAACCTGTTCTACACACTGACCATCACAATGGATCAACAGCAAAGTAAGAACTCAGAAATTAAAGGACAGAACCTAATTTCCACAATGATGCAAAAGATAAAACTAAGCAATGGGCTCTCACAAAATAAGATGAATAGAACACTACCATACTTATCAGTTATCTCAATAAATGTTAATGGCTTGAATTCCCAACCGAAGAGGGATAGATTGGCTGATTGGATTAAAAAAACAGAAGCCATCCATTTTCTGTCTGCAGGAAACACACCTAGCTTTAAAACACAAATTAAAACTCCAAGTTCAGGGTTGGAAGACAATTTTTCAGGAAAACAGAATTCAAAAGAAAAGAGGAGTTGCAATCTTATTTTCGGATACATGTGGATTTAAACCAACGAAAGTCAAAAAAGACAAAGATGGTCACTTTATATTGGTCAAGGGAAAAATACAACAAGAAGACATTTCAATTCTAAATATTTATGCACCCAATTTAAATGCTCCCAGATTTTTGAAACAGACCTTACTCAGTCTGAGCTATATGATATCTGATAATACCATGATAACAGAGGACTTTAACACTCCTCTTACAGAGCTGGACAGATCTTCTAAACAGAAATTAAACAAAGATATAAGGGACTTAAATGAGACCCTAGAACAATTGTGCTTGATAGATGTGTATAGAAACACTCCATCCTAAAGATAAAGAATATACATTCTTCTCATCGCCCCATGGAACATTCTCCAAAATTGATCACATCCTAGGACACAAAATAAACCTCAACAGAATCAAAAGAATTAAAATTTTACCTTGTGTCTTCTCAGACCAGAAGGCACAAAAGGTGGAACTCAACTCCAACAAAAACGTTCCACCTCACACAAAGGCATGGAAATTAAACAACCTTCTGTTGAATGAAAGATGGGTACAGGAAGAAATAAAGCAGGAAATCACTAACTTCCTTGAGCATAACAGCAATGACGACACAAGCTACCAAAACCTGTGGGATACTGCAAAAGCAGTTTTGAAAGAAAAAATTATCACTTTAGGTGCCTACATTCAAAAAATAGAAAGAGAGCACATCAACAAACTCACAAGCCATCTTATGGAATTGGAAAAAGAAGAACAATCTAATCCTAAACCCAGCAGAAGAAAAGAAATATCCAAAATTAAATTAGAGATCAATGAAATTGAAAACAAAAGAATCATGCAGAAAATTAATGAAACAAGAACTTTGTTTTTTTAAAGAATAAATAAAATAGATAAACCTTTGGCCAGACTAACTAGAAATAGAAAATTAAATCTCTAGTAACCTCAATCAGAAATGATAAAGGGGAAATAACAACTGATGCCACAGATATACAAAAGATCATCTCTGAATACTACCAGAAACTCTATGCCCAGAAATTTGACAATGTAAAGGAAATGGATCAATATTTGGAATCACACCCTCTTCCTAGACTTAGCCAGGAAGAAATAGAGCTTCTGAACAGACCAACTTCATGCACTAAGATTAAAGAAACAATAAAAAAGCTTCCAACAAAAAAATTCCCTGGTCCAGATGGCTTCACACCAGAATTCTATCAAACCTTCAAGGAAAAGCTTATTCCCGTACTGCAGAAATTATTCCAAAAAATTCAGGAGGAAGGAATCTTCCCCAACATGTTCTATGAAGCAAACCAAGAAACTGATACCAAAACCAAGGAAAGATCCAATTACAAAGGAGAATTTCAGACAGGTTTCATTAATGAATATAGATGATAAAATTATGAATGAAATCCTAGACAATATATTACAGCTTATCATCAAAAAAGTCATACATCATGATCAAGTAGGTTTCATCCCAGGGATGCAAGGCTGGTTTAACATACATAAGTCCATAAATGTTATCCACTATATTAACAGAAGCAAAAATAAAGACCATACGATCCTCTCAATAGATGCAGAAAAAGCATTAGGTAAAATCCAGCATCCTTTTCTAATTAGAACTGAGGAGTATAGGCATAGGCAGCACATTTCTTAAACTGAATGAAGCTATCTATGAGAAACCCACAACTAATATTTTACTGAATGGTGTAAAACTGAAAGCTTTTCCTCTTAGAACTGGAACCAGACGAGTTTGTCCTCTGTCACCATTACTTTTCAACATAGTGCTGGAAGTTCTAGCCAAAACAATTAGGCAAGACAAGGAAATAAAGGGCATTCAAATGGGAGCAGAGGAGATCAAACTCTTCCTCTTTCTTGATGATATGATCTTATACTTAGAGAACCCCAAAGACTCAACCACAAGACTCCTGGAAGTTATCAAAAAATACGGTAATGTCTCAGGATATAAAATCAATGTGCGTAAGTCAGTTGCCTTTGCATACACCAACAACAGCCAAGATGAGAGGCTAATTAAGGACACAACTCCCTTCACCATAGCTTCAAAGAAAATGAAATACCTAGGAATATGCCTAACAAAAGAGGTGAAGCACCTCTTTAAAGAAAATTATGAAACCCTGAGAAAGGAAATAGCAGAGGATATTAACAAATGGAAGAACACACCATGCTCATGGCTGGGAAGAATCAACATTGTTAAAATGTCTACATTTCCCAAAGCAATGTATCTATTTAATGCCATCCCTATTAAAATACCAACATCATACTTTCAAGGCTTGGAAAAAATGATTCTGCATTTTATATGGAACCAGAAAAAACCCTGTATAGCTAAGACAGTTCTTAGTAATAAAAACAAAGCTGGGGGCATGAGTACACCAGATTTTAGGCTGTACTACAAAGCCATAGTGGTCAAGACAGCATAGTAGTGGTCAAGACAGCATAGTATTGGCACAAAAATAGAGACATAGACACTTGGAATCGACTAGAAAACCAGGAAATGAAACTAACATCTTACAACCACCTAATTTTCGATAAACCAAACAAGAGCATACACTGGGGGAAAGACTACCTATTCAATAAATGGTGCTGGGAGAATTGGATATCCACAGGTAAAAGACTGAAACTGAATGCACACCTTTGTCTACTCACAAAAAATTGATTCAAGATGGATAAAGAACTTAAATTTAAGGCATTAAACAATAAAATTCCTCAAAGAAAACATAGGAAAAACACTGGAAGATATTAGCCTGGGGAAAGACTTCATGAAGAAGACTTTTGTGGCCATTGCAACAACAAAAATAAACAAATGGGACTTACTGAAATGGAAAAGCTTTTGTACAGCTAAGGAGACAACAACCAAAGCAAATAGACAACCTACACAATGGGAAAGGATATTTGCATATTTTGAATCAGACAAAATCTTGATAACTAGGATCTATAGAGAACTCAAATTAATCCACATGAAAAAAAGCCAACAACCCCATAGATCAATGGGCAAGAGACATGAATAGAACCTTCTCTAAAGAAGACAGATGAATGGCTAAGAAACATATGAAAAAATGCTCATCATCCCTAATTATTAGAGGTATACAAATCAAAACCACCTGAGATACCATCTAACCCTAGCAAGAATGGCCCACATCACAAAAATCTCAAAACTGCAGCCGCTGGCATGGATGTGGAGAGAAGGGAACATTTTTATATTGCTGGTGGGACTGCAAAGTAATATAACCTTTTTAGAAGGAAGTATGGAGAACCCTCAAAGAACTCAAGCTAGACCTCTAATTTGATCCTGCAATCCCATTACTGTGGATCTACCCAGAAGTAAAAAAATCCTCTTATCATAAGGACACTTGCACTAGACTGTTTATTGCAGCTCAATTTACAATCACCAAAATGTGGAAAGAGCCTAAATGCCCACCAACCCAGGAATGGATTAACAAGCTGTGGTATATGTACACCATGGAATATTATTCAGCCATTAAAAAAATTGAGCCTTTACATCCTTTGTATTAACCTGGATGGAAGTGAAATACATTCTTCTTTGTAAAGCATCACAAGAATGGAGAAGCATGAATACTATGTACTCAATTTTGACATGAGGACAATTAATGACAGTTAATAACACAGTGGAGGTGGGGAAAGGGAAGAGCAGAGAGAGATAAAAGGAGGGAGGGGTGGAGAAAGGAAGAGCAGAGAGAGGGAAGGAGGGAAGATGTGGGGTCTTGGTGTGTGACAAACCTTTTGGGGGCAAGACACGATTGTAAGAGGGACTTTACCTAATAAATGCAGTCAGTGTAACCTGGTTTCTTGTACCCTCAATGAATCCCCAACAATAAAAAAAAATCTTGGAAAAAAATTCTCATAACCCATAAATCAGAAAGCTTTCAGAAAACAGCAGTCTATAAAATATAATTATGCACACCCACATGGAAACTTCTAATTAACTTCTCTTTAGGCATATGATTCTGAAGACACAATCTACAGCTTTCTTATCAATGAAATTGTATTCTTGTCTAATTAATTTTCTTTTCAGAAGGTATGGTTATCTGTCCCTTTCTTTTGGATATTTAATTCCTTGATAAGTATATGATGTAAAGCCTTCCCTTCTTCAAAATTTTACTGCATTTTCAATTTTTTTTTTCATGTATGACTCTTCTGCCAAAGACCATTGACGTTTTAAGGGAACCATAATGCATTTGGAATGGTAATAATCTATTTATTCTGTCATTTACACTAAAAAAAAATACAGTGTTTTGCTGAGCATATGAGGCTACAGAATTAAGTTTGTGAATTCACCCTAGATAAAGGGCTAATGCTGAACATCACTATGGTCAGCAGATGAGCAATGGGTGTACTTTAAGGTGACTATAGGGATATTCAGCAATGAGGTATTTAGCACCTTTTTCTAGAGCAAGTCAGCAAACTTAATTGTCCGATCTTGTATATTTATGAATTAATCTAATAGGCAATTTTCTGAATCCACACGAAGTCAAATGCATAATTTTAGGTAGTATGAATACATTAGTGACCAAGACAGACAAAAGTTACCTGTTGTAATGAAGTTTATATTCTAGTGGGAGATAGACAACAAACAAGATAAATAGATAAAGATATGTGGGCTAGGAGTCTTGAGAGAAGTAGAATAGACAGGACACACCCACATACACACACACACACACACACACACACACACACACACACATGATTTACTATAAGGAATTGTCTTACGTGGTTATGGAGACTGAAAACACCTAAGATTTGCAGTGGGATCTGGCACGTCAGAGAGAGCCAGTAGTTTAGCTCCAGTCCAAGTCCAGCAGATCAGAACCTAGGGGTAAATGGCATTGATTTATCCTTTTTTTGTCCTTAACTCCAAATTTCTCCATTAGATAAATCACTTTGCCTCTGGAGAAAATCCAACAAAAGGACTAGGTAAAGGTGAAGTTGTTTTATATTTTTTTCCTCTTAGAGTATTGTGTCAGTCTTAGGGAGTGGGGGTTACTCCAACATTTTTTAGGGAGTTTCCTCCTCCAGACATCATTATGTCAGGCTAACTTTACCTAGATTCCATCATGTTTAGTTTCCTTCTGCTTGCTTTAATCTCTGTCTTTTTCATCTACATTTATAATGACCTTTTTCTTTTTTATCTTTTTTCCATGTCAGTAATTCAGTCTCTAGCAATGTATAATATATTACCTGTTTTTTTTTCTAAATTCATACATTCATCCATATATCTCTCATAATATTGTTTAGGTCCTCAAATTGTTTCATTAAACCTAAAGCTCTCTCAAATTTTTTCTTTAAAAAAAATTTATGTTTGAACTTTTTTTTTTTGAGTCAGAGTCTCAATGTGTTGCCCTGGGTAGAGTGCTGCGGCGTTACAGCTCCCTGCAACCTCAAACTCTGGCTCAAGAGATTCTTTTGCCTCAGCCTCCCAAGTAGCTGGGACTACAGGCGCCCTCCACCATGCCTGGCTATTTTTTGTTGTTGTTGTAGTTGTCATTTTCGTTTGGCAGGCCCAGGCTGGGTCTGAACCTGCCAGCCCCGGTGTATGTGGCCAGCGCCCTAGCCGCTGAGCTATGGGTGCTGAGCCATGTGAACACTTTTGTTAACTAATATTCTAAAGAATTTGAAGCACTTGTAGGGAATTTTTTTCCTTGGAGTACATACTTTTTTTTTGTTTTTTACATGTTAGTTTCTCCCCCTCCTGTCTCCTTCCTTCTTGCTTGCTTCCTCCCTTCCTCTCTGTAGCTTGCATGCTTGCCCTCTCTTTCTTCTTTTCTTTGATAGAGTAGGGAAGAATTCTTGACTCTATTTCCACCATACCTTTGCTATGTTTCTTCGTCTACTATTCCTTAGCCAGGATGCTGGATATTTTATGGCTCATCTACTTTTTCATAGGACATACCAAAGGACAGTGGTAGCCAGGAGGGACAGCTCAGATAAGGATGTGTGCTGCTATTATTGGAATGTTTGAATTCTGCTGTCACTTCTGAGACTGTATAAACCAATGAAGCCAATCCAGAATCCACTCTACCTAGTTCAAAACTATATTCCATTTCCAGGGGGAGAATGTCTTTGCATCTTAGGTGGGATCCCCAAGTTGGTGTGTTCAGTTCTGGATTTTTGTTCCTAGGTAATTTTTTTTTAACTCTAGAAATCATTTGTGATATTTCTGAATCATAAGAAGGGAAAGATGATACTGCCACTCTCTTGCATTATTTCCTTTTAAGTATGGAATTCGATAAGCAGAAAGTTCCCTTCCTATCATCCCTCATCCAAAGATGTCTAGCCCCTAATTCCTAGAACATGTATGTTATGTTACATGGCAAAGGGGATTTTGCAGATGTAATTAAAGTTACTGATCATAAAATAGGGAGATTATCCTGGATTAGTTAAATGGGACCAATCTAATCAAAAAAGCAAACTTTCTCCAGGTGGACACAGAAGAGGGCAGTAAGAGAATTTAAAGCATGAGAAGGATTCAATGGGAAGTTACTGGTTTGAAGATGGAGGCAGCAACATGATGTGAAATTCAGACATCCTTAAGGGACTAAGAGAGGCTCCTGGCTGACGAGTGACAGAAGCCTCAGCCCTGTAGCCATAAAGAATTGAATTCTGCTAGCAACCTGAATGAAATCTCCCTCAGATCTCCCAAATAAGGGTCCAGTGTGTTAACAACTTGCATTCAGTCTATGAAACCTGTGGACCAGAGGAACCAGCTGAGCTCACCAGACTTCTCAGGTACAGAACAGTGAGAAAATAAATGGGTGTTGTTTTAAGCTGCTAAATTTGTGGTAATCTGTTATGACAACTATAGAAAACTAACAGATGGAAGTATTAGAAATGTCAAATTTTGATGACTAATTTGTGATCTGAACATGAGGAGTTACTTTGTTACCTTGCCTAACTAATTCTGCTTCAGATTCTTTGTCTCTTTTTTTCTGCCTTTATTGGGGAAATAAATATATTTAGACTATGCTCTTTTTTGGAGTACTAGTGGTGAACTTATTTTCTTATATCTTATATATTCTTTTCTTCATGGGGTATTAGAAGGTAGAGAATCAGTAGTACAGCTTCTTTTAGCAATCCAAATCCAGAAATCTTTTGCTTATTGAATCTTCAGAAATAAGAGTGAAAGCATTCCATGAATCTAGAATCAAAACACATTCGTAAAAATAAAGACCATTTAAAAATGAAATAAATTATGTAAATTATATACATGTATATGTGATGGTTATTTTTATATGTCACCCTGACTAGACCATGGAGTACCTAGATATTTGACTACACGTTATTTCTGGGTGTGTCTATGCTGGTGTTTCTGGAAGAGATTTGCATTTGAGTTGATTGAATAAAGAAGATTGTTCTTCCCAGTATGAGTGGGTTCATTCTATCTGTTGAGGGCCTGAATAGAACAAAAAGTTGATGGATGGAGTATTTATCCCCTTCCTATTTGAGGTGGGACATCCATCTTTGTCTGCTTTTGGACTGGGACTTAACACCATTGGTACTCCCAGTTCTCAGGCCTTCAGACTCTAACTGGAACTATGCCATTGCCTGGATCTCTAGCTCTCCACCTCACAGATGGCAGGCAGATCCTGGGACTTCTCAGTCTTCATACCTGCCTGAGACAATTCCTAATTTTTGTCTCTGTCTCTGTCTCTCTCTTTATCCATCCTACTGATTCTGTTTCTCTGGAGAACCCTGATTAATATAGTTCCTATATATATTTATGTGCACATACACATATGATACATGATATGATATATGTTAAGTTTATCCATGTATTAAAACTGAAAATGTAGGTTAGAAAGTTTTGTTAGGAAAGAAAAGTATAAGACACAGTATCATTTTAACTTTTGAGGAGAATATAAATAGTAGTTCCAAACTACTCTTTCTGACAGAGATGAAAATTGGAATATAAGAATGAATTGCTTCAACAGATCTAGATTTTATTGTTTTGGTCTTTCAGTGGTTTTACTTTGCAAAAATTTTCAGGGATACTTATCTTGAGTCAGATAATGGTACTAGATGTTGGGGAAGGTTGAACAAGGCACACATTATCCCTGCCTTTTTTGGTGCATTTGCGATTGCTCAGGAGAGCAGGTTTGGTCCAATGAAAACAGCAAGAGTCATTTGTATTGACATGAATACAGAATGGCGCTGATGTGCTTCTGAACTTCTGGATGTACCAGCATTGCCACTTCAGAGTACACTGGCAAATACCAGTTGCTACACGATTGTCAAGGGTATACCAGCATCTATGGCAATGTGAAATAGGGGACTGAGCCTGGTCAATAGCCAAAAGAAGGTTTCTTTGAGGAACGATGTATAATAAATTATGATTAGGATCTAACCAGAAGACCCAGGAGATCTAAAGAACATGGTATGGTGGAGTGACTGGTGGGAGGAAGAAAGTGGAGTGAGGTCAGGGTACATGCTAGACAACAGGGCAGCAGGTAATAACAATTTGTTGTTCTCCATTGGCTGCCACAGTAATTTGGGGAGTTGGGAGATAGATCTGATTTTTATTTATTTATTATTTTAGAATTAATTTGTTAAATATTAAAAGTATTGTTTTTTGCTCCTTAACACTTAGGTATGGCTTCCTTCACTAGGCTTGCAGCCACTCAGTGGAACGGGAAAGCCCATGGCAGATGGCTGCTAAGATGAGTCTCTAGATCACTTGTCTTAACCATGTTGCATGGCTGATGAAGACTCTATCATCTTCAGTGAAATCCAGAATGTGGCTGTTGACTACCCTGTATTCCTTCACTCACTCACTTTCTATCCTTTCTACCACCAGGCTAAAATCAGGGTGTTTGTGAGACTGAATTTTTTTCTTGAGGTTCTAGGAGATAAGACATCTCCTTGACTTTTCCACCTCTCAGAGACTGCCCATACTCCTCAGCTCATGGTTCCCTTCTGCCAGCTTCAAAGCCAACCACATAGAATCTCTCTCACCTTGGTCCCTTGTCACTTCTCTTTCTCTGACTGCCTTCTTCTGTTTCTTTCTTCCACTTTTAAGAACCCTTGTGATGACATTGGGTTCACCTAGATAATCCAGGAAATCTCCCTATTTTAAGGGCCAGCTGAATAGCAACCATAATTCCATGTGCAGTCTCAATTCCCTTTGCCAAATAATCAAACATATTGACAGGTTCCAAGAAATTGAACATGGTTATCTTTAGCAGGGGCCATTATTCTTTCTAACACAGATCCCTTCAAATCTGTCCAATTCTTGTTTTTTTATTATTGGATGACATGAAACTCACTCCCTCCCTTCCTCCCTCCCTTTCTCCCTTCCTCCCTCCCTTTTTCCCTTCCTCCCTTCCTTCCTTCCTTTCTTCCTTCTTTCCTTCCTTCCTTCTTCTCTTTCTCTCTTCTTTTAGGCAGCCATCTCTCTGGAGGAGCTGAGCTTTTGCCTGTGACCTCCCAGCCCCATCTCGGCTGCACCTCGTGCACTCCATGCTTATCTGCCTAGCTTCCTCCTGGCCTGATATTTTCTGGTGTACCTTCTCCACGGACTACTATGAATTGCACTTTTGAATTTAAGGTACATCTTATCCTTTGTCCCTGGGCAAGTCAACGTATTAACTTCCTAATGTTGAGAGTTATGTGGTTAAAATGAAGAGAGTTAATCATAGTGAGTGGTTGTGTTAAGCCCTTCTATGGTTTCCAGCACTGGGAAGGGAGAGACATTGCCCTTTTGCTCGGTGTTGTCCAATAAGAGCCGTTGTGCTTAAAATTCCAATGCCAGCCCATTCATTGCTTTATTTTCCATTTAATTTTACTGCAGTCGGAACAATGTTAGAGATGGAGAAGAAGAAAGGAATTGTAGACCCAGGGAATGTGAAAAGCTGTGCTCATTATCACTTTAAATTCTACAAACTTTGCAAAATACTTAGAACAAAGAAGGCTATTTCTGTTTGCATTTAGAGAAAAGTTTAGAGAAAATAATTTCTTTTAAGAGAAATGCCAGTCAAGCTATTAACCATGTAAAAATGGTTAAGAAACTTTTAGCTTATGTGCATTAAAAAATTAGGTAAAAATTCCATAAAGGATTACAAAAACCTATTGAGTTCATAGCTAAAGGAGTTACAGTGGAATGGGAATATTTTGTTATATAATTTTATTTAATTCTAGTAGAAATGTTGGACTTACTATAAATGGAAAAGATGGCTCAAGGGTACAATGATGATACCAATTTGTTACAATGGCAAAATGAACTATATGGTTCTGTTCTACTTTAATGACAGATAATACTCATTTTCCTTTCTTTTGAATTCAACATTCTACTTTAATATCAAACAATGTTTATTCCTGTAAGTTAAAGTTTTAAGTTTAACTTTCTCCAGTACAAAAATTAAATACTTTGAAATGTTTAATTTTTGCACTATGATAAACCAACTTCAGAGTTCTCAAATATACAAAAAACTTGATGAAGAATAATAAATGAACAAAAATGATAAAATAATATGTGTATTCATGTTTTTTTGAAAATTTTCCATTTTTTAAATGTTCCATGCTATTTGTTGGAAAATGTACAGACCATTACAAGTCTAGTTGAGAAAAGTAAACTGGTTTTGTTTCATTGGTAACTCTCAGGTTGACTTATCAACCTCCAAAATTCCAAGACCAGATTTCACAGTCAGCAGGTGGAAAGATATAGACTTTAATGAACTTTTAGTTCATTTTGCCAGGAAACCGCAAATCAGAAAAGAGATAACTTAAACCTTTAATATAAAAATCAATGTTGAAACATGACCTGTCAGAGAGCTATCCACTTGTGCTCATCCTTCCAATATACATATTCTTTTTGGTGGTGGTGGGGTGGTGTTAGATGTTAGTGAAAATTTGTAATCCTGAGATTTGGAGAATAGAGAATGGTTGAAACAATCGGTATTAATTTTGGTTTTGTTTCCTAAAAAACAAAACTGAGCTACAGATTTATGACAAGCTTTCTTATGCATCGGGTGAACCTATTTTTGCTTGGCTAGTTCAGTGTAGTGGGTGGAATTGCATGGTGGTAGGCAACACAATACAGCTGGAGAACATCTGAATAAATAAGTCACTTTAGCAATTCTTAGTGCTCCTGAGGATCTGAACCAGCCACTTGTAATTTATTTTTACCATTGATAACAAATTTAAGTAGTAAATACTCATATCTAACAGATCTAATATGCTTCTTTACAAGTGTGATATATTAGAAAGAGAAAGACTTTTATTTATAACCTCCTCTACAGAATTTGAAACATGCTTAAAAGGGGAGTCTAGGTGATCCTTTCAGTGACTACTCTGCCAACCACTGAATGGATCACCTGGATCCAACTCATAGTTACCAAAAAATCTGGGAGAAGAGAACAGATAAGATGATGTGAAATACAAGAAAATCTGAACAGAAAAGGCAGTCTATTATTTCTTAAAATATTTACAAGATCTATTTAAAAAGGATATTAAAGAAGGAACAAGAGGGGGATTTTTTCTTTTTCTTTTTCTTTTTTTTTTTTTTTGCTATATTGCAGTAATGAGAAGAATCTAAATCACTTTCCTGTAATGTTTCAAGATTCATTGTCACATATTCGACTTTAAAAAGAAACCGGCACATATTCTATGGCAAGAAATTGAAGGGTTAGTTGGGACTTTGAGACACACTTCAGAGAACAACTGTGGGTGGGGAGTTTTTGAAATGAAGTATCCAACTTGCAACGTATTCAGAAAATTTTTTATCAAGACAGTCCCTTGATTTTAGAAACACATGGGATTTTACACTTTCTCTGAGCAATTCAAGTTTCTTTCTCAGAATCTTTGAACTGTTTAGTCTGAATTGTATCATGTCATAAACTGAAAAATATAAAATGATTTTCAAAAATACAGTAGATAAATTATTATAATAAATGAAATTTTTAGTAAGATTTGAAAATTCTTGTTCAATGCAGTATTCAACACCAAGACTTCCTGGATAGGCAAAATAGACCTCATTGTAGAATGTTTCACTCTTCACTCTATGGTTGGGAGTATTTATTAAAGCCCGTATGTAGCAGAAGATAGATAATCAGAGATTAAATTGCAAAATTAATCAATCAGAATGCTTTTCTTCATATATTTAAAAATTCAAGTATCACAAATTTTATTTATTTTAGTAGGTATTTAGAGAAAAACATAGGGCACACAAGTAGTCATTAATTAAAAAAGAATTGTTTACTATTAATACAAAAATGAAAGAATTTAATGAATTTTTTTTTCCTGGGAAACTGAACATAGCTCATCAAATTAAATAGTAGTATTATGTGTTAAATCTCCTCTAATTAGCATTTAAAAATGTACTTAGTACAAAACACCTTTTATAGATAAAAACCTATGTTAGTTTACAAAACTTAGAGTTTAACTGAGATAATTGGACATTTGGGATAATTTTGTTTCTGTTTACCACTTCCTTCCCAAAATTCCCCTGAAAGGAAGATGCTTTTGTAATAGGTAAATATATTTCAACTTAAATATTAACTTTATAAACGTTTATTTGAATTTTAATCATCAGTGGAGTTTTGAAAGTACATGATATTTATAATCTTTGGGCATGACTCAACATGGAATTTTGACAAATAAATCATGTTAAATGAATTGACTTTTTAAAAAACTGAAATAATTATGATCATAAATATACCACTCACTTCAAAAAAATTAAAGAAACTGTCTAGACAGTGTTGCCTATATAGTTACTGTTTGATTTTATAATTCCTGGAATATAAGTAATAACACCTACTATTTCCTGGGCAACAATTTTATGTCACACACATTTTCAGGAACTTTCCATGGTTTTTCATTTAATTTTTAAAAAGTAATTGGGCAATTATGCTTATATTCCAAACAGAGAAAATGAAACTTCTGAAAGGTTAGGTGGTTTGTCCCACATATGTTGTAAGTGGCAGAGGCAGAATTAGAACATCTGTCTTTTTCTGAGGCCTGTGTTCTTTGCCTCTCAATTCCTGCTACTTAGACCATGGCCAAGACAACGCTGGCTATAAGATGACCAGCTGTTTCAGTTTTCCCAGGAGAGAGGAGCTCCTGGAACATGGGACTTTCAAACTCAGGTGAGTGGGTCACTTTATCTGTGTGTGTGATCTCCCAGCTACTAGATAGTCAGCAAAGTCATGTGGCTCCTTCAGAAGTCCCCTGCCTGTGACACCCTCTATACAGGTGAAGATAACCCCCTAAGCAGTAAGAGGGAACTCAGAGAACTACCTCCTGAACTGGCTGGCTATCCACACAGGGAGAATTGAGCCTGTCAATCCCAATTTTTTGCATAACTTTAGAACTCCAAGATAAAATGTTTGAAACTTTTTAAACATTTCAAGTGAGGGAAATATTTTGATGGTGGAATATGTGACTTGAAAACTCTATAATAGGTCAGATCACAGATTGGGGACATAATGCTAATTTCTATTTGTAGACCCTCTGAACAAAGTTACTTAACTTCCCTTTACCTGATTTCCTCATCTATAAAACAGGGATAAATAATAGTTTTTACCACATAGGTTTAAATGAATTTGGTTGTATAAAGCACTTACCATAACCCCTAGCACAAAGGAAGTGCTATATAAATGCTAGCTATACTACATGTTTACTTTTATTGATCTTACGTGATACTATGCAGTTCTTTGAACTTGGGGCATTCAATGTTGCAGTTGGTGATTTGGCCTTAGTTGGGAAGTATTTGGTATCTAGCATGTTTTCCAAAGGTTTTGCAGCTACTTTTTTAAGAAATAGGAGTTTATTAGTGTTCTATTTCTTTTTTTTTTTTTGTAGAGACAGAGTCTCACTGTACCACCCTGGGGTAGAGTGCCGTGGCGTCATATGGCTCACAGCAACCTCCAGCCCTTGGGCTTACGCGATTCTCTTGCCTCAGCCTCCTGAGCAGCTGGGACTACAGGCGCCCGCACAACGCCCAGCTATTTTTTTGTTGCAGTTTGGCTGGGGCTGGGTTTGAACCCACCACCCTCAGCATATGGGGCCGGTGCCCTCCTCACTGAGCCACAGGCGCCACCCAGTGTTCTATTTTCAATGTACCAATCACTCTTATGGTGGAACCATGAATATAACGATACTTATTGGGATTCAAAGAGTTAATAATGCTAAATTTGAGACTAGAATGTTCTTCCTTGTGTATTAACTGGGGAAATACTCTTTTGTCATATTTACTGCTCACTTTTTTTCCCCACTGTAAAATACAAATGGCTTATCAATGTTGAAATTAATTTGCTAAAGAGAAAATGCTTTCTGATTATTTAAAATACAGGGGGTGCCAAAAAATTGTGTGTATACAACTTAAGAAAGGAAAAAGCTGTATTAAACTTGTAGTACTCGGGCAGCGCCTGTAGCTCAAAGGTAATGCGCCGGCCCCATATGCCAGAGGTGGCGGGTTCAAACCCAGCCCCGGACAAAAACCACACACACACACACACACACACACACAAAAAAGTAAACTTGTAGTGCTCAAGTCACATTTGACTTCTGCAATTACAAGAGATACAATATACAAGATGGTACATGTAAATGTTATTGGTATGTATTGAGTATTATAATACAGTTTTGAATACAATTTTAATACAGTTTTTCCTTTCTTAAAGTGTGTATACATTTTTTGGCACCCTCTGCATATACTTAACATTTATGTGCACCACTTTAATCTAGTCAATGAGGCTCTTTAGAGCAATATGAGATTGAAAGGCAATGAGTCTTGTCAGTGGCCTGAAAAGATTTACCTAGTATTTCATGAAAATGCTTCCATTAAAATGTAAATTTCAAGTGAGGAAAACCACATCTATGTAATTTAGCTGTCCAGAGAGTAGCACACTTTTTAGGATAGATACATGCCTTTTAACTACCGTCTAATTTTTAAATACGTTCAGTAGCTGTCTGCCATGTCTACTACGTTTTTCTGTGATTCAGACAATTTATTGACATAGCAAATTATTGTACTCTTGGTTAATCAAGAGAAGTTGCATTTGATTAAAAGAGGAACGGCAGGATAGTATGTACACTTTTTAGTAGCAACTGAAGTGTGTGGACCTAAGAATAATAAAAAGATGCATAGATTTGGAGGAATATGTATGGATTCTTTCCCGTTTACTTTATAAAACAAAGATATCTAATTAATGATATTAGAAATTATTTATTAACTTTTAATAAGTACCAAGCATTATTCTAAACAGATTGATAATGATTATTGTTGAAACGCAAAGGTTGTGATCCTATTTATGAAGTATGACTGAAAATATAAAGTACTGACAAATTATTCAAAGGTATTTGTTTTGGCTGAGTGCTTATTTCATATGTTCTACTATTCAATCAACAATGCTGGGAAACACCAAGGGAATTTGATGTAAAGATGTTATAATGGGAAGGTCAACATATATTTACCTACAAATTAGAGCATCACCTTTTCTAAGAGACTTCTGATCTTTTAAACTGATTTTTAAATATCTTCTTGGTCAGTATTACTAAACTATCCTTTCCTCGCATCTAAGTGCCCAGAAGTCTGGGAAGAATATCAGAGGTCACAATTGGTTGAATGACAAAGATCCAACTTTGTTTTGTTTCCTGGTTGTCTTATACTCCTCTCTCTGATACTGATGTTTTGTGGCTGGGTAGTGTTTCCTTTTTTGTTACTGCCTGGAGAGCTGGCTATAAGTGTCACTAAATGGCTGTGGGAATAAATTGGAAGTTTGGTCCAGTTAACTTGGATGTCTGCAGGCCATACCCTAAATAATCAATAGCATGTAATAATTGGTAATATGCAAATTTATATCTTTTCCCAGAAACTGGAGGAAGGTTTCCCTGTCCAATGAAGCCTATCTGGAGCACAGATGTGATGTTTGGGGAGTGAGGTAGCCTTTTTGTGACCATAATGGCAATGAAAATTTTGAAAGAAAATAATTATATGTATGCATATATGTAATACATGTTTTTTTCCTTTCTCTGTTTAGAATTTTGGGGCTGTGCAAGTACAGATTATATCATGTAACTACAGATGGTGTAGGCCAACCAGTTAATAATTGCCTAAAGTTGGCAGTTGTCAGCAGCTCAAATTCTAAAGCCAAATATGATGGCATGCAAGTTATTAATGTCGGAACATTCTCAAACTTTCATTTTCCTCTGCCTAGTAGGGAGATTCTGGTTTTTCTGATCCATGATGTTTTTTTCTGTATCCTTTGAGGGGGCTGCCTTGACAGAAGATTCTTTTTGGCTTTTCTGATGAAGAATCAGATGTCAAGGATGATGGCAGAAAAGAATAGTCTTACAGGTGGGTTGGTGGAAAAGATTTTCCCTTCTTTTCTTTGGGGGTGTTTATAAAAGTGATATGAGAACTATGGTGGGATGTGAGGAAAGTAAATACAAGGTTCAAGAAAAGCAAGTGTGGGAAATGCTGAGAGTTAGGTATTTGACACTTCATCAGGCCCCTTCTCCCTTGCCTTTCTTTATGCGAGAGACTGGAAAACAAAGTTCTCAACCTTTCATCTCTTTTGCAGGTAGGAGTGGCCAGGAGTATGATTCTGGACAGTGTAAAGATAAAAACTGGATTATATTAGAGGGTAGCTAAAATTATACTTCTAACTAAACCTTGATAGGAAAAACTCTTGATTTTTTTTCCTTTCATCTCTCTGGAACATAGAATGGATCATGAAGAAAGTGATTTGCTAAGGATGTCAAAATAGGGAGACAGAAAGAGCAATATTGTGCATTGAATACGATTGCCTACCTCTGGACATTGTGAAGGGAAAACAAAAGAAAAACATATGTGTCATGTAGTCCTGGAAGACAGAAGGGATAGACCAAAAGGCTTTTAAAAATAATTTAATGAGAGGCAATATGGCTGACTGGAACCAGCTTTCCACAGAGGCTCCCATCCAGAAGGAGAGTTAAAGGACAGAAGTTTAGCAAGTAACCTGATGTTTTGGAGCTGAGGCAAGACAGAAGGTTGAAGAATGCACATCAACCCTGCTGAGATGAGCTGCAAACCCAAGGATACAAACAAAAGGTACAAAATCCATCACCAAGTGGACAGGAGTCCCCTTTCCCATGAAAATGACTCGCAACATACTCTGTACAAACAAGCGAGCAGAGTTCAAACATTCTCCCATTGTATCTCACGGGAGAGACCCTCTAAAAATGGACCTCCTTCCCCTACTAGGATGCCATGACAATCTCCTACCAGGCATAAAACTGTATAAAACAGAATATATTATCTAACTGCAATTCTGAACTCCCAGTACTCCCCTCCACTCTTACCCTTGGGTCTGGAAGCCTGTCCCACATAGAGTCCAGATTGTTGGGCATATTCTCGAGACATGTGGAGAGGGCAAGGGCTATTGCTGGTCTGCTGATTCTGTGGCATGGGAGTAAGGAGAGGATGGTCAACTGAGAGGGAACCATATAGGAGCAGCAGTGCCCCAAGGTACAGAGCAGCAGCCGCAGTGGCAGGAACAATAGGGCTTATGCCCAGGGAGATATTTGGGACAGCCTGAGGTGGTACCAGCCTGGGCAGAGTGCAGGGACTAGAATACATGCAGAGATGGCAGACTCCCAGGGCAGGGCTGACTGCTTTACTGAACCTAAGACACACCCAGCCATCAGGGGATCATAGCTAAGACAAAGGGGGACAGCCAGAGGCTGGAACTGACAGTTGAGTGTAAGCTCTAACCACACCTGCCCTAACACACACTGCAGCCAAGACTGGGCAGCAGCACAGACTGGGGCTGAGTCGCAGTTTCTGTGAATTCAAACAGCATCTGATCTGCAGGGAAATATAGCCGGGAAAGAAACAAATTCTGCAAAGTTGTGTTCTGTCAGCAATATCAGTCAGGGGTGGGGCTGGAACTGAGTGAACTGCCCCAGCCTCCATTAAGTAACTGAGGTTGTCAGGCCTCATCTCCCCCTGCCAGATAGTGGCAGAGAGGCAGCGGCCTGGCTGAGGAGACATAGATCTCCCTGTGACTTAGGCAGGAGCAAACCCCGAGAGCGTCAGGTCATTGGAGGGAAATGGATTATAGCCTTGTGGGGTTACCAGTGACTGGGTGGGACAGAGGTGCAAGGTGGGGAAGGAAGCACCAACCTTCCAAGACTAATTTATTTTCTGGGTGGGTCCTTCTGACCTCACGGAGCACTGGAGCGAGTCATACTTTCTCTTTCCCCTGCTTTCTAAGTGCCAGAGACCGTTTGAACTCTCCCACATGAGATTGGTGCTAACTGAGACAGTTGATTTGGACCTCTTGAACTGGGCCAATCACCCAAGGACTATCCAAAGTGGTACCTTGGGTATGTGGTTGTTGGAAGGTTGATTTTCCTTTTCCAATCATTGCCTGTGGGGGGCAGGGTGGCTTAATTGCTAGTATTTCTCCACAGCTGAGACTTCAAGGTAGGACTGATTCACTAGAGTAGGACAGAGACCAGCTGAAAACAAGACAGAGCCACTTAGCCCCACCACACCAAGCACCTCCCCAGTTTCTTGGGCTGTGAAATAGTGCGGGTCCTTGGCAAAGCTCTAGGGGAAAAGGTACAGACACCAGTCCCAGTTTTTGGGCAAAGGGCTGGTTAATCACTACTCCTGGAGCTGCCAACCCAACTTCTCCTTATCTGCTCATCTAACCAAATGATGTAAAACAATCATGGGGCAGAATCAGTGGAAAAACTAAATAACCAGATTAGATCAATCCCCCCTCCCCCCAAGGAACAATATGGTGGACACAACCGAAGATCCCATTCATAAACAGATGGCTGAGATGTCAGAAATCAAATTCAGAATTTGGATTGCAAATAAGATTAATAGAATAGAGGTAAAGTTGGAATTAGGAATTCAACGAGCATTACAAAAGTTGTCTCAAGAATTCAACAAATTCATAGACAAAGACACCAAAGATTTTGAGACATTGAGACAAGAACTTGCAGCCCTCAAAGATCTGAAAAATACAGTAGAATCCCTCAGTAACAGAATGGAGCAAGCAGAAGAAAGGATTTCTGACATTGAAGACAAAGCTTTTGAACACTCCCAAACTCTCAAAGAGGAAGAGAAATGGAGGGCAAAAATGGATCATTCTCTCAAAGAGCTCTGGGATAATTCAAAGAAAACTAATATTCGCCTTATAGGAATCCCTGAAGGTGATGAGGTGGCTTTGCAAGCCACAGAGGCTCTTCTTCATGAGATTATGAAGGAGAAATTTCCAGACATGCGAAGAGATTCTGAAATTCAGATAGAAGACAGTTTCAGAACCCCAGCATGACTCAACCAGAATAAGACATTCCCCAAGCACATCATAATTAACTTCACTAAACTTAATATGAAGAAGAAAATTCTGAAAGCAGCCAGATGTAAGAAAACCATAACCTACAAGGGGAAGAATATTAAAATGACTGCAGATCTCTCTGCTGAAACCTTTCAAGCTAGAAGAAGGTGGTCATTGACTTTTAATCTCCTAAAACAAAATAACATTCAACCCCGGATCCTGTATCCAGCTAAACTGAGTATCATTTCTGATGGAGAAATTAAATACTTTAATGAAATTCACATGTTGAAGAAATTTGCCATAACTAAACCAGCTTTCCAGGACATTCTCAGGCCTATGCCCCACAATGACCAGTGCAATTCTCCACCACAAAAGTAAACTCACTCAGAAATTTTTGATCAAATCCCAACTTCCACAGTGGTGAAAGGATTAAAAATGTCCACTGGACTTTTGAAAAACTCGATACCCAAAATTCCACCAGGCTTATCAATATTTTCAATTAACGTGAATGGCTTAAATTGTCCTCTAAAGAGGCACAGGTGTGCTGACTGGATACAAAAACTCATGCCAGATATCTGAGGCATACAAGAATCTCATCTTACCTTAAAAGATAAATATAGACTCAGGGCGAAGGGATAGTCATCTATATTCCAGGGTGGATCAACATTTGGATTTAACAGACATCTAAAGAATAATTCATCCTAGCAAAACGGAATACACATTCTTCTCATCAGCCCATGGAACAGACTCCAAAATTGATCACATCGTAGGTCATAAGTCTAACCTCAGCAAATTAAAAAAAATAGAAATTATTCCTTGCATCTTCTCAGACCATCATGGAATAAAAGTTGAACTCAGCAACAACAGGAATATGCATACTCATACAAAAACATGGGAACTAAATAACCTTATGCTAAATGATAGCTGGGTCATAGATGAGATTAAGAAGAAAATGACCAAATTTTTGGAACAAAACAATAATGAAGATGCGAATTATCAGAACCTCTGGAATACTGCCAATGCTGTCCTAAGAGGGAAATTTATAGCACTGCAAGCCTTCCTCAAGAGAACGGAAAGAGAGGAAGTTAACAACTTAATGTGACATCTCAAACAACTGGAAAAGGAAGAACATTCCAATCCCAAACCCAGAAGAAGAAAAGAAATAACCAAAATTAGAGCAAAATTAAATGAAATTGAAAACAAAAGGATTATACAACAGATCAACAAATTAAAAAGTTGGTTTTTTGGGTGGCGCCTGTGGCTCAGTGAGTAGGGTGCCAGTCCCATATGCCGAGGGTGGCGGGTTCAAACCCAGCCCTGGCCAAACTGCAACCAAAAAATAGCCGGGCGTTGTGGCGGGCGCCTGTAGTCCCAGCTGCTCGGGAGGCTGAGGCAAGAGAATCGCGTAAGCCCAAGAGTTAAGAGGTTGCTGTGAGCCGTGTGACGCCACGGCACTCTACCCGAGGGCGGTACAGTGAGACTCTGTACAAAAAAAAAAAAGTTGGTTTGTTGAGAAGGTCAACAAATAAATAAAACTTTGGCTAACCTAACCAGAAAAAAAAGACTAAAATCTCTAATTTCATCAATCAGAAATGGTAGAGACCAAATAACAGACCCCTCAGAAATTCAAAAAATTGTTAATGAATATTACAAAAAACTCTATTCTCAGAAATATAAAAATCTAGGAAATTTACTAATACTTGGAAGAATGCCACCTTCTAAGACTTAGCCATAATCAAGTGAAAATGTTGAACAGGTCTATATCAAGTTCTGAAATAGCATAAACTAAACAAAATCTCTCTAAAAAGAAAAGCCCAGGACCAGATGGCTTCACATCAGAATTCTATCAAACCTTTAAAGAGGAACTAGTACCTATATCCCTCAACCTTTTCCAAAATATAGAAAAAGAAGGAATACTACCCATCACATTCTATGAAGCAAACATCACCTTGATCCCCAAACCAGGAAAAGACCTAACAAGAAAAAAAAATTCTCTTGCCTCAGCCTCCTGAGTAGCTGGGACTACAGGAGCCCGCCACAATACCCAGTTATTTTTTTTGTTGTTGCAGTTTGTCTGGGACCAGGTTTGAACTCGCCACCCTCGGAATATGGGGCCAGCACCCTACTCACTGAGTCACAGGTGCCACCCTGATCCTGCTTTTTATGGTGCTGTGCTGGAGCTGACTGATGTAGAGATTTGATTCATTTTGGTGGGAATTAGCACATGAGGCAGTGTCTGGATCTTCCAGGACTCCAGCTGATTCCTGTAAGCCATGGGGTTTGGCTCAGGACATGGAGAGAGTACATAATACACAACTCCTGGGCTTAGGGATACTGGTCATCCTGCTCATGAAGAAGAGAGACTATGTTTTCCATGACACCACCAAGTAGTTTATCTGATGGGAGAACAAATACATTGAATTAGCCATTAATTCACAATTTCTACTTGAAAGAAGACATGGCTAGGTGCTTATCTGGCTCTGCTGTGACCAAAGTTAAGTATCTTAAAACATGTGTGGGACAGTCAAGGATGCAGATAAGCCAAAGATCTTAATTGCACAGAGAAAATAACAATTCCACTGATCCAAACTTGGCAGCATTGTGCACTGTTGTTAAATAGAACTGACTCATAGCAGCTGTGGTCATTTGCAAGAAGCTGAGAGGATTGGATAGAACAGGCGTCCTCAAACTGCGGCCCATGGGCCACATGAGGCAGTGTGATTGTGTTTGTTCCCATTTTGCTTTTTTACTTTAAAATAAGATATGTGCAGTGTGCATAGGAATTTGTTCATAGTTTTTTTTTATTATTAAACTATAGTCTGGCCCTCTAACTGTCTTAGGGACAGTGAATTGGCCCTCTGTTTAAAAAGTTTGAGGATGCCTGGGATAGAGGGTCAGGAATCTCATTGTATATGATGGTCATCTAAAATGGAACAGAATGGTCTTTGAGTGTTTACCTCTCTCAAATATATTAATGTGGTCCTTTGAGACACCCAGATACTGACAAGCCCAGGTTTTGTTAACAGATCATGATACTGGCATGGGTCTAAATGCTGGTCTGGGTGTTCTGTTAAGTGTGTACCTCTTGGGGATCCTTAGTTTTAACATGGTTTCCAATGAAAGCATTGGTGGTAGAGTAGTGTTCTTGGAGAGAAATATGGAGCTGGCCATGAAATTTTGGCTATTTCAAATTATTATGAATTTGGTGGGTTATTGGAGAAGTTTTCCAAATTGCATTTTCTTTTCTTACTTTCTTGTTGAATTAAAAAAGAAAATTGCTTTTGATTTGTTACCACAAAGACCTAGTTTTTTTTTTTTTTAACAGGTATGGAAAACATAATTTTGTTGATAATTATTCAGAACTTTTGTTTGTTATCCCTGCATAAATCCATGAAAGGTTTATGTATTTCATCCCAACACTAAGTGGTATGTAGAAATAACTGAAAAGCAAAGTCTTTTTTTTTTTTTTGTAATCACTTGAGAGTACAAAACAGACTATATCCATAATGCCCAGTGAAGTCTTTTTAAATCCTTCCCCCCCCCATGTTTTGGTTATCTATTACAGTGCAGCAAATAAACTCCCAAACAGCGAGTGAAAACATCAATAATAGGCCATTATCTCTTGCAATTCTGTGGGCTGGTGAGATCAGCTGGGTGGCTTAGTTCCTATGCTGTTGGCCCAGGCTGTGGTGATTTGGAGGCTCATCAGGGCTGGGACACCCAAGATGGCTCATTTGCACAGTTGGCAGTTGGTTCTGGCTGTCAGCTGGAGCATGACTGAAATGTCTATTAGAATGTCTCAATTTTCCTTACTGTGGCCACTGGCTAAGGGTTGGGCTTCTCACAGCATGGCATCTGGGTTCTAAGAGGCAGTGTTCCAAGTGCATGAAAGAGGCAGCTTCAGACCTATTTAGACCAAGCCTTGAAAGTTAGGCAGTATCATTTCCAGCACATTCTAGTGGCCAAAGCAAGTCTCCCAGCTAGCCCAGATTCAAAGTTGTTGAAGGAAACTCTTTACTATGGTCTGAAAGTGTCCCTCCAAAATTCATATCAGAATCTAAGACCCAATGGATCTTTTTGGGAAGTGATTAAGTCATGAGAGCAGCCCCTCAAGGAATTAGCATCCTTATAATAAAAGACATTGAAAGGAGAACCTTGGTTCCTTTTCTGCTTTCTACCCTATCTGAGGACACAGTGTCTGTCACTTCTGTGATGTGAAAAGAAGACACTGTCTATGAGGAATGGTTTTCATCTACCATGGAATCTGCTGGCTTTATAGTCTTGAACTTTTCATTCTCCAGACATGTAAGAAATTTCTGTTGTATATAAACTAGCTAGGCTAAGGTATTTTGTTATTATAAGAACTAAATGGTAGGGAATAAGACAGTCTCCCTCTGGACAGGTCTAGCAGCAGTGCTTATGGCCGTCTTTAGCACACTACAGCCTGTCTTTCTTAGAATCTCAGACACGTTGCAATTGCTCCCAAATATCTCTTCTCTCTCATTTCCAACTCTGCCCAGACTTCACCTCCTAAATTCTCCTTCTCAAGTTGTTTCTTTTATATCCTCTTCCTTCCTTTCCAAGTCACACTTTTCATCCCTCTAGTACAGGAGTGTCCAACCTGTTGCCCACAGGTTACATACAGATTTTGTGAGAACATTTTTGCTTATCTATGGTGTTGGATATTGTGAAAATTGTGCAAGGACCTGTTTTATAAATCAGCTTTAGTTAGTGTTTGTGTATTTAATGTGTAGCCCAAGATAACTCTTATTTTCCTAATGTGTAGCAGAGAGAGAAAAAAAAAGGAAAGATTTGATATCCCCATGCAATTTTTTTGGTATTTCTCCCTTACTCATTATGTGGAGCTTCATAACCAGCTGTGAAGTTTAGAATTTTAGGTAGCGTGGTGCTCCCCAGTGAGAGCACACAAGAGGGAGAGTGGATCTATTATTAATTTTATTCTTGCAATATCTATGTTGGTGTGATGCATGGCCTCATGGGGATTAACTGTGTATGACATTTAGCTGTATATGACACCAATGGATTCTTAGGCTGAGACAGAAGGTAGGGTTGGCGACAAGGTGACTGATTCAGTACTGAGTCCTGGAGATTGCCTGAGGTAAATAATGTCTCAAGATGGATGGGGATGGCACTTTCAGGCATCATGTTATTTGGAAGAGCCATGTTGCTTGTCCTAGGGAAATCTTAAAGAGTTTGTTAATTCGAGATTTCCTAGGAGTAAATTGCTTGCAACAGTTAGTTTCTGAAGACAATGAACTTTAAGCAAATATGCCTTTCAATGGGTCTATCCCTAAGATTGTCCTTAGAACAAGAGTATAAATTGAGGCCCCACAAACCACATGTTTAAATATTTATACATTACAACTCGAGTGAGTAATGTGTTAAATAACAGTTTTTGTGTTCTCCTACTTTGACAAACATATCTTTATAATGACTTGGCATATAATCCCAATAAATAAGTTTATAACTCTCAGACTTCACAGGGTTCTGTGGTAAGATGTGGTAGCTCAGGAAAGCTGGGCCTGGCCCCTGCCTGCTCCCATTTTCTTCCCACTGCTAGCACCCTCTTGTGCTGAGTGGAGCCTCATCTCATTATATGCATGTGAACACTGCCTGGTCGAGCTTCAGAGCTGTGTCCATAGTCCCTCTACACGGCAGCCCCTTAGCCACGCCTATGGACTGGGACAAGCAAATGGCCAGGGCCACCTGCCTCCAGGAGGCAAGCCTGGTGAAGAGTTCCATCCTGGACCTGGAATTGGGTTCGAGGATGTCTGGATGGGGAGATCTACAGTCCAGGTACCCAGAGATGGGTTTCAAGGGGTTCCTATAAGCAAGTTTGGCTCTATCATTTTCTTGCATTGTGGAGATGGGTATGGTAGGAAGAGGACTAGCATGAGCTCTAAAGCACAGTGCACGCAGCAGTGGCTGCTTATCCAGGTCAAGGTCAATACTGCCTTCAGCTATGGCAGTGCATAAATTCAACTTGATTTTTTTTCCCTACAGGTCTGGCATCCAGCATTCTTTCCTGTACTTTCTTTCCCATTGCAGAAGTTCCCAGAAGAGTGAGATGGGGGCTGGACTGCAGAGCAAAGGTGTAGAAGGTGCCGAGATTTGTGTGAGAATGTGGTGCACGTGGCCCAGGCTGGCTGTGTACTTTCCACCAGGAGGGTGTTAAGAGGCTGAGCCACACAGGACTAGATTGTGCTACGTGGGATTGAAGGCACTGGCTCCTTCCTATCCAGGGCTTGAAGGATTCAGAGTTTTGGAACAGCCTAGTGATTAGAGAATACCCATGTTTAAGCTATCCATAGGAAATTTCAAATATTAAAGGAGTTGGATGCCCTGAACTATCCTTCAGTTTCAGCCTGATTCATCTCTTTTAGAAAGGCTTTCTGTGATCATTCATATCTGAGACTTTCTGAATCACTGGCTAATGCAAGTTTGCCTCACCAGGTATACCCTTTAAACAAATTTTCAGAATGTTTCCCTGTCATTTTGTCATTTTGTGTGTGTGTGTGTGTGTGTATGTGATTTTATGGTGGTGGGAGTTTACATTTTTTTCTTGCCTCATGATTGGTGTGAGGGCTATAGATAAAGTTGGTGCTGGTTCTATTGGGATGTAAGGATGCTGGCTTTTGGGGAAGTATCTCTAAGTGTCAGGAAATGCCAGGAATATCCAGATTTAGAGTGGGGTGTTAAACCCTAATGGGCCGTTCTGTAATAAATGTTTGGCAACCCAGACGCCTTTGGAGGAGGGGAAGATCAGGGATTTGAACCTCTGCAGTTAATTGTCACTCAATAGTTTCATTGTCAGAGACTTGCTTCTGCCTACTGATAACATTCCCACTGCCATTTTGCCATAAAGTACAAGTGCAGATTAAGTGAACTGTTCTGATGGTTGTAACAACACACTACATTGGTGTTAGTCTTTTGAACTGAGCTTTGAATATTATTGTACTTCTGTGATGCTCACACATGATGTAGCAGATGAAAATTGAGATTCTGCAACTCAGACTTTTGTCTGCTCTTAATTAATTCTTTCTTTTGTGATTCCACAGCTACTGCTGAGGTTCAGTTTTTGTGTGTTGGGTCCTCACAATTAGTGTTTTTTTTTTTTTAATTTTGGAAATAAGCTATAGGACTAGAATAGTAATAGTAAATCAGCCCTGCGCAACCATGCATGTGTGCCATCTGAGTGCTACTGGAGTCAGTAAAGGAAACTGAGGGGCAGGGCAGGAAAAGGACTATTTCCTAGGCTTACAGAGTATTGGGAAATATAATTTTTCAACATAGGGAAAGATGGGTTGCACATGGTAGCTTCCTGACCATTCCTAGGGGAAATTAAAATCTAATAGAAAAATCATGATATACTCCTTCCCATAGTTCCTCATTTTTCCTCTTTATTTGTATGTGAAAGACTGGAAAAGAGGAATTTATTTTTTATTTTGTAATTTGCAGCTTTTAAACAATCATGGTATAGTAGGAAGTCATATATTTGCTATGATTGATAATGGCAATATTTTTCTGATTGAAAATATCTCCCAGATGGCAAAACATAGTGCTGGAAGTTTACACCATAGTGTTATTTCAGGAGACTACAAAGCAGATTTCAGAAATTTAGATAAAATCAGAAATGTTATTTGAGAAAAGTCCACTTGTATTATCTATTACAAAGGATTACATTTGTGTGTGTATGTGTGTGTAAAATGTGTGTTAAGTGGAATGAAATATAGCACAAGTAAATTTTGTAAAGATTGTAGGAGATGTTTTGGCATGAGGAGAAGATTTCTGAGTGGGACATTTTTAGGGAAGGCTTTGAATTACCTGGGTCAGGCTCTGTGCACGGGGGGCATAAGAGAGAGAAGTACAGCATTTTGAAGAAAATTGAGGAAGGACTGAACAAAATTTTGACTTTATAATTTTGCCCACAGTAAATCTTGAATATTTAATTTATTTATTATATTTCATAAACAGCTATCAATGCCTTCTATATGCTAACCATTCCAAGTCTTTTACAAATATTAACTGCTTAAATTCTCAAATTATGAGGTGGGCACAACTATTATTATCCTTGGGCAGGTGAGAAAACCAAGGAAGGAAGGAGTTATTCTCCCAGGTGATATAAGTAGCCATGACTTAAATCCAGGTGCTCAGCCTCTGAGTCACAGTCTTAGCACCACACATAATGCCTGCCCTGCATATACAATACAAAATTGTAACCCACGTTGGGATTCGGAAAAAAGCACAATTATACTCAATCTTTTACCTTAATTTTTCTTGTAGAAAAATCACCCAGATGAATTTGTCTGTGACCATTTTTGCCAGTAACTAATCACCATCTTCACCTGCTAGGATGACATTTTTCTCTAGTGCAATGTTTATTTGTTCATTACTACATGGAACATGGCAGGCTGCTCTCTTATTTAGTTTCTGATATATGAAGATGAAAGGGCTTATAGACTATTTTGCAGTGCTTCAGTTTGTTAAACATGTATGTTTCTAGACAAAATAAGTCAGAAACTAGAATTTAGCAAAGATTTATTGAGCACTTAATATGTTGGGCATAATGCTAAGTACTTTACAAGGATTTGCTTATTTAATCCTTGCCACAAACTCATGTCGTAGTGCCTTCATTTTATAAATAAAGACTAAAGATGTGAAAACTAAACATTAAAAAATATAGTAGAAATGAAACAAAAAATAACTAGAAATGAGCAGAGCCATGATTTCCACCAGTAGTCTGACTTGAAAATATGGCATCAGTCTGCCTGTGTTCGTATTCTGAATTTGAAGATGGGCATGGTAGCTTATACCTGTAATCCCAGCACTCAGGAGGCCGAGGCAGGTGGATTTCTTGAACTCCGGGGTTTAAGACCAGCCTGAGCATGAGTGAGACCCCATCTCTACTAAAAATAGGAAAACTGAGGAAGGAGGATCTCTTGGGTCCAAGAGTTTGAGGTTGCTGTGAGCTAAGCCAATGCCAGGCAACAATGGGGGACTCTGTCTCAAAAAAAAACAAAAATTCTGGATTTGACTTCATTCCTGTAGATTACGTGAGCTAGCATATAAAAATTGCAAGGGAAAACATCACCTAGCAAAAAGCAAGTACATAATAAAAATTTGTTCTTAGTTTTTTCAGTATGTTTTTAATTTTTATGTCCTGCTTTTTACTTATTCTATTAAACATTTAAATTAAAGTCTAAACTATATACAGAAAATGAACACATCCTAAAGTGTAGAATTCACTGAGTTTAAACAAACTGAACACTTACGTAATCAGCACTCAGATCAAGAATGGAATGTGGCTGGTTCCTAGAGACCTTCAAGCACTATCCCCTGTGGGGTAACTACTATCCTGACCCCAATAGTATCACTTTGCTTTCACTTGCTTTATAACTTTATGGAAATTAAAACATAGAGTTGTATTCTTTTGCTCTCTTATGTTTGTGAGATTCATTCACTTCCTGGCATGTATTTAAGTTTGCTCTTGTTGTATTACATTATATAAAAATATCACAATCATTAATCCCTTCTGCTGTTGACAGGCATTTGGGTAGTTTCTAGTTTGGGGAATGTTCTAGTACATGTCTTTGGTGAGCATATATTAGTTATTTTTTATTAACCACTAGGCATACTAAAGGCAATGGAGCATGATGGTTTAGCTAGAAGGGAGTCAAAAAGAAGAATATCCCGAGTTATTAGTGTGCACTAAAAATGAATTTCAAGAGTGAGAAAATATGGCAAAAAAAAACAAACTATTTTTGAGATTTATGGCACACTAGGGTAAATACAGTCAATAATAATGTATTACATCTTTGAAATTGACTAAGAGCAAATTTAAAATATCTCAATCTAAGATGATAGGTAAGTGAGGTGATACATACAGTAACTAGCTTGATTTAATTATGCCACATTGTATATATGTATCAAAATATTACATTGTGCCCCAGAAATGTATATATACAACTATGATTTAATTAAAAAGATATTTGCATATTATGAATTGGACAAAGGCTTGATAATTAGGATCTACAGAGAACATAAATTAATCAATAAAAGAAGAGCTAACAATCCCATCTATCACTGGGCAGGAGACATGAATAGAACCTTTTCTAACAAAGACAGAGGAACAGCTAAGAAACATGAAAAAATGCTCATCGTCCCTAATCATCAAAGAACTGCAAATCACAACCACCCTGAGATATCACCTAACCCCAGTAAGATTAGCCTATATTACAAAGTCCCAAAGCTTCAGATGCTGGTGCAGATGTGGAGAGAGTGGAACACTTTAACACTGTTGGTGGGACTACAAACTAACACAGCCTCTTTGGAAAGCTGTATGGAGAATCCTCAAAGACCTCACATTAGATCTCCCATTTGACCCCACAATCCCACTACCAGGCATCTACCCAGATGAAAAAAATTATTTTATCACAAGGGCATTTGCACTAGATTTTTGTTTATCACAGCTCAATTTACAATTGCCAAGATGTGGAAACAACCTAAATACCCATCAACTCAAGAATGGATTAACAAATGGTGGTATATGCACACCATGGAATATTATTTCGCCATTAAAAAGGATGGTGACTTCACATCTGTTGTAATATCCTGGATGGAGTTGAAACATGTTTTTTTCTTGGTAAAGTATCACAAGAATGGAAAAGAAATTATCCAATGTACTCAGTACTAATATGCAGCCAGAATACGACTGATGCATGCCCACATAGGAGAAAAACTCATTTTAATTTAAGTTGGAGAAGGGGTAACTAGGGAGGGAGGAGGTTGGGGTGCTCTCACTGAATGGGGATGGGGTGGGGGTATTTGGCACACCTTCTGTGTGTGGGTACATAACCACAACAGAGACTCTACCTAACAAAATCAAATCTTGTGACCTGGTTGTTTGTACCCTCACATTAACATGAAATAAACTTAGTTTTTTAAAAAATATATAGCATTAGATTTTAAAAAATTGGACTTCAGTAAGGCTAGACCTCAATTTTCTGGTTCATCCCATGTTGTAAGAATCTGTATTTTCAAAGAATAAGACCCATTCTTTAACACAAAAATATAAAAAGGAGAGGGCGGCACCCGTGGCTCAGTGGGCAGGGCGCTGGCCCCATATACCGAGGATGGTGGGTTCAAACTCAGCCCCAGCCAAACTGCAACAAAAAAGAGCCAGGTGTTGTGGTGGGCACCTGTAGTCCTAGCTACTTGGGAGGCTGAGGCAAGAGAATTCCCTAAGCCCAGGAGTTGGAGGTTGCTGTAAGCTGTGTGACGCCACACACTCTACTGAGGGTGATAAAGTGAGACTCTGTCTCTGTAAAAAATAAATAAATAAATAAATAAAATAAAAAAAATTTATATATATAAGTTATAAATTATATTATTATTAAATTATTATATATATATAAATAAAGGAGGATCAGATCAGACATAATGGCTCATACTTATAATCTCGGATCTTTGGGAGGTTGAGGTGAGAGAATCACTTGAGACCAGAAGTTTGAGACCAGCCTGGGAAACACAGCAAGACTCTGCTTCTACAAAAATAAAATAAAACCATTAGCTGAGCATGGTGATGCACTTCTACAGTCTAACCTACTCAGGAGGCTGAGGCAGGAGGGTAGCTTGAGCCTAGGAGTTCGAGGCTGCAGTGGGCTATGATTCTGCCACTGCACCTCAGCTTGGGTAATTCTGCCCATAAAAAACAAAACAAAACAAAAACAAAAAGAAAGACCAGTGGATATTGGACCATGGGAGGATTCTACTACAGCTTCCAGAAGAATTGTGATGGCAGCTTTGAGGCGAAGGCTATGGATGGCCTATAGCATACTCAAGGTGGACATTCATGAGATGTGCTGATTTCTTGGGGGGATGTTTGAGTTGAAATGAAGAATCTGCTAAAAGTCATCAAACCACTTCACCATGTAACAAAAAATTGAGTGGGAATAGATTGAATAATTTTGAAAAAAATATAATTGGTAAGGAATATGTGACTATTGTTCTAAATAATCATAGTTGGACACAGACTGGACATTATTTACATGGAAACAAATGACATAGTAACAGAAAGTCAAGTGCAATGTGTGTCTGATAATTTTAAAGTCTAGGATGGGAAAATAAGTGTAGGATCTTAATAGAGTCTTCTAACTGAAGGTTGTACTTAGAAGGGAAAAAGTATATGGAGAGAGACTAGTTGGAGATACAGATATTTCCAAAATATAAGATTTGATTATTTGAGTCATCAGTTTTTGACAAGAAACAGATTTGAAGTGATCAATATTGGGGAAAATACTATAGGTCAGACTTTCTGGCCTGATCAAATTAGTTTTACTTTCATTTTAAGAGGGATGACAGACATCAAGCTACAATCATCACGCTATGTGGTGTGCTGTCCACAAATGACTCACACAGGTAAATAGTGTTGAGAGGTGCTTCATCTTCCACATAGGAATTAGAAAGATACAGAAATAATTTTGTCAAAATCAGAGCACTGAAGATGGGTATTTCATCTTTGAAAAGACAGAGAGGGTAATGGGAGATAAGTGTCAGAGAAATTTAGGGTTGAAAGACAATAGTGTGTTTTACAGATGAGTGAAATGGAAACTTAGAAAGGCTGAATCAGGTTTTGCAGTCAGGCTACCTGGGTTTAAATCCTCACACTCAGACTTACTGTGCTAGTTCTTCATGTGTAAAGTGAGATAATAACTATGTTTATCCCAGAATTGTTTTTGATTCAGTGAAATTGTATAGTACATGAACAAATGCCCGATCTGTTGTAAGTGTTACCTACTGGTTTTTAGTGCCTGACCTAAAGTTTTACAGCTAGTTAACAGTAGAGTCGCAACTAGATCCCAAGTTTACAAGCTCTCAAATTTCCACTTTAGATTTGTCCAACATTATCACTCTGTATCTTCCTGGGATGCCATAAACTCCTTTTTGCTTTGAATTCAGAATGAGTTTTGTGGTAGACCTGTGAGTCATGGAGATGCATCCTACATACCAGTTTTTTTACTCTTGAAAATTGCATTGGTAGTTATAACTTAGTTATAGCATGACAATAGGATTCCTGCCCAGTTTGCCTGTCTTCCCTCTTGTCCCAATCTTGATAGATCCTACTCAAAGAAAAGTTTACCGGTAGCTAAGACTGCTCTCTTGATTTGAGGGAGAACAGAAAGGGTCTGAGAGAGAGAGAGAGAAGGGGCAGACAGATTTTAAATCCCTCTTAAATAGAAGTTTTGAAATATTAGCTCTGCATGGTAAGTTAATGGCTATTGTACTCTACTTTAAGGTAGATTTCTCAATAGGTTTTTCTAGGGGATGACCGAGAGTTATGTCCAAATTCCTTATCATGGCCTTCTAGACATTACCTGAACCATCCTCTGCCTAACTCATGGTCTCTTATTCCTATGATACATCCACAGAGGCCTCTTTTTGTTCCTACACCACACTGAGATCATCCCACCTGTTGTAGGACCTATAGGGTCTAGGTCCAGATCTAATGCTGGTTTTTCATGTTATTCAGATTGCAGCTCAAGTATTATCACACAGAGAGGCTTTGTCCCGCCACCCTATCGATAGTATCCTTCTCATTACACTATTACATGGCGTATTATGTGTGTATATGTATGTTATTAATAGCAATTAACATCCAAAATTATCTTGCTCATTTATTTGTTTACAGGTCTCATTCTACTATAATAAAAGCTTTAAGAGAGCAGGGGTCCTGCTTATGCCATTTGCTGCTGAAATATGTTGTTAAATGAATAAGTATATAAGTAAATTATCAGATAAATTAACGTAACAAACAAAGAGCTGGGAAATTCAGGGTAAACAGAGTTTCCTTCAAGGACTAACAGTCTGGTGATTAATTTTAGTGAAATGTGTTCAGTGTGATAGTAGAAGACCATGTAGAGTGTGGTAAGAACAGAGAGGGAGGACTGGAAGGCTTCAGAGGAAAGTGATTACACAATAGGTCTCCTTGGGGTATGACAAAGAGTTGGCTAGAAAAAAAAAAAGGAGAAAGAACATTCTGAGTGGAGGCAACAATATATGAATAGCTCATTCTTGGACATCAAAATGATGAAGGGAGTGTACACTCCAAGTGCTCAGAAATGTCATTCTGGCCTTTGGTGAAGCAAATTTCAAAAACAACAGAAAAAAATGGTATTAATTTATTTTAGGAATCCTCGTGCATAGATGGCATAGTTGAAGAGGGATTAGAAGGGTCTTTCTAAACAATAACTATAAATCAACAAGAAGGAAGAGGCTCTAAGAGGGTCTCAGATATATTTATATTTAATAGAAAAATTAATAGAATATTGATAGAAGGGACTGTCCTCTTAGAGAGGCAGAATGAGGGAGATAAACCTTAAGAATTATGTGGAACCAGAAGGAATTATGGCTTAGAAAAATTTTAAAAGCCAAACGACTTCTAGACCTTCAGCTGAAAAAATAAATATAATCTGGCAGGGAACTGGTAACCCCTCTATTTATGGAAATCAGCATAATATATATGTAGCAGTGAAGACAAAGAAGGCAAACTTTATTATCTATCATTTTATTTCTAGTATTTCCATTCAATGAAATTTCCAATGGGAGAGTTTATAATCAGCAGCAAATGTACAGAGAATAAAGATGAATATGAGCTTGGCGCTGTAGCTCAAGCGGCTAGGGTGCCAGCTCCATACACCAGAGCTGGTGGTTCGAATCCAGTCTGGGCCTGCCAAACAACAATGACAACTATAACCAAAAAATAGCTGGGTATTGTGGTGGGCGCCTGCTTCCAGCTACTTAGGAGGCCGAGGCAAGAGAATCGTTTAAGCCCAGGAGTTGGAGGATGCTGTGAGCTGTGATGCACAGCACTCTACCCAAGGTGACAGCTTGAAGCTCTGACTCAAAAAAAAAAAAAAAAAAGGTGAATATGGATGAATACCATTTTATATGAGTTTATGTTTCTAGACTGAAAATATATTTAGATTAATGAACTAATTGAAATATTTGTTATTGAAGAGACTTGTTCATTTCTCTGAGATTTGGAGAATGAGAAAAAGAAGTGTCAGAAACAATAAGAGCAAATACAGCAGAAAAATGTTGTCCTAACTGGGAATGATTTAGGGTGCTGTAAGTTAATTTTGGTCTCAGTGAACACAGAAATTGCTTATATTCCCCTAATATGTATCCCTTTGGATTATAATAACTATCTAAATCCAGAAATTTCTGGTCTGGCTTGGTTGTGGAGATTTGGGTTTAGTTTATTTTTAAACATACACACACAAACTCACATACACACATATATATTTATTTTTCATTAAACTTTTCTAGATCTCAGACATTGCTCCAAAAAGTGCCTTTTGGTTGAATTGTGTAATGGAGAAAATCTCTCAGAACTGTACTACTTTGGTTTGAGACACTGATCCCTTAATGAATATTAAGGAATTATTGTCAAATAATATTGAGTTTTAAGAGAATTGCCCTCAGCCATATGAGAAAACTATCATTCAACTCACAAAAACTTGCTCTTCCACCTTTAACTATTTAGCAGGAAATGTATGTTCTGAATGTATCTGGCACATATATGCATTTATGACACATAACTGGATTTTTGAGGTCTTTAAAGGGTAAAAAGAGAGAAATGATGAAAGCATCCCTGGGGAAATATGACAGACTCTTTGAGTCACAAAACTACCCCCAAATAGAGCATGTTCACAGGGACTTTTTATCTGCATAGTGAATAAAAAATTTTTAGTGCAAACTACATACACTTTTGCAACTTAGAATTTAGCAATTCATCTAAACCACTGAACGTTAGGAAGTATTCCTGCCCAATTTCTTAGAACTTTCAATGTTCCCTTTTCTTTTGAAGGCTGTTGTTGTGAGCATATGTGTCAAAAATGATTTATGTGCGGCAGAATGAGTCTCAGTCCATGTTGTTATTCAAATCTTACTGTGCTGATTCAGGACTTCATCACAAACAAATTTATACGTTGACATAGTCAAGTTGTAAAACACTGACATTAAAGATATTTCAATTACATTGTCTCTCTGAGTTCCATACCTCTTTTGGTTCAAATGGTTTTAGATTGCTTGTATATTGGAAGAAGTCTATACATTTAAAGGCATTTATTTTTGGTACTTTAACCAATTTTAAAATTACAAACAAGGAAGGTTTTTATTTTTCCCTCAAACAATAGATAGGAATAATAATTTAGTAAACTAATTACATTTCAGATGATAGATGTAATTTTTGGATCTCAAGAATTTTTCCACTCAGCATCTGTTTAGGTTATATACTCTTAAATATGGATATTCCCAATAATAGGGAGCAAGATGGCTGAATAGGAACTTCCAGTGATTTTCCCTGTGCATCAAATACAAAATTCAGTAGCTATCCATGCAAGCAAGCAATTTCAGAAGAAAAAAACTCAGGTAAGCAATTAAACTACCTGGCTGTAACTTTATATCAGTATCAAGGAAATAGGCATGGAAGAGGTCAAAAAACAGTTAATCTTACTTTGCCTATGCTCCTCCACACCCCCATGTCACCTGTGTCAAAAGAGAGGGACCAGTGGGGGGGGGGGAGAGAGAGAGAGAGAGAGAGAGAGAAGAGAGCAAAGTGATTATAGGACTTTGCATTGAAACTCAGGGCTGCCTTAGGGCAGGGGAACACAGCACAGGGCAGAATTCTATCCACATCCACAGAGGGAGCCTTTAGATCAGCCCAGCTGGAGGGAAATCCTCTGTCTCCAAAACTGAGTTCTGGCTAGCCCCACTATTGGCTGACAAAAAGCAGCATTGGGGCTTGGACTAAATTTGTAAGGCAGTGGGGCCACAAAAGCCAATGTCCATGGACAGTTCCTCTGGCTGTGATAGCTTGAAGCCAGCAGACTTGGGGTGCATGTGACTGAGTGAGACACCAGTATTGCTGGTGAAGCCAGTGCCCGTGTTACCCCTCCCATCACTGCAGGCCGTGTAGCTCAGGGAGAGTCTTCTTCCACTTGAGGAAAGGCAAGGGAAGAGCTTAGAGGACTTTATTTTGCAACTTTGGTGCCAGGTCAGTCACAGCAAAGTAAGGTACAAAGCAGACCCCTGCAGCCCTATATCCAGGCTTTAGTTCTGGGGTGGCATTTCTGGACCCACCCTCAGCCAGCAGGAAACATGCTGTGCTGAAAGGAAGAACCCAGCCTGGAAGGATTCAATACCTGCTCACCAAACAGCTCTTGGGGTTTGAATATGTGTCAGAGGTAGCCAGAGAATGGTCACCACAGGCTTTTGGTGAGACTGTGCTGGCTTCAGGTGTGACCTGGCTCTGGTAGCAATAAAGATGTGCCCACATCATTTCTTCCTCAACTTAGCAGCTCAGCACAGAAAGGGACAGGCTTTGCCTGGTAATCCAGAGAATTCTTTTGTATCTTACCCAAGCTTACTGAGGTAGTTTCACCAGAAGTCTGTAAGAGTCACAGCAATACTGGGCTTGGGACACCCCCAGTGATGACGCAGCCACAGTGACCAAAGACTTAGATTATAACACTCAAATCTCTTTGACGATCTGGAAAGACTTCTCAAGAAGGATGGGTTCAAACAAGCCCAGACAGTGAAAATTAGAATAATTACCTAACTCTTCAATGTAGATGTTGAACATCCATAAGAATCATGAAAATCAAGGAAAACATGACTTCATCAAATGAACTAAATAAGCAATCTTAGAGTGACAGGGATATGTGACCTTTTAGACAAAGAATTCAAAATAGCTGTTCTGAAGAAGCTCAATGAACTTCAAGAAAATACAGAGAAGGAATTTGGAAACTTATCAGAGAAATTTAACAAAGAGGAATCAATAAAAAAACTAGCCCAAACTCTGGAGCTTAAGAATTCAATTGACAAACTGAGAAATGCATCAGTCTCTCAACAGCACAATTGACCAAGTAGAAGAAAGAATTAGTATGCTTGAAGATAAGCTTTTTGAAAATAATCCAGTTAGAAGGAAAAAAGGAAGAATAAAAAAGATTGAAGCACATCTATAAGATCTAGAAAGTATCCTCAAAAGGAAAAATCTAAGAGTTATTTGCCTTGTGGAGGAGGGAGTGAGGACAGGGGAGAGAGAGGGAGAAGAGAGAGAGTAGATTGGGGTTCAAAGTTTATTCCAAAAAATGGAAAAAAATTTCAAACCTAGAGAAAGATACTAATATTCAGGAATAAGACAGTGATAGAACATCAATTAGATTTACCCCAAATGATTACATCAAGGCATTTAATAACTAAGCACCCATAGGTCATGAGCTCAGAGGTGAGGGAAGCCTTTATAGTCACAAGTGAATAAGCTTTCAATAGTCATTTGACAAGAAACTCAAGTATACATTTTTGTAAAAGGGATGAGGCAAGTACAGTGAGGTCAAAAATACATGTGAAGAAATTCCAGTTTACAGTTTGAAAACAAGGGGAGTCTTATAAACAATGAAAATATATCCATGAAAGAGTATTTAGGTTTACTTGAAAAACAAAACAAAACAGAGGAAGCTCCTTTTTTCTCTCAAAGAACAAAGGGAATTATGACATTTAGGGGGTGAGGCATGAAGGATACTGTCTATATGTTGAGATAAGTTTTGAACCCATGAAATCAATTTCTGTTCATTATAATCAGGGACTGATTTGAGATGGTTATAAGCATGGATTATGAAGTGAGATATAGCAAGATTTATCATAGTATTACACATAATTTCTGTGGGATCACAAAAAGAGAGAGAATTTTAACTCAGAGAGACAGGAGATACTTCTTGAGGATGTCAATGTATGCACCCTGAGGAAGAAGAAAAATTTCTAAAGGTGGAGATGGGGAAGATTGAGGGTGGAAATATGGATGCTTAAGGGAAGAGTCATATCTTCTTGTGCTTGTGTTGCTAGAAATGATTTAATGAGCTTAAAACCAATATTCAATTGTTTACAATAAGTAGGTTAGAAATTGAATTAAGGAAATGATTGGAGATGATAGGCAAGGGGAACAGAGACAGAGGGAAGTGAAACAGAGAAAAGCAGGTTCACACTCAGACTATAGGACCTATGCTGAGAAACTCACGGTCTGTTGCAAGAGCTACAGCTTCAAGTCTGTGCTTTAAGACAAGTGGACTGTATTGCTGGAACTTAACCACTTCCTCAGCAAGACTGGACCCCAAGATCTTTGGGTACTGAGAGGCCATGCTCTGCAGGTGGGACTGCTCTGTCCCAGCGAGTGAGCACAGGGGTTTGGGAAGATGTATGAAGGCATCAGGTGCTGAAATCAGTACAAAAGCTTTGATCTCATATGAGAGAAAAAGTCTCTCAGGGAGGTGAGGGGAAAATATCCCTTCCCTCCCATTTCTGAGTATGGCACAGCACCCAACTGCCCAGAAGGCTTAACTGCTCATCTTAGGCTTTGTGTGAGAGGTCTAATTGGGGTGGGCATTGACATCCTCCACCTGAACTGTGTTCCTGTTCCACATTTTGTGTTAGGAGCAAAAGTAATGTAGCATGATAAAAGTAAGAAGTAAATCAAAGTAATCAAAAGAAAACATTTGGTTAGAAAATGCAAGCCTAGCAAGAACCATGATTTAAGGGTTCAGCCCCACCTCTATTTAATGTACATAAAAAAAGTCGAGCTATCTGGGAGCTAGGGGCTGCCACTAGTCCTCACACAGGCCTTGGAGGTGGTCAGTCCCCTGAACCAGGTCTTAAAAGTTTCTCTTCCTAGCTTGACTATTCATTTCTCTTCATCCTCCTGTCTCCACCAGCCACTGGGAGAGAACTTGCAGTATAGATTGGGGCTGGTCACCGACAGGAGAACAATAACCTGGGATGTTGGTAGGTACCCTGGCAGAGAATGTGTGTGGACATTTGTTTATTCAGTGAATCTTTACTGAGCCTTTGTTGTTTATTAAGCAATATGTTTGCTTCACTGAGACCTTTGTGTGCTTGGACATTAGGAGTACATAAAGAATATATGGGTAGCAATTAGGGAAGAAAAGGCGATCAAGGGTATCCATATAGGGTCAGAAGAGATCAAACTTTCACTCTTTGCAGATGATATGATTGTATATCTGAAAAACACCAGGGATTCTACTACAAAACTCTTAGAAGTGATCAAGGTATACAGCAGTGTCTCAGGTTACAAAATCAACACTCATAAATCTGTAGCCTTTATATATACCAACAATAGTCAAGCTGAAAAAACAGTCAAGAACTCTATTCTGTTCACAGTAGTGCCAAAGAAGATGAAATATTTGGGAGTTTACCTAACAAAGGATGTGAAAGATCTCTATAAAGAGAACTATGAAACTCTAAGAAAAAAAAATGCTGAAGATGTTAACAAATGGAAAAATATACCATGCTCATGGCTGGGAAGAATAAACATTGTTAAAATGTCCATACTACCCAAAGAAGCATACAATTTTAATGCAATCCCTGTTAAAGCTCCAATGTCATACATACTTTAAAGATCTTGAAAAAATAATACTTCATTTTATATGGAGTCAGAAAAAACCTCGAATAGCCAAGACATTACTCAGAAATAAAAACAAAGTAGAACTCAGATTATACTATAAATCGATAGTGATCAAAACAGCATGGTACTGGCACAAAAACAGACAGGTAGATGTATGGAACTGAATAGAGAACCAAGAGATGAACCCAGCTACTTACCGTTATTTGATCTTTGACAATCCAATTAAAAACATTCAATGGGGGAAAAAATTCCCTATGTAACAAGTGGTGCTGAGTGAACTGGCTGGCGACCTGTAGAAGACTGAAACTGGACCCACACCTTTCACGATTAACTAAGATAGACTCTCACTGGATTAAAGATTTTAACTCAAGACATGAAACTATAAAAATACTAGAAGAAAGTGCAGGGAAAACTCTTGAAGAAATCGGCCTGGGCAAATATTTTATGAGGAAGACACCCTGGGCAATTGAAGCAGCATCAAAAATACACAGGGACTTGATCAAACTAAAAAGCTTCTGCACAACCAAGAACACAGTAAGTAAAGCAAACAGACAGCCCTTAGAATGGGAGAAGATATTTGCAGGTTATGTCTCCGACAAAGGTTTAATAACCAGAATCCACAGAGAACTCAAACATATTAGCAATAAAAGAACAAGTGATCTCATCTCAGGGTGGGCAAGGGACTTGAGAAACCTCTCTGAAGAAGACAGTTGCACAGCCTACAGACATATGAAAAAATGCTCATCATCCTTAATCATCAGATAAATACAAATCAAAACTACTTTGAGATATCATCTAACTCTAGTAAGATTAGCCCATATCACAAAATCCCAAGACCAGAGATGTTGGTGTGGATGTGGAGAAAAGGGAACACTTCTACACTGCTGGTGGGAATGCAAACTAATAAGTTCCTTTTGGAAAGATGTTTGGAGAACACTTAGAGATCTGAAAATAGACCTGCCATTTGATCCTACAATTCCTCTATTAGGTATATATATCCAGAAGACCAAAAGTCACATTATAACAAAGATATTTGTACCAGAATGTTTATTGCAGCCCAATTCATAATTGCTAAATCATGGAAGAAGCCCAAGTGTCCATCGACCCACAAATGGATTAATAAATTGTATATGTACACCATGGAATATTACATAGCCTTAAAGAAAGATGGAGACTTTAGCTCTTTCATGTTTACATGGATGGAGCTGGAACATATTCTTCTTAGTAAAGTATCTCAAGAATGGAAGAAAAAGTCTCCAATATACTCAGCCCTACTCTGAAACTAATTTATAGCTTTCATATGAAATCTATAACCCAATTATAATCTAAGAATATGGGGAAAGGGAGGGGAGGAGGGAGCTTGGGTGGAGGGAGAGTGATTGGTGGGACCACACCTACGGTTTATCTTACAAGGGTACATGTCAAACTTACTAAATGTAGAATATAAATGTCTTAACACAATAACTAAGAAAATGCCAGAAAGGCTATGTTAACCAGTTTGATTAAAATATTTCAAATTGTATATAAAACCAGTGCATGGTACCCCACGATTGCATTAATGTACACAGCTAAGATTTAATAATAATAAAAAAAGAATATATGGGTAGATAAGATTGAAAAAATGTAGGTTCAGGCTTGGTGATATGTAGCTGTCTTTAGCTTTTAGGCAATTTTTTATGACTTTGATCAATATTTTTGAATCTTTTATAAAATTAGAGAGGTTGTACAGTCAGGGGTTGAGAGTTGAGGTATGGATGCTATGGCTTGCTACTTCATAGCTTGCTTTCCTGTTGCACTTTTCTAAATAGCTTCTGTTGGCCATATATTCTAACCCTTAGAGGGAACTCAGTCAACTCTATCCCCCTGCTGCCACCTCTGTCCATATCCTAGGAGAAAGAAATGTGATACAGGACATGGGATGTGGTCCTATGTTGGGGCCTGTGTGATGAGGGAGATGGTAGCAGTAAACAAATTTATGTTTACCTCCAGCTGGGAGACTTCTTTTAATTTGAATCTCTCTCTATTTCATATTCCTCACTTCCAATTTGAATCATTACTCTGTTTTTTTTTTTTTTTTTTAGACAGAGTCTCACTTTGTCGCCCTTCACAGAGTGCTTTGGCGTCATAGCTCACAGTAACCTCAAACTCTTGGGCTCAAGAGATTTTGTTGCCTCAGCCTCAAGTAGCTGGGACTACATGTGCCTACCACAATGCCCTGCTATTTTTAGAGACAGGGTCTTGCTCTTGCTCAGGCTGGTTTTGAACCTGTGAGCTCATGCACTCCACCCACCTTGGCCTCCCAAGTGCTGGGGTTACAGGTGTGAGCCACCCTGCCCGGCCCCTACTCTTTTTGTTTTATCTTGCTTGTTTTATAAATTTTTTCACTTTCAGGTAAGATATTTGGTTTGGGACCATCTTCCATTTTAGAAAGATCTGGGGGAAAGATCAAGCAGGAAATGGTCTGGGGGTTCTAGGGTAAAAGGATGGGGAGCAGAATGCCTCGGTATGTACTTATTTGTGGGTCTCCAGTGGACCAGGTTAGATGGCAGTAGTGCTAAGCAACATCTGGAGGCCTGAGACTTACCTAGTGGTAGACAGTGTATGTGTGTCTCTTATGCTTTTTGTGATCAATAGAAATCTTTTTGAAGATCTGGCTATTCCAGGAGTAGATGGTTTAAATAGTAAACAAATTCAAGGACTTGCCTATCCTTTTGTCAAAACTGGGCTTATTTCTTCTCTTATTCTGTTGGTTTAAGAACTTGTTGCGTGACCGGAGACACGAACGAATAGCAGCTTTGGCGTGGGTGTAAACTCGCTCCTGTAATTATTAAGTCAAGAAACAGACTACACGCAGTTAGATGAGATGAAATGGCATGTAGCGAAAATCTTTATTCCAGATTTTGAATTTATACTCTTCTAGTCACGTAAACACTTAATCTATTATCTGTTATTTTCACCATTACCTCAATTTACCTATCTGAGATCAACTAAAAAGGAAATATCCTGTTACCACATCAACACAATCACTTTTGCAGTAAACATCTTCTTCTAAACACTGACTAATCTCTGGGCAGGTGGGTAAACAAAATCATAAAGAAGAAAGTAAACAAGAGGAACAGAGTTAATGGAAAAATATTTTTAAGCATTCACTCAGTTTACTCAGTATGAAGTAATGACTGTGTCTTCTCCTCAGGGCAGAGCACCTATAGACCTCTGAGAATATGTTGTAAACATAAGTCAACCCTCTGGCCCATATCTCTGAGGAAGGGCGGCATGCCCTTTGATCTCAGGCTTCATGGGGTGTACAGCTTCAGGGAAAAGGCCTAAGGAATTTACAACTTCAAAAAAGCCTAATCCTGTGGGTAACCCATGAGGGTCCTGGTCTCTTAAGCCTCTGGAAGAAAAGCAAGTCATTTTAAACTCCCACTGAATTTACTTTGTGTGCTTGATGTAGGATATGTTTATTTCTAAATATTATCCTACAGAACTTCAGGGCACTTAAACATTATTGTATTCCATACCCTTCCTATGATATACCTGTGCCCTTATATGGTTGAAAATCACTATCTCCTACATTTCAGCAATCTGAGTAAACTATTTTATTTTGTTTCCATTTTTATTTCTTTTTATTAAAGTGTAATGTACATGGAGTAAGGTGCAAAATAATCTCTTTAGTGCAAGTTTTGCTGAATTTTTAAACAATCCAGATCAAGATACGGAATATTTTAAGCACCCCATATATTTCCCACATCTTTTCTCAGACAATAATTCTCCCTCAAAAAATCCACCATTTCTGTGACCGTCTAGTAGTTATATCTATTCTTGAATTTTATGTACACGGAATCATATTCAGTGTACACATTTGTGTCTGCTTCCTTCACTCAACATAATGGCTATGGTGTTCATCCATGTTCTATGTATTTATTTTTATTTCCAATGCACCATTTCATTGTATTAGTATATCAAAATTAATTATCCATTTTTAAAATTCAAGATATTTGTATGGTTTCTAGTTTTTGCTTATTTTGAATAAAGCTGTGTTGAATGTTTTTATAATGTCTTTTGTGGATATATACACTAATTTCTCTTGACTATATACGTAATTAGGATTGGTATAGGAGTAGGATTGATGGATAATAATATATATAGCTTTAATATATTTTTCCCAAACAATTTTCCTAAGTGGTTCTTTCAATTTATACTTCACTAACAATGTTGGAGAATTTCATTTGCTTCACATCCCTGCCAACACTTTACATTGTAAGTCATTTAAACTCTACTATTTATTCATCTATGTTAATTTTGTACCACTTTTTTGCCTCCTCAGATATCTAAAATTTCCTTCATAAGTAAAGTTTCCAGAGATGGCCTTACCACACTTGACTGGAAAACAAATTTAATTTTGCATGAATACCTTCATTGTCCTATCACAAAAATTGAATAATATAACTTTACCACTGTCTGACTTCCATCTTGTTACAACAGAGGAATTGTCCTTGCTCCTATTAAATATCTACCTCCTCACTTTTTTCCTGGATCCCAACTTCTTCAGCCTCAAGTCAGTGTTTTTAATTTTAAATGTTCCTGTTTGCACAGTTGTTTCTTATGGCTTCAACTTGTCTTTCCCTGATGAGTTATGATTCTGAATGCCTTTCTAACTTTTATTGTTGATTTTTATTTAAAAATTAAAAACGACATATAATAATTATGCATATTTACAGGGTATACAGTTATAGTTTGATACATATAATGGATAGTGAGCAGATAAGGGTAATTAGTATGTACATCATCTCAAACCTTTATCTTTTTTTGTGTGTGTCCTGGGAACACTTCATATCCTCCTTCTAGCTATTTGGAACTATACAATATGTTATTGTTAACTGTAGTCATCTTACAGTATTATAAAACACTATTTTCCTTCTATCCAGCTGTAATTTTGAATACTTTAATAAATCTTTCCCTATCTCCTTGACTCTTTTTTTGTAAAGTACCCATTCAAGTCTTTTGCCTAGTTAAAAAAATTGGGTTATGTCTTTTCATTATAGATTTCTATACAGATGTTCCCTTTATATTTTAGATATAAATTCATTGCAGTAATTTATACATACATATATATAGTAAATATCTTCTTCCAGGCTGTCTTGGCTTTTCAATCTCTAATGTTGTCTCCATAAAGAGATTTCTTAATTTTAGTAAATTCATATTTATTTGTTTTCTTTGGCTATTTAAACAAATTACTACAAATCTAGCAGCTAAAACAACATAAATTTCTTATCTGACAGTTCTTTATGTCAGAAGTCAGACATAGGTCTCGGATGAAAATCAAGGTGTCAGCGGTGCATCTCTTTTCAGGAGGCTCCAGAAGAGAGTCCATTTTCTTATTTTTTTCCTAGGTTCTGAAGGTTAGCTGCATTCCTTGGCTTGTGTTTCCATCCTCCTTCTTCAATTCCAGCAAGGTTAATTCTATGTAACATCTTAATCCTTTTAAAAAATTTTTCAAAGTGTTAGTAGTTACAAATATTTTTGGTTACATGGATTGCTTCTATAATGCTTGAGTCATGGTTATACTATCACCCAGATAGTGTTCTTTGGGTAACACTTTAATTACTTTTTGAAATGTAAACTAACACATTCACAGACTCTGGGAAAAAAAAATGTCCAAATGTTAGGAGTCCAATTATTCTGCTCACCACATATTTATTAATATTTTCTTTTTACAGTTGATGTTTTATGTATCCCTTTTAAGAAGTCTATGTCTGTGCCCAAGTCACAAAGATATTCTCTGATGTTCTCATCCAGTAGCTGGGTTGTTTTAGCTTTCACATTTAGATCTATGATTCATATCAAATTAACTTTGTACATGGTGTGAGATAAGGATCATTTTTTCCCTCATGTATACTCAGTTGACCCTCATCTTTTCATAGCTACATTGCATTGCTATGTTTTTGTTCAAATTATTCTGCAAAGATATGTCTGTTTTCAGAATTCCTTTTCTTTTTGTATTAGTTTCCAAGGACAACCATAACAAGTTACCACAAACCGTGTGATTTTAGACAAAACAATTAAAAAATATTTTTTTGCAATTGTGGAGACCACAAATCTGAACTTAAAGTGTTGGCAGACCCACACTCTCTTCAAATCCTCCAGGGGAGAATCCTTCTTTGGCTTTTCCAGCTTCTAGTGGTTCCAGACATTCCTTTGCTTGGGGCTGCACAAATCCAGTATCTACCTTTCCCCCTATGCACCACATGTCCTAGTCTTAAATCTCTTTCTGCCTCTCTCATAAGGACTCCTGACATTGGAGTTAGTGCTCAACTTTATTACATCTATGACAACTCCTTTTTCAAATAAAATAATATTCACAGGCTCTGGACATGGGCATGATAACCCACTGGGTTTCTGTTTCAAAGATCTATTTATCTTTTCTTATACTAATAATCCATACCCAATGCCAATTACTATAGTTTTACAGTAAGTCATAAAAATGAATTATACAAATGCTTCAACTTAATTCTCCATGACTGTCTAAGTTATTCTAGGTCCTTTAAATGTCTATAAAAACATCGTAGAATCATCTATTTCCGCCATTAACACCTTCTGGAATTTTAATTGGGATCACAGTGAATCTATAAGTCAATTTGTGCTTAGTTAACATTTTAATAATACTAAGCCTTCTAATTCATACATATTGGGTATTTTTCCATTTAGGTTTTCTAAAAAAACTCTCAAATAAATAAACAAAATCAGAAATTAAAAAGGAGACATTACAATTGGTACCACAGAAATATAAAGGATCTTCAGAGACAATTATGAATACTTTTATGCCAATGAATTAGATAAAATAGAAGGAATGGATAAATTTCTAGAAACATATAACTATACCAAGACTGAATCAAGATGAAGTGAAAAAAATCCTAACAGAGTAATAATAAGGGATTGCATCAGTACTGAAAAGTTTCTCATCAAACAAAAGCCAAGAACCGGGGCACCTTCCATGGCCAAACATTTAAAGGTGAACGAACACCAGTCTTTCTCAAACTCTTCAAAAATTGCAAAAGAGGGAATATTTTCAAATTAATTTTATGAGGCAAGAATTACCCTGATACTAAAAGCAGACAAAGACAGTACAAGAGAAAATATGATAAGCCAATATCCCTGATGAATATAGGTATAAAAATTCTCAAAAAAATATTAGCAAATCAAATTCAACAGCACATTAAAAGGATTAATAATCATGATCAAGTGGGATCATAGAAGCAAGGATTGTTCAACAAATTAAATCAATAATTGTCATTCATCATATTAACAGAATGAAGGGCTGAACCCTTATGATAATCTCAATAGATGCAGAAAAGTTATTTGACAAGATTTGATATATTTTCATGATAAAAACTTTCAAAAAACTAGGTATGAAAGGAATGTTTCTCAACATAATAAAGGTATATATGACAAGCCTGCAGCTAACAACATACTCAATAGTGAAAAGCTTAAAACCTATTATCCAAGATTAGGAATAAGATAAGGATGTTCTCTCTCACCAATTCTATGCAACATAGTATTAGAAGTCCTAGCTAGAGCAATTAGGCATAAAAAGAAAAGAAAGGCATCCTAATAGGAAATAAGTGAAATTGTCTTTGTTTGCTGATGACACCATCTTTTGTGTAGAAAACCCTAAAAGCTCCATTAAAAATCTGCTTTAACTGAAAACAGATCTTGCAGAGTTGTGGAATATAAAATCACACAAAATACATAGTGTTTCTACAAACTAACAATGATCTACCAGAAAAATAAATTGAGAAAGTAATCTCATTTATAATAGTATTAAAAATACTTAGGAGCTAGCCCACATCACAAAGTTCCAAAGGTGCAGATGCTGGCATGGATGTGGAAAGAAGGGAACCCTTTTACACTGTTGATGGGATTGCCAACTAATACAACCTTTTTGGAAAGAAGTATGGAGAATCCTCAAAGACCTATAATAGACCTGCCATTTGACCTTATAATCCCTGTACTTGATACCTTCCCAGAAGCTAAAAATCATCTCACCATAAGGACATTTGCTGTAGAATGTTTGCACAGCTCAATTCACAATAACCAAGATGTGGAATCAACCCAAGTGCCCATTAACCCATGAACTGATTAACAAACTGTGGTATATGTATACCACGGAACACTATTCAGTCATGAAAAGATGGAGACTTTACATCTTTCATATTAACCTGGATGTAGTTGAAGAACCTTAGTAAAGTATCAAAGGAATGGAAAAGCAAGTATCTAATGTACTCAATACTAATATGAAACCAATAGATGAACAACTACATGAGAGAAAAACTCAATTTAATTCAAGTTGGGGTAGGGGAAGAGGGAGGGAGATTGGTAAGCTCACACCTAATGGGCACAAAGTAAGGGTATTTGGCACATCTTCAAGGTGAAGGGCACAACTAAAACCTGGGCTGTATCTAACAAACACAAACAGTATAACCTAATAGTTTGTACCCTCATATTAATCTGAAATTAAAAAATAGACTTAGAAGTAAATTTAACCAAGGTGAAAGATCTCTTCAAGGAAAACCATCAAACATTAAAAACACCCTTCAAAGTAATTTGAAACTCTTTTTCTTTTTTTTTTGACATATTTTATTTTTGAGAGTTAAAAGATTTTTATATTTATTTATTTTTCTTTTTTTTTTTTTACTAAATTATAGCTGTGTACAATAATGCAATCATGAGGTACAATGTGCTAGTTCCGCATACAGTCTGAAATATTTTCACTGAACTGGTTAACCTAGCCTTCATGGCATTTTCTTAATTATTGTGTTCAAACCCTTATACTCTACACTTAGTAAACATCACCTGCACCCTTCCAAGATGCACCCTAGGTGTGGACCTACCAATCACCCTCTCTCCACCCTACCTTCCCCTCCCTTGCCCCCTTCCCCATATTCTTGTACTGAGATTGGGTTATAGCCTTCATATGAAAGCTACAAATTAGTTTCATATTAGGGCTGAGCACGTTGTGTACTTTTTCTTCCATTCTTTGGATACCTTGCTAAGAAGAATATTTTCCAGCTCCATCCATGTAAACATGAAGGAGGTATAGTCTCCATCTTTCTTTATGGCTGCATAATATTCCATGGTGTACAAATACCACAATTTATTAATCCATTCATGAGTCTATGGGTAGTTGGTTTTTTTCCATGACTGAGTAATTATGAATTAGGATGCAATAAACATTCTGGTACAAATATCTTTGTTATAGTGCGATTTTTGGTCTTTTGGATATATACTTAGTAGAGGAATTATAGGATCGAATGGCAGATCTATTTTTAGATCTCTAAGTATTCTCCAAACATCTTTACAAAAGGACTGTATTAGTTTGCATTCCCACCAGCAATGCAGAAGTGTTCCCTTTTCTCCACATCCGCGCCAACATCTCTGGTTTTGGGATTTTGTGATGTGGGCTAAACTTACTGGAGTTAGATGATATCTCAAAGCAGTTTTGATTTGCATTTCTCTGATGGTTAAGGATGATGAACTTTTTTTTCATGTGTCTGTAGGCCGTGTGCCTGTCTTCTTCAGAGAAATTTCTCTTCAAGTCCCTTGCCTAGCCTGAGATGGGATCACTTGTTCTTTTCTTGCTAATACGTTTGAGTTCTCTGTGGATTCTGGTTATTAAACCTTTGTTGGAGACATATCCTGCAAATCTCTTCTCCAATTCTGAGGGTTGTCTGATTTCTCTACCTACTATGTTCTTGGCTGTGCAGAAAGTTTTTAGTTTCATCATGTCCCAGTAGTGTATTTTTGATGCAGCTTCAATTGCCCAGGGGGAGTCCTCCTCAAAAAATATTCACCCAGGCCTATTCCTTCAAGAATTTTTCCTGTACTTTCTTCTAGTATTTTTATAGTTTCATGTCTTAAGTTTAAATCTTTAATCCAGTGAGAGTCTATCTTAGTTAAAGGTGAAAGGTGTGGGTCTAGTTTCAGTCTTCTACAGGTCGCCAGCCAGTTCACCCAGCACCATTTGTTAAATAGGGAATCTTTTTCCCATTGAATGTTTTTAATTGGCTTGTCAAATATCAAATAATGGTAAGTAGCTGGGTTCATTTCTTGTTTATCTATTCTGTTCCATATATCTACCTCTCTGTTTTTGTACCAGTACCATGCTGTTTTGATCACTATTGATTTATAGTATAGTCTGAGGTCTGGAACTCTTTTTCTGAAATGGCTTCATCGTATGAGGTCTGACAATTCAGTTCATGAACCCAGCCTAGAAAAAGTGCTTTGATGGGTGAACAAGGCTCTGGCATAGGTGTATAGCTTCCCAGGGGGAGTACTTTGAAGGTGGCCAAAGTGATATTCAGCCATGAGGTATGTACGACTTTTTCTAAGATGAGTTTCTGAGTTTCATTGTCCAACCTTGTATTATTCTTGTATGTAGATGTTTTGTTAAGTTTACTTACTACTTCTAATGGTTTATAATATTCAGTTTTTTGAATTTTCTGTGTATACAACCATATCATCAGCAAATATGATAGTTTTGCTTCTTTTCCAATCTTTCTACCTACTTTCCACCCTTCCTTTATTGCATTGATTAGAATTCGATACAATGTTGAATGAAAGTGGTAATAAGGAGACATCCTTGTTAAGTTCCCCTACCATATCACACTTCACTGGTAGTGTTCACTTTCTCACCACTCATAGGCTAATAGTGTATGTAATGTATTGATGTACTTTTATGAAATTATCAGATTAAAGGATTTCCATTAATCCGATTAGGGAATTTTCCCTTTTAACCTTTTTTTCTTTCAGTTTCCATCATGGCCAAGTGTTGCTTTTTATCAAATGCCTTTTCTGCATATTTTGGTATATTTGTTAAATTATATCAATCTGTGTTCAAATGTTAAACCACCTTGTGTTGCTGGGATAAGCCCCATTTATTCTTTCTGAATTATCCTTTTTATGTATTATTTGACTCTACTTGCTAATTTTTGAAAAATAATTACTATATCTATGTTCATGAGAAATACTGACCTATACTTTTATTTCATGTATAATTATTAGGCCAGGTTCATAAAATGAGTAGAGAAACATTCCTTCTTTCCCTAATCTCTGAAACAGTTTGTGTGAGTTTGGTGTTATTTCTTCCTTAAATGTTGGTAAGAATTCTTCCAGGCCTGGAGCACTCTTTGTGGAAAGTCTTAAATTATGGATTAATTCTATTCAATCTCAACATTATCACTTTTTTCAACCTTTCCTTTATGGTCATACAGCTGATAAACAGTAGAACTTCCATAGTTGACCACCTCCCTACATTGACCACCTCCTTAAGTGGACGTAATTTTCATAGAGCAGACATACATTACATGTCTGAATCAGTTCACTAAGCCTAGTTCCTTCTGTTGACCAACTCCTTATGTTGGCTAGTTTGTTACAGTCCCTTGGGTCGTCAACCTACAGAGGTTCTACTGTATTTTCATTTTCACACATTTTCTTAAACTTTTAGTTTAGTGCACTTTCACATATTAAAAAAACAGAGGACTACTTGAACATAACTCCTTCTGTGTGTCTGAATGACTTGCAAAGAGTCAGACTAACACTGCTGAGGAAGAGGAACACTTTCCCAGATATCTGAGTAGATTAATTAATTAATCCAACACTTGAAGTATGCCTGTTGTGTGGCAGCTACTGTGCTAGTCTGTGGTATACTAACTGCCCCAAATCAAGTGAAGTCCATAGATATTGAGCAAAATAAATTATGGAACCATCTCTCTCTCTCTCTCTCTCTCTCTCTCTCTCTCTCTCTCACACACACACACACACACACACACACACAGAAGACACCTGTTAACCCAGCAGGACTGAGAAGACTTCACAGAGGAGTTAGTATTTGGGTTGGATATTACAGGATGAATAGGATTTTCCAAACCAGAGAAGGGGAAAGGACTAGGCAGATGATATGTTATATTATATGCAAAAGCATAGCGGTGGAATAAAGAAAGATGTGTGAAAAAGAGTAATGAGTTTGGTGTGAGAGGAGAATAGAGTACTTGGGGGTAGTCAAAAGAGTTGTTGCTCTAGAGAAAAATTGGGATCTTCAGGAAGGATGTTTCTTTCCCATATAATAGGTTGACTTCTATCCAGTAGGCATTGTATGGGCATCAAAAGATTTTAACCAATGGACTGATATAATTAGATTTCTGTTGTATATAGTTATTTTGGCCATTAGAGGGGGGATATATTGAGTGGGAAGAGACCAGAGGAAGATCAAAATAGATGGTATGCAACCAAACACAAAGGAAATTATACAAATGTCAAGGGTTAATTTTTTTTGCTAAAATTATATAAGAACTGAAAATTCACTATGCAAATTGTTTTTTTTTTTTTTTGCTTGAAAAAATGTTTTTGTATGTTCATCTAACTTCCACTTGAGTTGATTCAGTATTACAATGGGCTAAGAAAGACATGATTGTTGGGGTTATATCAGTCTGAACTCAATCAGGGAAGGACAGTCCTGATGAGCACTGTGAGTTAAGGGATTGATTCTAGGACTATACCTTACAAATTATGGAAGAAGCTGGGGAGATGAAGCCTGAGCATCACATTCAATGTCCTTTCAGAAATTCTAGTATCAGTGCACAAATAAGAAACTGCAGGGGAATGCCAGTGAAGGAGAGACTTGTAAAGAGGTCTATAGGAATCTTTTTTCTTTGTGCCCCTACCCCGGTATGAGTCCTCAGCCAAGCATCAGTGGTGGCCCTGAGGCTGCCAGGGGCCAGCAGGGTCAGCAGTTGGGAAGAAGATATGATTGTAGAGGAGATGAGAGTGAGGTCAAGGTGAAATTTTCCAGGAGACTTTGTACTTGTTTGTCAAAAGGACCTTAGAAGAACAAGGTTAGTTATTTTTACTTCTGCTTCCAAATCTCTAACAAGTTCTCCTTTTGGTTATTTTTAACTTGGAACGAGACAGCAAGGTGATTCTGGGAAATGTAGCCCCTTTACCAGAATGACCACACAAGCATTACGTATAAGCTTTTTAAATACAGGATCTAACAAGACTTATGAGATAACATAGAAGTTATATTCGGTCCTACGTAATGCTTGTTATATAAGATGATGCATCTAAAGCATTTAGTCTGGGACTTGACACATAGCAAGTACTTGCTGAATACCATGATTATACCTGAACCTCACTCCTATTTTTAAAGGATCCTGTATAAAGCAACAGGAAACATAATGTGGGGTCAAGAGTTATATTAGATTTGTCACAAACCTAAACTCGAGCAGAGGGTGTAGGTGTGGAAGATAATGCATATTGCCCACTGCATCCTCATTCTCACCTTTTCTTTATTTGGGATGGCAATGAACACCTAATCTGCTTGTGGGTTTTCTGGGAAAGTTCCTGAAAAGGCATGCTGAATCAGATGCTTTGATCTTCCACTTCTTCCTTTTTCCTGGAACCCAGACATGGCACAGAGTTTTCTTGTGACCATGAAGTGACAACCACATAATAAGGATCACTGAACATAAAGATGGAAGTCTTGAATTTGGGATGAGATCATGAGGCTTTTCTCTCTGCTCTGCATGAATGACTTCTTTTGTCAGAAAAATAAAATAACTCCTAATATTTTTATTTCCAAGTATTGAAGGGTACAAATTTAATGTTTACATGGCTCACTTTTATAATGTTTGGTCATGGTTATAAGTGTGCCTGTCACCCAGATAGTGCTCATTGTACCCGTGAGGTAGGTTTTCACCTATCTCCTGTTCCCCCAGCCCCTTGCTTGATTTCTGTTTACTTTCCTCTATGCACATGTGTGCTCATCAGTTAGTTCTAATTTAATAGTAAGTACAGGTGGGGCTCAGCGCCTATAGCGCCTATAGCTCAGTGGCTAGGGCACCAGCCATGTACACAGGAGCTGTTGGGTTCAAACCCAGCCCGGGCCTGCCAAACAACAATGACAACTACAACCAAAAAATAGCTGGGCGTTGAGGTGAGCACTTCCATCTACTTGTGGGGCTGAGGCAAGAGAATCACTTAAGCTCAAGAGTCTGAGGTTGCTGTGAGCTGTGACGCCAGCACTCTGGGGCAGCTTGAGACTCTGTCTCAAAAAAAAAAAAATACTGAGTACATGTGGGTGTTTTCCTTCTTTTAGCTACTTCACTTAGGACAGAAAACCTACAGAAAGGAAGAAAATATTTGCAAGCTGTACATCTAATAAAGTGGTAATAACCAGAATCTACAAAGAACTCCAGCAAATTAATAAGAAAAATGAAACAACCCCATGAAAAAGTGGGCAAAAAACATGACAGAAGCTTTTTAAAATCCCTAGTTTGTTTGAATGATTATCTTTTGGGATTGTTACTAGAAGTTGAATACAATTTCTAACTGGGGGGAGGAGGGAGGCCTTGGGAAAGCTTTTGTAAAACAACAAAATTATGAGCGCTTCTCAATTAAAAATTAACAGTACCCATCAATTGTTACTGTGCATGTGAATCACCAGGGGACCTTGTTAAAATATAAATTCTGATTTTATAGATGGTGGAGTGGTGCCTGAGGTCCTGCATTTCTAATAATTCTCATGCAAGGCATCTGCTGCTTGTTTGCACTACTTTGAATAGCAAGGATCTAGAAGAGTGATTTTCAACAGGTGTGTCTCAAAAAATTTTAAAGATCGTTAATTATTTTTGAAAGAAGTTCAAAGCACAGTAAGTATATTCTCTTCACTCATTTTTTTTAGTTAACATGATTTAAGTGCATTGTGGAAGTTTTTATGTTCAAATGAGCCATGAGATAAAAAGGGTTGAAAACACTGATGTACAATACCCTTATCATGTCAATTGAACCAACAGATGTTATCATTTTCTAACTGTAAATTTACCCTATTTTCTTGTACTACCTGCTCAGTTTACTGTATTATCCTATCACACTTAATCATAACATCACAAAGCAAAGAGTTGGAGGAGTAGACCTATCTACTAAAATAAGGACATTTCCCAAACCAATTGCAATCACAAATTTCAAAGCAAAAGGATAGGCAGCTTGCAGTTTGAGTTTAATGAGAAGAAAGCTTAAGTGCTTCTTTGTAATATAATTCTCTGCATAGCTTCACTGTGCAAGTCCTCTTTGGACACTAAGAGAATTCCTGGAGGCAGAGTTTTCACTGCTCTTTCGCCTTGACGATGATAACTCTCTTTTGTTCAATTGTATTTAGGACATGCTTTGAATGATTAGCTAAAGTAAATGCCACTTTTATGATTGCCGGCTGGTTATTTGAGTACTTCTGTTGCTCTTCCAAAGATTTTGGCCTTTACAAGAGAAAGTAGAGGGCAATGTCTGCTAGAAACATTAGACATTTAAGAAGAAAAATGTGCCTAGGGAAATCCAGGATTCTTTGCAACTCACATTCAGGTCCTGTGACATTTCCCTCCTTTCCCCAACATGAATATTATAGCCCAGCTGGTTTTAAGAGCTTGCCATTGTTTGAACACAAATGATCCATTCCCACTTTTGCACCTTATCTCACACTGTTTTCTTGGCATATTCTCATCCACTTGTTTCTCCTACCAGTAACCTTTGCTATCTAGCCTGGGGTACTTATTATATCAGGCATTTGGGTTAAATGCATCACACAATATAATTCTCAAGTAAGCTTACAAGGTGTTATTGACTGTGTTTGTGTCCCGTACCCCCACTCATATGTGGAAGTCCTAACCCCAGTAGGATACTATAGTGCTAATGATTGAGGCCAAAAACTGGACTTGGACATATCAGAAAGAACTGAGAAGCCAAAGGTAGCTGTGACATGTTCTTCATTCAACTCGTGATGGCCATTGAGAAGGCATAGGGACATGTACCTTCATTCACCTGATGGGGACAGATGAGGTAACATAGGATGCCCCCACCCCACCCCCAGGCGGAAAGCCTTGTGGCCTTACATAGTAGCCAGACCGATAGTGGCTCCAAATTAAACCCTAAAGACAATTACACATGGTACCTGCCAGCTTAATCATAGTTATTTAAAACAGTGGGGCACCTCGTTGCCTTCAGGTGAGAAGGCCTAATTTAACTCATCTTCCCCACAGATACTATCAAGAGGTGAGTCCTCTGGGAGGTGATTAGGTTTAGGTTAGATCATCAAGATGGAGCCTCAATTTTTGACACTTAGCAACAAGTAAATACATAACATTTCGAATACAATATTTTGATCACTAGGACTGCATTGGTTTTTCATTAAAAATGTCACCCTACTGTTAGTGAGCCCACAAGGATGGTTATCTCTGTTGCTTGCTGCACAGAAGGCCAATCATTGAGACAATGAGATTGTCAAGGAAGAAAGGATTTATTGAGGAAGACGTGTCCACTGGGAGGTGGGAGGGATAGACTGCCTCAAATCTGCCTCTCCAGCCAACCAGGTCAGGGATTTTTCCTGGAGTTGAAATGAATAATGCAGGAAAAGAGTGAGCATCATTACACATTTGGGGTGGACTGCAGGGCACACAGCACAGTGAGAATTCATGCTAGTCATGCATTGCATGATCACAAATGGCAGAGCAGGGATTTTAGTAGAATAATGAGCTAGGGGTTGATATTAGTCATTTTTTCAGCCTTGTGCACAGGCGGGATACAGGAGGAGGGTGCCAGTGTGTCCCTGGGTGCAATCTGTGGTGGAGTGTTGCTCATCTTGTCTTCTCCAGACAAACAGGCGATGGAAGGCATTGTAGTTATCTGTATGGCTAAAGGATGTTCCCTCATTTCTGGGAAGAAACTCAAAAGGGAATGCATCAGTGCAACACAAAATTACAAAGTTCTGGTCTGCAAATCTTACTGGTCCGGGAACTTGAATCATAAGAGAACTATGGAAGAAAAACCAATAAAACATGTTTTCTTGCTTATGGAGCTTGTTACACGATGTCAGTCAATACAAGAACTAAAGGTTGAAATTGAGAGAAATCTCAATCACATATGTTTCAGATTTGTTTCAGATAGGTACTTATCTTCAAAAACGAAGTTTTCATTTCCTTTCTCCTTTGAAGCCAAATTTTACCACAATCATTGATATGCTCAGAATCAATAGAATCATGTTTTCTTCTGTGGCCTATGTTTGGACACAAAACTCTCAGTTTCTGTGGTAGGAAAGGAAGAGGAGGGAGCTAAGAGCAGGAGTGCATTTTTAACTTAAATTTTACTTCCATGGAAGCTCTTAAACATTTACAATCAGAAGAATGAATCTGACTAATGAAATTTGGTGCAGAATCAAAGACGTAATGGTGGTAGAGGGGTGGTAGTTATATTTTTGGTAAGTGATGAAACTAAAGATAAGTTTTCTTATACCACAGCCACAAATATCTGAGGAAAAAAAGGATATTCTTTGTCTTATTTTTTTTTTGCTCCAAGTAAAGACCTATTTTGTCATTTTCCTGAAACGTATATATAATCATTTTTATAGTAATCAAAGAAACAAATTTTTTTGAAATGTATATAAAATGCAGAAATATAATTTTTTTTTTTTTTAGAAATAACATCTCTTTTGTTGGTTTCTTATCATTAAACTTTCTGCTTTAATGGAAATATCAAATGATACAGATGAGCAGAAAGGACCTAAAATCAGTGACATTTTGATGCATGTACTTTCAGACACTTTGCTGCAATACAATTTTGTTCCCTACTTTTTTCCTTAAAATACTTTTACATGTTGATTGATATGTGGTTAAATCTTTCTTGACAACTTGGATGGAACTGGAGACCATCCTTCTAAGTGAAACATTGTAGGAATGGAGAAACAAATACATGTACTCAATACTTGGTTGATCAGTACTGATTGATCATCACTTAAGTGCACATATGGAGGTAAATCTCAATGAAAATCAAGATGGGGGAGACACATAACTATTGGGTGTGGTTCACACTCTGAGTTGGTGGCACACTTATAACGACTCAATTTGGCAAAAAGCAAAGTATGTAAATAAAACACAACTACCACTAATATTCTGAAATAAAAAAAATAAAGACGGACATATGGGGAAGAAAATCTCCCCTTTGTGCACCTTTAGACACTTTATTACCGTCTTGGGTCATGCTACTCCTTCAGCTATTCTCTTCACATATGGTACCAATTAGATGTAGGTGTCCAGGAGGATTTGTTCCTGGCTGTAGCCTCTTCGCTCCCTTTTGAGCTTTTCCTCTGGGCAGTCTAACTCTGTGGCTTCTCCTCTAGGTTTCCATATAAATGACTTTTCAATCCATGTTTATTATATTCCTGAATCCATCCCCCCACAAAAGTTTTAGTCTCAATTTTCCAATTTCTGGTTTGACATTCCTATCTAGACATTCTTCTAGTACATTGCATTTAGCAGTTCAAAAACTTGGACTTCCCATCCTCTCTTTCAAGCCCATTTCCCTTATTTTTTCCTGTGTTTATTACAACTCTGACCTTGTCACTCGGCTCAACATAGTGAGGTTTATATTTGATGCCTATCTTCCCTGTCCTTTTTCAAAGCAACAAATGTTGATAAACCTATTTGATCCTATACCTACCATGAGTTCCTCCCTCTATAAATACAACAGTTCTCTCTTCTATCCTCTGAGCTATTGAAGGAACCACCTACTTCCATAAATCAATAGCATTTAACCTCTCACTGCCAATTCATGACTGCTTTTATATTTCAGAACCCTATTGTCTTTGACTAGGAATATTGAAAAAGTATGTTAACTTTTATTTTTTACCTACTATACCCTATTAGTGTGTAAAGTCTTGCCAATTTAATCTTTCTTAATTTTAGTATTTCTAATGTCAATCTCTACTTCAAATCTTCAATGGCTAAACAGAAGTTTCAAATGGGGTTAACTTTGCTTTTCAGGGGACATTTGGCAATGACTGGAGACATATTTTCTTACTACAACTAGGGCAGTGGGAGTATTGGCATATAGTGGACAGAGGCCTGGGATGTCACTAGATATGTTGGTCACTATGAATGTTTTGAGATACAGTTAGCAACACACTTTCTGAGTCACCCGTGCAAGTTTCAACTTGTTGGTGGGAGGGCTTCATTTGTTTCCCTCTGTGAGGATTTTATGTGTTTTGATTTTTGTGCATCTCAAAACTTTTGTAATGATATATGTATTCTACAGTGTACAGGACAGCTCCTTACAACAAAATACTGGTGGGCTCCAACTGTCAATAATGCTAAAGTTGAGAAACCTCAATCTAAAGAATGATTTCCAAGTAATTCATTTGCATTCTTATCCTTGCCTATACTTTATATTAAAACTCCATGCAATTTAAATTTTAATTAAATTTAAAATTATTTACTTATTTTTAATTGACAAAATGATATATGTATATTCATGATACTTTCATATATGTATACATTATGAAATAGCTAAATGAAGCTAATCAATGTATGCATAACCTCATATATTTATCATTTTTTGGTATCAAGAACACTTAACATCTATTTTATTAGTAATATTCAAATATACACTACATTGTTGTCACTATGTTGACACAGTCACTATGTTGCACAATAGATCTCTTGAACTTATTCAGTCTCACTAAAAGTTTGTGTTCTTAGGCTTATAGCCTATAAACACATGAAAAAATGCTCATCATCCTTACTCATCAGAGAAATGCAAATCAAAACCACTTGGAGATATCATCTAACTCCAATAAGATTAGCCCACATCACAAAATCCCAAAACTACAGATGTTGGCATGGATGTGGAGAGAAGGGAACACTTCTACACTGCTGGTGGGAATACAAGCTAATACGACCTTTTTGGAAAGAAGTTTGGAGAACACTCAAGGAACCAAAAGTAGACATACTGTTTAATCCTACAATTCCTCTACTAGTATATATCCAGATCATCAAAAATTATTTTACAACAAAGATATTTGAATCAGAATGTTGATTGCAGCCCAATTCATAATAGCCAAGACATGGAAACAGCCCAAGTGCCCATTGACCCATGAATGGATTAACAAATTGTGGTATATGTACACCATGGAATACTATGCAGCCATAAAAAAGATGGAGACTTCACATCTTTTATGTTTACCTTGATGGAGTTGGAACATATTCTTCTTAGTAAAGTATATCAACAATGGAAAAAAAATCTAATATACTCAATACTACTATGAAATCAATATATAATCACCTACACACTCATATGAATGGCAAAACATAACTATGGGTCCAGAAAGTAGAAGGGAAGAGGAGAGAGAGGGGAGGGAAGTGAGGATATGGGAGGAGGGAGGATATTTGGGGGGACCTCACCTAATGTGCATGATGCAATGGTACATTTAAAAACTATTAAGAAATGAGTATAATTGTGATGATGTGTTACTTAGTTCATTGTATATCAAAGCAGTACCCGGAACCCCATAAATGCATCAATGTACAAAATATGATTTAATAAAAAATAATTAAAAAAATAAAAAAAGTTGTAACAAAAAAAATAAAATAAAATTTTGTGTTCTTAGATCAACATCTCCCAAATCCTCTCCTTTCAAGTTCATGAAATTTTTATAATTGCTCCTTTCTACCATTTCTCACCTCTAGGCCTTTGCTTATTTTTTTTCTTAACTGTTCCTTCCATTAAAAAAGTATAAATACCACCTATTTCTCCATGCTCAGTTTTATTGTCATATCTTTTAAGAGAACCCCATAGTAGTTCCAGCTGAAAGTGACAGTCTTGGTTCTGAATCCTGATAAGAATTTTATTGGAATCGCTATTATCATTTCTTGCCATTTAATAGTAACTTGTGTAAATATCTTAAAATCTTATAAATATTACTATTCTTAAAATAACAGCTTTATTTAGGTATAATGGACATGTCACAAAATTCATCCTTTTAAGTACACAATTTATTGACTTTTTTTATTGTTAAATCATAGCTGTGTATCTAGTGCAATCAAGAGGCACAATGTGGTGATTTCATATACAATCTGAAATATTCTCATCAAACTGTTCAACATAGCCTTTATGGCATTTTCTTAGTTATTGTATGTAGACATTTGTATTCTGCATTTAGTAGGTTTCGCCTGTACCCATTCTAAGATGCACCATAGGTGTGGCTCCACCCATCACCCTCCCTCCACTCTCACCTCCCCCCTTCCTTCCCCTCCCTTGGCCCTTTCCCCATATTCTTGTGCTATAGTTGGGTTATAGCCTTCATGTGAAAGCTATAAATTAGCTTCATAGTAGGGCTGAGTTAGCCTGACAGAGTGGTGCAACCATCACTATTATCCAGTTTCAGATTATTTTTGTCACTCCACAGAGAAATACGTACCCATTAGCAATCACTTCCCTTTTCCTCTTTCTTTCACCTCCTGGTCAGCACTAATCTATTTTTTTGTGTTGCATTTTACCTGTTCTGTATTCTCTTTCATTTGAATGGAATCACATGATAGGTTGTTTAGCCAGGCAACATATTTTCAGGATTCATCCATGTTGTAGCAAGTATCATTCCTTTTTGTTGCTAAATAAACATCCATTATGTAAATAGGCTACATTTTATTTTTCTGTTCATTAATTGACATTTGAGTTGTTTACATTTGTTTTTTGCTATTATGATTAATGCTGGTACGAACATGTAATAAATTTTGAGTGTTATGTGGTTTTGTTTCTTTCAATGTAAACCTAGGAGTAGAATTGATGGGTCATATAGTAACTTATGATTAACATTTTGAAGAACTTGCAAACAAATTTTAAAAACTGGCTGCACCCTTTTATAATTCCCCCAGCAATGTAGGATAATCTATATGCTTTTTAAGGTTACAATGTGTGGCTTTGTCATGTCTTTGTGTATGATAGACAACTAATGGATACTGTTGAGTTAATGAATGAATGATAACATTGGAGAGTAAAGTCTTAATATATAGTCTTCTTAATATCTAACATATGCAAAGTAAATACTTAATACACTGCATCTGGACATTACCCGACAAGATTTTCTGAAATGAATCTGAAATGTTTGTAACAATAGTTACCTTTCTGAGTTCATTTGAGCAGCTAAACCAAAGACCATAGCCTAAGTAGCCTGGAAACAACATGTAGGCAAATCCAAAGAAAAACTCTGTGTATAAATAATAAAACTACTGCCTAATTAGTGAGGTTTCCTGGGTGACCAGCTATTTTGTTTGGCATTTTGATCTTTCTCCCCAGGCAGCTGGTGTACTTTGCGTGCCTGTGGTCATTGATTGGCCGCTCATATTAAAGAGAAAAGGGCTGGCTTGCTAGTGCAGCTCTGTCTTCCTGGTGTGGTGGTGATGTGATGGCAAGTTTTCTGTGTGTGCCAGGAGTTGATGGGGACTGACAGTCTTTGCTACAGTATGAATGGGAACAGGCTGTCAGCCTGTGATTCTCCAAATTCCAGGAGGAGGAAGAGAGGTTTACTCTGGGCACCAATGTTCATCTTCAACACATTAGCTTACCTAGACATTCAGTTTATAGAGAAGAGCCTTTTGCTTTGTTTTATTTTTGCCCAAAGGACAAAAATACCTGACTCTGGGTGGGATGAAAGAAGTTGATGAAAGCTTCCAGGTGGGTCAGTGTTCTTTTTAAAACACCAATACTGTTAATTGCTATAACTGCTTTCTTCCTTGTTATGAGACCATACTTCTCTGGAGTTCCATAGGGTGATGGTTACTGAATTGTCTTCAAAACTGGTGCATATTGATTGAGATAGAGGGCTCTATTAATATTAATAATTACTCTGGGGAGTAATTATTGGGGAAGCCATGAGATCAGATGTTCCATTGCAGATACTTACCAATTTATTTAAGCTTCTCTTGGCTTATTTAATCAACTTCATTTTTGATCTTTCAGAAATGCATTCCTATTTATTGTTTGTTGGCAAAAGTATGCATACTCTTTCCATTTCCCTACAACGTTATCTTTTATGGACTTTCTTTTATACGTGTGTGTATCATTTTTACTAATGGGTTTTATGAAGTATTGTAGACAAATATGTGTGCAAAGTCTGCCTTCTTGAATTGGTGAAATGCCAATATTTTATTGGCATTTGTGGATTTAATTGATGACCCCAATCAGGCTGTATTAACTATAGTTTATATTAAAATTGGGGTCTGACAAAAATGAATGTTAAGTATACATTGTTGATGGTTAGAATTAAAAGAAGACATATGTATTCTAGGTGGAGAAAAAGGCTTACAGTCAGGGTCAAAGCACTTGTAAAGCATTTGTGTAATAGGGGATCTTGCTAATATGACTAAATTGGGCATGAGATCAGTAATAAATAATGAGGAATCTGGTTGTAAAACATTTTAAAAGACGTGTAAATTATAAGCCTTTATGTGCACACCCCACTGTTTTCTGAGATTATTTGAAGGATATGTCAGGCTGAGCCCCTTTCTAAGGGCATCACATATTTAACTGAGGTGCCCTAAAAAAGGGGTTTGTCAAAGAATAGTGATGAGGCCAGTTCATTTAAGTTGGAATTCATAAGGGGGAAGTAGGTGGAGACATGGTCATAGAAATAATAGGGACCAGTTGACATAGGTCCCCAAGTATCAGGATAAAGACTGTTAGTTTTTATTCTGAGCAAGGTGAAGAGCCATTGAAAGTTGTGAGTAGAGAAGTACGGTTGTTTTAACAGGACCTCTGTGTCTGCTACTTGGAGAATATGCTGAAACTGGACAAACGTATGAAACAAAAGGACAGGGAGGATGGAATTGTAATAATATAAGCAAAAGTAATTGTGTCTTGGACCAAGTTGGTGTAGTATGATTAATAGCCAAATTCTGGGGGTATTTTGAACATAGAGCAAACAAAATTTGCTGAAAAATTTTGTGCAGCATGGCTGATGCCCAGGTTTGCATGTCTTTACTAGATGCAAGCCGTGTGAGGACAGAAACCATAGCAGCTGAGTCAGTGTTCTGTTTCAGTGTTTCTGGTATCTTGTTCATGGCAGCAATGCAAATGCTGAATGAAGAAGACCTTCATGTAGGGTACTATCATGGTTTGTAGATGAAGTAGAGAGTCCCTCTTTTTCATGCCACCAAATTCTTGATCTTTTCAAAAGTGATTTTTCCCCTCAGGTAAATGACAGAAAATACATGGATTCTTCCTTTTCAGATCCAGGTGTCTCTTCCAAATGTCCTTCTGTCATGCTCACACTGATGGCTCCTGCCCTGCAGGGCAGCGAGTGATTACTCTTTACCTTTCTAGATCATGCAGGACAAGTTGTTGTCATGTGCACAAGCTTCCTTTGCTTATTCTAAGTTCACAAGACTCCTCAAATTACCTGTCCCTTCTCAGAGAGAAGGAGGGGGCATATCCACTTTTCTCTAGGTCCAACACATTCTCTCGCTGCTGGTCTGTGTCTTGGAAGGGAGTCACTTCTGCCCTCTCACAACCATATCAGTCTTCTGGGTTCTCCATTTGGTACTATCAGCATCACAGAGCACCCCAGCCAAGTGCCTAATGAGTCATTTTAAGGCTGTTGCTCTGGTAATGTTCTGTTATGAGTATAACAAAATTATGTCCTTGGTGGTGCCTAGAAACAGTATATGTTGCCCTACTTACAAATGTTTTCTACATGGTTTAATACTACAGAGTATGAAAACATCACTTTGAACCCATTGAAGAGTAAAATGACATAATAAAGAATAAAATTCAGAATTTTACGTGCAAAGTTCCTGACACAGGAAAAGATGACAAATCCAATTCATAAGACTCGTAGTTATCAATAAAAAGCATATAAAAGATAACAGAATAAATTTTTGAGTTTTAGTTTTCTTTTTTTTTTTTTTTAATTTTTTTATTAAATCATAACTGTATACAATGATATGATTATGGGGCATCATACACTCACTTCATAAACCATTTGACACATTTTTATCACAGTGGTTAACATAGCCTTTCCGGCGTTATCTCAGTTACTGTGCCAAAACATTTATATTCTACATTTACCAAGTTTCGCAAATACCCCTGTAATATGCACCACAGGTGTGATCCCACCGATTCCCCTCCCTCTACCCACCCCCCCCTTTCCCACTTCCCCCTATTGTTAAGTTGTAGCTGGGTTATAGCTTTCATGTGAGAGTCCCAAATTAGTTTCATAGTAGGGCTGTGTACATTGGGTATTTTTTCTTCCATTCTTGGGATACTTTACTAAGAAGAATATGTTCCAGCTCCATCCATGTAAACATGAAAGAGGTAAAGTCTCCATCTTTCTTTAAGGCTGCATAGTATTCCATGGTATACATATACCACAATTTATTAATCCATTCGTGGATCGATGGGCACTTGGGCTTTTTCCATGACTTAGCTATTATGAATTGGGCTGCAATAAACATTCTGGTACAAATATCTTTGTTATGTTGTGATTTTTGGTCTTCTGGGTATATGCCCAGCAGAGGAATTACAGGATTGAATGGCAGATCTATTTTTAGATCTCTGAGTGTTCTCCATATATCTTTCCAAAAGGAATGTATTAATTTGCATTCCCACCAGCAGTGCAGAAGTGTTCCCTTTTCTCCGCATCCACGCCAACATCTCTGGTCTTGAGATTTTGTGATATAGGCTAGTCTCATTGGAGTTAGATGATATCTCAAAGTAGTTTTGATTTGCATTTCTCTGATGATTAAAGATGATGAACATTTTTTCATATGTCTGAAGGCCGTGCGCCTGTCTTCTTCAGAGAAGTTTCTCTTCAAATCCCTTGCCCAGCCTGCGATGGGATCCCTTGTTTTTTTCTTGCTGATGCGTTTGAGTTCTCTGTGGATTCTGGTTATTAAACCTTTGTCAGAGTTATACCCTGCAAATATCTTCTCCCATTCTGAGGGCTGTCTGCTTGCTCTGCTTACTGTGTTCTTAGCTGTGCAGAAGCTTTTTAGTTTGATCAAGTCCCAGTAGTGTATTTTTGAAGCTGCTTCAATTGCCCGGGGGGTTCTCCTCATGAAATACTCACCCAGACCAATTTCTTCAAGGGTTTTCCCTGCATTCTCCTCTAGTATTTTTATAGTTTCATGTCTTAAGTTTAAATCTTTAATCCAATGAGAGTCTATCTTAGTTAATGGTGAAAGGTGTGGGTCCAATTTCAGTCTTCTGCAGGTTGCCAGCCAGTTCACCCAGCACCATTTGTTAAATAAGGAATCTTTTCTCCACTGAATGTTTTTAATTGGCTTGTCAAAAATCAAATAGCGGTAAGTAGCTGGATTCATCTCTTGGTTCTCTATTCTATTCCAGATATCTACTTCTCTGTTTTTGTGCCAATACCATGCTGTTTTGATCACTATCGATTTGTAGTAAAGTCTGAGGTCTGGTAGTGTGATTCCTCCTGTTTTGTTTTTATTTCTGAGTAATGTCTTGGCTATTTGAGGTTTTTTCTGATTCCATATAAAACGAAGTAATGTTTTTTCAAGATCTTTAAAATATGACAGTGGAGCTTTAATAGGGAGTGCGTTGAAATTATATATTGCTTTGGGTAGTATGGACATTTTGATAATGTTGATTCTTCCTAGCCATGAGCATGGTATGTTTTTCCATTTGTTAACATTTTCAGCTATTTCTTTTCTTAGAGTTTCATAGTTCTCTTTATAGAGATCTTTCACGTCTTTTGTTAGGTAAATTCCCAAATATTTCATCTTCTTTGGCACTACTGTGAATGGGATAGAGTCCTTAACTGCTTTTTCAATTTGACTGTTGTTGGTGTATATAAAGGCTACCGATTTATGAATGTTGATTTTGTAACCTGAGACGCTGCTGTATTCCTTGATCACTTCTAGGAGTTTTGTAGTAGAGTCCCTAGTGTTTTCCAGATACACAATCATATCATCTGCGAAGAGCGAGAGTTTGATCTCTTCTGACCCTATATGGATACCCTTGATCGCCTTTTCTTCCCTAATTGCGGTGGCTAAAACTTCCATTACAATGTTGAAAAGCAATGGAGACAATGGGCAGCCTTGTCTGGTTCCTGATCTGAGTGGAAATGATTCCAATTTAACTCCATTCAATATGATATTGGCTGTGGGTTTGCTGTAGATAGCCTCTATCAGTTTAAGAAAAGTCCCTTCTAGACCAATTTTCTTGAGTGTTCTGATCATGAAGGGATGCTGGATATTATCAAAAGCTTTTTCTGCATCAATTGAGAGAATCATATGGTCTTTGTTTTTTAATTTGTTTATGTGCTGAATTACATTTATAGATTTACGTATATTGAACCAGCCTTGAGACCCTGGGATAAAACCAACTTGGTCATGATGTATAATTTGTTTGATGTGTTGCTGGATTCTGTTTGTTAGGATCTTGTTGAATATTTTTGCATCTATATTCATTAGTGATATTGGTCTATAATTTTCTTTTCTTGTTGGGTCTTTTCCTGGTTTGGGGATCAGGGTGATATTTGCTTCATAGAACGTGTTGGGTAGTCTTCCTTCTTTTTCTACATTTTGGAACAGGTTGAGTAATATAGGTACTAATTCCTCTTTAAAGGTTTGGTAGAATTCTGACGTGAAACCATCTGGTCCCGGGCTTTTCTTTTTAGGGAGGTTTTGTATAGTTGATGCTATTTCTGAACTTGATATGGGTCTGTTCAACATTTCCACTTGATTCTGGTTAAGTCTTGGAAGGTGGCGTGCTTCCAAGTATCGATCTATTTCCTTCAGATTTTCATATTTCTGAGAATAAAGTTTCTTGTAATATTCATTAAGGATTTTTTGGATTTCTGATGAGTCTGTGGTTATTTTGTCTTTGTTGTTTCTGATTGATGATATTAGAGATTTTACTCTTTTTTTCCTGATTAGGTTGGCCAGAGGTTTATCTATTTTATTGACCTTTTCAAAAAACCAGCTTTTTGATTTATTGATCTGTTGTATTATTCTTTTGTTTTCAATTTCATTTAATTCTGCTCTAATTTTGGTTATTTCTTTTCTTCTACTGGGTTTGGGGTTGGAATGTTCTTCCTTTTCCAGTTGCGTGAGATGTCCCATTAAGTTGTTAACTTCCTCTCTTTCCGTTCTCTTGAGGAAGGCTTGCAGTGCTATAAATTTCCCTCTTAGAACTGCCTTTGCAGTGTCCCAGAGGTTCTGATAGCTTGTGTCTTCATTGTCATTTTGTTCCAAAAAATTGGTGATTTCTTTCTTAATCTCATCTCTGACCCAGCTATCATTCAGCATAAGGTTATTTAACTTCCATGTTTTTGTATGGGTATGCAGATTCCTGTTGTTACTCAATTCAAGTTTTATTCCATGATGGTCCGAGAAGATGCATGGAATAATTTCTATTCCTTTAAATTTACTGAGGTTAGACTTGTGACCTAAAATGTGATCAATTTTGGAGTAAGTTCCGTGGGCTGATGAGAAGTATGTGTATTCAGTTTTGTTGGGATGAAATGTTCTGTAGATGTCTGCTAAATCTAAATATTGGATGGTTAGGTTTAAATCTAAGATTTCTTTGCTCAGCTTCTTTCTGGAGGATCGATCCAACATTGCCAAGGGAGTGTTGAAATCTCCAACGATTATGGAGCTGGAAGAAATCAAGTTACTCATGTCTGTTAGAGTTTCTCTTATAAATTGAGGTGCATTCTGGTTGGGTGCATAGATATTAATAATTGAGATCTCGTCATATTGAGTATTACCCTTAACAAATATGAAGTGACCATTCTTGTCCTTCCTTACTTTTGATGGTTTAAAGCCTACTGTATCTGCAAATAAAATTGCAACACCTGCTTTTTTCTGATTACCATTTGCCTGAAATATGGATGACCATCCTTTCACCCTGAGTCTGTATTTGTCTTTTAAGTTGAGATGTGACTCTTGTATGCAACAAATATCTGGCTTAAGTTTTTGTATCCAGTCAGCTAACCTATGCCTCTTTAGAGGACAGTTTAAGCCATTCACATTGATGGAGAGTAAGGATAAGTCTGGTGGAATTTTGGGTATCGAGTTTTTCAAAGGTCCAGTGGACATTTTTAATCCTTTCGCCAGTGTGGAAGTTGGAGTTTGATCCGAAGTTTCTGAGTGAGTTTACTTTTGTGGTATAGGATTGGGTTGGTCATTGTGGAGGATAGGTCTGAGAACATCCTGAAGAGCTGGTTTACTTATGGCAAATTTTTTCAACATATGAATGTCATTGAAATATTTAATTTCTCCATCATAGATGAAACTCAGTTTAGCTGGATACAAGATCCTGGGTTGAAAGTTTTTTTGCTTTAGGAGATTAAAAGTTGATGACCAGCCTCTTCTTGCTTGAAAAGTTTCAGCAGAGAGATCTGCAGTTATTCTAATATTCTTACCTTTGTACGTTATAGTTTTCTATCGCCGGACTGCTTTGAGAATCTTCTCTTTCATGTTAACTTTAGTGAAGCTAATTATGATATGTCTGGGAGATGGCTTATTGGGGTTGAATCGTGCTGGGGTTCTGAAGCTGTCTGCTATCTGAATTTCAGATTCTCTAGGCATGTCTGGAAAATTTTCTTTCATAATTTCATGTAGAAGGGCCTCTGTGCCCTTGGCTGCAACTTCATCAGTCTCCGAAATTCCTATAACCCTTATGTTATTTTTTTTCGAATTATCTGAGAGCTCTCTGAGTGAGTGATCCGTTTTTGCTCTCCATTTCTCTTCTTCTTTGAGAGATTGGGAGCGTTCGAAGACTTTATCTTCAATGTCAGAAATCCTTTCTTCTGCTTGCTCCATTCTGTTACTGAGGGATTCTACTGTATTTTTCATATCTTTGAGGGCTGTAAGTTCTTGTTTCAGTGTGTCTAAGTCTTTGGTGGTTTTGTCTTTAAATTCGTTAAATTCTTGAGACAGTTTTTGAATTTCTCTTCGAATTCCTAATTCCATTTTATTAATCTTGTCTGCAAACCAAATTCTGAATTCGACTTCTGACATCTCAGCCAGTTGTTTATGAATGGGATCTTCAATCACATCTGCCGTATCTTTTCTTGGGGGGGTTGATCTATTCTGGTTATTCATGTTACCAGAGTTTTTCCGCTGATTCCGCCCCATGGTTTACTCCCTTTGGTTTTTCCCCTGGGGTTTTATCGAGGGCCCGTACAGTGTTGTGGCCTGAGAAACTGGGGCCCTGTCTGGTGTGGTGGAGCAAAGTGGTTCTGTCTTGTTTTCAGCTGGTTTCTGTTCGATCCTATTGCAACTTCTACTCTGGCTTGAAGTCTCAGCTGTGTGGAAAAATCAGCAATTAAGTCACCCCGCCTGCCCACCTCTGGCCCCAGTTGGAAAAGGAGAATCAAACCTTCCCACAATCGCACACCCAGGGCACCACCTGAAAAGTCCTCAGTCTATTAGCCCAGTTCAAAAGGTCCGAATCAACTGTCTCAATCGGCACTTGTCTCAGGTGGAAGGGTTCAAGAGGTCTCTGGGAACTGGATCACAGGGGCCTGGTGACTCCTCTGAGACAGCTCACCCCAGTGCAGCGTGGAGTCAGGAGGAGCCACCCCGCAAACAGAGCAGTCTGGGAAGGTTGACGTCTCCTTCCCCACTTTGCCCCTCCGTCGGACCCAGTCACTGGTATCTCTGCAGATGGCTAACCCAGTTGCCTGCAGTGAACAGACACTCCAGGGGTTTGCACCTGCCTGAATCGCAAGGAAGTCTGCCAGGCTCCCGCAGACTGCCGCTATCTAGCAGGAGGAGATGGGGCCTGACATCTTTGAGTGTTTGATGCAGGTGATGGGAAGGAGGTGTTCACTCAGGCTTAGCCCCGTCCCTGATGGATGCTGCTAACAGAACAGAACAGAACAGACAACTTTGTGAGGTTCTGTCTCTGTTCCTGTCGTCGCCTACAGGAGACGGGCTGTTTTGAGTTCAAATGTCTTTGCTGCTGGAGAATTGCGTCTGAACACCTCTCTGGGTCGGCCCCGCCCTGGAGGCTTCCGGGTTTGTGAGCCGTGTCACCGGTGGCCTCCTCTGGTTGCCCAGGGAGACAGGGGGTGTGGCCTCAGAATATCCAGAAGTGAGCGTTCTTCCGTTAAAGAAAAAACGGCTGTTGATCTACCTCCAGGGAACTGCTGCTCTGGTGTGGGCACTCAGGCGACCCTTTTCTCCTCTGTCCCGTGCCCCAGAGTCAGCACTGAGCGGCCGCAGTTTGTGCTGGGTCCACACCCCTTAAGAGATCCCCCAAGAATCAGAACTCTTGGGGGATGGGCCCCCAGACCCGGATTGGGAGTGGGGCAGGGGGAAGCTAGAGTTTCATTCAGTTTCACGCAATACTACGGTCCGGGGAGGGCTCCGGCACTGCACCGCAGGGAAGTGCCGCCAAGGCTTGATTTCCCCTCAGCGGAGTGCCCTCTCCTCGCTCACGTGTCCCAGAGTCAGCGCTGACCTGACGCAGCTCAGGCACTGTGCACTCCCCTCGAGAAATCACCCAAGGATCCGTACTCCGGGGGGATAGGCCCTCAGACCCCGAGTGAGAGTAGGGGTTCTCAGCTCTCAGCGGGGAGGCCAGAGTCTGATTCAGTCTTGGGCCCCCTATGCCCGGGGAGGGTTGGTGCACTGCACCGCAGGGAAGTGCCGCGAGGCGTGACTCCCCCTCAGCCCGGTGCCCTCTCCTCACTCGGCGCGCCTCAGAGTCAATGCTGACCAGTCGCAACTCGGGGACTGTCCACTCCCCTTGAGAAATCACCCAAGGATCGGAAGTCCTGGGGGACAGGCCTCCAGACCTCAGTGGGCGGGAGGGGAGCGCCGGGGATTCAGGGTTGCCGGCAAAGGATTCCCAAAGTTTTATTCAGCCCTATGTCCGGCAGGAGAATGCCACGGCACCCCAGTAGGGGAGGTAGGTCCAGTTTTTAGAAGGTCTCTCCCGTGGAGTGTAGTGGGAGGGGCTTTAATTTCTGCCCGCTTGTTCAATTATGGGGCTCCAGAGCCGGTCTCATGGGGGAGGGGGACTCCCGTCCGCTTGGTGGTGGATTTTGTACCTTTTGTTTGCGTCCTTGTGATCACAACTTGCCTCAGCGGTGTTGATGTGCGTTCTTCAGCCTTCTCTCTTGGTGAGGCTCAAGTCCACCAGGATACTTACTAAATTCCTGTCCCTTAACTCTCCTTCTGGACGGGAGCCTTTGTTGAAAGCTGGCTTCAGTCCGCCATCTTGTCTCCCCATCGAGTTTTAGTTTTCAAAAGTTAACTTATCACTGTAACAATTCTTGAAGTGGTTGGAGATGACAAATATGTCACAGTTCCCCAGAAAATAAGGGTATCAGTTCAGCAATGGAGTGAAGAGAATCTGAGTTTTGAAGAAAAAGAGAAAAGAAAAGAAGTTATCTTCATAAGAATCAAACCACTGTAAATGACACGCCCTGTCCCCCTGAAGTTGATATATTATTATGAAAATGTCAAGTGTCCCTATGCTGATTGCTCAGTGCAGCCTTCTATTACCCACTTTAAAAATTAATAAGTGTGAGAAAGTACCTTAGATCTGGAGTTCTGAATCTAAACTAATATGTTCATTTTAGGAATCATAATGGTAAACGTGTAAAGCGTGTTTCAGATTTCTCAGTTAATTCCTTTACTCTTCATTCAAGGAATCTGTAGTGGGAGTAAGGTGTTTTCTCACTAATTTGGGGGTACAAATTTTTGAGGGTCAACTTTCCATACAAATATGTCACATCACAAGACAAATATGAGAAATCAATGGCACTCCTTTTTCTGTGGGATCTGACACTTCATAAAGAACAATGAAAGGATTTCCTTTCTTCAATTTAGAAAATGCATGAGGGTATGGCTTAAACGTAACATTTATGTGACTTGTTAGTAATCTTTGGTGAAATCTAAGAAGAAACTGAGATTTTTGCATTGGGCTGAAATGTTTCTCAAACTTTCTCAAACTTAAAGAGTCCTGTGCTAAATAAGATGCAGGCTGGGTGTAACTTTCCATGTAGAAAAAAGTCCTTTATCATTAGATGTAATGTATGGCACATTTTTACATTTTTTTTGAGACAGTCTTGCTCTGTTGCCCTGAGTAGAGTGTGATGGCATCATCATGGCTCACAGCAACCTCAGGCTCTTGGATTCACATGATCTTCCTGCCTCGGTCTCCCCAGTAGCTGGGACTTCAGGTGCATACATCTATACCTGATGAAATTTTCCATTTTTTATAAAGATGGGGTCTCACTCTTGCTCAGATTGGTACATTTTTTTCTCACTTCCCTATTTTGTTAACACTCTATTTTCAAGCCTTTGGGTTACTCTTAAATTTGTACCTGCCTAATATTGTGCTAGAATTCATTCTTGATTGATGACTGTGTTACAGAATGACTTGCAAAAAGTCATTGTTCTCTTGTTGTGTTTATTGTCATGAAACCAGTTAACAGCACTAGAATTTTCGCTGGGTTTCTAAATGTTTTAGTCATCTCAGGTTGCCATAACAAAATACCATAGATTGAGTGACTTAAACAACAGAAAGTTATTTTCTCACAGCTTGGAAATTGAGAAGTTCAAAATCAAGGTGCCGGCTGATTTGGCTCCTGCGGAGGACCCATTTCCTGGCTTGCAGAGGGCTGCCTTCTCCCCATGTGCTCACACGGTGCACATCCCTGGGGAGAGATTTCTTCCTGTTCATATTAGCCACTCATAGAACGTCAGATTACGGCTCCACCTTTATGACATCATTTAACCTTAATTATTTCCTAAGGACTCCATCTCCAGATGCAGTCACATTGGAGAATGGGGCTTCAACATACGAGTTTTAGGGGAGAACACAATTCAGTCCATAGTCCTGAAGTATCAACAGATCTAATTGTGCCAATATTTGCAGTGGTTTAGCATCCTGATAATATTTTAGTCTCTACAGTCAACATTTACAGACAATGTGCTCTGTATCTGACACTCTGCTAGCCTGAGGGTGGTAGCAAGGTAAATTAAACAGTCTCCTGCTTTTAAGCTTGGAGTCTGATGATAGAGACTGATGTGCATACCCACAAACACCCCAATGCCATGTGACAAGTAAATAGAAATGTGCACCTGCTATTCTAGGAGGAATGTCTCCTTACACTGTGTTTCCCATTAGTATTTCTTAATTCATAGTTCTGATCTGATCTTTGACATAGCAAGTACTGTCCAGTGAACTTCAAGCAGGTGTGTTACATTCGAGGTGGAACATTTTATTCTTGAGCTACCTTAGGGTCTTGTACAAGAATTTCTGCCTGTGTCAGTTACTAAGGCAGAGGCTGTCTTTGTGGCATCTTATCTCTTTGCCCTTTTTTGCTTTCTCAACATAATGCAATCAATATGATTGGACTGTTTGGATGATTTTCCCATTTTCAAGGAGTCTGTTTATTGCCCCTTGTGTACAGCACAGAAACACAGGACTGATCTTGACTGGAGCTGAATTACTTATATTTTATGAACAATGCTTTCTCACAGACATTGATTAAAATAAAGCAAGCATTAAAGTTTTACAATTGCACCAATTTTCTGTGCTTATGTAAAACGAAATTAGGTCTCTCTATACATCAGCATGTTATGTAATTTATGCACGGTTGCCCTGCACGGCATGACCAAGTCATTAATCATCAATGGTTCTGAAACTGTCTGTATCAAACAGGGCCAGAAGTCAGAACATCGTCAATACACTCTGTAGACCCTCTTTGATATTAATGCCACTCTCAGACATTTTCCAGGCTGTGGTTAATTTCCCAGATTAGGCTGTAGAAATTCAGCCTGGATATATAAGCATTGATTCTGGCTTTGGCCAGCTTCCTCACTATTCTTGTGACTGATAGGTTTTAATACTGTTTCTGCGTGTATTTGCCCTTTTATTTATTTTAGCCAGTAGACACGCCTTTTCCTTTTCATACTGTGTGTCGATGGCCTTTCCTTTTAATAACAATTGACATAATCATGTTAAAATGAAAGAAAACACTCTAAGGAAAACACTTGATCTTTCCAACTTTCTCAGACCTCTGTATGGAGGAAGGCAGGAGAGTCAGGTTGAGAAAGAGATTCCAATGAGTCCAACCAAGAACTCAGGTTCTCAGGCATCATATTCTTTGGGATTCCTATGGTTGTGCTTACCCTATTCTCATACTCAGCTGGAATACAGACATACTTTTTCACCAGTCTGGTGAATGTCCAAAACATAACAACCATTTGATGGAAAATGTTCAAAGATATGAACATTACCTTACTTTGATGGTAGGAGTGTGAATTCCACAGTTTGTTTTGGGAAATAAATCTGGCAGCGACTATTTCAAATAAAGCAGCTATACATTCTACAGCAATTCCAGTTCTTGAATTCCAACATATATTTAAAAATCATGGTAAGGCCATATACAGATGCAATGTTATTTGTATTATTATTGCAGTGCCAATAAACCATAATCAGTCTGAATGTGCACGTGTGCATGCACACACACAATGGAACATTATGACACTCTTAAAAAGAATATTTATATGTGTTGGGATATAAATGTTCCAATTGGGAGGGATGTCCATAATATATAGCAACATGAAGGAAAGAAAGCAAATTAAGGGCGGCACCTGTGGCTCAGTGAGTAGGGCGCCGGCCCCATATGCCGAGGGTGGCGGGTTCAAACCCAGCCCCGGCCAAACTGCAACAAAAAATAGCCGGGCGTTGTGGCGGGCGCCTGTAGTCCCAGCTGCTCGGGAGGCTGAGGCAAGAGAATCGCTTAAGCCCAGGAGTTAGAGGTTGCTGCGAGCCGTGTGACTCCACGGCACCCTACCCAAGGGTGGTACAGTGAGACTCTGCCTCTACAAAAAAAAAAAAAAAGAAAGCAAATTAAGAGTACGATGAATAGTGTCAATGCATTAAAAAAGTGAAAATGTTACTTGGGAGGCTGAGGCAAGAGAATCGCTTAAGCCCCCAAATTTGAGGTTGTTGTAAGCTGGGACACCATGGCACTCTACTGAGGGTGACATAGTGAGACTCTGTCTCAAACAACAACAACAAAAAATAAATAAAGTAAAAATGTAAAAATACATTATGTGATTGAGCAAGGAATAAAAGGGGTCAAATGCATACCCAGTTTTGACTTTTATTACCTAGGGGAGGTAGGAGAGGATTCTAAGCATTTCACTCATTCCTTTATTCATTTATCATACTAAAAAAGGGAAGATACACAGGGGAAAATAAAAGGCATCTAGCCTGTTGATTAGATGCTGGGTGATAGGAGGGCTAGACACGAACACAGCTGGCAGACTTACTATGCCCCCCAAATGGAAACAAGTGGCTATCTTTGGGTTTCTGAGCACAGAGATTTGAGGGAAGAGAACATGACTGGGTGACTGAAGTTTCTTGAAATTATTGACAGCACCTCCTCCCTGTAGTTGCCCAGAGCACCCCTCTACCCAGTTATGTACAGCATAAGTTCTGCCCGTAACTGTACCAAGTCCTAGAGTGAGGAGGATGAGGGCAGGAAAGGGCTCTTGGTGAAGGATGGTGCATCTCCGCCAAGTATGATGTTTCCAGATGAGTTAAGAAATTCACCAGATGTTCAGGCTTCCCTGCCTCCTCTGCCCACAGAGCTAGCCACCAATTTGCATGTGTGGGTGTCACAGTGCAAAGGTCTGCTAGGAGAAGAAGATGACAGGATAACGCTCGAAGTTACTAATCTCTACTTGTTATTCTCTCTGTATTTACTTTCCTCTCTCTGTCCCTCCTTATGTGAGCAGGTCCCGGTCCCTGGGAAGTGTGCAGTAGGTAATGTTTCCAGTAACCTAAGTGTGAAGGAGAAATTGGGGAAGGCTATCAGAAAAGGTAAAAATGAAGGTGAATTTGTGGGCCTATCTCAAGTGTCCCAGCCGGGGACATGATGCCACATGAATTTTCCAAGCCAGAAAGAGATTCCCATGGGAACAGGGGAGTGTAGGGAGGAGGAAAAGTGGGAGTCTGGGACTTCTGACTACATTGAGGCAAGAGCGTGGCTGGATGACCCAAGGGGTTGGTAAAACCCTAAAGAGGAAACATATGCTTCGTGTTGAGGCAAATGAAACCAAGAAGGTCCATTCTTCCAATAGCAGACATTTTAAAATTACCCAAAAAGTTGCAATGAACATTCTTGCATCCCCAAAAAATAATTTTTCTGGAATTTATGCGTTGGAAGTTGACTTGCTAAATCCTAACTTTCAAACTTTGCTAAATATTGCCAAAATCTTTCCAAATTATACCAATTTGCTCCCTCAACCTCTTATGTTTTTCTTCTCAAATTTATATTACACTGCCTGTAGTAAAACTTCAATGTTCATTAATTACCGGTAATTAACATTAAGAATTTGACAGTTGCCTGTTTCCCCGACTTTCTCACCATGACTTGTCATTGCCAGACTTTTGAGAATTTTCCAGTCTGATGGATAGAAAAGAGTATCTCGTTTAATTTGCATATTTCTATTACTAGCATGTTACAGGTTATTTTTTTTCCCCTTCTATCTTTTTCCTTTTATCTTTATTGGCCATATAGAGCTTATTTTCTGTTTATATTCATTTATTCACTGGGCTGTTTGTTGTTTCCTTATTTATAGGATATTTTCATATATTCTAGATTGCAATTATTTCCAAATGGCTTATAAATATTTTCTCTGTCACTTGTTTGCCTTTTAACTTTGTTTAATGTGTCTAATGTATAATGGTAATTCCATCAAACTTATTCATCTTTTAATTTGTGCTTGATAGTTTCCTTTATTATTTTTTTTCTTAATAGACTCAATTTATAAAGAGCAGTTTTAGGTTCATAGTAAAATTGAGCAGAAGGTAAAGAGATTTCCTGTCCACCTCTGTCTCAGCTCTGCCATGCACAAGCTCATTCATTTCCAGCCTCCATTACCAAAGTGGTACCTTTGTTACAACTGATGAACCTTTTATATCTTCAGAATTTTTTTTTTTCCTTTTTAATGCTATGAGATAGTCTCCTACATGTTCTCCTAGAACTTTTCAGTGTTGCTTTGAATCTTTACATCTTTATTTCCTGTGGAATTCCTATTGGTATAAGGAATGAGGAGGAATTTAATTCTTTAATATATTTGAAAATCTGTTTCCCAATCACATGAGATCAGACCATCCTATTGGCAAATTCATCTGCTTCCCTACAGAAAGACGCAGTATAACAAAGCATTTGTAGCAGGCACTGGGCCAGGACATTGTAGGTTAATTGCTGAGCTCATGAATAAGGCTCAGACAGGAAAGGGGAGACCATCCTATTACCTGGATTAGTGAGTTGAGTGACCTTTCTGGATTCCTCTGTGCCAAGGACACATTCCCTGATTGAAAAGAATCGCAGTTGGCCTGGAATCCCATATGGATATCAAGATCTGTGTGAAAACAACCAACCAGCCAACCAAATACCTATAGCAGAATATATAGCAGCACTAACACAGCCAAAGTATTTTCCCAGCAAATGCAGGGAACTCAGAGAAAGACATTTTTTAGGAAATGTGTTCTTTCCACAATATCACTAATTTTTTTGATATATACAATAAGCTTTTAAAATTCTTAAAAAATTAAATTTAGTGAGAAACGGGGCAAACACTATTTTTATTTGTAGTTGTAAAAAATAAGTTTAGTATTTATTTCTCTCCCCAAATGAAATAAAATTTTAATAATTTGAGCAGAGATTATGTTTTTTGTATTAAATTTCTTTTGCTTAAGGAAAACAACAATATGAGATTTCATGACAATTTTTGTATTTGTGTAACTCCTTAAATAAGACAAATGAAAACCTTTAATTAAATAAAGCACTTATACTGCTGTCTAAAGTAAGATTTCAGTGTATATCACCTTAGTTAATATAATTAAAAAGTATAATCCAGAATCTAGATTCTAAGATGACTATTAATATAACTATTTGAAACATAGATTGATCTTTGCAAAAACTTTTTAAAAATAAAAATAATTAGCTGGGAATATCCCACATGTAGTCTAAATCCCCTAGTTGGCCTAGGTAATTTTTCTTATTCTTCCACAATACATAGCATTCTTTCTATGAATGACATCAGTGTGGAAATACCCCGTGGTTTTCTGAGTTATAAATGGGTATCTCAGCATGAACTCCTGATAATATTATGATTCATACTTTCACTTCTTTTTTTTAATACTATCATTTTGAAAAAGTGAAAATGAAACTCTGTCTCATTGGCCAACAGTTCACGAGGGAGAGAAAAAAAGTAAGGTTGAATGGAATGATTTATAAAATATTTAAGAATTATTGGCTGAAAAATGTTATAAAAATCTTTCTTACAGGAAAACAATGCACTTGTTACTGAAAAAACAATGTCCTTAGCAGTTGCTGTGGGACTTAATAGTGACTGTTGTCAGCATTCTGCTTCATGTAAGAGCATTGATTATAGTTCTTCTGACATTTATTTGTTTATTTAGGTTTTATTTATGACTCTTTTGAAAACTCCTTTTCTTAGTAGAACTGGGATATGAGTCCTAGAATTCTGAGTCTAGAATTTTGTTCTTTTAACCATTACACTAAAACAGTAATTGATGATAGGGAGATAGTGTGAAAAAAAAAGAAAGAAAAGGAAAAAGAAAAGAAAAATAGAAAAATATGGAAAGTCCCCACATGACTCTAGGTTTGACAACTTTATTCATACTGCAAGTTTCCTGAGAGCAGGGGTCAAGCCTCCTCATTTCTGGACTCTCTGCAACTTAGTTCCTGGCACATAGCAACGCTCAACAAATATTTGTTGAGTAAATGACTATAGTAGCTTAAAAGCACATTCTTGTACTTCATGATTTTCTGTGGAAATCCACAAGAAAAAAATTTTGTCTGAGGTCTCAGCATTCTAGTAACCGTGAAGTATCAGGAATCATATGAATGACTCTTATGAAATACTTAGAACAGCAACACTTAGTATCATGAGATATGAAGTCTAAGGCTAGAGGCCTCAATGGCTTCTGATTTTTTATTTAACTAGACTTGCAGAGGAGGAATTTTTCAGAGGGATTATAAGCCCTTTGTAAAGATTAATGTAATATTACAAAATCTATTAAGAATAAATTGACCTTAGTTGGTTTGCCATCAAATGGCCACTCCTACCAAAGAATTAGGTCCTGTGGATCCATATGTGTTTTACTATAAGTAAATTAATTTCATATCTTCAAATCTCCTCTTCCCATGCCAAGTTGTTTTCTACCTACCCTGTTTATATTTTAAATTTACTAAATACTTTAAGTTAAGGCATTGAAGAATGTTCCTGTTTAAGAGAGGACATCACCTTTTTAAAGCATCATTAACACCTTAGGATGGAGTAATCTAATAGACCAATTACTCAGTTACTATTTGGATTTCTGAGAACACAGGAGGGGTATGAATATATAAATGGTAAAAAATTTAGAACAGTCTGCAAGTGTGCAGCAGCATCTATGATGTGTGAAGAAAGTTTGGTAGAAAAATATAAAAGTTATTCCTTCCAAAAGTATTGAGGGTCCTGAAGCATAATTTGTAAATATTGGAATGTCCTAATGTCAGTGTACCAATAACCTGGTCTGAAGATAACATTGAAATTACGCTGAGACGTTTAAAGATATTGATAAAATTATTATTGTTTTAAGTAGCTGTATTTTGTGATGTTTGTTTATCAGAAATAGATTACCACAACAGAATTATTGTAAAGGTTAAATGGATCTTAATGAAAAGAAAATCAAATGATGAGATTTTCTTTGAGAACTCAAGGAAATTTAGGAACAGAAATATGGAAGTCATTTTAATGAGACAAAAATAACTTACAAGCCAATAAGACTTCACTTGTAACTTGGTAAATATTTTTAAAAGAAATAATGTGTTAACCAGAAGGGGAGTTAGTCTGCCTGGCATGTGGAAGAAGACAACAAAGAATCAATGAGGTACAATTTGGCAGAGAATTCTGGGGAAATTTGGTCCCAACATTTGTCTTTTCTGATGTTGATTGTTAAGACTGAAGCAACAACTCATCTTTGCTTGATGACATTGAACATCTTTTTTAAATCAATCCCCACTACTCTGTCTTCACGTTAAGTAGACAATATTTTTTTAAATTTCAGAATATTAGGGGGTATAGACATTTTTTTTACATGTTTTGTTTTTGTACAAATTTAGTCAAAGTTATAAGTGTGTCCTTCACCCAAATAGTGTGCACTCTACCCAATAGGTGTGAATGTCCCCATCCCATCCTTCCCTCTCCCCACAGCTTGATTTTGGATATAATTTGATTTCTGACATAATTTCACAAGGAAGGAATGCTTTGGCTAGAGATCCCACTTGAAAATTGTATCTTTTGTTGTAATTATTAATAATAAGAGTTTTTTTTTCTGATTGATACAGAAGTCTCTTTAATCTTGTCTGTGTAAATTGTAATTCCTGAGTTTGACTGGATTTGGCACGCTGATGAGATTGAGATTTTTTTTTTCTATAATGAAATTTTATTTATTTATTTATTTATTTTGGTATTCACTTTATTTATTTTTTTATTGTTAAATCATAGCTGTGTACATTTGTGCAATAGAGGGGTACAATGTGCTGGTTTCATATATAATCTGAAATATTCTCATCAAACTGTTCAATGTAGCCTTCATGGCATTTCTTAGTTATTGTATGTAGACATTTGTATTCTGCATTCAGTAGGTTTTGCCTGTACCCATTCTAAGATGCACCATAGGTGTGGCTCCACGCATTATCCTCCCTTCCCCCTGCCTTCCCCCCCTCCCTTCCCCTCCCTTGGCCCTTTCCCCATATTCTTGTACTATAGTTGGGTTATAGCCTTCATATGAAAGCTATAAATTAGCTTCATAGTAGGGCTGAGTACATTGGATACTTTTTCTTCCATTCTTGAGATACTTTGCTAAGAAGAATATGTTCCAGCTCCATCCATGTAAGCATGAAAGAGGTGAAGTCTCCATCTTTCTTTAAGGCTGCATAATGTTCCCTATTTAACAAACGGTGCTGGGTGAACTGGCTGGCGATCTGTAAAAGACTGAAACTGGACCCGCACCTTTCACCATTAACTAAGGTAGACTCTCACTGGATAAAAGATTTAAACTTATGACATGAACCTATAAAAATACTTGAAGAAAGTGCAGGGAAAACTCTTGAAGAAATTGGCCTGGGTGAGTATTTTATGAGGAGGGCTCCCCAGGCAATTGAAGCAGTATCAAAAATACATTACTGGGACCTGATCAAACTAAAAAGCTTTTGCACAAGCAAGAGACTGAGTTTTTGAATGGAAAAGCCTGAGCAACAGAGTTGGGGCTGCAGTGGCCTTCCTAAGGTTGTCACCACTTTGATGATGTCTCCTGTCTTCCCACTTCTTATAGGGACACAGTGTGATGAATTCCTGATAAAATGTGTGGTGTCCTGCAAATGCTGCTTCCTATCCCAGAGAGTTTCCTCCAAGGACGAGGGAAAGGAAATCATGCAGTTGAGAGAAGCAGAGCAGGGAGGAAGAAGACAGCTGTTAGCTGAAGGCAGTACTGACATAATCAGCTCTGAAGGAAATCTCTCTCGTGATGACTTGTCAGAAGAAATGGTTAATTTTAGGCATCAACATGACTGGGCTATGGGGTGGCAGACATTTGGTCAAATATTATTCAGAGAGTATCTGCGAGGGTACTTTTGTGATGAATGAGATGGACATTTAAAGCAGTAGACTGAGTCAAACAGATTGTTCTCCATGGTGAGGGTGAGCTCACCCAATCACCCTGAAGCCTGAAGAGAGCAAAAGCTGACACCCACCAACTCCCACCCCGCCACCATGAATAAAAGAGAACTCCTCCATCCTGTTTGTTTTTTTTTTAATAATAAAAAGTATACTATTTGACTTTTGTACCATGACCATGCCTTAGTATTATAAGTTTATAAAAATCTAGTTTGAAAATACCTCTTATAGTCTGCCAAATTTACAAATTCCTCCACTAAACCTCTATGTCCATGCTTTTTTTTTTTTCCTGAGTGTTTTTGATATGGACATTATTTTTTATGTTGTCTGTTTGCTTTTTTCCTATTTTGTACTCTAACTGAAATGTTGGCTTCTTCTGGCCTGAGAGCTTGAGACTGGAAATACACCACTGGAAATACACCACTGTCTCTCCTGGGTCTCCAGTTTTCTGACTGCAGATCCTGGGCCTCGTTAGCTTCCATAATCATGTTAGCCATTTCCATATAGTAAATCATGTCTGTAGATCTACATAGACATATATATCTATATGGATGTATGTATAGATATACATCTATATACCAGCATATCTATATATCTCCTGGTTGTTATTTTTTAATTTTTTTTTTAAGAACTCCGACTAACATTTCAGGTGTTATCACAACATGCCATATTACTAGAAAAATTTACTTTCGCAAATGAATTAGGTCGTTAATGGCAGGGGGAAATATTTTCATCTCAACTAGTTTTTTTGTGACTGAGGGTGAATGTGTTTTCTATTTTTTTCTTCAGTGAAGATATACCCCATCTCATTAACACTTGTCAGACTTATCTTCAGTAACATTTTAAAAATTTTGTGTGCTTTTATGTCAGGGATGTCTGTGGTCTGTCTTGCCTGGTTTTATTTGTAATGCCACCACATTTCCTTTCTCTTAATGAGATTTTCTCTCAAATATCCAAACTAAACCTTGTCTTGTTTCTCCACCGGACCACCCACTACAAGGTCAACAGCTCCATAACTTGCAAGTCTCACCAAAGTGTTTTAAAGGATGATTTAATAAAGGAAAATGTAAATCAGCAACTAGATACTCTCCAGTGTAGTAACATAAGATCACTTGTTCCTTCCATAAACATTTACTGAGCACCTACCAGTGTACCAGGCTAGTGAAGAGGGAAAGAAAAGTGCCTGATGTTTCTGGAACATTTACACTTTATCAAGCACTATGTTGAGTACCTGGGCGTATAGGAGTTATAGGCAGCATGCACTGAGCCTCAGTGGCAGAGTGGAGTTCAAATTCTGGTCTCTCTAACTCATTATCTATTCCTCTGTCCATTTCACCTCACTCTTCTGCTCTAGACCCTCACTGGCCAACACTATGGCCTCTAGCCACAGGGGGTATTGAATACTTGAAATGTGGTGTTTCAAGTGTTTCAACAGTGTTTCACTATTGTAAAAACAGTTTGTGCTGTTAAGTACAAAATACAAATGTGATTCCAAAGACTTATTATGAAAAAATAATGTAAAATCTATCTTAATAATTTTTATGCTAAATAAATGTAGAAATCATAATATTTTGGTTTTAAGTCTTTGGTGATTCCAAAGACTTATTATGAAAAAAGAATGTAAAATCTATCTTAATAATTTTTATACTGTATAAATTTAGAAATAATAATATTTTGATTAATTAGTGTTTTAGAGTCCTCCAGAGAAATGGAACCAATAAGAGATTTTATATGTACACACACGCATATATGTACAATAGAACCTCTGTATGTTGACTACACAAAAGACTACAACAAACTGGCCAACACAGAGGTGGTCAACGTAAGGAACTAGGCCTACTGTACTGATACATACATGTGGTGCATGTCCTGTCTATGAAAATCAGGTCAACTTAAGGAGGTGGTCAATGTAGGGATGTAGTCAACGATGGAGGTTCTACTGTGTGTGTGAATATATATGTGTGTGCGTTTGTGTATATGTGTGTGTCTGTTTATATATCCATGTATTTATAAGTATGTATGTATATATGTATGTATGTATATAAATATATATAGGTGTATGTGTATATATATATATATGTATATATGGCAAGAGAGAAGAGAAAGAGATTGATTTTAATGAATTGGCTCATGAGATTATGTAGGCTGGAAATTCTGAAATTTTTAGAGCAGGTCAGCAGGCTAGAGATTCAGATAAGAATTGATGTTGTAGTTTGAGTATAGTGCAGACCACACAAGCTGGTAACTTAGGCAGCATTGTGAACTGAATTGTGTCCCTCCAAAATTCACATTGAAGTTATAACTCCCAGAGTGACTATATTTGCAGATAGAGCCTTTAACGAGGTATTTAAGATTAAATGAGATTGTAAGGTGGGGCTTTAATTCAGTATGACACTAGGATGTGCTTGCACAGAGAAAAGGCCACGCAAGTGAGCAGTGGGAAGGTGGCTGTCTGTAAGCCAAAAAAGAGAGCCCTCAAGAGAAACCAGACCAGCCAATACCTTGACCTTGAACTTCTAGCTCCAAAGCTGTGAGAAAATAAATTTATGTTGTTTAATTTACCAAGTCTGTGCTATTTTGTTATGGGAGTCCTAGCAAACTAATACAGGCAAGGGTTCTGTGTTAGTCTTAGCTCCTGAGGCCTTCAACTGACTAGAGGAAGCCCACATAAAGTATGGAAAATAATCCTCCCTAATCAAAGTCTACTGATTTATTTTATTTTATTTTTTAAATTTATTTTTTCTGAGATAGAGTCTCATTCTGTTACCCCAGGCTAGAGCTCACAGCAACCTCAAATTCCTGGGCTTAAGCCATCCTCTTGCTTCAGCCTCTTAAGTAGCTGGGACTTCAGGTGCCCACCACAATGCCCAGCTAAAGCCTACTTATTTAAATGTTAATCACATCTAAAAAAAAATTTCATTGCATCTTCTAGATTGCTGTTTGGCAAAGCAACTGGTTACAACAGGGTAGCCAAGTTGTCACACAAAATTAACCATCATGATTGGGTTAAACAAAGGATGGCTTTAAAATTATTTCCACTCTGCCCTTTCTGCTTTTTAAAAATGTGGCAATTAGAAAATTTAAAATCATGATTATGGCTTATATTTATCACTCATGTCAGATTTCCACTGGACAGTATAGCACTGAACATTTATGAAAACAGATATAAGGGGAAAGTCCCAAGTGAGTCTGGAGGAAAGACAGTGAAACATGCTTGCAGGTGTTGGGGAAGGCTTTGCAGAGATGGTGAGATGATGAAGGATAAAACTCTGGAGCAAGACGGTCCGGGTTTGAATCCCTGCTCTGCCACCGGATGGACGAGCCAGGGTAGTGCCTGAGACAGTAAATCTGTAAATATTAGTTAACGAGTTAAAGAAGGTCATGCCTGAGAAAAAACTGGGCAGGTGAGGGGATGGACATATCCCAAAGAGCTTATTAAAAGGGATGATTTCAGGTGAAGGGAACACCCAATCCTTTTCTTTGGGCTTCCTTTTCTTCTTTACCACTTGACGATCAGTAGCAGGGTCTCAGTATATTTAGTGCTGCATTGACTTTTTCCATCATTTGGTGAGCGATTGGTCTGTGCATGGCACAGTGCTTGACACCCCTTTTGGTCCTCATTTCACCTGATCTCAGCAACGCTCAGCCCTGTTAGGCACAACCACCTTTTCAGAATGTTGAATTTCTGGCATGATTGTGCTCTGGTTTTCTCTCACCTCCCTGGATGCTCCATCTCTGATTCCTTTGCACAGTCTTCTTTTGGTCAAGCCCAAGAGAGAATAACCTCTGATGGTCCTATAATTGGAAACACTGGTTTTGACTAAGTGGGAAAAATATGGACTTGGGAAATTGAGATAATCTTCCTTAATCAATAGAAGGATTGCTCACAATTGAGGAGGTGGAAAAGCAAGATAGTTTAACACAAGCACATAAGCACATTGCCAAAATTTTAGTGTCTACACTAGTAACAATCAGGATGACTTGTCTAGTCATACTCTATTTGGTTGGACCACATAAAATTGCTCCTATTATATTTGATCATTTTTTCCCATGAAACAGCATTTTCTTAAGAATCAACTCTGCATAAGAGGATATTTCTTTATCTCTCCTCTGTTCCCAGGAAACAAATCCTTTCCTATCAGCTTACTGTAAAGATCTGAAATCAGATGCTGACTTTGATTTCGTTTGTTGATCAGTATATTGGTTCTTATTTCTTGTTCATTTCTATATATGTGTCAATCTTCCATCTGGGAGCTGTGGACTAATTAGAGGAAATTTGTTATTAGATCAAGGATAATGAGGTTTCATGAGCTAAAATGGGTGGATGAGTTTATGAAACTTCAAGGACCTGCTGTACTTATACCTTCCTTTTAGAGAAAATGGTCCAAAGTAGTATCTTTCTGCAAGCTTTGATGGCATTGACTTTGACTCATGGCATTTGAATGGAAAAATGGGCACAGTGTATTGGACCAGAAATTAGGAGGTGAAGTCTAGAGGTGGGAAGGAAGTGAGAAATCTTGTTGGCTAAGAGAGATGACATCAGTTTCTGAATTTCTAGTTTCTGGTCTGAATCTAAGAGGCCTTGCTATACTTCTTTTTTTAACCTATGAATATCCATGAAAATCCCTTACCATGACAAGAATTAAATGGGATAGTGTATCTGAGGGTTTTTCCCTTCTTCTTCTTTTGTAAACTATAAAGATAAATAGGATAAGAGGTTATTTAAAAAGTGAAGTGTTCTTTCTCTTTACAATAGAAATGTATTTTATGTTGGCCAGCTGGACTGGCTGTATAAAACTAGTAGCCAAGCAGAAGTAGATGTTTCTTCAATGAGGTATGAAATAGATATTATTAAATGGGTCTTGTCTTAGACAAGCAGCATAGATGTACCAGTGAACTTCACTCATTTGCAATACTGAGGCGTTTAGAAGTTATTCATCTGGATTTTACCTTTTTACTTTCAGAAGGAATTAATCTGAGCTCCTACTGTTTATGGCCCCCTGGGCACACTTCAAAATTTAGTTGTGCAGCTATAAAACCAATTGGCCTGGGTCTCAAGTCTCATTCCCTTTGAAAAGGCTTTAGCTCTGTGGCTGTACATATGACCAAGTGTTTTTAGAAACATTTTCTGCTAGGGACTAGGGAACACACTGGAGACTATTATAAATGCATTTATTTTATTTTTCATAAACTGTTTCATTTACTTTAACAAAGATTGAGCTGGGCGGCGCCTGTGGCTCAAGGAGTAGGGCGCCAGTCCCATATGCCGGAGGTGGCGGGTTCAAACTCAGCCCTGGCCAAAAAAAAAAAAAAAAAGATTGAGCTAAATTTAAGTGGTAAAAATCTGAAATCAGAAAAATCATCTTTATTTTATTTCTGAAAAGCAATGTTTCATATAGCTCTCTAACATTTTACATTTCCTTATCTATCGGTAAGGAAATTGACCTACATTTCCTTTTGTAATGCTTGTTCTGTTTATTTACAGCAGATATCTTTTCATGTGTTATCCTTAGTACCAGACGTCACCAGGGTCCAGAGCTATCTTGGAACTTTGCCAAGGATAAAGAATGAGCACAGAAATCACATCAAGAGTCTATAAGAAGATGGTATCTCTGGTTTAAAGCCCCAAGGACAATATCTCAGAATTGTGAGCAAAGATTGTGTTTGAAGGATTGTATTTCTTATCCCTGACAAGTTATAGGTTGTATACCATGGGATATAGATTTTTATGGTGATTAGAGAGGGACTGAGCTAGAAAATAACTGTTATGGTATAAGAGCACAAAAGTTTGTCAAAGTCTGTGTATTTCTTAGAGTTGAGCTGAAAACTTTGTATAGCCTCTCACCAATGCCTGAAGTTTTTCAGTCCTAGGACCAGTAAGGAGCACTAAGATTTTAAAGACCCTACTGGTTCTCAGTCTGTTCCATCGCCTTATGACTTCATCAGGCACTGCTATCAACAAGGGGTACTAACATCAAATGTATATTCTTTTTAAATACCTACTATATACCAACTGAATGGCTACGTTTTGGACAAAATGGGGTAAAATGATGTCATTTTAACATGTTTCAAGCACTATGTCAAGAACTTATTATATATTATTTCATTTTAAACTTAAAGAAAAAAAATCCCTCAAAGGAAGGTATGATTTTTACAGATATAGAGGCTGGAGTTGTTATTTTATTATTATTATTATTTTTGAGATGGAGTCTTATACTGTCACCCAATATAGAGAGCTATGGTGACATCATAGCTCACATCAAGCTCAAATTCTTGGGCTCAAGCTATTCTCTTGCTTCAGCCTCCCAAGTAGCTGGGACTATAGGTGCCCACCACAATGCTGGATAGTTTTTTTCTCTTTTTAGTAGAGACAGGTTCTTATTCTTTCTATTCTTTTTTATTTTTTTATTAAATCATAGCTGTGTATATTAATGCAATTATGGAGTATGGTGTGTTGATTTTATATGCAATTTGAAATACTTTCATCAAACTGGTTAGCATAGCCTTCACCTCATTTTCTTAGTTATTGTGTTAAGATATTTATATTCTACCCTTATAGATTTAACATGTATCTTTGTAGAATGCACCCTAGGTGTGGTCCCACCAATTACCCTCCTTCCACCCATCCTCCCCCCTCCCCTTCCTCTCTTCTTTCCCCTTCATTTTGGGCTATAGTTGGGTTATACCTTCATATGGAAGTGTGGGTGCTTATAAATTAGTTTCACAATTTATTAATCCATTCATGGGTTGATGGGTCCTTGGGCTTGTTCCATGACTTAGCAATTATGAATTGGGCTGCAATAAACATTCTGGTGCAAATATCTTTGTTATAAAGTGATTTTTGATCCTCTGGATATATACCTAATAGAGAAATTGAAGGATTAAAATGGACTGGCAGGTCCATTTTTATTTCCCTAAGTGATCTCCAGACTTCTTTCCAAAAGGAATGCAATCTGATACTAAGGAATCTATTAATTTGCATTCCCACCAGCAGTGTAGAAGTGTTCCCTTTTCTCCACATCCATGCCACCATCTCTGGTTTTGGGATTTTGTGATGTGGGCTAATCTTACTGGAGTTAGATGATATCTCAAAGTGGTTTTGATTTGCATTTCTCTCATGATTAAGGATGATGAGCATTTTTTCATATTTTTGTAGGCCATGTGCCTTTTTCAGAGAGTTTTCTCTTCAAGTCCCTTGCCCACACTGAGATGGGATCATTTGTTCTTTTCTTGCTAATACGTTTGAGTTATCTGTGGATTCTGCTTATTAAACCTTTGTCAGAGACATAAACTGCAAATATCTTCTACCTTTGAGAGGGCTGTCTGCTTGCTTTACTTAGTGTGTTTTTGGCTGTGCAGAAGATCCCAGTAATGTATTTTTGGTGTTGCTTCAATTGCCTGGGGAGTCCTCCTCATAAAATATTTTCCCAGGCCCATTTCCTCAAGAGTTTTTACTGCACTTTATTCTACTATTTTAATAGTTTCATGTCTTAAGTTTAAATTTTTAATCCAGTGAGACTCTATTTTAGTTAATGGTGAAAGGTGTGGGTCCAGTTTCAGTCTTCTACAGGTTGCCAGCCAGTTCACTCAGCACCATTTGTTAAATAGGGAATCTTTTCCCCACTGAATGTTTTTAATTGGCTTATCAAAGATCAAACAATGGTAAGTAGCTGGGTTCATCTCTTGGTTCTCTATTCTGTTCCAGACATCTACCTCTGTCTTTGTGCCAGTACCATGCTGTTTTGATCACTATCCATGTATAGTATAATCTGAGGTTTGGCAGTATGATTACTCCTGATTTATTTTAATTTCTGAGTAATGTCTTGGCTATTCGAGGTTTTTTCTGATTCCATATAAAAAGAAGTATTATTTTTTCAAGGTCTTAAAGTATGACAGTAGAGCTTTAATAGGGATTGCATTAAAATTGTATATTGCTTTGGGTAGTATGGATATTTAACAATGTTGATTCTTCTCAGCCATGAGCATGGTATGTTTTTCCATTTGTTAACATTTTCAGCTATTTCTTTTTTTAGAGTTTCATAGTTCTCTTTATGGAGATCTTTCACATCCTTTGTTAGATAAACTTCCAAATATTTTATCTTCTTTGGCACTACTGTGAATGGACTAGAGTCCTTCACTGTTTTTTCAGCTTGACTATTGTTGGTATTCATAAAGGCTATAGATCTGTGAGTATTGATTTTGTAACCTGAGACGTTGCTGTATTCCTTGATCACTTCTAAGAGTTTTGTAGTAGAATCCCTGGTGTTTTCCAGATATACAATCATATCATCTGTGAAGAGCGAAAGTTTGCTCTCCTCTGACCCTATATGGACACCCTTGATCACCTTTTCTTCCCTAATTGTGATAGCTAAAACTTCCATTACAATGTTGAAAAGCAGTGGAGATAATGGGCAACCTTGCCTGGTTCCTGATCTGAGTGGAAATGATTTCAATTTAACTCCATTCAATACGATATTGGCTGTGGGTTTGCTGTAGATGGTCTCTATCAGTTTAAGAAATATATCTTCTATACCTATTTTCTTAAGTGTTCTGATCATGAAAGGATGCTGGACATTACCAAAAGGTTTCTTTGCATCAATTGAGAGAATCATATGGTCTTTGTTTTTTAATTTATGTGATGAATTATATTTATAGATTTATGTATATTGAACCAGTCTTGAAAGCCTGGGATAAAACCGACTTGGTCGTGATGTATAATTTGTTTGATGTGTTGCTAGATTCTGTTTGCTAGGATCTTATTTAATATCTTTGTATCAATATTCATTAGAGATATTGGTCTATAATTTTCTTTTCTTGTTGGGTCTTTTCCTGGTTTGGCAATCAAGGTGATGTTTGCTTCATAGAGTGTGTTGGTTGGTATTCCTTCTTTTTCTATATTTTGGAAAAGGTTGAGTAATATAGGTAGTAGTTTCTCTTTAAAGGTTTGGTAGAATTCTGATGTGAAGCCATCTGGTCCTGGACTTTTCTTTTTGGGGAAATTTTGGATATTGCATGCTATTTCTGAGCTTGATATAGGCTTGCTCAACATTTCCACTTCATTCTGGCTAAGACTAGGAAGGTGGTGTGCTTCCAAGTATTGGTCTGTATCCTTCAGATTTTCATATTTTGGAGAAAAGAGTTTCTTGTAATATTCATTAAGGATGTTTTGAATTTCTGAGGGGTTTGTCGTTATTTTGTCTTTGTCATTTCTGATTGATGACATTAGAGATTTTGTTCTTTTATTCCTGGTTAGGTTAGCCAAAGGTTTATCTATTTTATTGAACTTTTCAAAAAACCAACTTTTTGATTTATTGATCTATTGTATAATCCTTTTGTTTTCAATTTATTTAATTCGGTTCTAATTTTGGTTATTCTTTTTCTTCTGCTGGGATTGGGATTGGAATGTTCTTCCTTTTCCAGTTGCTTGACTTACCACATTAATTTGTTAACTTCCTCTCTTTCCGTTCTCTTGAGAAAGGCTTGCAGTCCTATAAATTTCCCACTTAGAACTGCCTTTGTGGTATCCCAGAGGTTCTGATAATTCATGTCTTTATTATCATTTTGTTCCAAAAATTTGGTTATTTTCTTCTTAATATCATCTATGACCCAGCTATCATTCAGCATAACATTATTTAGTTTCCATGTATTTGTATGAGTATGCAGATTCCTGTTGTTGCTGAGTTCAACTTTTATTCCATCATAGTCTGAGAAGATGCAAGGAATAATTTCTATTCTTTTAAATTTGCTGATGTTAGACATGTGACCTAAGATGTCATCAATTTTGGAAGATGTTCCATGGGCTGATGAGAAGAATGTGTATTCAGTTTTGTTAGGATGGGATATTCTGTAAATGTCTGTTACATCCCATTGTTGAATGATTAAGTTTAAGTCTGAAATTTCTTTGCTTAGTTTCTTGTTGGAGGATCTGTCCAACACTGCCAAAGGGGCATTAAAATCTTTGACGATTATGGTCCTGGAGGAAATCAAATTGCTCATGTCTGTTAGAGTCTCTCTTATAAATTTGAGGTGCATTTTGGTTGGGTGCATAAATGTTAATAATTGAAATCTCATCATGTTGACTGTTGCCCTTAACAAATATGAAGTGACCATCCTTATCTTTCCTTACTTTTGTTGGTGTAAAGCCTATTGTATCTGCAAATAGAATTGCAACACCTGCTTTTTTCTGATTTCCATTTGCCTGAAGTATAGATGACCATCCGTTCACCCTGAGTGTATATTTATCTTTTAAGATGAGATTCTTGTATGAAGCAGAAACCTGGCTTGAGTTTTTGTATCCAGTCAGCCAACCTGTGCCTCTTTAGAGGACAATTTAAGCCATTCACATTAATTGAGAATATTGACAAACCTGGTGATATTTTGGGTATCGAGTTTTTCAACAGTCCAGTGGACATTTTTAATCCTTTCACCAATGTGGAAGTTGGAATTTGATCAAAAGTTTCTTTTATTTTCTTTTTATGAAATCATAGCTGTGTACATTAATTCGATCATGGAGCACTATACACTGGTTTTATAGACTGTATGACACATTTTCTATCTATCTTTCTTTTTTTTTTATTAAATCATAGCTGTGTACATTAATGTGATCATGGGGCACCATATCGTTTGACACATTTTCATCACATGGTTAGCATAACCTTCCTGGCATTTTCTTAGTTATTGTGTTAAGACATTTATATTCTACATTTACTTTTTTTTTTTTTTTTTTTTTTTTGTAGAGACAGAGTCTCACTGTACCGCCCTCGGGTAGAGTGCCGTGGCCTCACACGGCTCACAGCAACCTCCAACTCCTGGGCTTAAGTGATTCTCTTGCCTCAGCCTCCCGAGTAGCTGGGACTACAGGCGCCCGCCACAGCGCCCGGCTATATTCTACATTTACTAAGTTTCACATATACCCTTGTAAGATGCACCACAGGTGTAATCCCAGCATTCACCCTCCCTCTGCCCACCTCCCCCCTCCCTCCCCTCATTTTCCCCCTTCCCCATATTCTTGGGTTATAACTGGGTTATAGATTTCATGTGAAAGCCATAAATTAGTTTCATAGTAGGGCTGAGTACATTGGATACTTTTTCTTCCATTCTTGAGCTACTTTACTAAGAAGAATATGTTCCAGCTCCATCCATGTAAACATGAAAGAGGTAAAGTCTCCATTTTTCTTTAAGGCTGCATAATATTCCATGGTGTACATATACCACAATTCATTAATCCATTCGTGGCTCGATGGGCACTTGGGCTTTTTCCATGACTTAGCAATTATGAATTGTACTGCAATAAACATTCTGGTAAATATCTTTGTTATGATGTGATTTTTGGTCTTCTGGGTATATACCTAGTAGAGGAATTATAGGATTGAATGGCAGATCTATTTTTAGATCTCTAAATGTTCTCCAAACATCTTTCCAAAAGGAATGTATTAATTTGCATTCCCACCAGCAGTGTAGAAGTGTTCCCTTTTCTCCACATCCATGCCAACATCTCTGGTCTTGGGATTTTGTGATATAGGCTAGTCTCACTGGAATTAGATGGTATCTCAAAGTAGTTTTGATTTGCATTTCTCTGATGATTAAAGATGACGAGCATTTTTTCATATGTCTGAAGGTCACACGTCTGTCTTCTTCAGAGAAGTTTCTCTTCAAATCCCTTGCCCAGCCTGCTATGGGATCCCTTGTTCTATTTTTGCTAAGGTATTTGAGTTCTCTGTGGATTCTGGTTATTAAACCTTTGTTGGAGACATAACCTGCAAATATCTTCTCCCATTCTGAGGGCTGTTTGCTCACTCTACTTACTGTGTTCTTGGCTGTGCAGAAGCTTTTTAGTTTGATCAAGTCCCAGTAGTGTATTTTTGAAGCTACTTCAATTGCCTGGGGGGTCCTCCTCATAAAATACTCGCCCAGACCGATTTCTTCGAGGGTTTTCCCTGTACTCTCCTCTAGTATTTTTATAGTTTCATGTCTTAAGTTTAAATCTTTGATCCAGTGAGAGTCTATCTTAGTTAATGGTGAAAGGTGTGGGTCCAGTTTCAGACTTCTACAGGTTGCCAGCCAGTTCACCCAGCACCATTTGTTAAATAGGAAATCTTTTCCCCACTGAATGTTTTTAATTGGCTTGTCAAAGATTAAATAACAGTAAGTAGCTGGATTCATCTCTTGGTTCTCTATTCTGTTCCAGACATCTACGTCTCTGTTTTTTTGTGCCAATACCATGCTGTTTTGATCACTATCGATTTGTAGTATAGTCTGATGTCTGGTAGCGTAATTCCTCCTGCTTTTTTTATTTCTGAGTAATGTCTTGGCTATTCGAGTTTTTTTCTGATTCCATATAAAACGAAGTATTGTTTTTTCAAGATCTTTAAAGTATAACAGTGGACCTTTAATAGGGGTTTCATTGAAATTGTATATTGCTTTGAGTAGTATGGACATTTTAACAATGTTGATTCTTCCCAGCCATGAGCATGATATGTTTTTCCATTTGTTAATATTTTTAGCTATTTCTTTTCTTAGAGTTTCCTAGTTCTCTTTATAGAGATCTTTCACGTCCTTTGTTAGATAAACTCCCAAATATTTCATCTTCTTTGGCGCTACTGTGAATGGAATAGAGTCCTTAACTGTTTTTCTGCTTGACTACTGTTCGTATATGTAAAGGCTACCGATTTATGAATGTTGATTTTGTAACCTGAGACGTTGCTGTATTCCTTGATCACTTCTAAGAGTTTTGTAGTAGAATGCCTGGTGTTTTTCAGATATGCAATCATATCATCTGAGAAGAGTGAAAGTTTGATCTCTTTTGACCCTATGTGGATACCCTTGATCACCTTTTCTTCCCTAATTTTGATAGCTAAAACTTCCATTACAATGTTGAAGAGCTGTGGAGACAATGGGCATCCTTGTCTGGTTCCTGATCTGAGTGGAAATGATTTCAATTTAACTACATTCAATATGATATTGGCTGTGGGGTTGCTGTAGACGGCCTCTATCAGTTTAAAAAATGTCCTTTTTATACCAACTTTCTTAAGTGTTCTGATCATGAAGGGATGCTGGATATTATCACTAGCTTTTTCTGCATCAATTGAGAGAATCATATGGTCTTTGTTTTTTAATTTGTTTATGTGCTGAATTATACTTATAGATTTACGTATATTGAACCATCCTTGAGATTCTGGGTCTATACCAACTTCGTCATGATGTATAATTTGTTTGGTGTATTGCTGGATTTTGTTTGTTAGGTTCTTGTTGAGTTTTTTGCATAATATTCATTAGTGATATTGGTCTATAATTTTCTTTCTTGTTGGGTCTTTTCTTGGGTTGGGGATCATGGTAATATTTGCTTCATAGAATGTGTTGGGTAGTATTCCTTCTTCTTCTATATTTTGGGACAGGTTGAATAATAAAGGTACTAGTTCCTCTTCAAAGGTTTGGTAGAATTCTGACGTGAAGCCATCTGGTCCTGGGCTTTTCTTTTTAGGGAGATTTCATGTGGTTGATTCTATTTCAGAGCTTGATATTGGCCTGTTCTATATTTCCACTTGATTCTGGCTAAGTCTTGGAAGGTGATGTGCTTCCTAGTAGAGGTCAAATTCCTTTTAGATTTTCATATTTCTGTGAATAAAGTTTCCTGTAATATTCATTAAGGATTTTTTTTGAATTTCTGAGGAGTCTGTCGTTATTTCATGTTTGTCGTTTCTGATTGATTAGATTAGAAATTTTACTCTTTTTTTCTGGTTAGGTTAGCCAAAGGTTTATCTATTTTATTGACCTTTTCAAAAAACCAACTTTTTGATTCATTGATCTGTTCCATAATTCTTTTTTTTTCAATTTCATTTAATTCCACTCTAAATTTGGTTATTTCTTTTCTTCTACTTGGTTTGGGGTTCAAATGTTCTTCCTTTTCCAGTTGCTTTAGATGTCCCATTATGTTGTTAACTTCCTCTCTTTCCGTTTCCTTGAGGAAGGCTTGCAGTGCTATAAATTTCTCTGTTAGAACTGCCTTTGAGGTATCCCAGAGGTTCTGATAATTCATGTCTTCATTGTCGTTTTTTTCCAAAAATTTTGCAATTTTTTTCTTAATCTCATCTCTGACCCAGCTATCATTCAGCATAAGTTTATTTGACTTCCTTTTTTTTTTTTTTTTTTTTTTCTGTAGAGACAGATTCTTACTTTACCACCCTCGGTAGAGTGCCATGACATCACACGACTCACAGCAACCTCCAGCTCTTGGGCTTTCGTGATTCTCATGCCTCAGCTTCCTGAGCAGCTGGGACTACAGGTGCCCACCACTACGTCCGGCTATTTTTCAGTGCAGTTTAGCTGGGGCTGTGTTTGAACCTGCCACCCTTGGTATATGGGGCCGGTGCCCTACTCACTGAGCCACAGGAGTTGACTTCCATGTTTTTGTATGAGTATGCAGAATCCTATCATTACTCAGTTCAACTTTTATTCTATGGTGGTCCAAGAAGATGCAAGGAATAATTTCTATCCCTTTAAATTTATGGAGGTTAGATTTATGACCTAAGATATGATCGATTTTGGAGTATGTACCATAGGCTAATGAGAAGTAATTGTATTCAGTTTTGTTGGGATGAAATTTTCTGTAGATGTATGCTAAATCCAAATGTTGGATGGTTATGTTTAAATCTAAAATTTCTTTGCTAAATTTCTTATTGGAGGATCTATCCAACACTGCCAAAGAAGTGTTGAAATCTCTGACTATTATGGAGCTGGAGGAAATCAAGTTGCTCATGTCTGTTAGAGTTTCTCTTATAAATTGAGGTGCATTCTGGTTGGTTGCATAAATATTAATAATTGGAATCTCATCATATCGAGTATTACCCTTAACAAACATGAAGTGACCATTCTTATACTTCTTTACTTTTGTTGGTTTAAATCCTATTGTATCTGCAAATAAAATTGCAACATCTGCTTTTTTCTGATTACCATTTGCCTGAAATATGGACAACCATCCTTTCACCCTGATTCTATATTTATCTTTTAAGGTGAGATGTGATTCTTGTATGCAGCAAATATCTGGGCTGAGTTTTTGTATCCAGTCAGCCAACCTGTGCCTCTTTAGAGGACTACTCATACAAAACAGGATATTTTAAGTCGTTCACATTAATGGAGAAAATTGAGAAGTCTGGTAAAATTTTGGGTATCAAGTTTTTCGAAAGTCTAGTGGACATTTTTAATCCTTTTGCCACTGTGGAAGTTGGAGTTTGATCAAAATTTTCTGAGTGAGTTAACTTTTGTGGTAGAAGATTGGGCTGGTCATTATGGAGGATAGGTCTGAGAATATCCTGAAGAGCTGGTTTGGTTATGGCAAATTTCTTCAACATATGAATGTCATTAAAGTATTTAATTTCTCCATCATAAATGAAACTCAGTTTAGCTGGATACAGGATCTGGGGTTGAAAGTTATTTTGTTCTAGGAGATTAAAAGTCAATGACCACCTTCTTCTGGCTTGAAGAATTTCAGCAAAGAGATCTACAGTCATTCTAATATTCTTCCCTTTGTAGGTAATGGATTTCTGACATCTGGCTGCTTTCAGAATTTTCTCCTTCTTATTAACTTTAGTGAAGTTAATTATGATATGCCTGGGGGATGTCTTATTCGGGTTGGATCCTACTGGGGTTCTGAGACTTTCTGCTATCTGAATTTCAGAATCTCTTGGCACGTCTGGAAAATTCTCTTTCATAATCTCATGGAGAAGGGCCTCTGTACCTTGTGAAGCCACATAATCACTTTCAGGGATTCCATTGAGGTGGATATTAGTGTTCTTTGAATTATCCCAGAGCTCTCTGAGAGAATGATCCATTTTTGCTCTCCATTTCTCTTTCTCTTTGAGAGTTTCGGAGCATTCAAAAGCTTTGTCTTCAATGTTAGAAATCCTTTCTTCTGTTTGCTCCACTCTGTTACTGAGGGATTCTGCTGTATTTTTCAGATCTTTGAGTGCTGCAAATTCTTGCTTCAGTGTGTCATAATCTTTGGTGGTTTTGTCTTTAAGTTTGTTAGATTCTTGAGACAACTTTTGAATTGCTCCTTGTATTTCTAATTCCTTTTTTTCCTTTATTCTATTAATGTTGTTTGGAATCCAAATTCTGAATTCGATTTCTGACATCTCGGCCAGCTATTTATGAATGGGATCTTCAGTTACATCTGCCTTATCTTTTTTGGGGGGTGTTGATCTATTCTGGTTATTCATGTTACCAGAGATTTTCCGCTGATTTCACCCCATGATTATTTTACATTGTTTGACTTTTACCCTGGGGCTTTGTCAAGGACCCATACAGTGCTATGGCCTGAGAAACTGGGGACCTGTTTTCTGTGGTGGGGCTAAGTGGTTCTGTCTTATTTTCAGTTGGTCTCTGTCTGACCCTGGTGAAACAATTACTCTGTGTTGAAGTCTCAGTTGTGGAGATATACTAGCAATTATGTCACCCAGCCCCCCACAGGTAACAATTGGAAAAGGAAAATCAAACCTTCCTACAACCACACACACAGGGCACGACTTGGATAGTCCTTGGGCAATTGGCTCAGTTCAAAAGGTCCAAATCAATTGTCTCATTCAGCACCTGTTTCAGGTGTAGAGTTTAAAAGGTCTGTGGCAACTAGATCACAGGGGTCTGCTGACAACTCAAATATGACTTGCTCCAGTGCTCCATGAGTTCAGGAGGACCCACCCAGCAAATAGATTAGTCTGGGAAGGTTGACGCCTCCTTGCCCACCTTGTACCTCTGTCACACGCAGTTATAGATAACCCCGCAGTGCTGTGACCTGGTTGCCTTCAATGAGCTGATATTCCAGGGGTTTGCACCTGCTTGAATGACAAGGAAATCTATGTCTTCTCAGCCAGGCCACTGCTCTCTGCCTCTATCCAGAGGGGGAGGTGAGGCCTGACAACCTCAGGTGCTTGATGGAGGCTGGGGGGTGTTCACTCAGTTCCAGCCCCTGATTGATGTTACTGACAGAACAGAGCAACTTTGCAGGAATTTGTTTCTGTCCTTACTAAATTCCCCTGCAGAAGAGAAGTTGTTTTGAGTTCCCAGAACTTGTGCCTCATGCCCTGTCTGTGCTGCTGTACGGTCTCAGCTGTTTGTATTCACAGTATGGTTACCTGTCACACCCAGCCTCTGCCTTTTCTCCTTTGTTTAAGCTGATGGTCCCCTGGGGGCCAGGTGCATCTTAGGCTCAGTAAAGCAGTCTTCTGGGTCGGCCCCACCCTGGGAATCTCCTGGCTCTGCAAGTGCATTTCCTAGTCCCTGTGCTCCACCCAGGCCCGTACCGCCTCAGGCAAACCCTTTACTTATGGGGCCTGTGTTTCTGTCTCAGATCTGTTCCACAGTGGTTGACACTTGAGAAGATGCCCAGCCTCTTCTGGTTGCCCAGAGAGACAGGGGGTGTGACTTTGGAATATCCAGGGGTGAGCCCTATTGTTGCCAAAAATGGCTGCTGCTCTGTGCCTCAGGGCACTGCTGCTCTGGTGTGTTTTCCTCTCAGCCAACCATCCTCTCCTCACTCCTGAGCTATAGAATCATCACTGACCAGTTGCAGGCCAGGCCCTGTCTACACCCTTGAGAAATCACCCAAGAATCTGGACTCCTGGGGGACAGGCTTCCAGACCTCAGAGTGAGAGTGGAGGGGAATGCTGGGAGCTCAGAATTGCAGGTAGAGAATATATACAGTTTTACCCAGTTTCATGCCAGGCAGGACAGCGCCATGGCACACTAGTAGGGGAGGTAGGTCCAGTTCTTAGAGTGTCATCAGATGTATTGCACATAGCTAGTTGTTTGATGAGCACTAACTGGCTGTGTACAGTTCACGGAACCCCAGAGTACAGGCTTTTAGAAGCATATTTTTGATGATTCTAACATCATTGGTGACTTTCTCTGTGTTGGCCATTATGCTAGTTAGGTGCTCTGTTTGCATTATTTGACTTAACTTGCAGAAAAGCCATCCCAGGTAGGTAGTATTCCTGTCCCCAGTTTAGGCATGAGTAAATGAGGTGTGGGGAGGTTTAAGTAAATTGCTCAAGATACAGCTAGAATGTGTCAGGCCAGGATTTGAACTTGGGTCCTTTGATTTAAGAATATGGGATTGTAACTATTCCTTGGGCCAAAGCAATCACCCAGAATCAATACAGTGTGTGCCTCTGGCTACTGCCCTAAGAAGCCCGCTTTCCTTTCTTGCTTCCTTCCTCTTTGATTCCCAGCTTGAAATAAATCCCATACGCATGTATTCTGAACTTTGAGAAATGTAAAACTTTTTCAAGTGGCTCCCCCAAGCAAAACTCCTAAACTCAGGCTACTTGAAGTAACTAGACACCTTCCTGACACCTTAAAAAGAGGCCATTTCTCTCAGGTCACTCCAGGGAAAAATCCCAAAGATCACTGGCCATCCTCTAACTCCTACAGAAGTCCAAAAGTCAAGATCTATTTTAAAAGTTCCAGAAAGGCTGAGTAGAGTTGGGTAAGGAGAGAATCTTTGTCACTGGAAATGAGGAATTGACTAGAAAAGTAGGAGTTAGAGGATGGCCAATCTCTGGCGGACTTCACACTGTGGTTATCTTCACACTGCCTGCATTTCAGAATGTGAGCTCTTCCTTAAAGCCGCTTTGTTTAGATTTTATTTTTTATTTTTGTTAAATTATGGCTGTGTGCATTCATGCGATCATAGGGCACCATGCACTGGTTTTGTGGACCGTTTGACACATTTTCATCACATTGGTTGGCTTAGCCTTCCTGGCATTTTCTTGGTTGTTGTGTTGGGGCATTTATATTCTACATTTGCTGAGTTTCGCATGTACCCTTGTGAGATGCACTGCAGGTGTGGTTCCGCCAGTCACCCTCCCTCCGCCCATCCCCCTCTCCCTTCCCTCCCTCTCCCCCTTCCGCATATTCTTGGGCTGTAACTGGGTTGTGGCTTTCATGTGAAAGCCATAAATTGGTTTCATAGTAGGGCTGAGTACATTGGATTCTGTCCCCTACTGGAGTCCTGATGGATGGATGGCCGGGCCCTTCAACTTTGCAGTGCTCCAAACCCAGTATGTAGCGCTAGCTCCTGGTTGGATGCACTGGCCCACTGCACCACTGGAAATCATCTTCAGCCTCACACTCCTTTCCTTTGAAGGCTTCTTTCTTCTTCACTTTATATTCACTGTTCAGTAAGCTGTCTTCTGGGGATTTAACTCAGAGGTCTTAGCCTCAGATCTATGGATTCATAGGTTATGTGGGAGGGCATATTTACATGCTAGAAACAACATATTATTTTTTTAAAGTTAGGTCCTGGAATAGAAATTAGGGAGTGATCCAGGATGAGAGTAGGGAGGTATATAGGAGTCTTTTGTGACACCTTTGTATAGCACCCTTAAAGGACTAGAGTTTTTCCCTTAAATCAATGGGAAGACTTTGAGGATTTCATGAATAAGAGTAACATGATCAGATCAGAAATTTAGAAATATTACTTTGGGGGATGCGTGATGACCAACACTGGAGGCAGGAAAACCAGAGATTTCGTGAAATGAGATAGTGTTCAGGTGAATGAAGAGGAAGAGAAGATTTGAGGGATACTTGGAAACACAGTTTACTTAATTCAGTGATTGAATTGAATGTGAATAGGAGATGAATAAAGAAGAAAAAAAATAAACCCTGAATGATGATTGATAATTTTCCATCTTTACTGTTTCATCACAGGAGGATCAGTTTATTGGGAAAATGATGGGATATCTTGCAGGCATTTCCAACCTTTTTATTTCTTTTCTGCCTCATATCGGAAGAATAAGAGTTGTCTTGGGCCATGCATTAAATACAAAAGCACTAAGGAAAGCTGATTAGCAAAATAAAAAAGGTCCATGCATATTTCTCATGATATCTGACTCCACAGATGAACAAAAAAAATCTTTACAAAATCAGTATGTGGCCCCTGGGCTGCAGATTGGACACTCCTGCAACCCAGACAAGAGTTATAATACGAATCTAGAGGTCAGCAGAGAGCACAGAGGTCCAAGCTAAAGATATACTTCTGGAAATAATTCATCAACAAGGAGGTGATAATTCATGTTATTATCAAGATGTGATCTTTTAGGGACATTGTGAAGAAAGAGGAAGAAGAGGATGAACAGAGGAAGTTTCAGCATTTAAAGTATGTGTAGAGGAAGAGGAGGCTATAAAAGGTACAAAGTAGGAAAATGAAGTAGGCAAAAGGTAATGGTGGGATGGTTATAGTTAAAACAAAGGGAGGGAGAACTTCCAGAAGGGCCATGTGAGGAACATCTTCAGGTTCTTCAGAGAATTAAGAAAAGACTGAAAAGAATCTTCTGAATTTCCTGGTAGTGTTATGATTGAGCTAACATTTCTCTTCTGTTTAATGATAACAGTTGTTGTCCATTTTTGTTCCTCAAGCTTCTTTTTGGCATGTGAGTTAGTCTGTTTAGATTGGCTTGTGAGAGAGGTGTTAAGATGAAGTTTACATACCACTCCCATATTTGTAAAGAGGTAGCATGGTAGAAGAGGGTTTTTTTTTTTCCTCCTTGAAGTAAAATTACTGAAATAAACTGTATACAACTTATGATTCTATTTGTGTACCTCCACCAAGGAAATCAAGGAATTTCTTCTCAAAAGTTAACCACTATAATTTCTATTCCAATTAACCTTTATTCTTTGCTTTTGGACCCACCCTTGATTGTGTTTTTTTCCGACATTGCTCTCACACCTTGCCACATCCCTCCCTCCTTAGAGTCCCTAGTCTTTACTTTTTAAAATCTTTGTCTTTCATGCTCAGAAGTCACTTACCTTAAGCAAATAAATGTTTTTATTTGGGTTCAGATGCCTATTTATAATGAGCTTTGGATTTATTCTAGTGAGAAGTCTATACTTATTCCTGTTTTTAATCATAAATTTTATAATAATTATATAATTTATTATAAGTATTTAGTAGCATTTTATAATTTAATATTGTTTGTAAACTCTGAAATTGAATCTTAGTTTCCTAAAAATTAGACACCTGGAATGGGTCACTGATGACATATTTCTAGGGAAAATCAATGGCCTTTTAGAATCTTCCACTTCGTAAAGCTATTACAGCATGTGATCCTGTTGAGAACCTTTTCTTTGAAACTCCCCTCATTCTGCTCTTCTGTTTCACCACAACATCCTCAAACTTTTCTTCACGGGTCCTTCTTTTCTCTCTCACCTCCTAGTTATTAGAGTTTCTCAACGATTAGTTGTTAGTTTTCTCTTCTCTTTTTTCTACGAAGATTTTTACAAAGTTTTATATACTTGGAATTTTCACCGTAGTTTTGATGATGAAAAGCAGCACATCTACATCTGTGCTGCAAATCTTTAACTTGTACTCAGCCTTTCTATTTTCAAAGTTGGAATACCTAGAACCCATGGAATCCCTGCTGTTTTCTCATTGCCTTTAGCAGATAAGTGTAACATTCACTTGAACTTTACTATTTTTCAGCCAACAAAGACTGCTTTATGATCTATATATTTCTTAGACTGTACTTTTCAAATCAGCATCTATATGAAACTGCATAAAAATTCTATTTTCCAGTATAGAAAATATTGAGGACAGCACCCTAATTTATTTATTTTCTTTCTCTTTCTCTCTCTCTCTCTCTTTCTTTCTTTCTTTCCTACCTTCCTTCTTTCTTTCTTTCTCTTTTTAGCACCCAAATTTATATTTCTTGCATGAAACTCAAATACTTCATAATTGTCATGTCCACTTAAAAAAAAAGTCAATTGTAGATGAAAAATAAACATAGGTAAACATCAGAGTAGAAATAGTATTACACCGTAGTGGTGTAAAACAGAAGTTGTGTTTATTGTCAGGATGTTTATTTAATATTAATAGACATAATTAGAATATGAGATTTAAGTGTATTAAATATTGAGAGTCACATGAAACAAACATGTAAACAAATGATTTTTTCCTCTTTTTTGTTAATTATTTGGCACTTAAACTTAATTTCATTTAATACATTTTTCCATACTCTGGTTATGAAATGAACAGGAAATTTTAATAGTAAATGGGATATTGCTAAATAACCCATTTACTATTAAATGGGATAGTTAGCAAACATTTTATGACTCACAATTTGAAGAATGTTATTAATTCTGAATATAATTACTTTCATTAAAAATGACTATAGTCTGATTTGTGCAGTTAATTAGAAAAAAAATCCTTGGTTGGTGATTCTACATTGAAGAAATTTTTTTTTGTGTGTAGTTTTGAGCAAAGTTTTCTTAAGTTTTCTTGTTTTTATCTGAAAAGATCCAAACTAAATTTCCAATATTGGTAGATTCAGTAAAAATTAAACAAAACAATCTCTTTGGTATGGAGTGATACAAAAAGGAAAGAATTTTTCATAGATTAGAAAAAAGCAGGCTGTTTCTTTTGTTTCTGTCTAATATATAACACAATCTCAGAAAGTACATAAGCTTGTTTTGTGTGTTGTCTGGTTGAGAAATGACTAAAATTTTATTCTGGGTAGGGACATTTGAGAGGCCTTTGGTTGTGGTCCAAAAATAATTATGATACTACTTGAGACTATATGTCAGAATATTGGAAGTCCAGTTTGAATTATTTCTTGCAGCTGAGTCAGCACGGTGCCCCAGCAAATGATTTTTATTTTTGCACCTTCATTTCTCTATCACAACTCAAAGGGGGTTTTGATGAGAAACAGTAATAAATTATTTAATAATAAGAAAAATTTGCAGGCAGAAAAGTAGAAAAATAGAAAACTAATAAAGTAGAGCAGAAACTTTGCCAGGTGGGTGATGAGGGCCAGGTGTGGCTGAACTATAGTTGAGACAAGTCAACAGCATTACTGTTTAATCTCAGTTTATCCAATAGAAATATGACTCCAAGATGACATATTTTTGGCTCTAGGTATCAGCTTTATTTGATCTGATGCTACTGTGCTTTCATTTATTCATCCCTCTAGTCTATCAAAAAGACATGTGTTAAATATTAACATCAATTATGTGGCAAGGTACCAGTGATTGGTATCACTACTAAAGCATGTGATGCAGTTATAGCACTGACTGTTGTGAAGTTTCCTCATTCATCATTAACCAGGCCTTATTCCCAGATGAGAGTCATTTTCAAGAATCCCAAGCTGTGAGATTTGCATGTTAGGAACTGTAGGATCCATTGTTGGGCAGGGGGGAGAATTAAAGTTTGGGAAAATATCTTTCTGTTTTTTGAACTTACCATGTTTCTTTTGTTGCCTCTTCTCTTTAGTGAGGACACCAAGGAATTCAGCATAACTTGGAAAGTCTAAAGCCAATTTTCAATAGCTCAAATCCTCCTGAAGCTGGGGAAGATGTCCACTGTGAGTTGTAAGACTGTGATCAATGGTACTGTGATAGCTGAGATTTAGGAGGTGGGTGACACAAGTGATATCAACCCTGTTTTAATATTTTTTTCCTACACTAATGAATTACCTGTGCTTGTCTCTTTTAATTCATGAGATAGTCTTTAAATAATAACAGAAGAACTGGATTTAGAGATGGGTTTATTCTTTTCAAAAAGATATTTTTATTCCAGTTGTATTTTTTTATTGATATTGTTTTCTTTCTTCACCCTTTTAATTTATACTATGCATTTTAGAAGATTCATTCATTTCCCTTATAAAATCTCAAAACTCATAAAAGTTTATAAATAAACATGAATGGTGTTTATGGAATGGTGGTTCCTTTTATTGGTAGGGTTATGAAAATGTAACAGAAAATGATTGGAAATAGGTTGATTTCATGAAGCCAGACATAGAAAGAACAAAGGGAAGAGGATTTGCATGGCATTTTTGTAAGATGCTTAAAAGTCTAAGTTATCTCCTCAATTACTCCCATACTCCCAACTTAATTCCAAGTGATCCCTGAGACTTGGAAGTCCTAAAGGACATTTTCTACACAGGGAGGAAATTTACTGCTGCAGAAGTAGTAACCTCCTAGGGTGTGTCCCCATCTCTTTTAGGTCATTTAGGCTTCTCTAAGCCAGCATAAGTTACAGTCAGAGGGGAATTTCCTTACTTAAAGTCTTGTCACCTCAATGACTTTCTAGGTAGAAATGAGAGAACTCAGAAGTTTTGAAAGAAATTTTAGTTCTTCCTGGCAATTAAAATATTTTTTTTTTGTATGTCATTAGAACACATGAAACTCTTATTAACTTAGAAACAAATATGAAACAATTTTCTGGAAAACAGAGTTTGATTTTTAGGTCAACAACAGGAGAAAGCTGGTGTTTTTTTTTTTTTTTCCTCCCAGAAGGTCCACAATAAAAGGTACATTCAATGTAATTGAGGAAAAGGCTATAAATGATGCCTTTTCTTCTTCAAATTTCCTTTTGTATAAACATAATGAAGGTAAAATTTGAGTAATTAAGAGTATAAAACTGACATGTGTTTTAGTTTTTTTGATATTAAAAGAAGTGTGTATACTATGGACAGTCATCTAGAAATTTACTTCAAATTTCCACTGACTTTCTTACGTAGAAACAGATATTACCATATTCCTTTTCTAAAAAGTGAAAAAGAGAAGTGACAAAGAACAAATGTTTCATGGTTCATTGATTATAGGACTTAACTCAGGAGACTCTGTGTTTGGTTTGAGTATATGTAAGAGGGCATGGGGGGGGAGAGAGGCTAGACAGAGAGAGAAAGAAGAGACTAAGGGAAGCAGAAAGGATTTGAGAAAGGATAAAGGAGATTTTTGATAAAATAAAAAGTGCTTATCTATTCTTAAAACATAAAAATTAGAAAAAAACAATGCAAAATATTAAAAATGGTGATAAGGGAATACTCAGAAGAAAGAAATTGGTGGGATAAAATATTTTGCACAATGATTTAAAATGTTGTAGTTATTCTTTTATTTCCTAAGCTCAAAGTTCCATGATTACATATAATTGACATGAATAGGTTCTGATTGCAAACGTTAAACTTAAAGTTTATTATTCAGATTTGATTTTTATGTTTGTTTTTCATCTAACCATTGAATGATCACACTGTTGACAAAGGGGATTTAGTAATGTAATTATTTGTAATAATATTAGAGCAGTGAATTAGGCCAAAAGACATTTAAAGTCATGTGTCTAAAACACATTTAAAGTCATTTAAATTAAATCTATCCATACATTTTTGTCATAGAATAATGGTAAATAGGGTAGTTAAAGCAATAGTTCCAAATTTGAAACTTTTATTCATATTGGAATTTTTATTAATGCTGGAGTTAATATAGAAAAATTAGGGCGGCGCCTGTGGCTCCAGGAGTAGGGCACTGGTCCCATATGCCAGAGGTGGCGGGTTCAAACCCACCCCGGCCAAAAAAAAAAAAGAAAAATTAATTTCTTAGAATAGATCTTTCTCTGATTTTAAAATTATTAGCTATTAGTTCACAAAACAGACCTCATTTTTGATGCTCACATACATGTGACATATTAGGAACACAGGCATCTCTTTTCTTCATTCCTAGTTCAGTTAACTTTTAAATACAAAAAATTGTTTTATAGTGATTGATTGCTCTTCTTCATTCTAGTTGTTTATAGTTCTAGCATAAGTTTTGAGGCTTCAAAATGCTTTTCAATGCAATAGAAATAGTAAATTTAATTATGAGTCTCTTGATTTTTGGAATAAACATGCGGCATATTGTTTGACCTAGAGTAGATAGTCAATTCATTTTTGTGGAAAGAATGAAATCTTCAAAATGACTATCCTAGATGAATTGCTCAGAATAAATTTTGCTCCCTGAAATAGACTGCTTTCCTAAACTTATATTGTATTTTACAACTTTCTGCTCTAAGACAGAACTAAACCCAGGCCTTTTAACTGTAGATGTGTCTGAACTAATTCATCAACAATTCAGCAAAAATGATTTAAAAATTGTCCAAGGATTATTCCTCTAGACAAGTATATTGTAAATTAGTTAGCATTCAAATTAAATAGTGATTCACACATAAAAATTAAACTTTACCAAAGTACACAAAATTAAAAGTAAAAATCATAAAACACTCAACCTTACTGCGCATGGCTGTTGTAGAAATAGAAATGAGACAAGCTACTTTGCTGTCCATAGTACTTGCCAAGGCCAGGTTCAATTAAGAGGCACTGCCGCGAGCAGTGTATCAAGAGTTCTGATTAGATGGACCGGCCCACAACCCACCCACACAAAATACTTGCAGGCACTTGGAATCACAGGCACATATTTGGGAGGAAGATAATTACTTGGACAGGAGTGACTAGACTCCTATATTTCTTGCTATTTCTATATAGGAATGAAGCTTGTGATGAACAAAATTTTTTTTTTTTTTTTGAGACAGCATCTCACTTTCTTGCCCCCAGTAGAGTGCCATGGGATCATAGCTCACAGCAACCTCTAACTCTTGGGCTCAAGTGATCCTATTGCCTCAACCTCCCAAGTAGCTGGGACTACAAGTGCCTGCCATAGTGCCCAGCTATATTTTAGAGATGGGGTCTTGCTCTTCCTCAGGCTAGTCTTGAACTCATGAGTTCAAGCCATCCACCAGCATCACCCTCCCAAAGTGCTGGAATTACAGGTATGAGCCACCATGCCTAGCTCATGAACAAAATCTTAATAGTCACACATCCAAATCTGATAAACCATCTAAAATGTATAAAAAGTATACTTTTTAGATTATGAAAAAACATGTAAGATGAACAACTTTCCCTGGAATATAAATTTTTTACTTATATACTTTTTAGGGAAGATACATTATAAAATATCCTTGAAATGCAGTAGTAGTTATCCTGAGTTTCGTGTTTGCCCTTAACTGGCATATCTGTGTCTTGTCTAATAAGAAATGCTTCAAATATTCTTGTAGATTAAACAATTTAAAGAGATGATAAAAATCAGCCATTCATTAATTTTTAAAATCATTTACCAACTATTGAGTATCCTAGGTAGATTAGTATGGGAGATAAAGAGGTAAAAAAGGCAGAGAAGACTTGTATTCATGGGATGAAACATGAGAATGTTAATATGCATACAAATTGTTACAAAGAAAAGGCTATCAGCACATCTAAAAGTTGGAAGGAACATTTCAGTTACAAGGAATAAGTTCAAGAGATCTACTGTACCACATCATGACTACAATCACAATATATCATATACTTGAACCTTGCTGGATTAGAGGGTTGGGGGAGACAAGATGGCTACCCAGAAACACCAGATGCCAGATCATAACAGGAAAAAGAAAATGTTTTAGATGAACTGAAACAAACAAACAAACAAGAGAACAACAATAGATCAGATATAATTCTGAGGGAAAAGTGCCAGAACCTACAAGAGATTCCATAGAAAGAAGATGCTGAGCAGAATAAGAAAGCAAGATATCAAAAGAGGACAATACCTGAGATGCTTAGAGTCCAGAGAAAGGGGTTGATGGAGCAATTTGTTTCTCTCTCTCTCACATCTCTGGCAGTCAGCAGGCTTCCATGCTATTGGAGAGCCTTTATACTGCCATAAAGCTTCTGCCACCAGTGAACTGGTAGCTTCTTGAGGACACAGCAGCAGCCTATTAGTCCTCTTAGTGTCCTTCCTTTCACTATAGAGCTGAGTTTGCATGGCAGGCACCAAATTGCTCCTTCACCTACCATGTGCGATTGTCCTCCCCAGGGGGTATTAGTCCCTCAATTTTTGTCTTGTTGGTTCTCACACAAACATTTCCAAACTTTGGCTTAGACCATGGAAGCCATAGGTGGCTGGTAGGTCCCAGGGGATCTGTGTGATCCAAAGCATGGTCATTCTGGGTGACCTGCCTTCCAGAGAGAGGGACAGAGATAACCAAAGTGCTAGCCTTTTACAGACATTTACAGAACATTTTATTCCTCCTCCAAGTATTGAATATACAATCTTTTTTTATCAGCACATGGAACATTCTCTAAAATGGGTCATATCTTAGGCTACAACACATGCCTCAAGAAATTAAAAAAAATAGAAATCACATGGGCATGGGGGAAGGGGTGACCAGATAGAGATGTAGGGAGTGGGTGAGGGAAAGGAAAAGAAGAAGAAATAAAAAAGGACAAGGAAAGAAAATGGTGACAAATTCTCACATAAATTGGATTTAATTTTGACCAAAGTACATTATTTAAACATTAATTTTTAATTCAACTTGTTAATATGTTGTTTGGGATATTGCATCCTCATTTATAAGTTAAATATGTTTGTGATTTCCCCTTTATAATAATATATTCTCTCCAATTTTAATATCAGGTATACCCAGATCAAGTAGAACGATTTTGAAGTATTTACTCTTTTTCTATTGTCTATAAGATTTGACATGATCTGTTTTTTGAAATTATCATTTACTTTTATTTATAGATTTTAGTTGTCTATTTTTTGAGACTTACAAAAAAAAAGAAGTTAACTGATGACTCCATACTGAATCTCAGAGTCAAAGGATTCTATAATAGACATACTCTTATTTGACAATGTGAATGTTACTTTCTTTGCATTATTATCATTATCGCTTAATAGTTTGATGCAGCAATTCTCTGATTTCTTTTCTGAATGTATTTATGTTCGTTTGTTCTTTACAAGGTTTTTGTTTCTAGTCCTTATCTTAAACATTGTTATTGTTATTAAATTTTAAGCCTCTTTAATTTTGTGGAGGCAAAAAATGGAAACCTAATAAACACATATATATGTAAAAAAAAATCTATCCTTTAAAAAAAAATAGAAATCACACCATGTAGCTTCACTGGCCACAGTGGAATAAAACTAGAACTCAACTCCAAGAGAAATAATTTACACAAAGTCATGGAAATTAAACAACCCACAGCTGAATGATTATTGGGCCAACAGTGAACTAGAGATGGAAATCAAAAGATTCCTTGAACTGAATGACAAAGGGGACACAAGCCATCAAAATCTATGAGATTCAGCAAAAGCAGTCCTAAGGGGAAAATTCATAGTCTTAAATGCCTAGATCAGGAGAGCAGCAAGGTCACAAATCAAGTACCTAATGACACATCTCAAGGAACTAAAAAAGAAGAGCAAACCAAAGTCAAAGCCAGCAGAGGAAAAAAAAAAAAAAAACTAAGTAGAACTAAATGAAATGGGAAACAAACAATAAATACAGAAACTTGGTTCTTTGGAAAGAAAAACAAAATTAATAGATCTATTGGTAGATTAATGAAGAATAGAAGAGAAAGGACTAAATAAGTGCAATCAAAAGTGAAAAAGGAGATATTACAACTGATACCACAGAAATGCAAAATAACATTTGTGAATACTGTGAAAATCTCTATGTATGTAAACTCAAAAATGTAGAGGAAATGGATAAATTCCTGGAAACACACACTTCCTGAGACTCAGTCAGAAAGAAATAGACCTCCTGAACAGACCATCATGAGCAATGAGATTGAAGCAGTAATAATAAGCTTCCAACAAAAAGAAAAAAGTACCAGACAAGATGGATTCACAGTCAAATTTTACTAGACATGCAAAGAACAGCTGGTATCCATGGAGAAGGAATTATTCCATAATGCCTAGAAGGAAGGAATCTTCTGCAACTCGTTATATGAAACCAGTATCACCTTAACACCAAAGCCAGGAAAGGACACAACAAAAACAGAAAATTATTGACCATTATTTTATAAATATAGATGAAAAAATCCTCAAGAAAATACTAGCAAATCAAATTTAAGAGCACATTAAAAAAACAAACAAACAAACTCCACCATGACTAAGTGAGCTTCCTCCCAGGGATGCAAATATGGTTCAACATAAGTAAATCAATTAATGTGATTCACCACATAAACAGAAGCAAAAAACAAAGACCATACAATCATCTCAGTAGATGCAGAAAAAGCATTCAACAAAATTCAGCACCATTTTATGATAGAAACCCTCAAAAACTAGGCACAAAAAGACCATATCTCAAAATTATAAAAGCTGTATATGACAAACCTGCAGTCAATGTCATACTGAATGTGGAAAAGTTGGACGCAATCCCACTATGAACTGGAAGAAGATAAGGATGTGCACTCTCACCACTTCTATTCAATATAGAGTTTGACGTCCTAACCAGAGCAATTAGACAAACGAAGGGAATCAAGAGTATGCAAATGGGGGCAGAAGGGATCAGACTATCACTTGTTGCTGATGATATAATCTCATGTCTAAAAATCCCCAAAAGTTCTGCCAAAAGACTCTTAGACTTGAAATATAAATTCAGCAGATCCTCAGGTCACAAAACTAATGTATCCAAATCAGTAGCACTCCTATACACCAATAACAGTCAAGCTGAGAGTAATATCAAAGATTCAATACCATTCACAACAGGGACAAAGAAAATAAAAATACTTAGGAATATACTTAACCAAGGAGGTGAAAGATCTCTACAAAGAGTACTATGAAACAATGAGGAAAGAAATCACAGATGACACAAACAAACGGGAAAGAAAACATATTATGCTCATCAATTGGTAGAATCAACGTAGTTAAAATGTTCAGACTACCCGAAGCAATTTACAGATCGAATGCAATACTAACCAAAACGCCAATGTCATATTTCACAGATCTAGAAAAAAATAATTCTATGCTTCATTTAGAACTAGAAAAGAGCCTGACTAACCAAAGCAATCTTCACCAAAAAGAACAAATCTGGAGGCATCACATTATCAGACTTCAAATTATACTATTATGTAAGCCTATAATAACCAAAACAACATGGAATTGGAACAAAAATAGAGATATAGCTAATAGAACAGAACAAAGAACCCAGATATAAAACCATTTACATTTGGCAAATTGATCTTTACCAAAGCAGACAACAATATATGAAGACCTAGTCCATAAATTGTGCTGGGAGAATTGGATAGCCACATGCAGAAGAAAGAAACTGCATTCATATCTCTCACCACTCACAAATATTAATTTAAGATAGATAAAATACCTAAATGTAAGGCATGAAACAATTAAGACAGCTAGAAGAAAATGCTAGAAAAACTTTTCCAAATGTCAGCCCAGGCAAAGAACTTATGAAGAAGGCCCAATAGCAATTGCAGCAATAACAGAAAAAAATAAATGTATGGAACTTGATTAAATTAAAAACTTCTACACAGCCAAGAAGATAATCAATAGAACAAAGAGACAACTTACAGAATGGCAGAAAACATTTGCCAGCTATACGTTTGGTAAAGGGCTAATAACCACAATCTATCGATAACTCAAGCAAATCAGCAAGACAAAAAATCAAATAGCTCCATCATATGTGGGCAAAATATATGAACAGAAGCTTTTCAAAACAAGACAGAGTCTTCTTAGTAAAGTATCACAAGAGTGGAAAAGCAAGTATCTAATGTAGTCAATACTCATATGAAGCCAGTTAGATGAACAAATATATGCTCATGGAAGAGAAAAACTCAGTTCAATTCAAGTTGGGAGATGGGAGGAGGGATGGGGATTAGTGTGCTCCCTGCTAATGGTCACAATGTAAGGGTATATGGCACACCTCTTGAGTGTTGGACACAACCGTAACAGGACTTTACCTAACCAATGGAAACATTGTAACCTAATCTTTTGTGTATACACATTAATTTGAAATTCAAATATAAACAAAAAACAAGATAGACAAATGGCCAATAAACATAAAAATCTCAATGTTGCTAATTATCAGGAAAATGAAAATTAAAAACACAATGAAGTATCACCTTATTCAGTTAGACTGGCTTTTTGATTTTCTTTTCTTTTCTTTCTTTATTTGTTTTTATTGAGGCAGAGTCTCACTTTGTTGCCCTCAGTAGAGTACCGTGGCATCATAGGTCACAGCAACCTCCAACTCTTGGGCTCAAATGATTCTTTTGCCTCCGCTTCCCATGTATCTGGGACTATAGGCACCCACCACAATGCCCGGCTTTTTTTTTGTACAGACAAGTTCACTCTTGCTCAGACCAGTCTCGAATTCCTAAGCTCAGGGCAATCCACCTGCCTTGGTCTCCCAGATTGTTAGGATTACAAGCACAAAAAAAAAAAAGTCCAAAAACAATATGTGCTGGTGTGAATGCAGAGATAGAGGAACACTTATACACTATAGGTGGGTTGGCAAACTAGCACAACTTCTACAGAAAACAGTATGGTGTTTCCTCAAAGAACTAAAGGTAGACCTACCATTTGATCTAGCAATCCTACTACTGGGTATTTTCCCAAAGAAAAAGACATCATTTTATTAAAAAAAAAAACACCTGAACATGAATGTTTATTGCTACACAATTCACAAGTGCAAAGATTTGGAATCAACCTGAGCGCCCATCAATTCTTTAGTAGATTAACAAAATGTAGTATATGAATGCCATAGAGCACTACTCAGCCATAAAGAAGGATGCATTAAGGTTTTTATAACAATTTGGATGGAACTGGAGACCATTATTTCAAGTGAAGCATCTAAAGAATGGAAAAACAAACATTACATGTAGTTGCTTATTACATTAGAGCTAACGGATGAGCCCGCACGCACACAGAGGGAAGCAAACTCAGTGGAAATCAAGCAAGGGGAGGGTGAAGGAGGGGATGGGTGAAAACGCCTACGGAACAGGTACAATGAACACCATCTGGGTGACGGACATACTCTATAACCCTGACTCAAGCACAACAAAAGTGATCCACGTAGCAAGAACTATTCTATTGCCATGACATTTTGAAATAAAAAAATTAAAGAAAGGAATTTGCTTAGGGAGTAGATTTTAAGTGTCTCCATTAGAGTAAAAAATTATAAGTATGTGAAGTAATGCATATTTATATGTATTGTAAGTATGTGAGGTAATGCATGGCTTGATTTGGCCATTGCACAACGTATACATAAAACAAAACATCAGATTATATGCCATAAATATATATAATTTATATATTAATTAAAACAATTTTGGAAGGCACAAATGAGGAAAATGGATGCTCACAGCATGGTAGTCTGTTTTGTGCTTTGTTCATGTTTTTCCACGCACCTGCAATGCCCCCTTCAGGCACTGAGGCCCCACTTCTCTGCCTTTTTCTAGTGTCTTGTGCCCATGTATGTACCTCTTTTATGGTCTTCAACATGTTATTAAAGACGATCTCTTTATGTCTGTGTTTCTATTAGTGACTCATACTTCTTGAGAGTGGTGACAGATATTATTCATCCTTCAGTCTTAGTCAAAATGATGCAACTGAGTAGGTTAGTTGATTTGCTGAAAGTTGAATTCTTGGGAGCAGGCATGATGAAGAGGAAAAGCCTCAGTTTTCCAGGGACTGGAAGGCTTCTGCTCTGGGGCTGACACTAACAAGTTTGCAGGAACTGAAAAGAAGGACATTGCATGAACTTGGGTGGCTGTTCGCAGACACTGAGCTGTGGCAGACACTTCTGGTACTTTGCTCTTCCTCTCAGCCCACCTCTGATCTCAGCCCCTGCATCTGTGGACATTTTCTGGAAGTTCAGACTCATCTCTTGCTGGCAGCTGTTTCTTGTCGTCCCTGGAATTGTCTCAGAACAAAGTTCAGACTGAACGTGGTGGCAAGGACTTCTGTCCCTGGAGACGATCATTAACCACAGACAGGGGAAGCTGCTGGAGAAATTCTTCAGCAGCTTGTCTTTTGCGGAGGACTTACACCGCCGAGGAGGATGGATGAGTCCTCACAGTACTTGGTTTGCTTCTCAGATGACCTGGCAGAACCAAACCCTCATTTACAACACAGCCTTATATTTTCTTTCCTCTTCTCACTCTCCTGCTCCCTCATTTCTGCTTCCTGGGATCTCCTTCCAAATAAACAACCTATGCCCAAGTTTAAATCCCTGTCATAGGTTCAGCTATCAGGGAGCCTCAAATGAAGACACCAGCCTAAGCAGCAGAAGTAAGTGCTAACATAATGTAGCCAGTTCTTTTTGGCTCCAGGTTTCTGCACAACACCCAATATAGTTTCTTTCACAGCCTGCACATGGTCTTCTTTATTGATGGAAGTCCAGCCAAGGACAACCTGAATGACAGGAATGACAGTTTTTTTTTTTTTTTTTTTTTGGAGACAGAATCTCAAGCTGTGGCCCTGGGCAGAGTGCATTGGCACCACACCACAGCTCACAGCAATCTCAAACTCCTGGGCCCAAGTGATTCTCTTAACTCAGCCTCCCCAGTAGCTGGGACTACAGGCACCTGCCACAACGTCCAGCTATTTTTCTGTTGCAGTTGTCATTGTTGCTTTAGCTGGCCTGGGCTGGATTCGAACCCACCAGCCTTGGTGTATGTGGCCAGCGCCCTACCCACTGAGCTACCGATGCCGCCCTGAATGACAGTTTTTGTTGTAGACTATCTTTCCTCTATTTGCTAGGCAAGATTTATGTAATTTTGATATTCGTGTCACTTGTAGACAGGGCATCCTAAGCAGGATACATGCATAAACCCATGCAGTAGCCTAGTACTATGAAAATCCCTGCTCTCGTCTGGACCTTTTGTGATACCATTCTGGTGGAAGGGTTGAGATGCTTCATTACAGTTGGAAAAAGAGGAAGAACAAACCCCACTTGGCCTTTGCTGGTGGAGAAACATTTGAGGGTTTTGCGTGTGTTGTGTTTGGCTGCAATAGAATGTTTATGTTCTAAAAGTTTTCTGTCTTGTTGGGCTGTTCCTTTTGGGTAATAAGAGCAAGCTGTGAACTTTCTTCTTTTCCTTTTTTTTTTTTTGTGTGTGTGTGCCCATTGATGTTTCTGGATTCTTAACTTCTTCAGATAGAAGTTTGGGACATAAGAGGCATAAAACCCCAAAACCAAAAACCAAAAATCCAAAAACCTCACTACTTTGTCTTTCCATGAATCCCAACGTTCCAAGGCGGTCTTTTATTTTTTTTTTTAGTTTTGTGTACTTTGTATTAAAATAAGTTATGAGATAATTATGTCTTCAAAAGACAGATGACTAGTACACACTGAAATAAAATTGATTCCAGGATATAGGAGAACCCTTAGACATAATTCACTCCCAAGTAATTAAACATGGAGAAATAGATAATTCACAGATCTATGAAATAATATAGAGAAAAGTTAACACTGCAATACGTTATAGCAGAGACAGTAGCACAGTCAATAGAAGAAAGTCTTCAGATGAGTTACTGTGAAAAGAGTGGACAATCTTGTATGTATGAAAATGACTACGTGACTTGGAGTCTGAGCAATTAAAAGGCAACATAGAGAAAACTGGTATTTATAAAATAAATATGGGAAATGGAAATAGAAGACATTAAAAGATTAATTTATTTATGTCTGCATCCATCTATTTTTGGAAATTCCATAATATAGGATATAAATTTTCAGATTGGAAAATGAAACATACAGCAGGAAAATACAGTAAAAATTAAAAAACGAAGATTCTATTTGTAATACCCCGTTTCCCCGAAAATAAGACAGTGTCTTATTTTAAGGTGTGCTCCCAAAGATGCGCTAGGTCTTATTTTCAGGGGACATCTTATCTTTCCTATAAGTAGGTCTTATTTTCGGAGGATGTCTTATTTTTGGGGAAACAGGGTAGTAACAAAAAGGATCACGTAATTAAAACACAGTGTATTTATGACAGAATGAAGTGGGTATAAATGTCGATAAAACTTCAAAAAGCTTTTAGAGCACAAAAGAAAACAAAATACATGAAAAATCACACTTTGTTTTTGGAAAAGAAGACGGATTAACAGAGGTATATAATTTTCTCTAAGTAAATATACATTTAATACAGTCCCAATAAAATTAGAAAATATTTTTAAAAATCTGATCAAGTTACTCTGAAGTTTATAAGTTTATGGTGAGAGATAAAAAATGAAGACAATTTTAGAAACATTTCCGAGGCAAAGATAAAGATGACTTATCCAAACTGGTATTAAGCTTTCTAAAAATAAAGAATCTTTTAATAATAAAGTAAGTAGTTAGCAGGAGGAACAGGAAAAAGTATGTCCACCCCATTTTGCCAACAGGGGAAATCTCCAATGTCTTTTTTTTTTTTTTGGCCAGGGGTGGGATTGAACCCGCCACCTCTGGCATATGGGGCTAGCACCCTATTCATTTGAGCCACAGGCACCACCCATCTCCAATGTCTTTAAGGTTGCATATCTTTGTGCCTTGAAGCACCACCCATCTAACCAGTATTTATAGTTCAGAGGCTCAGCAGGCTCTGACCAGACTCTGTCACTGTCTGCTTGCCGGCTTTCGGCTAATTTTGACCCACAAAGGACTGTCTGGCTGTACAAGGGGTTGTGCCTCCCCTGGCCCAGGCTTCCACCTCATTCCAGCTTGCACCTCTTTTCCCTCCAGCCTTTATCATTAGGCACCTGTCTTTTCATGTACTTCCTCTGTGTTTTTCCCAGCCGCTAGTCTATCTCTGCACTATGTTGGAAAAATTGCATAAAAAGTCTCTATAGTCTGGAGAAAGAGTACCAAAGGGATAATTTCAATTATGCTATAATTTGGCATATTTGTTCATGTTAAATTCAAATTTATCATTTAGTGATTTTACTTTTAAATGGGTTTATTAAAACTTTACAAAATACCGATCTTCTCAAAAGAGAGTTTTGTTTCTTTTTATAAGAAAACTGGTGTGTGTGCACCCTACTGCTAAGAGTAGAGAAAAACTAATGTTCAGAGTAATATAATGGATAAAAAAATCTGTTTGAATACTGTCTCTGTGTTGTTAGAAGCTACTTATGTAATTATTTTAAATTCCAAATACCTGAATATTCATCATAATTATTGTTTTCTTCTTGGTATTGAGAGTTAAGAAAGGCCAGACAGAAAGAATATGAAATATAATGAATATTAATGCAGAAAGTATGTTTAACCCCAGAACCCAAATCTAAATTAAATTAATATTTTGGTCTCATGATTTTCTTTAAAAAATAATTTCTCCCCTCTAAACTGTCTTTGACAAGCTACTTCTTGCAACCAGCCATGTCTCAAGAGATGTGAACTGACTGGAAATTTTGAACATCTTTAAAAGTGTTTATTGAATTTTTGAATAATAAGATTACTCACCAACAACAATCAATCTCCATTTTTCATGTTTGTTAAGCAATTGTTTCTGGTTGGATTCCAAACTCAGACTAAGGAAATCAGGAGAAAGAGCAGATTGTTTGCATGGATTATACATCCATAGATACTAAAAACCAAATAAACCCAGCTATCTACTAAGCAAACAAACTTTAACTGAAAACGCATTGAACATAAAACAAGTTCATTATATATTTGAATAAGTCCAAGGTACCTGTAAGGAAACAAACAAACAAAAAAAAAAAAACAACAAATCATGATAAGAGTGTGTGTTAAACATAATTCTTTTCTAAATACTGCATGTCAACCCTTTCTCTTTATGCAGCTTTCCCCTTTAAATTTAAGGTGGCTTAAGGGAAAAAATGATGATATATTGGTTTCTACTATTCCTTCACTTTCAGTGAAAACCTGAGAGTGTGGAAAAACCTTGGGTTCATAACCTCCAACTGCCTATGTAGTAAGGGAATCCCTTCTCAAGATCATGCTTGTCTCAACTAGAACTGAGGTGGGACTTCCTCCCTTTTAGATGCAAATGCATTTTTTTTTTCTTTCTGCTACAGTCTCAAGCTACTGTCCTGGGTAGAGTACTACAGCATCATACCTCAAAGCAACCTCAAATTCTTGGGCTCAAGTGATCCACTTGCCTCATTTTTTCTGTTTTTAGTAGAGACAGGGTCTCGCTTTTGCTCAGGCTGGTCTCAAACTCATGAGCTCAAGCAATCCACCCACCTCAGCTTTCCAGAGTTCTAGGATTATAGGAGTGAACCACTGTGCCCAGCCTGTTCTTCTGTATTCTAGTTTTATCTTAGGGAGAAAATCTCTTGGGATTTATTTACTTATTTTATCATTCATTTTTTATTTAATTATTTTAGAATTAGTTGTTTTAACTTTGCATATTTTATGGCACTATAGATCAGTATCTCAAAAGAAGAATATGATTCTCTTCAGTTTTAGCATACAATTATCATACTCAAGAAATTTAACATTGATATAATACTATTCTCTAATATAGAGTCTATTTTTAAGTTCCCCAATTGCTCTTGTAGTCTTTAAGTTTTTCATATTTTATTTTAATTAATAAATAATAATATACATATTATATATCTATAATATACAATAAGATGTCTTGATATATATTTGCCATGTGGAATGATTAAATGGTATTTATTAACATATCCACCACTGCAGGTACTTATCTTTTTTTCCTGTGGCAAAACATTTACTCAGCAATTGTGAAATGTAAAATGTATTATCTTTATTATAATCACCATTTTATATAATAAATCACTAAAGCTCCTGTCTAACTAAAATTTTGTACCCTTTGATCAACACATATGATTGGCTTAAAATGCTTTTTTCTTCAGTAGGTTAAATATTTCTTAGGTTCTTCAACTATTCTTTATAGGTAGCACTTCTAGACATTTACCATTGTAATAATCTCCTTCCTTCAGTGCTCCCTGTTATAAACTGAATGTGTGTTCCCTCAAAATTCCTGTTTGAGATCTAATTCTCAATTGCATAGTTTGAAGGTGGAGCTTTTGGGTGGTAATTAGGTCATGAGGTGGGGCCCTCATGAATGGTATTAGTGCCTGAATAAGAAGAGGCCAGAGAGCTAGCTTGCTGTCTTTCTATCCTGTGAAGGTACAAAGAGGATTTGGCAGTCTGCAACTTGGAAGAAGGTCTTCATCAAAACTCCACTCTGCTGGGACCTTGATCTAGATTGTTTGTTGTTTAAGCTGCTCCATTTTTGTACTTTGTTACAGCACCCCAGACTGACTAAGACACTGCCTATATTACAAATGCACCTTCTAAAATGTGATTGGAAAATTGATTTAGAAAACTTTCAATTCAGTTCAATCCAGTTTAACAATTCAGAGAACGATTGTTAAGTACTCATAACTCACCACTCTGTTAGGCCCTGGGGCCATGTCAGCAAATACAACAGATGACCTCCATTCATTCCTCTAAAGATCATGGTCAGGAAAGGCAGAAATTTAATGAGTCGGTACAACTGTGATGAATGTTGCAGAGAGGTTGTAAAGTTGTCTAAATCAAAGGGATATAGTTAATCCTGGAGAATCATGGAAGGCCTCTATGTTGAAGGGCTCTATAAGTGAAGACCTGAAGCATGAGCAGATATTTGCAAGGATAACAGAGGTACAGGCAATGGAATTGGTACTTAGGGAAGACTTGGTTTTGCCATGTGTCCAGAGCCCAAGGAAAGAGTGTTTAAGGAGAGGAGTTTCTGTATTAATGGTAAGAGTTTTGGGTCACTGCCATCATTAGGTAATGGGGAACTCAGCCATTCAAAAAGGAGCAACTTGACTCTCTTCTTTCTGTGCCTTGCTTTCTAGCTTTTACACTGTTTCCTCTATTTCTTTGCACCATAGTGTTGCCAAATGTGTTGGTCATGTGACCATGTTTCAATAGTAAAAACTTAAAAAATTTTACTTTTAGAAAAAGTGTTCAGGGCAGATAATTTCCTTTCTATTGAGCTATACTTTTATGCCACAATGATCAACTAGATAAAGACCAAAAAGTATTCAATGGGTTTAGCTGCAAGGAGTTCATTGGTGACATTTCAAAGAGCCCTTAGTGACTTAGTGGGAGAGGAAGCCAGAATGCAGTGGGTTGGGGAGTGAACAGGAGGTGAGCTAGAGAATCCAGAGAATGCAGACACTCTGAAGAATCCTAACTGTATAGGAAAGAAGGATAGGGTAAGCATTTAGAGGAAAAGAGGTACATCTATTTCTTTTTTTTTTTTTAAAGAGAAGCGAGACCAGCAAACAAATATTGGTGGGAGGGCACTACTATTTTGCAAAACAATAGGAAAGCAGTTACCCCCAAACGTCGCCTCATTTATGACCTTTAATTGTTTCTGATTTGTTTTCTTTCTTTTTTTTTTGCAGTTTTTGGCCAGGGCTGGGTTTGAACCCACCACCTCCGGCATGTGGGGCCAGTGCCCTACTCCTTTGAGCCATAGGTGCCACCCTGTTTCTGATTTGTTTTCAAAGGCAAATTAAATGCATAAGTAATATCTTATTACCTAGTTGTGTGATAAAAAGGAGGAAAAAATAGGCAGTATTGTATTAAAGTGACAATTGGGTGGAACAGACAGTATATTAAAAAGATTACCACCTGCAGATCAACCTCGTGGAGTTTCAGAAGTAGAAAGGGGTTTGAACTTGCTTCCTTCGCTTTCAACATATTTGACTTTGGGAAAGTTACTTAGCCTTTCCAAACTTGTGCTCTCTGTCTATATAAAAGGAGATTAGGATGCAGAACTTGATTTTTTTGTGTGATTGTGCAAAAGAAGTAGTTCTTGTAAAGTTCCTAGAACAAGAAATGATAGTTTAAGTATAAGACTTTATAGAACACAGGCCTTTAAGAACAGAGAAACTGTTAACGCTGCCTTGATTTCCACCTAATATGTGTTCATTAAAAAAGTAGAAAGCAGGGATAAAGGAGAAGACAAATGCTTACTGTGAACAAATATAATGAAGCTATACAACATATGTGAGGGAACATGAAGACAAACTAGTTAAGCACACAGTTCATGTAGCAAGGTTGGAGTGTGCTCATGATATTGAGAGAATCTGGGAATCAGATATTTGGAAGCTAATTTATAACCTGTAATGCATAATATAAAAGTGGGTTGTTTGTGTTCCATTAGATTTAGGGGATAAAAAGTAAAGATTTATTACATGGATATATTACATAGTGGTGAAGTGTGGGTTTTTTATTTATTTATTTAGTTATTAAATCATAGCTGTGTACAATAATGCAATCATGTGATACAATCTGCTGGTTCCATATACAGTCTGAAATATTTTCACTGAACTGGTTAACATATCCTTCATGGCATTTTCTTAATTATTGTGTTCAAACCCTTATACTCTTTACTTAGTAAACTTCACCTGCACCCTTCCAAGATTCACCCTAGGTGTGGACCCACCAATCACCCTTCCTCCACCCTACCTCCCCCTCCTTTCCCCTCCCTTCTCCATATTCTTGTACTGAGATTGGGTTGTAACCTTTGTATGAAAGCTATAAATTAGTTTCATATTAGGGCTGAGTACATTGGGTACTTTTTCTTCCATTCTTTGGATACCTTGCTAAGAAGAATATTTTCCAGCTCCATCCATGTAAACATGAAGGAGGTATAGTCTCCATCTTTCTTTACGGCTGCATAATATTCCATGGTGTACAAATACCACAATTTGTTCATCCATTCATGAGTCGATGGGCACTTGAGTTTTTTCCATGACTTAGCAATTATGAATTGGGCTGCAATCAACATTCTGGTACAAATATCTTTGTTCATTAACAAATAGTTATAGTGCAATTTTTAGTCTTCTGGATATATACCTAGTAGAGGAATTATAGAATCGAATGGCAGATCTATTTTTAGATCTCTAAGTGTTCTCCAAACATCTTTTCAAAAGGACCTTATTAGTTTGCATTCCCACCAGCAGTGCAGAAGTGTTCCCTTTTCTCCACATCCGCGCCAACATCTCTGGTCTTGGGATTTTGTGATGTGCGCTAATCTTACTGGAGTTAGATGATATCTCAAAGTAGTTTTGATTTGCATTTCTCTGATGGTTAACGATGATGAGCATTTTTTCATGTGTCTTTAGGCCGTGTGCCTGTCTTCTTCAGAGAAGTTTCTCTTCAAGCCCCTTGCCCAGCCTGAGAGGGGATCCCTTGTTCTTTTCTTGCTTATACGTTTGAGTTCTCTGTGGATGCTGGTTATTAAACCTTTGTTGGAGGCATAACCTGAAAATATCTTCTCCCATTTGGAGGGCTGTTTGCTTGCTTTACTTATTGTGTTCTTGGCTGTGCAGCAGCTTTTTAGTTTGATCAGGTCCCAGTAGTGTATTTTTGAAGCTGCTTCAATTGCCCGGGGGGTCCTCCTCATAAAATACTCGCCCAGACCAATTTCTTCAAGGGTTTTCCCTGCACTCTCTTCTAGTATTTTTATAGTTTCATGTCTTAAGTTTAAATCTTTAATCCATTGAGAGTCTATCTTAGTTATTGGTGAAAGGTGTGGGTCCAGTTTCAGTCTTCTAAGTTCAAGGGAGACTTATGTAATTGCAAGATACCACATGACACCTCTGTCCTTGAGTCCTTTCTCCACACAGATGTCTGTTTACCATTCTTGGGGCCATTTGTTCCTTGCTCATCTCGGTTCTCAGGTCTAATGAGTTTATCTGCTGCTGTCATCACAAGCTTGAGAACTGGGGCATTATTTTCCTCTTCCATGCTATTCTCTGGCATCCCCTGGGGCACAGCTAAGGCCCCGTTTCCTTTGATGCTGACTCTGTGGCATTGTCATTTCACCTAAGAAGGAGTGGGGGGAATATCCAAGTTTACTTTCTGTTTACTACCCCACATTGGGGTCTTGCCCCCCTCACTGAATTTCTGATCTGGAAAGCTCTGTCTAAACCACTGTCCTTTTGTCTTTCTTTTGTAATCTCCCAGCCTATTAGAGTATTTTTCTAGTCTATAGGGAAAATCCTGTCCTATACACATCTTGAAAGTTTCCCTCCAGATTCATTTTTGTCCCTTGAAATAAGCCTTTTATTTATTTAAGATTTTGGAAACATATCCATCAGAGACTTATGGGAAGTCTCTTATTTTTTACTCCCCTCTGTCACACCCACATCCTCAAGAAATAACTCAGAATGGACTATTTTCCTGAGTTAGCTGAGCAGGTAGGAAAAGGCAAGTGGGAAATTCAGGGAAAAATTATACCTCAACATCCTGTGACAATGACGATACATTGCATGACCTGACCACGTGATATGCAAATTGTAAGTTGATAAAAACCCTACATTGGTATTTCAGTTTGGCCATTCTCTTCCAGAAATGCACTTCAACACACTTATATTCATTTGTAATTCTTTATTCTCACTCTCTCTCTCAAAAAAAAAAAAAAATTCTGTTCAAATTCCTTTAACTCAACAGTTGAAAATCCAGATTAGTTGTCAGAAATGTTAATATCTGGCAATCACAATTCTGAGAACAGCAGTGGCAACATTTTAATATAGTCACATGGGTCTTGCAGTTCAATTTACAAAAGAAATTACCTCAATCCAGACTTTGTTTCCCTGGAATAACACTGAAAAATCAATATTGATTCTTGTCTAAGATTTCTTGTTCACTTCCCAAGGGTAGTAAATCATTTTTTGGCAGGGTTGTACTAAGTAGTATAGCATATACTATCTTTACTTAAAATCATATTCCATATAAAAATCAATTCACAGGTTGATAGATTTCTACTTTTATCAATGCTTTCATGGAAATAAATTCCTGATCTGTGCTATATATGATTCTGTTATAAAAAAATATCAGATGGGTTCCATTTGGAAGCAGATTTTCTAATCTACAGAGTGCTCCATGGGTTTGTAAGCCCATTTATTCTCCAGGCAGTTTTTCCACTAGTCTCTCTATACTGAGCTTAATGTAGTTAGCATCTCCCAGAGATACCAGTGAGATACATTCTAATATATATAATATTCTCTATTTTAATGACACATGCAATATAATTGGGGATTGGCAAGGTCATGACTTATGCCATGTGTATTCAACATAGCTTTTCAATATGCCCAAATAAATTTTCTGATATCAGGCTTTGGACCTTTAGTGTTACATAGAAGAATTCATAATTTAGAGCAATACTATCCTTCAGGATGAGTTTTTAAAGAGGCTTCTGATCTGTACCAGTTATAAAAGCACAAAAGTAATAGCACCTGTGTTAGCAGCAGAGACATTGTTAAGAAATATATATATATATATATATACATATATATTTTTCAAATGGTGTGTGTTGTTATTCTTGAATAGTTGATGTCTTGTGACCATCTGGCATTTAGTTGTGGCTGGGCACTGCACAGTACCATATGGTGAAGTATCAGGGGCAGGAAACTGTGGTTTAGTTCATTGTGCTTTGCTAACAAAGACTCTAAAGTCATTAACTATTTGACATTTCTGAAAGTGTCCTCAAGTTAGAGAGCCCAAGCTTGGACAATGGAACAATGAAAGGGTTGAGCAATAAATGGATATATGTGTGTGTGTGTGTGTGTGTGCACATGCAGTAATGGATTCACCCTAGGGATATGTGAAGTTGTGTTTTATTTTTTTTCCAGAGCAAATAAATTATAGAATAGTATGATTACTAGGAGTACAAGTGAAGTAAAAACAGAAAAACATTTTGAAAGGATTCATTTTCTCTGTTTTCTTCCTGCCTCAGACGCATGGTGTATATAAGTAGAGGAAGCCTCATGAGTTCTGACTCTGAGTTTGTCCAGTATTAGTCCTGAGGTCAGGATTATTCACTTGGGATCTCACATCAAGAATCCCAGATATAAGAGCTTTTATCAGAAGCATTGAAAAATTCCAGCTGACACAGAATTTCCAAATTATTTAACCCAAACTAGCTCTGCAATAACTGCCTTTTGTCAGTTATTTGAATGTCTGCAATGATCAAACTGTCTGTAATGATCAAAATCATTGCTACATTTTGGCCAGAAGTTTAATGACAGGCCTTACCATGCAGTTTTGTTTTTTAATTTTTAGTTTTATTTTTCTTTTGTAAATGGTATTTTATTTTTAATTGATAAATAATAACTATGTATATTAATGGGGTACAATGTGATGTTTCCATACATACATACACCGTGGAATGATCAAAGCAGGCTAATTAGCTTATATGTTACCCACATATTTATCATTTCTTTGTGATGAGAATTCTCTGTTTTAGCTATTTAGAAATCGTACAATACACTATGATTAACTGTTGTCACTGGGCTATGCAATAGAACACCAGAAATTTTCCCTCCTGTGGATCTAAAACTTTGTACCCAAAGACCAATGTTCTTTGCCCACCCCATTTGCCCTACACACAACTTCTGTTAACCACTATTACGGTCTTTATGTCTTATGAATTTGGCTTTTTTAGATTCCATATATAAGTGAGACTGAGTGATATTTGTCTCTCTGTGCTTGGGTTATTTTACTTAACGTAATGTCCTCTGGGCTTTTTGATGTCGTCACAAATGATGGAATTTCTTTTTTTGTAGAGGCTAAATAGTATTTCATTGTGTACATATACCATATTTTATCCAAGTGGTGGACACTTAGGATCTACATGTTAGCTATTGTGACTAAGGCTGAGATGAACATAACAGTGCAGACCTTAAACATATTGATTTCAGTTCCCTTGGGTATATGTAAAGAAGTGGGATTTCTAGATCATATGACTCACAGACTATTTTTAGTCTTCCATACTGTTTTCCAAAGTGGCTGCACTAATTTACAATGCTCCAGCAGTGCATAAGAAATCCACATCCATGCCAACACTTGTTATCCATCATCTATTTGGCAATATCCATTCTAACAAATAGGAGATGATACCTCATTGCAGTTTTAATTTGAAGTTCTCTGATGATTAGAGATTTGGATTTTTAAATATATGTTTGCCACTTGTATATATTCTTTTGGGAAATGTCTATTCAAGTCCTTTGCCTGTTTTTAAATAGACTTATTTTCATGTTATTGAGTGACTTTATTTCCTTTTATCTTTAAGGTATTAGCCACTTTTCTGATGTATGCCTTGTAAATATTTTCTCCCAAAGTTTGGGTTATCTCTTTGCTCTATTGTTTCCTTTGCTGAGCAGAAGATTTTTAGTTTGATGCAATCTTATTTGTATATTTTTATTTTTGTTGCCTGTGGTTAGTTCTTTAAATGTTTGGTAGAATTGGGCGGCGCCTGTGGCTCAAAGGAGTAGGGTGCTGGCCCCATATGCCGGAGGTGGCAGGTTCAAACCCATCCTCGGCCAAAACAGAAAAAGAAAAAAAAAAAAAGAAAGAAAAAGCTTCATTTAAATGTTTGGTAGAATTCAGCAGCAAAAGTACCTGGTACTATGCTGTTTTTGACAGTAGACTTTTTATTTTTAAAATTGGTAAATGCCTAGTAGTGGGGTTGTGGGGTGAAATGGGAGGTCTAATATGAGTTCTTTGAGGATTCTCTATACTTGTTTCCAAAGAGGCTGTGTAAATTTGCAGTCCCACCAACAGTGTAAAAATGTTCCCCTTTCTCCACATCCATGCCAGCATCTGTAGCTTTGAGTCTTTGTGATGTGGGATAATCTTACTGGAGTTAGGTGATATCTCAGAGTAGTTTTGGTTTGCATTTCTCTGATGATTAGAGTCGATGAGCATTTTTTCATATGTTAGCCATATATCAGTCTTTCTCAGAGAAGGTTCTGTTCGTGTCTTTTGCCCAGTGAGATATGGGATTGTTTACTCTTTTTTTGTTGTTGTTGATTCATTTGGGTTCTCTAGAGATCCTAGTTATCAAGCCTTTGTCAGATTCATAACGTGCAAGTATTTTTTTCCCATTCTGAAGGTAGTCTTTTGCTTTAATGTTTGTATCCTTAGCTGTGCAGAAACTTTTCAGTGCAGAAACTTTTCAGTTTAATTGAGCACTATTTGTTTATTTTTGTCATTGCAATTGCCATGAAAGTGTTATTCATAAAATATTTCCTCTCCTGATATCCTCAAGAGTTTTTCCCATCTTTCTTTAGGATTTTTATCATCTCATTTTAGATTTAAATCTTTTATCCATCTTGAGTCACTTTTTGTAAGTGATAAAAGGTTTGGGTCCAGTTTCAGTCCTTTACATATGGTTATCCAGTTCTCCCAATATCATTTATCGAATAGGGATTCTTTTCCCCAGTATATGCTTTGTTTAGTTTATCAAAGATCAGATGGGAAAGAGAGACTGGTTTTATCTCTTGGTTTTCTATTCTGTTCCATATGTCTACGTCTCTATTTTTATGCCAATACAATGCTATTTTGATCCCTGTGGATTTGTAATATAGCCTAAAGTCTGGTAGAGTGATGTCTCTGGCTTTGTTTTTATTACTAAAAATTGCTTTGGCTATACAAGGTTTTTTTGGTTTCATATGAAATGAAGAACTACTTTTTTTCCAGTTCTTCAAAATATGATATTGGTATTTTAACAGGGATTGCATTGAATCTGTAGATTGCTTTGGGTAGAATAGACATTTTAACAATATTGATTCTTCCCAGCCAAAAGCATATATGTTCTTGCATTTGTTAATGTCTTCTGATATTTCTTTTCTTGAGGTTTCATAATTCTCTTTATTGGGGTCATTCATCTGTTTTGTTAGGTATATTCGTAGGTATTTCATTTTCTTTGAAGCTACTGTGAGGGAGTTGTGTCTTTGATTAGCTTTTCAATTGGACTGTTATTGATGTATACAAAGGCTACTGATTTGTGGACATTGATTTTTACCCTGAGATATTACTGTATTTCTTCATCACTTCCAGGAGTCTTATAGTTGAATCTCTGGGGTTCTCTAAGTATAAGATCATATCATCGGCATAGAGTGAGAGTTTGCCCTCCTATTCTCCTATTTCGATGCCCTTTATAGCCTTCTCTTTCCTCATTGCACTGGCTAGAACTCCTTATCTCTTTTAGCTTTACTCCATTCAGTATGATATTAGCTGTGAGTTTATTGTAGATGGCTTCAATCAGTGTTAGAAATGTGCCACCTATGCCTATTTTCTTAAGTGTTCTTGTTAGGAAAGAACACTGAATTTTGTCAAATGCTTTTTCTGCATCTATTGAGAGGAACATATGGTCCCTGCTTTTGGTTCTATTGATATGATGAGTTAAATTTATGGATTTGCATATGTTAAACCAGCCTTGCATCCCTGGGATGAAGCCTATTTAATTGTGATGTATAATTTTTTTTAATGTATAGATGTAATCTATTGGCTAATGTTTTACTGAATATTTTCACATCAATATTCATTAGTAAAATTAATCTATAGTTCTTCCTTTTTAGTTGGGTCCTTTCCTGGTTTTGGTATTAGGGTGATGTTTGCTTCATAAACTGTATTGCGGAAAGTTCCTTCCTTCTCAATGTTTTGGAATAATTTCTGCAATCTGTCCAATACAACAAGAGGATATTTCAATTCTAAATATTTAGGCACCCAACTTAAATGCTCCCAGATTTATGAAACAGACCTTGATTGGTCTGAGCAATATGATATCCCAGAAGACCAAAATAGTTGGGGACTTTAACACCCCTCTGCAGAACTGGACAGATCCTCTAAACAGAATCTGAACAAAGATACATGAAACTTAATGTGACCCTAGAATAAATGAGCTTAATAGACATTCTGAACATACCATCCCAAAGCTATGGAACATATGTTCTTCTCATCAGCTCATGGAACATACTCCAAAATAGGTCATATCCTAGGTAACAAATCTAACCTCAACATCATTAAAAGAATTTAAGTTATACTTTGTGTATTCCCAGATCACAAGGCAATAAAGGTGGAAATCAATTCCAACAAAACTTGTCATCCCCACACAAAGGCATGGACATTAAACAACCTTAATCTGAATGAAAATTGGGTCAAGGAAGAGGCAAAGGAGGAAATTGTTCAATTCCTTGAACATTGCAACAATGAAGCTACAAGTTACCAAAATCTATGGGATGCTGCAAAAACGGTCCTAAGAGGGGAATTTATCACATTTGATGCCTACATACAAAAAGCAGAGAGAGAGCACATCAACAATCTAATGAATCATCTTAAGGAAATGGAAGAAAAAGAGCAATCTCATAACAAACCTAGCAGAAGGAAAGAAATAACCAAAATTAAATTATAAATAAATTAAATTGAAAACAAAAGAATCATTTAGGAAATTAATGAAACAAAAAGTTGGTTCTTCAAAAAGATAAGTAAAATTGAGAAACCCTTGGCTAGATTAACAAGAAATGGAAAAGTAAAATCTCTAATAACCTTAATCAGAAACGAAAAGGGGGAATAACAACAGATACCACAGAGATGCAAAAGATTATCTCTGACTACAACAACAACCTTTATGCCCAGAAATTTGACAATGGACTAATACCTGGAATCATACCATCTCCCTAAACTTAAACAAAAAGAAATAGATTTCTTGAACATACCAATATCAAGCACTGAGGTCAAAGAAACAATAAAAAATCTTCCAACCAAAAGAAGCCCTGGCTTTGCACCAGAATTCTATTAAACTTCTTACATTCAGAAATAAAATGGAAGTTTTCTTTCTTTTTTTTTTTTTTAATGGAACACAGTCTGAGTAAGACTCTGAAAAGATTCCATTGCATGATCAATCAGAAATTTCAAATATAAGTAACAACAAAGATGTAAAATTCTTTCACTGGAGATATTAAAATGAAATAATTTTCTGAAATAGTTATATATTACAGAAGTTATTAATTTATTCCAAATTTCTAAAGTTCTAAAAAGAGTGTATTTAATCTCTCTCTGTTACATATTATAATGTAGAATGTATTCATATTCATATTATCTCTTTAAATGATCTGCTTGATTTGAATGAGATAAAATATAACCAAGGGGTCTCATTGACTGGAAAGGCATAGTTTTGATGGCATTTGAAGTGGCATCAGGCTTGCAGTTTCTATAACACTTATGATTTTCCTTTTGATTTTGCAGCATCAATACTTGTGAAGCTTTAGTTAATTTCTCATATTAGCTGTCTGGAATTGAAAGATGAGATGAGGCTTGGAAAACTCCCCCAGTAATGTCAAGGGCTTGTTGATTAATTCTATGATCAACAATGACAGTCTCAGTCCTTGAGGCAGAACTGCTGCAACACAGGCTTCACTTGGAGTTGGGTGGTTCACACCCTGCTTGGTGTGGTTTCCAAGGGACAGCCTCTCAGTGCATGAGGAATAAATGCAGCAGGCCTCTAGTCACACATGGCACAGGCCATTTTGATGGTAAGGATGGTGGGGTGAGTGGAGGGTCCGTGGGTGGGCTAAGCAACCAAATGACTCATGTGGGTAGGGGGTGTTAACAGGACTCTCAGTTAGATGTCACTTGCTGTAATTTTCATATGATGCTCTTGGAAAGCCCCCTGCAGGGAGGAAAGATAGATTGAGGTTTCTTTTAAAAGTGTTCCAGTATGGAAAGGAATTTTCATTTTCAAAAGCCATGAGAATCTAAAAGAATATTCAAGTAGTCCTTCTATTGGAGGCCTCTCCCCTACTCCAAATATTTCTATTTGCTTTCCCTTTAGGCATCCTGTATGGCCTCCTCGTGAATCCCAGGAAGACCTACACTTGTGTCAGCTGTTTAATTCCTTCTTTTAGCTCAGAGAAGTACATGTCTCAGTTACCCAAGGTTAACTTCTCCACCCAAGTTCATTATCTTATATTTTATTTTATTTTTTTATATTTTAAATATATTCTGAAAATTAAAAGAGTTTGAAGGACTTGCTTTTTGTTCTATGATAAAGGTAATAACTTCTTATTACAGGAAAGTTGGAAAAGTAAAAGAAAATAAAATTTAATTATGGTTTTACTCAACTAAAGTAAACCATCCCTGATTTTTTGTTGTTTTTACTATCTGTAATCCAAACATCTCTCCTCACACCTCTTGCCCCACATACACTTGCTGTACCCTTTTACCGTTAGGTTTATTTTATATTGATAAATTTTAATAGTTATACACATTCACTGTAGGTCATTTGGTAAGTGAAGAAAAAATTTTCAGAAGCAGAAGAAAATGTCCACCACCCATGTTAATATTTTGGTATATTGTCTTACCAATAAGGAAAAAAGCATTATTCAATGATACTTATTAAAGCCCAGTAAGGGAGACTCTTCAGGGCCATTGAAAAGGGTATAGGGACCACTGTGATGAGATTTTACATTTAAGAATTCCAACTTTTAAAAAACAATGCCTCCAAAGTATTTCCAATATATTATTTTATGAAGAAACAAAGCACATGAACCATCTTTGAGGAATCTGTGTCCTGGAGTGATTTCTGCACAATCCTGTCCCCTCACTCTTCCCTTTATAGCTTTATAGGCTTTTTTTTTTTTAACATCTCACATGAAAACCCCACCTTTAAATCTGCTTTCAGAAAACACTATCTGTGGGAATAATCATAAAAAAAAACCCTGGAAAACCTTTATCTCATTTTGATTTTTTCTCTTTATTTTTACCCCCAAATGTGCAAATGTCCAAAGGTTTACTAAGGACTGCTAACTGTTATTTTAGGTTTATCATATACTTCTCACTAGTTTTGTTTTTGTTTTCATTAGACTCTTTGCCCTATCTGTAGTTAACAAGGAATATTTCAAAACATGGGCAATAATTATTTTTCACATGATGAAGAATATTGAATAACTACAAAGGGCAAGGCACATATCAAATCCGTTTTCTGCTGTTGCTGAGACATGAAACGGAGTGAATCATATTTATGCTACTTGTTAGTGAACAGATCGAAAACTCTCAATCCCCCTCTGGAGTCCAGGCTTTCACTTCTTCTTAGAGCACACTTGGAATAGGATTAGGGAAACAAAGATCTTGTCTTCTGACAGTGTTTTGAAGAATCATACATGCAATGAGTTTCAAATTATGATCCTTTAGCCAGAATGCTTTTATTTTATTCAAATAACCTTGAATTTTCTCTAGACGTTTCAGCGAACAGTTACAGAAGGAGTGATGTTAGTAGCTTTTCACTGGCCATGATTAATGAAAGCAAATTATTTAGAATTTTTAATTACACATGGAAAAGTCACAAGTAATGATTAATTGGTCTAATTTCCTACATTATGAGCAAGGCATGACATTTACTCTATTAACATGGGATTTGAGACGTGATTTTTTTTCTCTTCCATCTCCAATCTCCCTCCTTTCCCCCTCCCCTCTTTTCTGTCCCTCTTTCTTCCTTGGTACTCTTCTTTCATTTAACCTCCTTTCTTTTTTCTTTCTCTCTCCTTCGTTTTACCTCCTGTTTCCTACTCCCTTTCTGTCCTTCTTCCCTCTCTCCCCACTTTCTTTCCCTTTACATCTTCCTTTGTGTCTTCCTTTCTTCCTTCCCTTGTCCCTCAATTTCTTCCCCCTACCTTTACTTTGTTGGGTAGAATTTTAAAGAAGACCTTTAAGATATGATATTAATGTGTGCTCCCAAAGAGTTTGTGTCACATTTTTGAAACAAGCTTGGACATTCTCAATTACCATTTCATCTGTCATATTTATACCAGATTTAAAGGAGCATGTTTGTTTTCAATAAACTTGTTCTAGAATAAATACAACCTTACTAAATTACAGGATACAATTTTTAGACTAAATGCCATTTCCTTCCTCTTCCTTCACAAGATAATAAGTGTAGAAATCAGCAACTGCTCGTTCATTTCCCAAGGACACATACGAGATCCCCGAATCCTTGTCATTCAACAGAAGGTTCTGTGAGGTGTTTTATTGACAGTGTTAAAGAAAACTAGAACAGGAAAGTTATTAAAGCATCAGAAAGCAGATTTTATTCAGAAACTATTGCAATAGGGGAAAAGAGTCCTCCATTTGGAACTGGGCTCAATTTCTAACATACCACAAATAAGTGGGGGTTTATAGCC